>NC_087271.1:12112694-12735970 GCF_015220805.1 Pogoniulus pusillus | reverse complement strand
AGCCTGGGCCACATCCCATCCGCAAGAAATTCCAAACTCTGACTTAAAAGCCTTGATGAAGCCAATGGTAGAGCCTCAGGAGAATCCAATTGTCACCCATGAGAAGTGACTCTGGGTTGCAGGTTAAAAATAGTGGTTGGTAAGTAATAACTCTTTCCTTCTGGCAGCATTTTCAAGGCCCCAACAGTATTTCTCTTCTCTCATGGGGATGGAGAGTCAGTCCTGAAAAATCCTGCGAACAAAAACCCAAAGGGTAAGATCATTCTAGGTCAATGAAAATGTTTTTCTTTGATAATTTCCAGCTTCCTGTTTTGATAGGGTTGATTTTGTGGTGCGTTTTGTTGTTTTGTTGGTTTTTTTTTCCTACAGCATTCTGAAGAGAAAAGACCTTTTCAACTGAAACCCTGGGATGTGTCACTGAAGGAAATGTAAAAGCCAAACATTCAGACAATTTGGAAACATGTGTCAGGTTTTGTGTTTTTTTTTTTTTCAAGTTGAAACAATTGCTTGAGCTACCCTTGCCTGCGAAAAGTTAAATGAGCATTTTCCCACCAGCACCCCCACTCCCAAGCCCACTGCACTGGGAGCTTCCCAGCTGGTGGGTGTTAGATGGTGGATAATATGCAGTGATGGGGCAAAGGAGATGGAACTACATTGGCAGGAGCAACTTGAACCACTCTAGGACTTTATTGCACTCTTGATTTTAATTGTCTGAAGGCAAAAGCCTGGGTGGCTCCAAGAGTCATCCTTCTTCCCAACTACTGCCTTTGGGATCTCTTAGGAGGGACTTCAGAGGCCTGTGGATCATCTCAAGGCACTGAAAAGACAACTGAATCTCTACTGCAGCCTTCAAAATCATCTAGGATGATTATCAGTCTACATCCTGTTAGGGGCTTCAGCCACACTGGAAAGTGGGATTTAGGGTCTTAAATAATTTCTGTACCTTTAAAAAGCAACCATAGTCTTTGTCATGGCTCCTGCATTGCAGACTTTCAAAACCTGCCTGGATGCATTCCTGTGCAGACTACCCTGGGTGATCCTGCTTTGGCAAGGGGGTTGGACTCAGTGATCTCTGGAGGTCCCTTCCAAGCTCTAATATTCTGTGATTCTTTGATTTTTCTCCGTTGGTGGCAGTGGTCAAGGAGGAGCACACAGGAGATGGGAGAATGGCTGGAGAGTACTACCTCTGCAGCATCATTTCCCTTAGTGCACTGGGCTGTTTTTTCAGACACAGCTAAAAGGAAAGATGTCCTGGAGAAGCATGTGGAGGGTGAATGGAGGCACAGACTTGCTCAAGAGGAGCAGTTTGTTCCTGAGAGATGGCAAATGTGTTTTTGCAACACTAATGAGTGAGAAAGCAGAAGGAAACAGCCAATCTCAAGGCTGTTTGCAGAAAGGAATTGAGGGGACCTCCAGAACTACAGAGCAGTTACACTTTTTTCCTTCTCTTAAATCAGGGCATTGGCTGCTAAACATGGTTGTGTGCTTATATACAGCTTTACATTCTCCTGCAATGGCTTCAGGGAGCTTCCAACGCCTGACTGGCTTCTCTGCAGTTTTTCTCCTACTGAGCTGCAGAAGACAGGACTGATAGGACTGTCTGGATGGCAGCATGAGGTGGGTGTTCAGCCTGTGCTGCCCCATGTAAACTGGCTTTTCATTCCACTGTGCATGGGGGTGTGGAGGGACCTGTGCCCTCCCTGACACGTTGTACACAGCTCCTGACTAGCCTGGCTACTTTCTTTGGCGTGGTGGGATCTTGCTGGGCTCTGGTGAAAAGTTGTGTCTTGACACTGATGTTGTTTAAATCCAAATATTGCTGAAGGAAGCATATCTTCTAACATGCCCAGCTCTGGGGCCAGCATCTCTAGTGCAAGGCGGGTCCAGGAGGGTCATGTGGATGGTGTTGAGTAAGCTCAAAACAATGACTTATAGGCATGCTGCTGAGACCTGGAAAATGAGGTTAGGGCTGGAAAAATCTACCTTGGCTGTCAGATCCAAGGTTCTTCACTGATCTAGACCCTTGGGTCTTTAGGCTTTTCTTTCTGGGGCTTTCCCAGAGGGTTGCATTGTCAAGATAGGGTGCAGCAAGAGAGATGCATGCCCCAAGTGCTACCCATATACCCTCATTAAGGTGTCTCCATCAACTCCAAGGAGGTCCAAAGACAGAGGCAAGAGAAATCTTTCTCTGGGTAGCAGATCCAATGTGTATCCTCACTGAGAACTGTAGTCAAGGGGAGAGGAAGGCTGATAGGTAGGATTCAGGCCAAATGCACATACCAGAAAGGAGAAGAATGCTCCACTGGTTGAAAGAAAACACCCTGGAATTGCTGTGAACTGCCACCTGAGTTGAGCAAAACTGGGATGAGCAAAGAGGGATCACTAAGTCGGAACTGACATGTGGTTGCTTTTGAGGAAGAGATTGGAGTGAAGTTTTGAAAAACTTGTAAATGATGCAAAAACATTGGGTTCCAGGCATGGAATGGTGAAAAGGAGCTGCAAAAGGAAAATTGAGAGGTTCAGTCAGAGATTTCTGGTGTCTACCCACACACAGCAGCATCTCCTTGGGGATGGAGTATACAGGATTGGAGCATGTATGAACAGATCTTTAGAGGCAAGGCTTGAACTTGGTCTGTAATTTTCAGTTAGCTCCCCACAGATTAGCCTGTCTTGTGTGAGTCCATTCCTCTTTCATCCCTCTGTGCCATCTTCTGGTGTCTGTAGGAAGCAATCTCTGTTTCTTGTGGTACAGTGCTAATTTTCAGCTTCTTACCCTAAACTCCCAGCTGAAGTGGAAGAAACTTCAGTGCTGTTCTTGGTGGGTTCGTGTCACCAGTGTTGTTGTGCTCAAAGTAGGTTTGTCACTGGGCACTTCCTTTCCAACAGTATCAGAGTGTGAGGAGCTGGGCTGCTTGCAAAGAGCTTGCTGGTTGTCTCTTGAGCATGTGCTGCCATTACACCGTAGATTTCCCTGCTCTCCAGCTAACCTGCTCCCTCCACCCCAATTGCTTTTCCAGACTGCAGCAATAATGGAATGTGCAGAGGCAGTGGGGCATGGATCTGTCTGAGCCCTGCTCGCTGTCAGTACCCCGGCAGGGAGGGACAAGGAGAAGTGGAGGGAAAATACTTTCCTATCTCCTTTTAAAAAGTGGGACCATGGGATGTGCATTAGGCTTTCTCCTCTGGAGAGTGTTTCTGCGTTTTGCTTCTTGCAGCCGCCCCTCGACGCATACACCCCGCTCCCCTCCCCGCGCATTCCTGCACAAACCCTTTTTGTTCGCTGCCCCCAGCCAATATACAGGCAGCAACAGCAGCCCAGATGTTCCCTATCAAACTCAGAGCCATGCCAACAAACTTTGGCACACATGAAAGTGTGCTGAGGAATGGGCCTCTGCAAATACATTTCTTTTTCTCCCTCCACCCTCCCATTCCTGCAAGTATTTTTAAATGTTAATGGCTTCCACGCCGCGACAGCTGGTGGGGGGCTGCCAAGTTGGGCTCCCAGGGTGTCTGGCAAATTAGTAGTTCAGGTATCCCTGGCGCCTTGTCGGGGCTGTGCAGGCTCCTCCAGCCCCTGCTCCGTGTTTTCTCTGATGGTTTTCCAAGGATGGCGCTGAACTGGTGGTCATTTCCCATTTGGGGACAGCGATCTGCAACCCAAGCACGCAAGGAAAGTGCAGGCAATGCTTTGGGGGGATTTGCTATAAATTTGTCTTCTCCTAGCACTGTCAGACCTGGTTTGTGATGACCTAGGAAAGCATAAAGATGCTGCCATAACTGAGTGGCTCTTTTAGTCTTGGCTTTGCCACAAGCACAATGCTTGGCAAGTGTGTGGAAAAATGAGCTGGGATTTTGGTTGGTGTAGGATGTGTTTTTTCGTCATCTCTTTCTCAGTGTCTTCCCTGCAGATGAGTTCTGCTGCCATCATTCAGTTCTGAGTCCCAGGTCCTGTTGCAGATGGGGCTGCAGCACTCCAGGAGCACTGTCAAGCCCAGAAATCACCAGAACATATTGTTGTGGAGGGCCTGTAGGCCCGAAAGCAGGCTTATTTATGCCTGCTCTGCCTGGACATGTCTCTCTGCCTGCACCAGGGGTAAACAAGCACAAAGGGGCACAACAGACCGGGGCCATAAAGTCAGTTGCCCAGGACACCTGATTGTGTAAGTCCCCACACACCCAGCTCAGGCCTGCCCAGTGCTGGGCCCATGTGATTCCCATATTTGGAGTCCAGGCCTGTGGCTTTTGCCTAGTATGGTAATGTTTGGCTGACTGCCAACCTGATAGGTCATTCGAGTGGCCAATGAGACCATTAACTCTCGGCCCACATTTGATAAATAGGGGTGCATGGGCTCACATGCAGCCTGCCCCACATTGCTTGCCTGCCTGCATGCATACTTCCCTGCAGCTTTACGCCTGCCTTTATATGATTGCCTGGTGTGTGCCATTGCCACAAGTGGCCAGGAGCAGACCCACTTGTCTGCGTTCGATCGGCCTGAGTAGTCAGCGTTAGACCCGTGCTCAGACTGCACGGAATCCTGCCTCTGCACCTGGAGATCCTGCCTACGAATTCCCTGCAGAGAACATCCATAAGAAATCAGCAGCAAAAGGTCAGAGATTGCCATTTCCCCTGACACCGGAGGATTCCAGCCTTAAAATCCACAGGCAGAGACTCTGAAGAATTGGACACTTACAATAGGCTGTGACGTAGCCCAGAGGCTAATTATTGATTAATCCGAATTGTGAGTAAATACTTGAATGCCTCTGTAATTTCTATTACCTCTGCCATAAAGCAGAAACAGCTTTCAGCTCACCCTTGATGGGCAAACAGTATATAACCGTGGGGAAAACTCTGTTCATAGTTTGAATGTATGCTAGTTGTTACAACAGTTAATGTTTGATATATTCCCGTAATGTCTTCATAACCGTGTAAGAATCCATATTAATATTAAAGTTCAGTGGTTGGGGGTGGCGAGAGATGAAATATTGGAAGTTAATATATATATATATAAATATCCTCTTGCATTAATTAATTCTCCCCTCTGCCCCAATTGGCATATGGGCAGAATACCCCTCCGTGACACTTACCAGGGCAGACCAGGTGCCAAACAAGAGCGTGGCCAGACCTTGGCACTACAAACCAGAATCAGGTTGGCTTTGGCCATGAGAAGATGAGTGAGTGCACAAGTGAAAACCTTCTTCTGTATGAACAACAAATCTGCTTCTGCTGAGTTAAAGTCTTGAGGTTGTGCAAGCACCTGCTGCAATGGAAGAGTTCTCTGTCCCAACTCTGGCACAGATGTGGTTAAAAGCTGCTGCAGGCAGGAGCTGCCACCTCTGTACCCTCCTGTGCAGGCTAAGCTCTGCCCCTCTCTGCAGATGGTTCTCCACTCGTCTCAAACTCACATCCTACCTCTCTAGCTCCACTAGCAAATCCTGTGTGGTCTGTGACAGATCTGGTGCCCATCACCCCAGCTCCAGAGAATCAGACTCCCTAGTGGTGGTCATATCCAAGATCATCTCCTCAAGGAAGGAGTGCACCAAGATTTCCACACTGGGAAAATATCCTTCTTGCAGGATTTTGCACAGGAAGGGATGGCAAGAGCCAGTGCATGGTGAATTCAGCTAAGAGTGGGTAAAGGAGGAGGCAGCAGTCAAGGTCCCAGTGGAGGGAGAACAGCTAAGCTTCCACCCCAAAGCTGAATGAAGATGAAGCAATGGTTGTGGAGAGGTTCACAGAAAAAAAACAGATGTGCATATGATAGCCAGGACCATGAAGGGGAGAGAAAACAGGTTTGTGCAATCCAAGTGCAGGAGTCTGCTCTGCCTACAAAGGCATGCTCTGAGACACAGCAGCGACAGACCCTACAGAGGGGCCTGACTGGGTGAACTGGGAAACACATGGGGCTGGATGAGGACAAAGGCCATTTTCAGAGACACACACCGCAGACTTGTGCCTCTTGCAGTGATGACAGTGAGCTTCAAAACAAAGCCAGCTGCATCCTCTGTATCCTGGTCCTGGCCAGGGACCTGAGAAAATAAATGTAATCTTTGAGAAAGAGTTAAGATAAAGAGGTATTGAAGAAAAAGGGTCTGAGCTGATGAGACACCCTGTCTCTGGGGGAAGAGAAAGGGAAAGAGAGACTGTGGTTATATTTCTACAAAGGATTTGTAGGGACTATTTCTAGAAAGCAGGAGGAATTGAGCACCAGACTCTGGTCCCCTTCATTAAGGAGGGAAGGCAGCACTCTGAATCTGCAATTGAAATAGCAATAACTGACACCCCCCCCCTCCATATTGCTTATATTATCTGATTAAGAAAAAAAATGAAATGATGAGGTAGTTGCCATTTCACATGCGGTCTGGTTTAAATCCTGGGAGCAACGTGGCCCCTGAGATCTAACCTGTTGGAGTAGATCCCTGCTGTGTTCAAAGGCAATGGTGAAACCTTGGATTTGCTTTCAAACTTGGGCTGGAGTTGCTAAGGTTTTTTGAAGCCCTGAGCAAGCTCAGGAAGAGCTCTTCTCATGGCCAAGCAGTCTGTGGGGGAAAAATACATATATATTGGTAGCTATCACAGGATGTTCAGGGATGGAAGACACCTCCAGAGGTCATCGAGTCCAACCCTCTTACCAGAGCAGGATCATAATCTAGTGCAGATTTGCATGAAGGGAACAGTTTGGGATGTGAAGCAAGTCTCTCTGCTGGGTTGTTTCGTGGCTGATCCAGAAAGTCTGCAATTCTGGGGCTTTACATAAAACCTGGAGGAAAAAGATCTTCTCTGTAAGTGCAAACACAGTCAGGTTCCCCCAAATGAGGCTGATTTCAACAGCTGATCTTCATTTAACACTCCCAAGCTGGATGAAAAATTGCAAACTGAATCTGACCATGTGTACTTAAGTGGGATTTCTAGTCGCTGCTGCGCAGGTGTTGCTGCAGGGACCAGAAATACCCTGGTAAAAGCTGGCCAAATATTCCTGCTTTTCTGAGCTGAACAGTCTGTATTGGATTAAAAGGTAATGTTGGCTTGTTCTCAAAACTCCAGATATCTGGTTTGTCCTCTTCAGTTCATCTTCAGTTTCCCTGGGAGTGCATTGCAACTCACAGGGAGCACGTGGACAGGGATTGCAGAGCCTTTCCTCCTGCTAGGAGAGGGATCTGGAAACAATTACAAGCTGCTCACGCTTAATCACTCGGGTAAATCTTAAATGCCTGTCTTAATAATTTGCAGGAGTGAAGATGGCATCTGAATTTTTGTGGTGTGCAGGTTACACGGCAGAGCACTCATATGTTTAGGCTGTTTTGCTCTGTGCATGTTTCAGGGCTGGTTCTTCCTGAGGACCCCACAGCTCCTCTGAAATTCAGGTATGATTTTGAAGAAAACCTAAAATGCAAAGGAGAGAAAAACATCCAAGGGTTTCCTTGGTGTTTGTGCAAATTGTCAGCTCAGCCACATTCTTATGAACCTTTGCTGAACCCAACCATGTGTACCTCGAACTGAAATAGAAGAGAGTATTAAATTAGCTTAAAAATAAAAATGAAGTCCCTTGTGAAAATGAAGGCAACCAAAATAACTCACAAATCTGGGCTAAAGGCAGTCAATGACAAGACAAAACAATAGAAGTCCTTCTCTCTTTCCTTAAATATTAAAATGTTTTACTTTGGCATTTTCAGGCTGAAGCAGTTTGCATGATTGAAGATCACTTAGTTTGCAGCTGCTTTTATTTTTTTTTTTTCATTTTCAAATGGACTAAAAAGGAGGAAAAAAAAAGTTGTGGTTTTCAGTGTGACTTTTTAAAAAAGCTGTAACAGTCTCCAGGCAAAGCAGAACATTTTGTTACAAGTGAAACAAAACATTTTGGGTTGACAAAATGAAATGAGCTCTTCTCATTGTATTGCCTTTTTGTCTTCAGCTCGGCTCCAAACCCAGAATTTCTCACCGCTAAAAGAAGCCAAACACCTTTTTTTTTTTTTTCCCACCTTACTGCTGCAGCAGTAAAGGGGGAAAAATTTTGGTTGTCCATTTCAATCAGAGCTGTCAACCTATCCACTTATTGCAGGCTGAAATCTGTGTGGTCTCAGTGTAGCCAGGGTGTGGCACAGATATCTCTCTCCAGCTATCTCAGCAGTCTCATCAAAGACCTGCTTCTTTGGCCATCAGTTGGCTTACATACAGTTTTTGCAGCTACAGCTCAAACCTTGCAAGTGACATTTGGAAATCTTCATTAGGAGGTGGCCCTGGTAAGCCTCGTGTCTGTCAGCTGGGTGTGCAGGCAGGACAGTACTCAAAACCTAAAGAAAACAGTCTCCCCCTGGAGAAACTACAGAAAAGCATCTTCTGCATGGATGTTGCAAAAGGCAGCTACTGCTTGATGGGTGTGACCTTTTGAAGCCATGGAAGGATGTTACCTACTAAAGCCTCTGAGAGCCAATCACTCTGCGACTCAGCAGTCCTTTGAAACTCTCCTCCCAGATCAAACCATGGCTAACAGTTCACTAGCACTCACAAACACATGGCGGGGAGGGGTGGAGTGTTTTATCTTTTTTGCTCTGTGTGTGTTTGCTGTAGAAAGCGAGCCACCAGTGTGCACTTGAAGCCCAGAAAGCCAACCATATCCTGGGCTGCATCAAAAGATGTGGGGAAGGCTGTGGATGTAGTCTACCTGGACTTCAGCAAAGCCTTTGACACCATCTGCCACAACAAGCTCCTGGCAAAGCTGGCAGCTCGTGGCTTGGACAGATTCACTCTGACATGGGGGGGCCAGGCTCAGTGAGTGGTGGTGAATGGTGCCACATCCAGTTGGTAGCTGTCACTAGCAGTGTCCCCTGGGCATCAGTGCTGGGCCCAATCCTGTTCAATATCTTTATTGATGATTGGGACCAGGGGATTGAGTCCAGCATCAGTAAGTTTGCAGACGACACCAAGCTAGGATCAGATGTGGATGTGTTGGAGGGTACAGGTGCTACAGGCTGGGGACAGAGTGGATGGAGAGAAGCCAGGAAGAAAGAGACCTGGGGGTACTGGTAGATAGTAGGCTGAAGATGAGCCAGCAGTGTGCCCAGGTGGCCAAGAGAGCCAATGGCATCCTAGCCTGTATCAGGAACAGTGTGGCCAGTAGGACAAGGGAGGTTATTCTTGCCCTGTACTCAACACTGGTCAGGCCACACCTTGAGAACTGTGTCCAGTTCTGGGCTCCTCAATTCGAGAGATGTTGAGATACTTGAACATGTCCAGAGAAGGGCAACGAAGCTGGTGAGGGCCTTGGAGCACAGCCCTGTGACAAGAGGCTGAGGGAGCTGGGGGTGTTCAGCCTGGAGAAGAGGAGGCTCAGGGGTGACCTCATTGCTGTCTACAGCTACCTGAAGGGAGGCTGTAGCCAGGTGGGGGTTGGTCTCTTCTGCCAGGCAACCAGCAACAGAACAAGGGGACACAAGTCTCTGGTTGTGCCAGGGGAGGTCTAGGCTGGATGTTAGGAGGAAGTTCTTCACAAAGAGAGTGACTGGCATTGGAATGGGCTGCCCAGGGAGGTGGTGGAGTCATCATCCCTGTAGGTATTCAAGAAAAGCCTGGATGAGGCACTTAGTGCCATGGTCTAGTTGATTGGACAGGGTTGGGTGCTAGGTTGGACTGTATGATCTTGGAGGTCTCTTCCAACCTGGTTGATTCTATGATTCTAAGTGTGGCCAGCAGGTTGAGGGCGGTGATTCTCCTCCTCTACTCCACTCTGGTGGGACCCCACCTGGAGTACTGCATACATTTCTGGAACTCCTAGTACAAGAAAGATCTAGACATGCTGGAACATCTCCAGAAAAGGGCCGTGAGGATGATCAGAGGGCTGGGAGCATCTTTCCTATGGAGACATACTGAGAGAGTTGGTGCTGTTCAGTCTGGAGAAGAGAAGGGTCTGAGAAGACTATGGTCTTCCAGTATCTGAAGGGGCCCACAGCAAAGCTGGGGAGGGACTTTTTAGGGTGTCAGGTAGTGGTAGGACTAGGGGGGGATGGAGCAAAACTAGAAGTGGGTAGATTCAGATTGGCTGTTAGGAAGTTCTTCACCATGAGAATGGTGAGATGTTGGAACAGGTCCATGGAGGTCTGTAAGGCCAGGCTGGATGTGGCTCTGAGTAACCTGATCTAGTGTGAGGTACCCCTGCCCATGGCATGGGGGAGGTTGAACTAAATGATCCTTGAGGTCTCTTCCAGCCCTAAGAATTCTGTGATTTTGGGAACTTTATTGCACCAAAGACACACTGTTTCATCCTCATCTTAAAAGACTTCCAAGCTGTAGCACATGTTATCTGTAGGGTGGCTAAGTGGCTAAGCCTGCAAGGCCATTGCTGGAAGGTCAGTGAGTGTTCACGAGCTTGCTGAACACAGGCAGCTCCAACAAGTTGTGGCACAAGCAGCATTTGTTCAAAGTGACACAAAACTGGCCATGCTATTTTAGAGCAACTGTTCATGGTGCTGAGGATAACTTGCCTGACTTGGGTTCCCCTAACTTTTTGCTGTGGCCGCAGGGCAGTAGCAAGCAGTTGAGGGGGCAGCAACGTCCTAACCCTGCACATCTGTCTGGTGGAGCTTAACTGTTTAAGCAAGGTGAAGCAAAGTAGTGTATGTCTGGCTCTGAAAAGCCTGTAGCTTGCTGGTCTCCAAATGGGTTCCTTTCCCATGGGAGATGGTTTGGGACTTTATGGTAGTAAAGTAGTTTTCACATCATATAATACTCTATTATTACAAGCACTGCTGTCCTTTGGATTTAGCAACCATCTGTCCTTCTGTCTTGCCATGAAAAGGTGATTTCCCACACAGACTTCTGCAAAAGTGGCAGGAGTTACACAGCTGGCTGGCACCAGGAGCGGTACCGCTGGTGGTGCAGATGTGCATGCACATAAGAAGGGTGATAGGGCCATGACAGCAGTAGGAAGAGCTGGGAATGGTGCAGAAAGCATCACAGGAACAAAGCTGGGAGAAGTGTCAGGAGCTGGTCAGTTCTCAGCTGCCAGACAGAACACTCTGGTGGAATGTGGCTTATCTCAAATGGGCCAACAAAAATGATCCAGCAAAGCAAGGTCAAAATGCTGCACAGCAGCCTACTCCCATGGAGTGTCTGAGGGTCCCCATCTCCTCTAAAATCTGTGTGGGGAACCACACACCCCCAACCACCAAACATGATATCATCTTGACCCGAGGCTTCATTGACTTTTTCTCTGCCCTGCCCAGCAGATGTTTATGGTCAAAAATATCTAGTGATAGAGACTCCATGGTGGCCTTAAATCAATTTGCTTTAGTTGCTTTAACTGCTGGGAAGTCCCTTCTCACCTCTAGCCTAAGTCTCACTTTCTTCACCTATCAATCATGGACACAGAAACACATTATGCCTGACTGTTTACAGCTGAGTTTGATGTATTTAAAGAAGATGATCAAGTCTTCTCCACCACACTTCTCTCTCATCTAGACTAAATAACCACAGTTCATTCACTTGAGCGTGTAACAACAACGAGTTTGTTTGATGAAAAATTCAATTTATTCAGTGCAGTGGTTCTAATCACTGACCTTAGGCCAAAGATAACAAACGTTTAGCAGATTTCTCTTCAAATCTCTGTTTGTATCAGCTGGTTTGACAGATTGCAGTTGTCACACAAATGGTTGGGATTAAAGCAAATGCTTTCTACATTTTTCTAGATACCTGTTTCAGTTATGACTTGGGAGCAGTGTAGAACTGTCAGGAAGTAGTTCACTTGGGTTTCATAAAGTATTGGTTTATAGGTGCTTTAAAACCACTCCAAAAGCATCTTTACAAAAGCTCCTTAGCAGCAAAAGTATTTCTTTAGCTGTATGAAAATATATATCAATAACTGCTCCTTTCCACTCGTTTGTTCAGCTCTGAGTTTGCCACTCAAAATGCTAAATTTCCAATCTTCAGGCTATTTCTGGCCAGGATGAACTTTATTTTATTTTACTAGCTTTTCTTTTTAAGGTGCTTTTATTTATCCAGTGTGTGGTCCTGTGTAGATTTTTTTTTCCTCATGCAAATCTTTTAAGATAAGGAATTACTAAGGAATATTTTTATCTGCATGGTAAAATTATCTTAAGTAGTTTCAGAAAAGAAAGATCTCTAAAAATGTCAGCAAGAATTGTAAATTTTGAATAAAAAGGAAGCATTCTTATTGCTTTCTGAGCTCCCCTCCAGTTCAGATTTTACTTTCTGAAAGCTAAATGTGTGTTAAGGAAAAAGCTAAAAAATTGAAACAAGAAAACATGGGGTGGGGGCTTTAAAAGCAGAGATGTTGCGAGACTCCGTTTCAAAGTAAACACATCATTGTAATGAGAAGTGTCTTGGAAAAACACACCACTCTCCCCACCCAGCTCTGCTTGTCACCAACCTTGTTTGGATGCAAACAGCAGCAGGCTTAGCCCCGGTGTGGTGCTGAGTCCCTGTGCTGGTAGGCTCATCTATTCCTCCAGTTCCCTGGGCTCATTTGGGAAGAAAAAGCAGTGTCTGCAGGTCTGGCTGGGGAAATTGCAGCCTGCTGTAATCCACAGCAAAAATCATATTGATTTGTATACCCTGCACTGTGTCTTCTTATGCTGTTCCCCTGGCCATGTTGAGACTTCTCCCTTTGGTCCAGCCCCACTGGTGCTGTAGACAGCCCTGCAGCATCCTGCAGGGAGAGGAGAAAGGTCTGCTGGAAGCCATGCTAGGATGTGTCTCTTCTTTTGCTGGGATTTGAGAAGCAAAATGTATGTCTTTTAAAGTGAAACAGCTGTGCTTTCAAACCACAGCCTTAGTCCAGGGGTCAGGATCTTAGCCCTAAGGCCTCTGTGAGTGGTGACTTGAAGGAAGCAAAGTCAAAGCCTTCAACTTGCTGCATAAGAGTCTGCCTCTTCACTAGTAAATGTATAAAGATCCACAAAGCAAGAGATGTTGAAAACCTTGGGTTTATATGGTTTCAAAAGCAGGTTCCCAATGTGGGATTTTTTTTTTTTTTTTTTTTTTTTTTTTTTTTTTTTTTTTTGCATTCAGTAGCTCTTTAAAATAAGTGGATTTTTATTTCCCTCTAAGAAATTCTTACAAACCAAAAAGCTGCCTTGGTCCCAGAAATGACAGTACCGATTCAATCTCACTTACAGGGCAGCAAAGGGGAACAGATGTTGAGGAGGCAGAATAATGCTGTATTTTTTAATTACTTTTTCTCACCTCACTCCAGAATGGGAATTCATTTTTACAGTGGAAATATTATTTAGCTATACCTGCATTTTTTCAGAAATCCTCAAGCCAGCTCATTGCAGCATGGATGGTAATTGCAGGACAACCCTAGGGCTCTATTCTTGCAGTGTTACAGCAGTTTGAATTTCTGGCTGTGGTTTTACATCCAGAGAAAAGGCAGCTAAGGGCCAGTGTAAAGCACGCAGCACCCACCAGTAACCAGAGCTGAGGGTGCTGTAGCAGGGTGACATCATCTTGTTGCAGCCCGCTATGAGCTGAGCTCTGGGTTCCCAATGCAGCAACAAGCATCTGGTTAGGAGCAGGCTGGTGCTGAGCCAGGCGTCCTGGCACTCCCCTAGATCTGCCCAGCAAAGCCCAATTAAAGAACAGGGTGCTAGCAAGTGGCTGGAGTTAAAAACATATTCATATGCTGGTTCGGATCTGGGCCTGGGGCCAGGCTCAGCCAGGCTAATCTCCACTTTGGTTTCTGTGTCTGGCATTTCCTAATTGAGAGCTCTCAGCCTTCCAGGTATGTAACCAGTAAAATAAAACCCCAATGCACACAGAGCAGTATCAATGCCAGGCTTGAGGCAGAGTCTATTCCACATTCCACTGAAAAATGGACAAAACCAGGTGAGCTGCAGAGGAATTACAGCTCTGTAAAGGAGTGCTTGCAGCCTCAACACTTGAAGTGACCTCTTGCCTTCAGTGAAATCACACTGCTTATCTCAGGCTTGGAAGGTGCCTGGACAGTTCAGCAGAGACTCAGCCAAAGAAACATTCATAGCAGGGATGTCAAAAACATCCTTTAAAGAACAAATGAAATAAGGACTTGAAGAACTCACTCCTTGCTCCCACAGTACCATGGCTTGGTGGCACAGAGTGATTCTTCCTGAGCCAGCCCATGTCACACTCTGGTAAAAGGTGGGATATTCCTGACATGGATACAGTTTGATACATCTTTTTTCCATTAGAAAGAGAAATAAACTGATTTAGGAATTCTTAGCTCTCTATCTTTCAGGATTTTTTTTCCCCTTGGCCTCTTGAAGTGTATGTCAAAGTCTTCATCAGTCCATGACAGAGTTTGAAATGAAAGCAGAAAGGAAAGTGTCCTCCCCTATACATGTCTTTCCCTATCTCTCAGCAGGTCTCAGGCTTTTACTGAGAGAATGTCAGTTTATGTGTTAATGTGATGGTGTGGAGGGTGGTGAGCAGAACAAGGTTAAATATATACACCCAAGCCAGGAACCCTCTTGCTGGAAGAGCTTAGTGGCTCTTAAAACCCTCAAAATTTTTCAGTATGAACTAAAACAATGCAAATTGAAGTTACGTGCTGGTACGAATTGTGTCTGTTCTAGGTTGAAATGTCATCTGAGGTCTGACCCTGAGGTCTGACCTTGAGAGTCCAATTTGCCAGCCATTGATGAAATTTCCACGCTGATTTGGGAGCTGCACAAGCAAGGATGTTTTTGTGACCTGGTGGCACTTGCTGCTTTTAGAGCCAGCAGACTCCAGGCCACCTGGGCCAACAGAAAATGGATGCAACCATCACAAAGGTCTCTAGGTCTGCTCATGCAGCTCTTGGAGCACAAAAAGATACAGCACTCAAATCCAGCCACAGATGCAAAAGGAAGGTTTGTGCAGTTGCTTGGGATGTTGTTCAAGAGGATGGAAAATAAGGTTTCTATTTTCTCTTCATCTGGCCTTGCTCAGCCAGTGTTGTAGCAACGTTTGCTTGGATAATACTTTATTTCTAGGTGGCAAACGTCCAGTGCCATGTTATGCTGTCACATATGCTCACAGGACTTCAATCCACCGGAGAACAGCCTCTGTTTCCTAAATCTGCTCTTGGTAAATGCCTCTCTAAATGACTTCACCGCCTTATAATTGTTCCTGGAGAAAGCTGGCCCAGCGGCTGGTAATTAAACCTCTGGCTGATGGAAACTGTTAAAATGGGTTGCTGCTTTGCCTACAGCGTCACAGTTAAGAACTCCAAAGTCTTTATACTTTTCCTATAAAACACGTGCGAGCTTTATGCCTAGAATATCTGCAGCAATAAAGCCAGTATGGTGCTTTGGTTTTGTTTGTAGCACTTAAAGCTTGGAGGAGAAGAAAGAACTAAGGTTCAAGAATGAGATCTGGTGTTTGTACTTCAAGAAGCACATTTAGTTGGTATCAATGTGGGTTTGGTACAGCCCATTATCAGGGCAGGGATTTAGTTACCAGGATGGATTTAGATTCCTGGTTCCTCTACAGGCATCTTGAGGGGAATTAGGTGGCTACACCTTGTTGTGGAGCTAGCCAGCAATGACTCATTGTAAAATTCAAGCTGAGACCTGGTTCTGCCATCTGGACTCCCTGGAGTTTGAGAGCACTTGAGTCAAGGCTGGATTACAGCTTTTGTTCAGATCTGTGCTCAGTCAGGTTTCCTGCAGGAAGCCGTAACCTGGTCTGAAGGACCACCTGGCATCCCTCAGTCCTAGGCTTACCCAGGGAGAACCCTGTGGTCAGCAAGACCACAATCATGATAACCACACAGCTCTTGCCCTTGACTTGATGCCTGTGACACCTCCACTTGGTATCAAGGTCTGTATCAAAACTGTGATGGCACTTCTGTTCCCCAAATGTGCTCAGCCAAACCCCATCAGAAACACTGGACACCTGCCAGCAAGTGGCAGTTCAGGACTGCTTCCCCTCTGGCCAGGGCTGGTATTTATGGGCTGTATTAGTCACACAGGAGTTGTTAGAAGTGCTGCTGTGATAAGTTGCGAAGTCATACATGGTCATCAGATGATGAGCTTGCTTCTGGAGACAGCAGTACTCCAGAGCCTGACTAATCCTTTACAGATTGGAAATTAGGGATGTGGTTCAGCACTGAAAATGCATTTTTTGCTGATGCTGTATTATTTAATCCTCCAACCCTCTGGACTGCTTCAGCTAAGCCTGGGGCTTGCACCCTTGTGTTCTAGACAGCTTTTTCCCAGTGGGAGGTCAGCTCTTCAGTGGGACTTGTGACAGGCTTAAAGTAGCCACAAGAGCTGTATGGAAATAACACTCGTTTTTAATGGCTACTAGGGGGATATTGCTGTGTACTGCAGGATCTGATCAGTTTATACTGAAGGATGGAAGAATGCGAGTGTATCCTTGTGAACAATGGTGCAGCAGACTTTCACAGTCATCAGTACGGGCAAAATATTCATTTTCATAGCAGATTTCCTCGCAGCAACATCACTGTCATTTATTAAAACACATCAGCACCTAGACCTGCAGATGGCCTTGCCTCATAGCTCCTTCTGTACAAGCCTCAAAGACATGCTGCTCAGGCACCTCACCTGCTTATACCTAATCACAGATTACAACTGACCAGGGGGTTGCGGTGATGCTTATCTGAGCGGCTTCTCTTCCGCCTTTATGTTGGGATTCCCCGAGCTCTCCGTGGCATTACATTGTCAGGAGCTCCCGGGACGTGCCCCACGCAGGGTACTGGGCACAGTCGAGCCGCACAAGCGCGCAGCAGCACTAAGCACCACCAGATCTCCCTGCAGCATCTGTGCTGTGCTGCGCCGGGCGCACGGCGGCTATGACTGCTCGATGGGCACGCTAGGTCTGCCCGCTCGCTGAGAGCCTGAGGCAGCCCTGCCGGCCAGCGGCATGCGGGCCCTGTCACCTCCGCAGGCCGGCGGCTCCGCCGGGGGCTGGCCCAGCTCTGCCTTGCCCGGAGCCCCCGACCGCAGCCCTCTCCTCCCGCCGGCCCAGGCCGCCTCCTTCCCCGCCCCACCGCCGCGCTGCCGGCAGACGCGAGGCCCCCGACGCTGCCGGCCGGGGCTGTCCGCGGCGTTCGCCTGCGGCGAGCGGACGGCACCTTAGGGGCAGCCGCGGGCCCTAACGGCTGCCGTGTCCCGTCAGCGGAAGGAGGAAGCGCCATGGCCGACACCTGGTCTGGCTTCTCACAGGAGGAGCTCCGGCACTTGCGGGATCAGCACCCAGGTACGGACCGCGACCGGGCTCTGGCGGGGGCCGAGGCTCGAGAGCGGGCCGACCGCGGCGTCTGCCCCGGTTAGCAGGAGACAGCGGGGCCGGGAGAGGCGCTGAAAAGCCTCCGGGCCCTCAGCACTCTGTCAGCCTCCGCAACTGCACCTGCCTCCCCTCTTCCTCTCAGCCTTCCCTTCCGCTCAGTGCCCTGCGGCCACACCTCTGTCCGTCCCCTCAGCTCATCCAGTCCATCCCTGCGCCATACAGCTCAGTTTCTCCAGGCAGCTTCTCCTTCTTGTCCCCTGGCCTCTCGCATCCAGGCCCATCTCTTACTGCTTCTCTCAATCTCCCGTCCAGCCCGCTGTGTCTTCACCCGCAACCTCTGTCACATTTCCAGACTCTTCAACTCCTTGTCCTGCACCCACATCAGCCTGTCCACTACCACGCTCATCTCCCAGGCTCCTCTTTGCACAGCCATCACCTTATTCTTCCACATTCTTCACTTTATACATTTCGTGTCTGCCCACCAGATTGCCCTGAGACTCTTCTTTAGCGCTAGATCTCTTTCCATGATTGCTGCAAGAGTTGCCTGACTTCTACCTATGGCTCCTCTTTCAGTCTTGCAATCCAGGTCCTTTATTCCTTGCTTTCCTAGTTTTGAATTGAATCTTTCAAAAGTCCTGACAGTTAGACTAAGAAAACATTTCCAGGTTCCTGGGATTTCCCCCACATTGTCTTCCGTTTACACCCTGTCACGTCTTTTCCTGATGTTCATTTTGCACTAGTTTGCTTGCCTAGAAAAGCTAATTCACAGAGTCTGTCTTAGATCTTAAGATTTGGGTTTAATCCTGTTTCTGTCTCTCATCCACTGACAGATTTGTATGAACCCTTGGAGCAGCAGCATCACCGTCACACTGTGAATAAGACTCGGAAGCAATTGCTACGAGAAAAAGCCCTCCAGCAACAATGTCAGAAACTGGGACTACAGGGTGGAGCAGCCTCTCTTCCACCTGAGCAGCTGCTTTCTGTACCAAACACCAAGCCTTGTCACCCACAGCAGCCTGTGCCACCACCTCAACCTTCTTCATCAGGAGATCGCAGGCAAAGTGACAGCCGAGACCAGCAGAAGGGAGTGGCATCAGTAGATCCCTGTAATGGCAATGCCAGTGCCCAGACCTGCCCTGCAAAAGCAAACTCCAAAGTGGAGAAAAAGAAAGTGGAATTGTTAGTAAGTTGGTAAAATCAGGGTGTGGGTTTTGTTATTCTACATTGATTTATTCTTGTGTTGTGAAGTGGACTTCCCTGTATCTAATAGGAGGCCTTTAAAGATTGTGTTTGCTTCCTCTGATGAGCAGCTTTTTTTTTTTTTTTTAAATCTCTAGCTAGTTTAGACCTGAGTCAGGACCAAATTCCATAGGGTAGGCAATGCAGACATGCATTCTGCTGTCTTCAAATAATTTCCTGTGGTATCAGGACTGTACCTCATAGAGCACCCAAGGTGTAGGACAGTCGTGCTGTGTAGACAAGCCAGCAGCCACAACAAAGCCTTTTGAGGAGTAGATATGCTGTAGTTTGTGTATCTTTTTGTTCTCTTTTATGAGATTGCTCCAGATTTTTTAATGCCCAAAAGTGTTGGTAAGGAGGCAAGATGTTAAATTTAAGCAGTTCTCTGTGATTCAAGATGAGACCAATTTCAAGACTCTCACCCTGTGCTTGAGCCTGAGGTGGGGTTCCTGTCTCCATCTGAAGCACCAAACTGATGCATGTGAGAGAGACAGGAAAAAGTACTGAACATCACTCTGGGAGTCTGACTGAATGTGCAGTCGCTCAGTTTGTCATCCACAATTCAGATGGTAGCCTATAAAAGGAAGCTGCTGTCAATGCTAGAGAGGGCAGGTGTTTTCAATACAACATATTACTTTCTTTTACCTGTTCACATTTGTTTTGCTGTCTGTGTCCAAATGCCAATTTTCCTGCTTTTCCATAGTGGCCAAAGCAAACTGTGAGGGGCAGTTGCTTGAGTTCCTGTGCAGGTCCACGCTTTTCTGCCCAACATAATCACCAAACACTAGGTAGCCACCAAAGTTCCATGCATCATTTTTATCTCCCCAAAACAGGGATCATCATCAGCTTTTCCAGTGTAATGTGCCAAGCCTGTAGGATCTCGGAGATGATTGAAGGTGCATCCTACTGGAGAGGCAGGGCAGTCAGCAGCACTTGTGCATGGATGCAGCAACTGTCTTCTCTTGAATTCAAAACTCAAAAGAGTCCATGAGTTTTCCTTTGGGTGAGATATGCCTTGAGAGACTGCCACTGCTGGACATGCTGCCTGCCATTTACCTGCCCAGCTCTGCAGATAGTTGTCCCTTCACCAGAACAACATAACTTTGAAGAGCATTACCAAATTCCTTGTGTGGGCCCACCTCAGCAGTAGTGCTGGCTGTTCAGCTTTTTCCTGATGGTGAAAATACAGACACTGTTTGACTAGGGAGAAGACAACTGAAGCTTTGTAGAGTTTTTAACTCTGTGGGAAGTGAATGACATTTAGCTGCAACAATCTCCCTCCCACCCCCCAAAAAAAGTCTGCTAAATTTGTCATATCTCATGCATTTGAATTTAGATCTGACTAAAAGTACTTCTCTATGTGAGGTTTTAGGGATGGGGTGATGAGGAGAAGCCTGAAGAAATCCTCGTGTTCAGAAATGATTGCTAATCTTCGCATTGCCAAGTTACTTTTTAAGCTGAGACTTCTTGAGAGAGAGTATGAAGAGCACAGTAGGGTGGAAAAGCAGCAAATCAGTTTTTGTTTCTCTTTAGTCCTGCCCAGTTGTGTTGATACAGTTTGTTCCCTCTCACCTGAAAACTTGCTTTCCATTCTTTGGGGCTGGCTGTATCTTTTAGTAGGGGAAATGGAATCCAAAGAACTGTTTCCCTGCTGGCAAAAGTGGGTTCTTGTTTCTCCTTGTTGCTCATTTTCATTGTAACTTTTACCAGCCTTTCATTCGCATCAATTTAATTACATGTATCATAAAGCAAACCTGTGAAAGGATCTGTTTTATGGGGAAAAAAAATGTCCAAAAAAGAGGCTATGTTGGCAGACCGAGCAGATGGTGGCTCGTAGCAGCCGGTAAGAAAGTTGAAACTGCTTCTACCTAGTAGGGAAGCACATCATTTAAATGAAAAATTCCATCCATATCTGAAAAAGTGCTGTATGCTCTTTCTGCCAGCAGAGCTTGCTTGGGAAGATTTTTTGTTCTGATCAGTAGATGTCATCTGGAAATGCTATACTGGTCTAAATGACTTCTTGAAGATGATTCTTCTTTCCTCAGAACTGAAACCTGTTTATTATTCCTTTGACTTTTTTAGTTTGCTGCAGGAAATATGAAGGCAAATATTTATTTTATCTGGGGGACAGGGAGAGAAAGGCATTTTCTATTAATTTTGATCTTCTGGTCAATGAGCAGGCAAGAGAAATCACGATGGGAAATTCTCCAGCAAGAGCAGCGGCTGATAGAAGAGAAGAATAAACGCAAGAAGGCACTCCTGGCCAAAGCCATTGCTGAGAGGTAAGGGGCTGTGTTGTAGGAAGAGATTGCTTCTATCTGCAACCAGTTGCATGTCTTCTGTTAAAGTCCTACTTTTTCCTCTCCTCTGTGCTGTGTATGTGCTGCTCTGCAAGTAAGCAGCTGTGACTGACATTTCCCTTTGATGACAAGTGCTGGCTAAGAAGCTGTGCTGAAGCTTTTCACACTTCCAAAGCTGCAGCTCTGTGCACAGATGGAAAAGTTATTATGCAGTTCAAGGATTAGCTGAAGTCCTTCTGCTTGTTAGCAAAGGCATATTCAGGAAGGTGGTTGAGTCACCAACCCTGGATGTGTTTAAAAGCTGTTTGGATGTGGTGCCTGGGGATATAGTTTAGGATTTACCTTGTAGAGTAGGGATATCAGTTGGACTTGGTGATCCTGAAGGGCTTTTCCAACCTGAGTATTTCTGTGATTCTGTGTTTGGAAGTTAGAGTACTCAAATGCCTGTCCCTGTTCTGTTCTTAATTTGTTTTCACTGGATTTAAGGAGAGTATTTGATTCCTAAGCTTTGAAGGGTAACTATCATAGAATTGTAGAATGCCAGGTTGGAAGGCACCTGGTCCAACCTTTCTAGATAACACCATAATTTAAGTGAGATGGCCCAGCACTCTAAGAACCATAGCTGTTTCTGCTTGGGCTTTTGACTCTCTGTTACCGGTACGTGAAGTGTTGAAAGAGAAGACAATAAGCCTTAAGAAGGTACCATTGTACCACTGGTGGCTTAGGAGTTATAACTATGCACATGTTCTCACAGTTGTTAGCTCTTGCTCTTCAGGTGACTCAGCTTTAAGATGTTCTACAGTGTTGTCCACTGAACTAGTTTAAGACTGGAGGGGAAGGCAAGGTTTGTAAAGAATATTGAAGCATCTGGTAACACTGTGTGAGGGAAGGAAGCTTTCAGGCTCACAGTGCTCTCCCAGACATGATGCATTCTGACGAGAAAATCTCTTGGGTAGTTTAGGTGAACGTAAGCCACTACTGTGCAGAAGATTCTCTTTGAGGTTCTGCAGATTTTGCTTGCCTTTGCCAAGCAGAGATAAAACACAAGCACATTTCTTCCGAGTTACTGTAGGACAGCAAATGTGGGTGTGATCACCAGGCTGGCTTCTTCCTCCTGGAGGCAGAGCATGAGGAGAGGAGGATTTGGAAGGTAACAGCTAGGGAGTTACATCTGGTATTCAAGGGCCTTCTTAAGGCTACATTCAAACCTACAGGATGACTGTTTCTCTCCACCTGCACCAGGTGGTCTGAAGAGAGATGATGTGAGTGCCTGCACATTTAGTCTTGCTTTCAAGTGCATTGGGGTGTACAGCAGTAGCTGAAGAGTGTGGATTTGCTGGTGGTGATGAATGACAGCAAAGTGACCTGGTGTAAAAGCTTGTTGAAAGTTAGCTTGCTTAGGAGGGAAATCCATCAAAACCTGCTGCCCTTAGCAACGTTTAGTTTTCAGAATTTAGGAACAAATAGACTGAGTTGAAAAACATTACATAAGGCTTGATTGAAATCCTTTGTGTTTGATGTAAAATTTTCCATTGACTTCATTGGGATCTGAGTAGGCCTTTGGGGAATAATTGTACAAAATGGAAATCAAGCTTAGGTTAGGTGACTTTCTGGCCCCTACTAACTGGGTTTCTTTGAAAGGGGATATTTGCAGGGCTAAATACCCTTCCCCCTTTCTCTCCCCCCCCAAGCTATTTCCTGTTTCCTTACACTGAGAACTACTTAGATACAGCAGCTTCTTGTGTGTTTCCACAGTGAAGAAACACAATCCATTTTAGGCACTTTGATTATAGTCATTACGTAATTTTGCTGTAGACCTTTAATAGCAGGCATTTTAGATCCCTGTGGATATTAAAAAAAAAGATCAAAAGTCTTAAACCATAAAGGAGAAACCTTATGAATAGCTCTTAAAGAAGTTAGTTGCTTTGCAGATGAAATGGGACCCATTATGTCAAGAAGGGAGGCTTGAAGAGAAAAGGGAAAAAAAAAAAGGCATCTTCCTTTTGCAGGTCCAAAAGAACTCAAGCTGAAACAGTGAAACTCAAAAGGATTCAGAAGGAGTTGCAAGCTCTAGATGACATGGTGTCTGCTGACATTGGCATCCTGCGCAACCGCATTGATCAGGCCAGCTTGGACTACTCCTATGCCCGGTAAGTGCTAGGCAGGGAGGGAGGAGGGAACAGCCTTGCCTGAGTGGAGGGAGAAAATGCTGTTTCCTGTCACCAAAACAGTAATTGAGTTCTGTCATTATAATAATGTGTAGTTAAAGCACTCACAGTCTGGGGGGCTTTGAAATCTTGAGGTAAAAGTGTGCTTTTTATTTCCTAATTTTTCCCTTGGACTCAGAACACTGAAGTAGGCTTTCTGACTGCAGGCTGTGCTTTCCAGCTTGCTGCTGTCATGAGACATACTTACTGCTTTAACTGTGCAGATGTCCATAAGCCCTTCTTTATTGTTTCAAGGTTGTTTATTTCTTCTCAGGGGGAAAGAGTTTTGGGGTTTTTTTAAATCCTGAAGTGAAAGTCCTTTTTCAGGAAAACTTGTTGATGACAGCTCTGGTCCTGTTGGAATCAATGGGACCAATTAAGCTTAAAACACATAATGTTGTTGAAGTGCTTTTGGAAATGACACCAAAAATTGAAGAAAAACGCAAGCTTTCACCCTTCACAATGTGCCTTTAATCACTCTGGTTCTGATCAGTTCCTTAAATGCAAGAATTTAATCGGAACACCCTATTAGCTGTGGGTAAGCCACAACATCAGTAGATCAACATCAGCATGTTTATGTAGCCATTTAATAAAATGGAAATGTTTGGTTGAGGTTTTGGTTCATGATTCAATGTGTTAAATAT
Source organism: Pogoniulus pusillus (assembly GCF_015220805.1). Lineage (NCBI taxonomy): Eukaryota > Metazoa > Chordata > Aves > Piciformes > Lybiidae > Pogoniulus > Pogoniulus pusillus. The sequence continues at coordinate 12,712,359 of NC_087271.1, read as the reverse complement.
GTATTTCTCCTTATGGCTTCTGCTCTATGTTGACCACAGGCCAATAAACATGGTAATTAGTCTTAAAACAAATAGCAGCAGCAGCCACAGCTGAAAAATAAGGACTTCTTTTATGTAATTATCATTTGAAATCTCTCAGATTCACCACAGTTTCAGCAGCTGAGTGCCTGTGAATCCAGAATTTCATATCAAGAGGAAAAACATTACAATGTTTAAGTTTGGTTTCTAAAGCCATTAAATGCTCCCAGAAATTTCCTTCCCAAACGATGTGTCTTCTTGACATGCTCAATGTCAAAAGAACGCCTAACACAAGCGGCTCTTACCTTTGGAAAGCGCTTTTTAAGTGAAGATAACAGAAGTGAATGCTATCCGGCCTTTACAAAATACTTAATGACTTCCATGACCTTTGTAAGTCTTTGTTTTTTTGTGAGGGAGGGATCTGGAAATGCAAGTTAGATACTTTTCAGTATTGTAGTTTTTAATGCATTATGGGCCAGAGCCAATTTACTTCAAAGTGGTGTCTTTTTAAGCATTTTCTTCTTAGCTCTTGCCTTGTTTAAAATAATTTCATTGAGTCAAAAACTGCAATATTACATAGTTTTGAACACTTACATAGTTAGGGCCATCTGACAGTTGCTGTAGAATGGAATTATTGTCAATGTGATATGAAGAATATGCATGAATTCATCCCAAAGATTTAACTGTGCAGAAGATTCCATAATGGCATTAATCTTTTTCGTTTCAGATATCAGATCAGGGAAATCTTAACTACTTTGTTTGTTTGTTTGTTTTGTTTTGTTTTTTTTGTGAGGGAAATGTAAACAGACATCTTCTGCCCACTGCAGACAAAGTTTTGTAATTATTATAGAAAAGGATATATTTGGGAATGTTTGTCTTATTTTCTTCTGCTTTCCTAAGCAAAGATCTTTCCTCTCTTTCTGTTACTTTCTTTAACCAGATATTTGAAATCTGCTGTTCTAAACCAGCTGGAATCTTTATTCAACCACTTCACTAGTACTAGTTTTATGAGTGCTCTCTAAGGTATGTTACATAGTCATTTTGCAAAAGGTTTTGCATATTCCCTTTCATGAAGATCAAGATTGCATCTGTCTTCATATCTAATCAGAATTAATATACAGATTCACTGAATGCGATGGAAGATGCATCACTAATGTGGATGCCAACCATTAAGTTCTGAGGATCCCAGATGTGTTAACCTCAATAAATATTTTGAATATTTCCTTTTTATTGTATTTGTCATGGCAGGAAGTGCAAATTGGCAGGAGGTGTGTGTCAAGGGGGTGCTTACAATAAAACTCTACATCTGTTGCCACACCAAAGTTGTGCTCACTATTGATGTCATATGCTGTGCAGCTCATGGTTTTCTGAACATAGCTATGGGTGGCCAGAAGAGAGCACTTAGAGAGCAGATCCAAGTGTAAATGTGTCTGGCACCATTGTAACCTCCATATCTGTTGGGTGGATGGTTGGATTAAAAGAAACACAAAGCTGGTTTGCAGTGTTTCAGCTCACTTGGCAGGTGTTCATTCGAAGTGTGAAAGCACTACAAGTTCTGATTCTGCTGCTAGTGATGCATCTTATAAAACAGGCAGTCAAAATGTTTGCTTGTTGTTCGACCTGTAGATTTCAAATGAGCAAATGAACTCTTGGAATACAGCAGTAGTGGAACGTAAAGTGTCAGGAGGAAAAGATTTCATCAATTCACACTTATTTTCTTCCCTTTTTCTAATGTGGCAGCATGTCATGACTACCTGGCATAATGCATTGCAGGGCACGTTGCGTTTCGGGGATGCTTGTACCCATTTGTGTGTGAAATTGTGGAATGCAATGAGAATTAACCCTCCATGAATGCTGATGGTTTTGCAGGAAGCGGTATGACAAGGCTGAGTCGGAGTACGTGGCAGCCAAGCTGGACCTCCAGCACAAGACAGAGATTAAGGAGCACCTGACGGAGCACCTGTGCACCATCATACAGCAGAATGAACTCCGCAAGGCCAGGAAGCTGGAAGAGTTAATGCAGCAGCTGGAAGTGGAGGCAGATGAGGAAAATCTGGAACTTGAGATAGAGGTGGAGCGGATGCTGCAGCAGCAGGAGGCAGAAGCAGGGAGACAAGCCAGCCGGTCACACAGTCACGCTGGGACAGCTAAGGAAAGCCCCACTCCCAGTGCTGCAGTGTGTGAGACTGAGCATGCCAGCCATGATGACATTTCTACATCTGAACAGTTGGTTCAGCCTCAAAACTCTGGTACCAAATCCCTCTCCAGTGTGGACAGCCAAACTCAAGCAGTAAATGTGACCCCAGGAAGCCCCCCAGCTCATTCTGCTACATGACTACTATGCTCAGATAAGCCAGCTGGTTATGATACACTGTGGGCTTGTGTGCTGTATGCTGTATCTGGGCTTCTGCAGTGCTTATTATATGCACTTAACTATCTTTTAATACTGTTTTTAAGTGTTAAAACCAAAAGGTTCCCATTTGGAGTTACCCATCTTTCATCATCATTCTGGTTTAAATTCATGTTCTAACATCCAGCTCTTCATAGGCCTTTGTGCCTTCCTGAAAGAGGATATTTGAAAGCCAACAGTAAAAGTTTTTTCCAAAGGCTTTCAGATAACTGGTCCAAGCAGTGATTCCTATCTACAGGAGAAAACACCACAACCTGGTCTGCTTCTGAACATGTTCTGTCCCCTAACAGCTGCAGTAGGATGTTTGTCTTCCTTTGTATCCACAAGGGATTTAGTTTTCAACAGTTTTTAATCTGGGAAACCCAAGTGCTTACTTTAATTGTCTTTGTAGCTGATTTCTTTTTCCTGTACCTGATTTAAATGAAATTTGCTTAATGAAGCAAATTTCAAAGTCAGTTGTAATATTCCCCATTCCCCACTTTGCCTATTTCTTTCAGCTAATGCTATATCAGTAATTAGCCAGGGATATTGTAATGGATAATCCTTATAGTATATTTGCAGTCAGCTATTTTTTTGCATTGTATTCAGTGCATTTTCTTGCCTGAAGAGCAGGTTTGTACCCCACAAGAAGTTCAGCTGGTTTGCTCTGTTGCTGTTGAAAGGCTTTAAAAGCTATTCCAGGTGGAGAGAGTCTCAGGAATTAAAAGAGAACATAGGAAAACCTCCCGTGGACTCGCTGCAGCTGCAAACCTTGGGGACTGCCTCCACAGTTACCTGCTCTGCAACAAAGGAAGGCTGCTTCCACCGTGGAGATGGTGTCTGCAGTACCTGACCTGGGCCTGTCAGTCACAGTTTATGAATGAGTTATTGAATGACAACATCAAAGTCTATAAATGGGATGTTGATTGTCCCTGTGGCTTTAACAGTGGAAAACCACATCACTACATTTCATTTTTATTCTCCTAATAAATCAGTACATCTTCTGCACGGTGTGTTTACATTCAGTTGTGATACCTGATGTTGACACGTGTCTGAGGCTGTTTTTCCACAGGAGGTGATAAATGACAGAATCAGATATGTCTTCTGGCAGCTTTCCACTGTGTGAAAGCAAAACCTCAAAAAAGGCTGTTCCAAAATACAGACATGTATGAAGCAAAGACACGGCAGGATACAGCTTGGCAGGAATCTTTTCAACTAGCCATGGCCCAAGGCAGCAGTGGAAAATCCCTTCTGATGCCTCCCATACACAGGAGAAAGAGGGAAAATCTGTTTCCTAGAGAAGCCACTCAATCAGGACTGACTGAAATTAGAGGACTCCAAAGTAGCATTGGAGATAGATAGGCAGTGTGCTGTGTTGCCAGCATGCTGCATTCCTGGTGATTTTGCTGGAAGATCTGGCCTAAAAGCTGAAGATGTGCATGTGTTGTGACAACACGGTGGCTGACAGCCTTTGCTCTGTCTGCAGTTGCAGAACAGCTTGTTGCAACCTGATGGTGGTTTTCAAAACTGGATACCAGTAAGTGCAATAATAATTTAATTGTACCATTCTTGTTTCCATCTCCTGCAGCTGTCCCCAGTTGCTCCTTAAAAGATTCTAAGTTCTTGTGAGTAAGGTCTGTTCCTCATTACAGTTTTATTCAGTTCATCATGGGACATGCAGGAGAGTGTCTGACAGAAGACTAGAATTGTCATGGTATTTACAGGAAGCACATAGATAGCATTTTGCATAGAATTTGTGGTTCTTTAGCATGCTAAAATAGTCCTACTGATTGCACCTTGTTGTCACAGCCAAGGTTATTGTTTGAACTCCTCAGATAAAAAAAAAGGCAAAGAATTTAAGTCCGAAGTTCTTTTTGACAACTCCTTAAGAGTATGAGTTTCCAGAAGGGAGTAAGTTTATATCCACACATTACTTAGAATTATTTAAAAGGGGAGAAAACTTGGTAGTGCTGGTGCTATTTCTGCCTGCTGGGGAAAATGCTGCTGTTGGAATCAGCAGTTTCTGTTCTCTTACAAGTCTCTCGTCGAAGTTCTGGCCAGTTCTATCTGTCTTTAACTTCTGAGCTTGCAAAGTGAAGTGTGCTGGCTGGAAGCCACGTGAAACAACCATGTGCAATACCAATAAGCAGTGTAGCATTTGTCCTCTCTCCCTCTCTCTAGACAGGGAGCTCATGAGTTAACTTGTTTGATGTGAGTTATGAAGCCTTTCTGTGACGTGTGACATAAACCACTACCATGGTGTCAGTTCCACTTTGGAAGTTCACAAATGTTTTGATGGGTGCCAGTGTGCTGGTTTAACATTCCCCTATGCCGGAGCCAAGCAGTCCAGTCGTAATTGTAACAACATGTGTGCTGGTCAGAAATGCTAGGAAATGATTTTGGTGCAACAAAAGACTTGGTTTGGTTTCTTTTTCCCCCCCCTTATTTTTGCTTGAAGGGAAAAAAAAAGTTGAAATTGAAGCTCTTCAGGCAAAAGCCATTTCTACCTTTGTAGTAGCTGGTGGGTCTTGCAGCACTGGGCTCTGCTGTCACTGGAGTGCATGGAAGACAGGTGTGCTGTCTGCTCAGCCATCGTGTTGTGTCTCTTCATAGAAAAGGAAAAATGACAAGTTCAGCATAAATCAGGTCAGGTTTTTCAGTAAGAGCCTCTTGCAAAGGTAGCAGTCTGAATATGAAGTGTGCTGGGGTTGAGCAGCCATCGCAGAGAAAGTAAAGCAGTGTGTGATGTTTGACAGTCACACTGCAGGCCTCATCACAGAGGACTTGGGTTCCTCTGTGGCAACTGTGAGAATGTTAACAAAGCATAATGTAATTGCCCATGTTGCAGTTTGGCCAGAATGTAGGGACTAACACTCCCTCTTCTGTCAAGAAATGTTTAAATGAATACAGATGGTCATGGCTCAGCCTAGGGTTCCCATGGATGTCTTGTGCATGGTGTAAAACACTTGGACAGTCCTCAGTCTGATTGTGTATCCAGCCAGATAAAGTTGGGCTCTCAAGGTTTCAGCTTAAGGTTGTTTGGGTAGAGACTCAAGTTCTCCATTAGCCATTCTTCTTATACCTGCTGTGATGCAGTGGAGTCTTCCCTTTGAGCCTGCATCCCATTGGTTTCAATGCAAAATGGGGAAAAACTTTAAAAAGTGAAAAGTAGTGACTGGCCTTGTGGTTGAAGGTGCTGTGATTCCTGACTGGCTATATTAGGAGCATGCTAGAAGGGCCTCTTACGGGACATTATCCTGTTCTGGGAAGTTCTGGATCCAAAGAAAGGAGCAGAACTTTTATCAAATTGTCTCCTATGGTGGGATTCTCTCTCTTCTCTATTTTCTGCTTAGGACAGTAAGATCTATAGCCTTCCTGTTCTTAGCACCTCTTTGTCAAGGCTCAAACTTGGATCAAAAGCCCTGTGATATGGGCTGCCCTAGCCTGAAGCCTAGTCCTTCACCAGATGCCCCATGTATGAGCATCTTTGATCTGGGATCTATGAGCATGTGTGGGTCCTGGCCTGAGTTTGCTGCTTCTGTGTAGACATGGTGTCTTGACTCTCTGTGCTCCACTCTTGTGCAGGCTGTAGCTGTGTACAAGGATTCAAGCAGTTGCTGAGAGCAAGGTAAAACATTTCTGCATGCCTGATTCCACCCAAAAATTTTATCTTCAACACCTGGCCTTAGATCGTGACCCTTTAAGTCTGTGGATACTGGCAGGTGTGATGTGCAAGGAACAAAGAGTTTTGCCAGTGGCAATGCAACCAGGGTACCAAGTTGTGGGCTGGAAACCACGTGCTTGTTAAGTGCCCTATTTAGGCTTGTCTGCATGGTCCTATTAAAGCAAGTGTTGGTTCTTTTGATGGGGCACGGCACGGGACTGGTTTCCTTCATCATTCCCCTGATTTACGTCCCAGCAGCCAAACTATACTGAGTGGGGAAAGACCAAGTAATGAGAGAAGTTAGCCAAGCCTCACCCCCTTGGCCTGATAGGACATCAGATCCTTCAAATCCTTGCATGTGTTAGCCTGTTAGTTACAGGGTTTAAATCATGCCTTTTAAGGCACAGGTAGAGACACAAAAAGCTTGAGCCTTTCTGAATTAGGGCCTGGATTGTGTAGTTAAAGTCATTTTCTCAATTAGCTAAACATAAATCAGCATAACGAGCCACTTGGGAGCACTGGGCAGGTTTAGTACCTTGTCTTTCCTGCCTCTGTCCATACCACTCCCACCTGCTCGTTTGGCTGATCAGCCAGTGATTTTATTTTTCCAGCCTGTGAGAGCTGAGCAGTGGCTTTTAATGTCTGAACTGGTTTTCACACCTGGCACATGTGTGTGAGAGGTGAGAACTGGGAGAAACTGCGCTTTTGCAGTAAGTAAAGCAGCCCTCATGTGTGGTGAGATCTAATGGTCTCAGCACCCTTTGCCACACTGTCCTCCAGAGAAAGGGGACAGTGTCCTACTGAGTAGGCAGTCATAGATAGTGGCGTGAGTGCAGAAAGTCTAGCAGCACTAGGGGTGCCTTTCAGTGTGGTATCTGGGACTGGAGAGCATGAAGAGGGAGATGGGACAGGTGCTGTGTTTGTATTCTAGAGCTGGGTGGGTAGCAAATGTGTGACTCCCTTTCCCAGGGCTGCACCACGTGTTCTGGACACTGCTGGATGACTGAGATAGGATGGGTTGTCATGCAAGCCCAGTTCAGCACAGTCCTTTGATGGAGAGCTTGGAGGTGCCTCACAGCAAAGAACAAAACCCTAAGAGCTTGAAGAACCCTTTTTTGTGCCTTGTGGTGCCTTTGAAGTGGATATAAATCATCCACCGTGCAAGCTGCAGTACTAGAGACACCTCATCATTCTCTGGCATTTTGCAGAATAGGGGAGGATGTGGCAAGATGGATGAAGGAAGGACCAGAATCAGTGTTCACCCAGACCATGCACGGGCTGAAGCTGTGGTCTTCCTAGAGTCTTGGTTTCAAGTGTTGGACCTGAGTGAGATAAAAACACCTAAACCAATCATAATTGCTTTGTAGGTAATAAAAGTGAACCATGGATCACAAATTAGTCACAGAATCACAGAACATTAGCGGTTGGAAGGGACCTCCAGAGATCATTGATGGGGCTGTCTGACTTTCTCCATGCAAGGTTTCTTGTTTTTTTTTCTGAAGCAGTGGGTAGTGCTAGTGATGTATCTGAACATATGATCATCTGGTGTGATTCTCTCATGTTCTTGTTATCAGCCCCAGATCTGACCCTTCAAACATCTCTCTGATGCATCTCTGCACTGTGGCATGCAATAAAAGGTCTTTGTTCTGCTTTACAGACATTTTCTGATGACGCAGATCTAAACTGAGCCCAAGCTCATTTGTTGGGAAGGTGTTCCCCTGAACTCACTGTGTCTTGGAAACTCTTAAGCGCTGCAGCGGGTTTCTAACAGAACAGCAGCAGGCAAGATCTCTCTGACACTCATCGGGAGCAGCTCCAAATGCCTCACTGCTGACCTTGTGTTACTTCTGCACTAGTGTCCAGATCCCTGAAGGGGACTCCCCTGAGTTGTTTCGTATACACAGCTTTCTCCTTCAAAGAGCCAGTAAGGGAGACAGTAGAACAAAGGATAGAGTCACTTCATGAACTTCAAGCTTAACAATGTCATAAGGTGTCTTGCTAGTCTTGATATCAAGTGAGGCCCTGGCTGTGCTGCAGTCATAAGGTCCAGAAAGAGAAGACAGATGACCTCTTGATCATTACCTCCACATAGCTGTGAACCACTGTCTCCAGTAGAGCTGAAAAGATGGAGAGCCCTGGGGAGTCATTCCTAGGCAGCAGATAACAGCAACTCACTGTTGATGTGACTCCTTCGCTAAAGGTTGGAGCTAGATACTCTGAGTATCCTGTAGATGGGATCTCAGCAAGCCATGCTATCTTGCTGCCTTCCTTTCTCTATGTGGAAGGATAATCCTTTGTGCAACCACAGCCTTGTACCCCAGAAGTTTTTGTTGACTGCATATGGTATGGTTGTAAAGTCGTAAATTGGCTGTCCCTCAGGTTGTTCATTTGGGCAGCACACTCAATGAGCTCATTGGAGGCCCAAGTTGTGAGCCTGTGTTGGAATCTGTGCTGAGTATACTCACTGCCTTTACAGCAGGAGCTAGGAAGGGTGAAACAGCTGTGTCTTTGCAGGCTTGAGTCACTTTTCCTGCTCCAGTGTAGACAGATCCTGTGTCCCAAGGGTTAATCCAATTCAACCATCACCTTTTTCAAGGCTTCAAAATCTGGATCCAGATTAGACTGCTGAATGTCACCCAAAACACTACATCGCGTGAGTATTTCTGTAGCTGCGTAGGTGATGACTCCTGTTGCCAATGCATGCATATTTCATTGTCTGTAGTGCTGATGGTGTCCTAGAAGTTGTGTCCTTGGCTCTGCTATTGTGTGAGCTGTAGCTGATCCCAAGCTTTGATGGTTAGCTTCATGGCAGAGAAGATAATGTTATTTGCCACGAGGCTGTGCTTATAAAGAACCAAGTTTATTCCAGCATTTCTATAACATGCTTCTGTGGTACTCCAAGAAGAGTATCTTGCAGCTGTTTTAAAAAGCCATACCTAGTTCTCTGCAGGATTTTCTTCTTGCTTCCAGATTTCCCCCCCCCCCCCCCCCCCCCCCCCCCCCCCCCCCCCCCCCCCCCCCCCCGCTAAAATGCCAATTGTTTTCCTTATTGCATCTCTCAATTCAAACTATTTAGTGATGGGCTTTTCTCCATGGCACCCCATCTCATCTCCTAACTACTGCGGAGTGTTCATCAGTCTCACTGACATTAACCAGTTCTGCAGGAAACCAGCACTGCCAAACAGGCAGGGTCTCACTCCTGGGCTTGCTCAGCATAGCTGGTATTGTCAATGACAGTTCCTCTGTGAGTCTCTTCTGGGTGACACTCCTGCTGGCAGAGCCTGAGAAGTTAGCAGAAAATACTTTCCATGTCCTGGCAGCTGCATTTGGACACTTGTGATGCTGCCTTCTGGCCTTGGCATCCACAGAGCTCTGTCTGCATTTCATAGGAAAGACTCACAGTTTGCTTTTCAAGGCCTAGTCCTTGTCCTCTGCCCCAGCTGCCTGCAACACTGGAGTCTTTCATTACTCAAACCTTCCCAAGCCACCAATACGTTTTCCTCTTCTGTTCTACCAGTTTCCCTTCCTTCTTCCAGCAGCTGCCAAGAAACTTCATGGGTCCATCTGTCCTCCAGGCTAGGCAAAACAAGCAGAGCTCAGAGCCACTAGGCTGAGCAGGTAGGTGAGCACAGGGTGGTAATGGAAGTTCTTTTGATTCATGGAACTAAAACTCAGCAAGATTAAACTCACAGCCAGTTTCAGAAGCCCAGGTCCCTCCTGTTCTTGCCACTTCTTGCAGGCTTTGGAGTTACTGATATTCACTGCTACACTCTAAATGCTTGCACTCAGGAATCTTAGCTTTTTGCCTACTGTGTCTGTGACCCCAAAGGTTGCTGTGTGGAGTTGGTCAGTTCTGGAGCGGTGACAGATGATAACCCATTTCAACATTCCTGAAGAAAGCCAGAGGGAGACTTCCTGATAGGGGTGAGGCCTAGGGAAGGCATTTGGGATGGCTGCCATCCACAGACACATCAAAGGTGCGAGTGGCTTTTATCAAGAGGCAGTAAAACTTTAATCCAAAGCCCACTTTAATGTATTTGCCACATATTTAAAAGGGAACTGATTTCAGAAATGCTTTTGAGAGCTTTAAAATTTCCCCCGGACTTGTGTCTTACAGCTCTCTCCTCTCTGGAAACCTGATGCTTTTATTTCTGGGATCCCAGATGGCTGGGACTCGTGACTGAGGGGAGAAGGAGAATTAAACCTGTCACTAAAATCCTTCCAACTTGGGCACCAATAGCCTTGTTTGTTTGTTTGTTTGTTTTCACCTAGCTCCAACCCTCTCTTAATCTCCAGGGTTGGTTGTTTTTTAATTACAGACCACATTTAGAGCAATTGCCACCTCCTCCATCAGAAAGTGAAGACATCTTCCCATTCACTTGTCAAAAAATCCCTCATTTCCAGCACAGTAAGGCTGCAAGACACCAGCTTTTTGACCTGCCAGAGTGCTTCCCTCTAAGTCTGGAGCCTTAGTCTGATCCTATCTTGCTAGAAGAAATCTACCTTTAGTGTGGAAAACAGGAGCAATTCCCTGGCAAGATCAGAGGATCTGTAGCCTTTCTCGTTTTCTTTCTGTTTTTTTCTTTTGGTGTGGGAGAGTTTAAAGATCACTGCTTTCATTCAGAAAGGGCAAGTGACTTTCCCATGCTGTAATACCTAGCAAGTGTTGAGAAAATGTGGTTACATAAGCCCATATTTTTAATACAACCGACAGACTCTTGAGAGCTAAGTGTTTTTTGACAGTTTTTATGCACCTGCTAATTCAAAGCTCTTAACATGTGCCAGTTAAAAAGAGCCAGGCACTAAAACATCCAGCAGGGGCTCAGCTGCACACCAGAGCACAGGGAATCCATGCAAGGTAGAAACTTGGCTTCTCTTACAGGATCAACTGGTACACTACTAATTCAGCTCAGACCTTTTGTTTCCCACTCCTGCTTGGCCTTGAGGATTCCTGCTTCTGGTTTGGACCTGAAGAACAGCTGAGGTTTCTTTGGATTTCTTCTGTTTGTTTTGCCCAGCTGTTGTAGTCATCAGAAAGAAAAGGTGCTAAATATCCTCTCAGGGCTTTGTCCTTAAAAGAGCTGCACTGACAATACCTCCTTAGTCTCCCCTAATAAATTTGTGCCCCCTTGTTTTCTGGGCATGGGGCTGTTTCTTACAACCAATGCAGAGACAGGCATTGACAAAGCTCAAATGGTAGCCTTACCTCCATGATCACTCCATGCTCAGAGAGGGTAGGTGGTTTGTTTAGACAAAGCCTTACTATCACTAACATAAAGTGTGCCTGGGAAGTCCCCCTCCTCTTCTCTAAATTTTTTCTTCCTCTCCACCCCTTCCATGCTACCAAACTCTCAGGATCATTTTTAATTCTCTGTCAGCCAGATCTCCCTCTTTCTTCTAGGGTTTTCTCCTCACACCCTATCTGCTCACATCCCATCTCTGCAGAGCATTGGCTGGCTCTCCATGCTGGATCACCCAGTGGCCTCATCCCTGTGCAGAAAAGCTTGAAAACTTGGCACCATCTAACACAAAGGCTCGGAAAAACCCTAGAAGGCAGATAACAACAAATCCAAGGATGCCTGAGAATTTTAAATACTTGCAGGTGCTGACACAGGAGTTCCTGTGTTGGAAATGGCCATGACCAGCCAACCCCGAAAGGAGAGTCAAGACATTTGCAGCTTGGCACTGGGGATGTATTTCTGTGTAAGTTTGGGCTAACATGGCACTGCCACTTTACTGCCCTATAAACTGTGGCCATCTTAGATAAAGCCCTCATCTGGTAATTGCACTGCCTTCAGGAGATGGGGCTGTGGCATCTCTAGACCTTTCCTTGATCTCAAGGCCAAGAGGCATGATGACAGTTTCTGGTATTATGACCAAAGCTTTGGGCTCTGAAGAACTGAGGCAGAGCAGAGAGGTGTGAAGGCTAAAGATGATTGTCCTATAGCATTGGAGATACAGATTGGCGAGGGAGGGAAAATGGCCCTGGCTTCATCTGCATGCCAGGATTTTTGGGATGTTTAAAATAAGCTGTGGCATCTGTTCTGAAGTGGAGTTGAACCTAGCACTACTATCTGGGCTGGGTTTCAAGTGGACAGCAAGCTTGCCCATAGCAATGAAGGTACCAGAAGCTGGCCCTCACCTCAGCTGAAGGGGAAGGTTCTCTCAAAAGACACAAGAGTGTATACTTGGAGGACAAGGGTGCCTTAGGATATCCTTCATTTTAAGCCCTTGCTGAGTTTGCTGCAAGGTGGTCAGTGGAGCTGATGGGATGTAGAGGGTGTGTGTGATGCCTGTAGCTACAAGTATCATATCATAGTATCATAGTATCATCAGGGTTGGAAGTGACCTCACAGATCATCAAGTAGGAGAAAGCCCTGCTAAGGCCTAGCCTGGGGCAGAGAAGGCATGCTGAGTTTGCATGCTATGTGATGTAGAACCTCAGGTTAGTGTAGACCTGCCTCGAATTACAGCTACAGTAGTTACACAGTTGGCTATGAGTGGGCTGTATTGTCAAGAGCTAGTCAAGGGCTGCTTGTCTTATGCACTGCCCAGATGTGGTGGCTGCAATTCTTCTGCTGGGGGCTTTTCTGTAGTGATGCTATACATCAGTATTCCTCCTTGCACCTCTACTACGAGGCATCAATACCTTTTCTTGCAGGCCCCATTCGTAGGCTATGTTGTTTGAGCACAAGAAAACTCATCATGACTAACTTGTCAGGACCATGGTAGTACCTCTGAAAGCTGCACGTGAGCTGGAGCTGATGTGAGAGGTTCTTTTTAACCAGAAAACACAAGATGAAGACTTGTCAGGGCAATAGATAAGGCTGAGACTCCACATCACTAACACTCAGTCTGTCTGTTGCAGAATCACATGGCAGGACAAATATGATCCAGATCAGGTGGGTGCACACAGCTACTTTGTGTCAAATTAGCTGGAACATGCTATGGAGCGTTTGTGTTGACTTTGTGTTCTACTTTGGCTGCAGGAAGACATGTGGTACCCCATCTGGCATGAATTCTGTCAGACCAAAGTTACCCCATAACAATTCAGAGGATGAATTGTGCTAGGCAAAGTGGTATACTCTGCGTCAGTGTTTTGCTGCATGGGTTTACAACAGTCTTAATCCAGTCCTGGGTACCCTCCGCCAAAGTTTTCTGTCTCAGTGCTGCTTAGCCATGCAGGTCTGTGTGATGCTCATGGGGATGCTTTGCTGCAGAAATGTGAGCTCTGCTCCTGCTGAAAGGCTGTGTTGGTGTCATTTCTAAGATTCAGTAGCTACTGCACTTCTAGGTGAACTTGCTTTAGCAGGGTGGTTGGAGCACCTCAGCACAAGGGGGAACTTCTTTACTGTAAGGGTCACAGAACACTGGAACAGGCTCCCCAGCAAGGCTGTGGAGTCTTCTTCTCTGGAAACCTTCAAGGCCTGTATGGATGCATTCCTCTGTGACCTCAGCTAGATTGTATGGTTCTGATTGGACTCAATGATCTCTTTGGATCCCTTCCAACACCTGATGTCCTGTGATCTCTGGAGGTCTCTTTCAACCTTTACCATTCTGTGATTCTATAGCTGCTGTGTAATATCTCAACTTGTGTCTTTTTGGGGAGCATCATCCAGGCAAGATTATAGTGCAAGTAGAATAACTTTCTGTTCTGGAATGATAGAACTGAAAGGGATCTCAAGATGTCCTCTAACTCATAGCCACAATCAAGCCTACCCTGCTCATCCTGACAGGCAATTGTCTGACAGCTCCTTCACCCTGCAGTGATGGAGAATCTGTCTCTCAGCACTAGAAGTTTATCCCAAGGTCTAACTGGAAACTCCATTGCCACAGTTTTAAACCTCGGTCTTCTTGCCCCGTTAGCTGCATCTGAGGTGAGAGATTTTGCCTCCTCCTAAGGCACAGCCCTTTCTCTGTCTTACTCTGTAAAGCATTTGCGTAGCAGACTGCAGCAAGACAGAGAATGAAGTATGCATGGTGGGAAGCATCCAAAACTTGCTTAGATCTGCACTGAGTTTCCAACACTACTTGAGCCATCTGTGACTCATCTTCATGCTCGTGCATCAACTTGTGCTAATATCCTCAGAGCAATCAAAGCACTGGATCACTGCATGCTCACATGGACCACAGCACCAGGTTTCATGGCTGTTGTCCTCATGAGAGGACAGAGCTATGATGCAAGAGAAGATCATAAGGAAAGGATGGTGGTTATTTACTGCTGTACTTGAACTCTGAAACATGCTCAATTTGCAGCTACAACAAAATGATCAGAGTCAGAATCCTTGTTGAGAGCCCAACTACTTTTGAAAGCAAGTTGTCTCTCTTTCCATCTGATTTAAATTTGAGAGAATCACTCCATGTCCCAAAACTGAATGATTTTATCACCTCTTCACCAGCCAGAGCACGTGATGGCAGATTTTTTTTGATCAAACTAAAGAATAACTTTGCTGCAAGATCTCCCAGCTTTCACCCATCTGAGAAGCCTTGATGTTTCCTTAGGCTCCCTTTGCCCTTTTTCTGCAAGGGTGGTTTCCTCTGAGAGTGAAACAACTCTCTAGGGTTGAAGAGCAAAGGGAGGCAGTGACACAACCTCCAGATCAAGCTTGGAGGTAGGAGCTTCTTTCCTCAAGCACAAAGATACAGAATCCTTTATTTTAAAGAGTGTGCCAACTGCATTAGTTAGAATTCAGAATTCTGTTCATGGGATAGAATATGTAAACCTCATTTGGAATGCTAAAACACTTAGATTAATTGTATTGCCTAAAAATGTGCAAAAGAACTGTGGTGCCCAATGACAGGACAAGGAGCAATGGGTAGAAATTGAGACATAAAACACAGGGAGGAGTTTTTTCATTGTGAGGGTGTCACAACACTGGTACAGGCTGCCCAGGAGGGTTGAATATCTCCCTCTCTGGAGATACTTAAAACATGCCTGAATGCCTTCCAGTGTAATCTGGTCTCGGTGATCCTGCTCTGGCAGGGGGTTTGGACTGGATGGTTTTCCAAGGTCCATTCTAGCCCCTGACATTCTGTGATTCTGTGAAAAGAAAACAGGCCTTTTCTCTGGTATGCTCTTCTCTGGAGAGCTTCCTGAAAAGCCCTTCCTTGGGGCTTCTGCAAGCCCTTCTTACAGCCACAGTCCACCTGGCAGAAAGATAACCAGAACATGACTTTAACCCTCAGAAGGCAGCACAGTACTTGAATACTGAAGCACTTTTCTCAGCTGCTGCTGATAAGTTGATTTCCAGGGCAGATGCAATAATGTCTCTCTGTCTTAGATAAGTTTTCTTTTCCACGGCCACATGCAGTAAAAAAACTAGCATTTTCCAGCGGTATCTTCTGCCCAACAGCAGATCTCTTGCAGACTAAACATCTCCTCACTTAAGGTACCTCTGAGTCCAAACTGGTTGGTTTCCTCTAAAGTCAAGTAGTTGAAGTTCAAAGTATAGCTTGTCCTGAGGATTATGGGCTGGAATTTCTGACTGTCAGCTATAGAGGGAGCCTTGCTGAGTGACTCAGATTCAGAAAGAACTTCAGGGCAATAGGACTTGCCAGGTTTAGAAGGAAGTTGAGTAGCCAGAGCTGCAGGGAGAGCTGTGCTGATCTACTCCTTAGGCTTTCCGGCCAGCCATGTCCTGGGGGTGATTGTGACCTGGCCAAATAAAGGATCGCAAAATCACAGAAGCATTCAGGTGGGAAAAGACCCTCAGGATCACCAAGTCCAACCACAAGGTTCACCCTACACCATATCCCCAAGCACCACATTTAAACGACTTTTAAGCACATCCAGGATTGGTGACTCCAGCACCTCACTGGGCAGCCCAGGGTGCTTTGTATTGTGATCAGTTTTGGATATGTGGGGGGAGGGGACCAGGGAATGGAGCAATTCTGTTTGTTTTGAATCAAGACAATCTCTTTTAAAGGGAGAAAAAGAGAAGTTAAAAAACCCCAGAAATATTGAGTCAACCTAGGACACAGCGTTTGATCCGAAACACAATGTTCCATTTTACCATTTAATTTCTTTTTGCCTTTTTTTTTTCTAAATCAAGTTTTTCAATAAAACCTCCAAAAGGCTCATATCAGAAACATGTAGATGAAGTCAACCTCTTTGCTTTGAAAACACTTTGGAATGAAATGTTTTGAAGTTTGAAAAAGAGCCTCCTGTATTAGACTTGTTGGTTTTGTTTGTTCTTTTGGCAAAAGGTACTTGTCAGATTCAGCCCAACTTTGAGAAGGGTTTATATCCCTCCAAAATTAAACTCTGGTTGAAGTTACTGTTCACAGCACAAATTCACCTTCTTATTTATGAATCCACTGAGGGCAAAACAGAGCCTGTGATCCAGAATCACAGAAACATTCAGATTGGAAAAGCCCCTCAGGATCACTATGTCCAACCGATATCCCTACTTTACAAGGTTCACCCTAAAACATATCCCTAAGCTCCACATCCAAACAACCTTTAAACACAACCAGGGTTGGTGACTCAAACTCCTCCCTGGGCAGCCCATTCCACTACTCTTTCCCTGATTTTTTTTTCCTAATGTCCAGTTGCACCTACCCAGTTGCAGCTTGAGGCCATTCCCTGTTATTCTATCACTATTTACTTGTGAGAAGAGACCAGCACCAACCTCTCCACAACCTCCTTTCAGGTAGCTGTAGACAGTGATGAGGTCTCCCCTCAGCTTCTTGCCCAAACTAACCATCCCCAGCTCCTTCAATCACTCCTCATAAGATTTAGGTTGTAGTCAGGTGGGGGTCAGTCACTTCTGCCAGGCAATCAGCCACAGAACAAGCAGCCACAGTCTCAAGTTATGCCAGGGGAGGTATAGGCTGGATGTTAGGAGGAAGTTCTTCACAGAGAGAGTGATTTGCCATTGGAATGGGCTGCCCAGGGAGGTGGTGGAGTAGCCATCCCTGGAGGTGTTCAAGACTGGATGAGGCACTTAGTGCCTTGGTCTAGTTGATTGGAAAGGGCCGGGTGACAGGTTGGACTGGATGATCTTGGGAGGTCTCTTCCAACCCGATTGATTGTATGATTCTATTCTCCAGGCCCTTCCTCCACTTCATTGCCTTTCTCTGCATCCTCTCCAGCACCTCCACATCTCTCTTGTAGTGAGGTGCCCAAAACCAAACACAGTACTCAAGGTGTGGCCAGCCTAGAGCTGTTCCACCTCCTTGAACCAGAGAGGAGAACCCAGGGCATTTTGATAAAGAAGCAATGCAGCTCTGAAGTACTCAAACACCCAGATCCTGCTTCCTTTCCAAGGAAATCCAAGGAGTCCCCTTGCTGCAAGTGGCTGAAATTCCCATTCCGTCCATGAGGAGTTAAAAGGACATTCTGCCACCAAGTGAAGAAAATGGAAGAGTATGGGAAGAAATTGCCCAAACCCCTTTGGGCCCAACCCTGGAAGTTTTTAAGGCCAGGCTGGATGTGGCTCTGAGCAACCTGATCTAGTGTGAGGTGTCCCTGCCCATGGCAGGGGAGTTGGAGCTGGATGATCCTTGAAATCTCTTCCAACCCTGACAATTCTGTGATTCTGTGATTCAATTTATCTGCTTCCAAGAAAAAAAAATGAGCATGAGGCTTGAGACTTCTTTCCAGGCACTTCCTAATAAGTTGGATGATCCAACAAAACAACTGAGAGCAGCCAGGAGTGTGCTCTGTTCCGAAAGGGCAGGGAAATACTTGCCAGTGCAGCAGCTCTGCAAATGTGTGAGGCTGTTAAGCTCCTAATCCCATGTCTTATTTTTATGAATTTTCACACTAGTGGGACATAATGAACGTTGAGCCCAAAGACATTAATTACTCTGGCTCCTTTTTTTGCCCCCTTTTTTTGAGAGGAATTTCGATGGAGTGTAACATTTTAAATTACAAGGTGTGAAATAAACTCTACAAAACTTACAGCTTTAGTGGAGGAACTCCAAAATCAAATAAAAATGCAAACCCACTGATGAAGTCCAATTTACTGTAAAATGCCCTGGATCATGGTGTTCCAGTAATTTTTTTTTTCCCTCCTACATACTTTGGTTAAAATAATTTATATCCGCTGCAGTGTTTATATACCTTAAGCTTTATTTATTAAAGGATATGTATATTTCGAGCCCAGTTTTAATGAGACATGCTGAAATCTGTAAGGTACAGTGCAACTTTTGTTCTAATCAGCACTAAATCTCTTCTCTTTACTTTTTCTGTGATGAAAACATTCATGTGGGATGGAAAGAGTCCTGTGTGTATATTAATTTCAGATAGGTGTAAATATATATGTGTGTATATGTGTATATATATATATATATATATATATATATATATATATGTAAAGTAATAAGCAAAAGTTATTTCTCTCTCTTTCTGTTGGACAGCAAATTATCCATGGGACAGCAATGTGCCCTTGTGGCCAAAAAGGCCAGTGTTATCCTGGAGTGCATTAAGAGGAGCAGATTAAGGGAGGTTCTCCTTCGCCTCTACTCTGCCCAAGTGAGACCCCCCATAGACTACTGCATCTACTTCTGGGCTTCCCTGTTTAAGAGGGACAGGGATCTACTTGAGAGAGTCAAACAGAGGGCTACAAGGGTGATGAAGGGACTGAAGCACTGCCTGATGAGGAAAGGCTGAGAGACCTAGGACTGTTTAGTCTGCAGAGGAGAAGACTTAGAGGGGATCTAATAAAAGCATATAAATATCTGAGGGCTGGGGATCAGGAAGGAAGGAACAGGGGCAGCTTCTGCTCAGTTGTGCCCTATGATAGGGCAAGGGGCAATGAATGTAAACTACAGCACAGGAAGTTCCACCTCAACGTGAGGAAGAACTTCTTTACTGTAAGGGTCACTGAACAGTGGAACAGGCTCCCCAAAGAGGTTGTGCATTCTCCTTCTCTGGAAAAGCCCTGCCTGGATGTGATCCTGTGTGACCTGCACTAGCTTAAGGTCCTACTCTGTCAGGGGGAATGGACCAACCCCTATGGTTCATCCTGTGATCCTGAGATCATCAGGGCAAATACTCCATCATTGTTCAGTCCAAGCATTTAAAATCATAGATGGATGTTATTCTTAAAACAGGACAATTACTTCTCTCTCTTTTTTCTTTTTTTCTAGGCCAATGATTTATTTACCAAAGGTTGTGCTTTGGGTTAGCTGAAAATGTTCGTGAGCTCATATCAGCTTGACAAACTGTTCTGGCAAAGGAAGAAAAGGAAATCCAAGTTGTTTTGGTTTTGTTTCCTAATGAAATGTTTTGTGATTTCATTTTGAAAAAAACACACTTAAACTAAAGATAGCATCAACCTAAAAAAAATACCCTGGAAGCTTGGAAGCATCTTAAATGGGACCTTCCTTAGGGCTATTGCTTCGGGGAGTTACTTTGAAACTTTCTTCCTATGTTTTCATTCTTGTGAGGAAAGAGAGAATATTTTCAATCAGGTAGATGAATCTGAAAATTGTGATGGTTATGGCCCTTTCAGTAGAGCATTAGGAGTAAGCTCTACATTTTTTATTAGGTTTTAGGAACTTAATCAAACTTAAGTCATATTTCAAGGCATTGTATCAAGTTTGGCTTTTGCTGATGCATCAGAGCAAGACAGCTTAGACTTTACTGGTAGTACTGGATCATGGATATGAAGCTAGTCACGTAAACAGCCCTTGTAGTGCCTAAACCACTACTGAAAATGGTTCACAGGTTCCTAAATGCTCTTAAATGTAGTACAAAGCTTCCTAAAGCCTTTTATATGTAGTACATGGTGTGGATATCTCGGGCAGAAAAGCAGCTCTCCCTACAAAACAGGTTTTGAAGAAAATGAAAAAGTCTGTTCCTGCCAATTTTAGTTTGGATCTGATGAATGATGGAAACTGAAAAAATCTTTAGTTTAAAGATGCCTTTCACAAAGATGTCAACCTTCTCTTTTTAGAGGAGTGAAAAATGGAATTTTTCTGGTAAATATCAGCTCTGCCATGGTTTTACCCAAATGTCTGTGTTTCACAGGCTAGCTGTAAAGTAGAGAAGGTTTCAGGTCTAGAGAACTTTCCTCCGTGTCCATTCCTCTGCATGCAGAGACACTTTTCTGCTGAAGCTAAAGACACAAGTTCACAGCAAAGCAAAGTCAAGTCTAGGGGCAGAGGGGGGAGACTTTTCTCTGTGCGGTGGAAAATGTTTGCGTTAGAGGCCAATACATTTCTCAAAAGCCAACCCCGAAGCCCAGAAATGGATGACCAAGGAATTTAAAGGGAGAAACACTCAGAGTCAGGGAGCAGAGTAATAAAGTACAGGTTTGTTCTGTAACAAATTCCAGCACTTGTGAGACTTTTTTAGACATATGGAAGTCTATTTAGGAGGAAAATTGGTTGCAGCCGCTGATTCAGGACCTATTGGAATCAGTGGAAACATTTCCATTGTCTTCTGAAGAAATGCTGTTTCTGTCTTTCCTTCTATCACTAGCCTGCGCTTACTCTCTGGGCCATATGGATTTCATCTCCCTTAAAGACATGTAAGAGAAGAGAGTTTGGCTGTTTAATGGCATGATGTAGCTATGTGGACAGGAATGGTTGGTTTCTACTTGATTAGCTACAAATCAGGTAACCAACGCCTCGCCTCCGAGCGGCTGGCTGCAGAGGAGTTATCTGGGTGCATCTGGCTGTCCTTTTGCAGAGCTGAACGTCTTTAATCACATCAGCATGCTAATCGTGCCCCCTCAAGAAGAGCTTGGATGCCTGTGTTTTGACAACTGTCAGATTTTTTTATTGCTGGGCTATCCCTGAGAAAGGGCACTGGATAATTGCTTATCTGGGTTGTACCCCCCTTCTGCTATTGCAGCTCAGAGACTTTTCTAGCATTAAACCCAAAGCCAGGCTGCCTGCAGAGGGTGGGCAAACCCAACTCACCAAGAAGTGATTTTAAAGGATTGACTTGTGCTCCAAAAAACAGGGACAGATGCTCACAAGCACTCCCTCTTCTCATGGAGTATCAACTCCAGGCACACTTATTATCATTGCCACTATCTGCCTCCTGCCACTGGGGCCAGGACAAGTCCCCACAGAAAGGCTGACAGCCTGCAAAGAAAGAAGTGTTGAAGCATTTCAACCTCTAGGAGAAAGCACTGTTATTTTCAGACTAAGGCTTGATTTGAAAGGAAGCATGAGATCAGATGTGAGGTGCAGGACAGAGGTGGTTTTCTGCCTTCTAAAAACACTAACTGGAACTGGTCCGAAAGAGGCCCCTACCAGGCACACAGAACATGTGAGTGAGCAGCTGAGTGGGGCTCCCACAGAGGAGCTGACACATGGACGCGACAGGCTCCTTGCTGGCAGCAGAGGCAGAAACCTGGAGCTGATGTTTTCTGGAGGGAGTCATGACAAATCCATGATCACACACAGCAGGCTGAGAACACAGGGCTGGAGCTCAGCTCCCCCTGCCACTTCAGACCTGCTGCGTGGCCCAGACAAGGGCTTAGGGTGAAAACTGCCTTGTGAAGAGGCACCCATCTCCGCCTCCTGGTTGTACGGACAGACCAGTGCTGCCATCATCTCCAGCCTGAGTGGATGTGCCAAGAGGAAAACCTTCCCTCAAACCGATTGTGGGTATCAGCTGGCTCTGTTCCCTGCCTTTCTCCACAGACCTGCAAGTTTTGTGGCAGTCTTCTCTGGGTAGTGTGGACAATGAATGTGTTTCTTGCCATGTAATTAAATTATCCACTTCAGGGGGGAGGGGAAGGAAATAAATAAATAAAAAAATATGTGGTTTTGTTGCCATTACAAAAACAAACAAGGCCTGATATTTATTACAGGCCAAGGCTACTCAACAAGTTTTTTTCTGGAACCCTAATAAATTGCTGAAGAAAGTTTACAGCTGAGCCCTAAAGATGGTTTAGTTTTTCCAAGTGGCTGGGATGTATTTGTTTCCCATTTTCTTAACCCACAGCATGGTGAAACAGCTTAATGTGCTCTTTGCAGGGTTCAGATTGTGTCAACCCAAACCCATGCTCTTCACCCCGAAACAGTTAACCACTTTTTAATTAAAACCATGCCAGTTATTCATTGCATTTATTTTTTTAACCCATTTGCACAGCCTGCAGTTTGGGTTTGCTTCCACGAAAAAAAAATACCCAACAAACATACATACATACATACATATGTACATATATAATGCCACCAGGTTGTATAGAGCCATGGAGGATGATTGGGGGACTTGAGTATCTCCCCTATGAAGAGAGACTCAGAAACCTGAGGCCATTTAGTCTGGAGAAGAGAAGACTGAGAGGGAGATCTGAGGGGTGGGTGTCAAGTGGATGGGGCCAATCTCCTTCCAGTGGTCAGCATCAAGAAGACAAAGAGTGACAGATACAAGCTGGAACATAGAAGGTTTCATCTCAACATAAAGAAAAACTTCTTTACAGTGAGGCTGACAGAGCACTGGAACAGGCTGCCCAGAGAGATTTTGGAGTCTCCTTCTCTGGAGACTTTCAAACCCTGCCTGGATGCATTCCTGTGCAGACTACCCTGGGTGATTCTGCCTTGGCAGGGAGGATGGACTCGATGATTGTTGGAGAGCCCTTCCAACCTCTAATGTTCTGTGATACAAAAAACAAACCTAAAAACCCCAGCCAGACACCCAAACCACCAGTATCCAGCAAGGGGCCTTTCAGCCAAATGGCATTTGGGGTATCAAGGTTGTACCTGTGAAGCAAAGTGCTGTGCAGGTTTGTGATGATCTTACTTTGTAGCATCCAGAGAAAACCTTGTCCTCTGAAGAGTGGGTGGAAAGAAGAGGTGGGCTTGGCTGCTAGAAAGGAGGCAGGAATTACAGAATCACAGAATATTAGAGGTTGGAAGAGACCTGCAGACATCGTTGAGTCCAACCTCCCCTGCCAAGGCAGAGTCACTCAGGGTAGTCTGCACAGGAATGCATTCAGACAGGTTTTGAAAGTCTCCAGAGAAGGAGACTCCACAGTCTCTCTGGGCAGCCTGTTCCAGGGCTCTGTCGCTCTCCCTGTAAAGAAGTTTCTCCTCATGTTGAGGTGAAACTTTTTATGTTCCAGTTTGTAGCCATTGCTCCTTGTCTTCTTGCTGCTGACCACCAAAAAGGAATTTGTCCCATCCGAGGAAACCTTAAGGACATCAGTCTCTAAATTGCTGAAGGAGAGCAAGGACAAGTGACCATCAGTGAGTGGGCAAGGGCACCCACATACTGCTGGGGGTGTCTCCATCATGTTGTGCTGCCCCTGTAATGAGGAGTTCAACACCTCAGCAGGCAGGCCCAGGGACTCTAATACTGCCACAATTTAAACATCTTCCTCACTTTGAGCACATCCTTTGCACGTGAAGATGAGTGTGGACAGATGACCCTGTGGGAGCAAGGCACTTAGACACATGCTGGTTGTTAAGCACATGCTCAAGTCTTTGGCTGGATTAGCAGACTGGTAGTGAAATGTTTGCTTTTTGAGTGAGCCCTCAAAACATTAGAAGTTGACATTTTTTTCAGTTCATTACTGGGCCTGCCAATGACATCATTCGTTTGCAAGTTGAGGAAAAGTGTTTAAAGGAGACTAAAAAGAAAAAATACAAAAATTAAGCAAGATGCAGTTTTAATGACCACTTACGAAGGAGATTTATGGACGTGCATAAAGCTGCTTTCCATAGGAGAGGGACTCAGCTTTTAACAGTTACCTTCCTTTGGAATTTTTTCCCCTCTTGCAATATAATACCCACAAATATTTGTGAGTTGTGACTGTGCTCTGAAGGGTTAGTCCTCTTCCAGAAAGGGGGGTGGAAGGAGAAAAGACGAAAACAGTGGTGCCAATTTGTCTGCCCAGACTCTGATTATGGGAGGTTTTTCTTTCCTGCAGGGGAGAGAAGCTGGTCAGAAGCTTTCTCTCTCCAGGGTTAGGGACATCTGATACCCAGCCCAAGAGCAGTCCAGCAGACTGAACTTTCATCTCCAGTAGTGAGGGATTAAAAAAACCCCACAACAACCAACCAGCCAAGCCTTGTGGATAAACTTCTCTGCAAAATTTGCAGGAGATCTCGGAGTTTCTGCTGGGGAAATGAGGGCTATTTCAACGTCTGATTGTAAAGAGCAAGAGAACTTTATAATGTGCATGGAGAAAGGGAGAGAGGGAGGAGATCATTTGGAGTCAGGGAGGAGGTTTCAATAGTCTATTTATTTATTTGCTTGCCCTGGGCCCTGCCCTCCTCCTTTCCAGCCTGCTATCCAGTGACCCTCGGTGCTGATTAAAGTTCCCGGGTGACCTCTGAGTGCTTTTGTTACCCTGCCTGGTAATAAAACCCTGCTTAAACGGCTGGCTTATCCAAACCCGCTGCTCCTTACGCAGCCAGCTCTGGAGCCAGCTCAGGTCTGAGCCCTTGGGAACATGTGGCTTAGCCCTAATTTAGTTGTTCCTAGTGGCCGTCTCGGTGCCCCCGAGTAGACATGACAGATGAGCACATAACTGCCTCGTCTCTTCCTAGGCAGAGTCCGTGCTCCAGTGGCAGGTAGCACCACTGAAATCCTTGAAGGGGATGATGCAGGCTTAGTGTGATGCAGATGAGCAGCATCCACCTGCAGGACTGTGCCCTGCCGCCTTGTGCTCACACAGCTCCTTGCTGCTGAAGCACTGCCACGGTGGGAGATACTGTGGTGATTTCCTGGTGAGATACATGAACCACCATCTTATGTTGCCTCCAGAGGCCACAATGTCTATCACTGGCTCGCTTCATCTCAGGCACGGTGCTGACCTTTGGGGTCACCTCAGGCCAGTGCTGACACCTGCCTCCTGCAGGGGCAGCCAGCAGCATCCCTGGCCAGAGCAAAGCCTGGGAAGTGAAAAGTCAGATCCACAGGATGGAGAGGAGGATATTCCTTTCCTTATAGCTCCTCTTCCACTTGCTTGTATAAAAAGAAAATAAGAAACCAGTTCTTGTCCTTGCCAGCTGGTGAATGTGCTTGTCATCTCTCTTGAAGGCTGGGTGGCAACTGTTGAAACTTTGCCTTGAAATCTGAAAACTGGGACTTGTACAGACAAACTGATGAGCAAATTTTCACTTTCCCAATCCACTTCTCTGCTTCTGTTTTATAAATAACAAGGCACGTGAAGGGATCCAGCCTGAACTGGGTGGGAGGAGATCTGGGTGAAAAGGTAGGAGCCCTGCTAATGAAAACTTCAACCCAGGTGCTGAACAGACAGCCTGGCTGCCCCAACCTTGGCAACCAAATCTCTGAGACTTTGGGGTTCTCCCAGGCACCATCCAAATGGGGCCTTGCAGAAATATTCCTAAGGCAATTTCCCTGGCAGCATTTGGCCCAGGACTCCCTCCTAATCCTTAGTTGACCATGCTACCAAACCTGCTACATGGTGCCAGTTGCCATGATGGTTCCATCATCGTGAGGTAACTTTATCTGTCCCTTGGGTACCACACAGCTTCCCATCCTTCCTTACCCATACCCACACTTGGCCAGAGGAGAATGCAAACAGAGAACCCATTATTGGTGTGCTGAGGTCACCTCTCTTATTACAACTGGCATCCAGCAGAAAAAAACAACCCCATAAGTGCATGGCCTTGCCCCACCATCCATGCAGGGCTGGAGCTCCATGCGCGGTGCATGTGTGCAAGCGCTCTCCTGTCTCAGGTTCTAAATCTTGTACAGTGTCAATGCTGTGATAGTCCTAAATAAGTTCCTGAGGCCTAGTATTTATCACCTCCATGAACCAGTAACAAGCCACCTCGCCCTGACTGGAGATGTGATAGCACTTCCAGGAATGATTGTGTGTGATGTGAACCCAGCCCCTGGTTCAAAATATTATGCAGAGGAATAATAAATCTCAGGTTTAAATTGCTGCCCCATTTAAGCTTTGATTAGACTCTGATGGTCTGTTCACCCTGGAGCTGCTGGTATTAATCTACATGCTAAACCCTAATTATAAAGTGCTCAGGGCATTTCCAGATGATATCAAGATGTTTGGGATTAAAAGAAACCCTGATGTTGAGTTTATAGCTTGAAATGACTGTAGACTACCTGTTCCCCACAGATCTAATAACACACCTCTCTGTGAGGAAGAAAGGAGGAAAAGAGGGAGATTTCACCCAAGTGTATAACAGTTTGTGGGAGAGAGGTCTGGCTCCAGCCCTGAATGTGTCCATACATACCCAGGCACTCACACAGATGTGTAAGGTGATCACAGGCTCACAGGATATTAGGGGCTGCAAAGGACCCGAGGAGATCATCGAGTCCAACCCTCCTGCCAGAGTAGGACCATACAATCTAGCACAGATGACAGAGGAACACATCCAGACAGGCCTTGAAAGTCTCCAGGGAAGGAGACTCTACAACCCCCCTGGGGAGGCCTGTTCCAGTGCTCTATGAGCCTTACAGCAAAGAAGTTCCCCCTTGTGTTGAGGTGGAACCTCTTGTGCTACAACTTACACCCATTGCTCCTTGTCCTATCACGGGCAGCAAGTGGGAAGAGCCTGTTCGCCCTCTCTCCTGACCAGCCCTCAGATGTTTATAAACATTGATTAAATCCTCTCTCAGTCTTCTCTTCTCCAGACTCAAAAGCCCCGGGTCCCTCAGCCTCTCCTCATAAGCCATGCCCTCCACTCCCCTAATCATCCTTCTAGCCCTCCGTTGGACCCTCTTCAGCAGATCCTGGTCTCACTTAAGCTGGGGAGCCCAAAACTGAACACAGTATTCAAGATGAGGTCTCAGCAGGGCAGAGTAGAGGGGGAGGAGAACCTCCCTTGATCTGCTGGACACACTCCTCCTAATACAGCCCAGGATCCCATTGGCCTTCTTGGCCACAAGGGCACATTGCTGTGCCATGGGTAACTTGTTAGCCACCAGCACCCCCAGGTCCCTCTCCACAGGGCTGCTTTCCAGCAGATCACCTCCCAGCCTGTACTGGTGCAGTTTACTGCAGGTACAGGACTCTGCACTTGTCTTTGTTGAACCTCATCTGGTTCCTCTGTGCCCAGCTCTCCAGTCTGCCCAGGTCTCTCTGGGTGGCTGCACAGCCTTCAGCTGGATCAGCCAAGCCTCCCAGCTTGGTGTCATCAGCAACCTCGCTGAACAGACTCTGTCTGTCTGTCCTCTCATCAATGTCATTGATGAAGACATTGAACAAGACTGGACCTAGCACTGATCCTTGGGGGACTCCATTGGTTACAGCTCTCCAGCTGGACATAGCACCACTGATCACTACTCTTTGAAGTCTGTCTTGCAACCAGTTTCTAACCCACCTCACTGTCTGCTCTCCCATCCCACACTTCCTGAGCTTGCTCACTAGAATATCATGGGAGACAGTGTCAAAGGCCTTGCTAAGGTCAAGGTAGACTACATCCACTGCTCTCCCTGAATCTACCCATTCAGTTATGGTATCATAGAATGCTACCAGGTTAGTCAAGCATGATTTCCCCTTGGAAAATCCATGCTGACTACTCCTGATAACCTTCGTCTCTTCCAAGTATCTTGAGAAGCTCTCCAGAAGGAGCCACTCCATCATTTTTCCAGGGATGGAGGTGAGGCTGACTGGTCTATAGTTTCCTGGAACCTCTTTCTTGCCCTTTTTGAAGACTGGAGTGACCTGGCTCTGCTTCAGTCCTCAGGCACCTCTGTCTGCCACGACTTGGCAAAGACGATGGAGAGTGGCAGAGCAATAACCTCAGGCAGTTCTCTTGGCACCCTTGGGTGCATCCCATCAGGGCCCATGACCTTGTTAATATTTAATTTGTATAACTGATTCCTAACCAGTTTGCACTGACCAGTGGGGAGCGTTCCCTCCTCCAGGCTTCCTCTCCTTCATCCAGAGTGTGGAGTACATAGGAGAGTTCAGCCTTAGGTGTAAAGACTGAAGCAAAGAAGGCATTCAGCAACTCTGCCTTCTCTGCATCCTCAGTTATCAAAGCTGCCTCCTCGTTCAGCAGTGGCCCCACACCTTCCCTGATCTTCCTTTTTCTACTAATAGATTTGAAGAAGCCTTTCTTGTTCTCTTTTACTTCCTTGGCCAGCTTCAGTTCCAAGAGGGCTTTGGCCATCCTTGTTGCCTTCCTACATGTCCTGACAACTTCTCTATAGTTCTCCCAAGTGACAAATCCCTTCTTCCATGCCTTGCAAGTTTCCTTCTTCCCTGAGATTTCCTTCAGGAGCTCCTTGCTCAGCCATGCAGGTCTCCTAGCACATCTACCTGATTTTTTATTCAGGGGAGCACACCTAGCTTGGGCTTGGAGGAAGTGGTCTTTAAAAATCAGCCAACTTTCTTGGGTTCCTTTACCCTCCAGAGCCTTAGGCCATGGGATTTCTGCAAGCATGTTTCTCAAGAGCATAAAGCTAGTTGTGCAGAAGTCTACGGTTGTAATTACACAGGATCACAGGATATTAGAGGCTGGAAGGGACCCAAAGAGATCATTGAGTCCAACCCCCCTGCCAGAGCAGGACCATACAATCTAGCACAGATGACAGAGGAACACATTCAGACAGGCCTTGAAAGTCTCCAGGGAAGGAAACTCTACAACTCTCCTGGGGAGCCTGTTCCAGTGCTCTGTAACCCTTACAGCAAAGAATTTCCCCCTTGTGTTGAGGTGGAGCCTCTTGTGCTGCAACTTACACCCATTTCTCTTTGTCCTATCACAGGGAACAAGTGGGAAAAGCCTGTCCCCCCTCTCCTGACCAGCCCTCAGATGTTCATAACATTTCTTAAATCCCCTTTCAGTCTTCTCTTCTTCCCTCTTAGGCTTCCCCATAGGCAAATCATGCTCTCGATGAATGCTACTGATCCTATTCTCTGGCAAGTGCAGAACAGGGGAGCATTTGCTCTGAAAGACCAGCACAGGCCTAAAGGCACTACAGATGATCTAGGGAGAGAGGCAGATCGTTACCCAAGGTGACAGCACAGTCACCATCCCTCTCAGAGAGCAGGAGATTCCTGTGCATTTATTTCTATACTGCTGGTGTGCCTTGGCCTGGGGCCTGCCTGAAGCTGAAAGAAGAGCTGCAGCCCTGTGGTGCTTTGTGCAGTCTTGGAGGCTTCCCACTGTTCCCAGCCTTCCTTCTTTAGGAGCTGCAAAAGTTTCTCTCAGGTTCATCTTGTCCTTCATCAGAGTTTTCTCACCCAGTCACAGAAACCCAGTTATGTTGCAGAAGGCAACTGGGACAGAGTTGTTTAGGCCATTTTCAGATTGTGAATCTGGCATCTCATGCCACTGTTCAGCCCTGGGTGCTGTATGTATGGGAAGTCTTGGAACTGGGTGCCTTTATCACCTTGTAGGTGCAGGTGCATCATGTCAGTGTGGTCACCCGCAGTACCAACATGCTTTCACCCACCATCCTTCCAGGACATCTGCTTCTACTGGGTTATATTTCCAAACCCCAAGGCTGGAAGGGAAAGGGAGCAATGCTTCTTACCAGAGATTCAGTGAGGAATTTTGGTGGAGGTGGCACCCAGAGCTCTTGTTTTGGTTTCTGTGGCTCCTCCTGTCACACTCATGGCAGAGGCTGCCTGAGGCTGAAAGCAAACCTTACTGACAGTGGAAAGGGATGTTTATTTCTGGTAGTCTGCAGCACCCACTAGGAAATACCAGGTCAGTTGTAACACCTGATTGAAGGAGAATGGGAAGAAGAGGGTAAAATCCAACTCACCAAGAGTGAAAGCAGTCAGAAGTCTGGGAAAAGCAGAGAAAAGAATGCTTTGTGTGCTTAGGCAGCCCACAGAGATGTGTACAGATAACCTTTCTTTGGAGCATGGAAGGGCATACATCCACCTACCCTGCTGTGCTTAAACTTGGAGACCCTGAGAGCTGAAGTACAAGCTGCCAGCAGACAAAAGCCAGCCAAATGGAGCCTCACACAGATACAGCCTCCTTCTGCACGGCTCCTTCCCCATCCCACATGTGGGCATGTACTACAGGACACCACACGAACACTCCTTCAAGTGCAGAAGCATGCAGTAGGGCACATGCTGCTGTGTACAGAGATGTGTGTAGGGTGGTTTGGGTGCAGAAACACCACACATTTTTGTGCACATGCACAACCTTGCTTCAGGTCTTTTCCTGGCCTTTCCAGCCTGTGCCCACCAGCTTTGCTTGCCCTCAAGACAAGGCAGCAGAGCCCAACAGCCCTGCCACGCTCATTTGGGTCTTCAAACTGGGATGGGGGGGGACACGGGGGGACGGGGGGGAAAGGGGAGGGGGCAAAAGCAAACTAATGATGAAAATGTCTCCTCCATGCCTGTGCCTTAATTAAATGCATGGAGAGGCTTGGGGAAGCCCATCTGTTTTCAATCTGGAGCCCTTTGATGGCATCAAATGTTCTTTCCCCAGATCGGGGGGGATGGAAATTCTGGGCTGGCTGTGGCAGCTTGGAGCCCAGGCTTCAGTCACTAAGATGCAGCAGTGGCCTTTCCTGGCCTACAGGACCCCTTGCTGCCATCCAGCCCTCGGGCTCCTTTCGTGACCACAGTCTGGGGGTACACCCCTGCACCTCTGCCTGGCCTTGACTGTGGAAGGCCAGCAGGACCAAGCCAAACTGCTGGGACCTCTTTGCTTGCTGGCTTGAGGGGCTCTTAGAGTACTCTTCTCTTCCTCCTGTCTTTTTATCATTGCAGTTTCTCCTTCTGGGCTGTTCTGGTTGGTTTTGTTAGGTTGTTTGCTGGGATTTTTTCCCCCTTTTTCTTTTAGCCTCTCTTTGGTCTGTCTTCTCTCTCTTAGTTCTCTGTTGCACTTTTTCTTCCTCTTTCACTCTTTTTCTTCTTCCTTTCCCCTGTTCTGTTGATGCTTTCTCTTCCCATTCTCTTTCCCCCTTTTCATCTGCATTTCTCATTTTCTCTGTTTTTTTCCTGTGGCCTCCCCAGGGCCGTACCCACCCTTCTTTCGAGGTGCAGCTCTGACTGACGACGGAGGTGGAGAGAGATACCCCCACAGCCCCTTTAGGCCCCTTGCACACACTTGCCGGGGGCTCCCCGTTCCCCCGAGGAGCTAATGAGCATCGCGAGGTCGGCGCTTCCCACACCCGTCCTGGAGGAAGGCGGGGACGAGGGGGGGAGGCACGCCGGTGCCACGTCCCGGCGGGGCCCCGCGGGCCGCCCTCTCCCGAGTGCCCGACGCGGAGCCGGAGCGCCGCGGAGCCGCCCCCGCTGTTTGAAGTGCGGGGCGGAGGAGAAGGGAGGGCAGCAGAGGGGCGGAGGGAGGGATCGAGGAGGGGGAGCTGCCGGCAGCGGAGGCGGAGGGACGGGGCGCACCCGCCCCGGCCGCCCCACAGCCACCCTACGCTTCCCGGCCGGCGGCAGCTCCCCGTGTCCCGGAGCCCTAAGCCGTCCGCCGCCCCTGCTGCTGCCTCTCCCCTCCGGCATGTTTTAAGTCCGGTTCTGTCCGCTCCTCTTCGGGCTTCCTGTCCTGCAGCCGTAGAGTCCCGTTCCCGTTTCCCTCCCTTGCCCCCCCAGCCCCCCGCTTCGGTCTGTGCGCATCCTCCCTGGAAGGGCCGGCGGCTGGGGGGGAGCGGGGGCGGTGGGCGCCCGGCGGGGGCGAGGGCAGAAAAGCCTCGCTCGACACCATGGCGTCCAGCTATGCCCACGCCATGGAGAGGCAGGCCCTGCTGCCCGCCCGCCTCGACGGTCCCGCCGGCCTGGACAATTTACAAGCCAAGAAGAACTTCTCCGTGAGTCACCTGCTGGACCTGGAGGAGGCAGGCGATATGGTGGCCGCCCAAGCGGAGGAGGGCGGCGGAGAGCCCGGCCGGAGCTTGTTGGAGTCCCCTGGGCTGACCAGCGGCAGTGACACTCCGCAGCAGGACAGTAAGTGAAAGGACACCCATCCTTCCCGCTCCATCCTTTCTTGGGACAAGGGGCCACTGCGGCCGCTGCACGCGTGCCACTCTTCCGAGGCGGAGCAGCTGCCGATGCTGGCTCCGAGGGGATTCACGGGGTAAGAGAGCGGTGGAGCTGCCGGCCGGTCCCTGGGGCACCTAGACCCGCTCCGCGAGCTGACCTTCCCCGCTGTGCCCCCTGCCCTCGGCGGGATCGGCACCCGGCGGCGTGCGAAAACGCTACTCTTCTCCCAGCCACGTCCTGGGAACGGCAAGCTGCCTGCCCTTCTCCCTGCCTATCGGGCCCTGCGCCGTTCTGTATCCCTTCGGGAGACCTGGAGAACAGCCCAGGCGGGTCGGGACGGGCAGAATCGGGCCAAAGGGTTGAGCCCCCTTCTTCCGTCGTGCCCTGAGGGGGCTGAGCGCTTGGGCTTGGCTGCACAGGGCGAGGTATCGCAGGCGGCTGAGCATCCATCCATCTGTCCATCCATCCGTCTGTCGAAACTGAGACCGGCGGCGTGGTTTGCGGGACACCTGGACGCTGCTTGAGGGTCTGGATGGGGACCGGACTGCCTGCCCCAGCTTGCAAACAGCTCCCGGGTGTGTGCCGTGCGCGAAGGAGCCGCCGGTCCGCTCCTTCCTGCGCCTCTGTTCTCCCTCATCCCAGTCCGGCGACCGGGTCAGGGCAGGGTGCAGAGCTGCCTCTGCACCTCCTGTCCCAACGGGACTGCGCTTTGGAGAGCAGGCAGCCTTCAAGCAACAGCCCCGCGGCTGGAGGGCAGAGAGGACGGGCACTGGCTTGCGCGGCATTTCCCCAGCACCGCTGGTTCTTTCCCAAAGCAACACTGGCAGAAGGGGCGAGCCGCGAGTATTCGGGACCATCAACCTCCCTCTTACCCTCCCTCTGCTCTCGGTTAAAAAATAAGGCATCCCCGGCCGCAGGATCTAGCCGCGATTTTCGTTGTGTATCAGGTCTGGCAGCGCCGCGTCCCCCGTGGAGTGGGCAGGGGCCACGGCAGCGGACACAGGCTTGCTTCCCAGGGAGACCTCCATTCCGGGCAAGGCAAGGCTGCTCCGTGGCTGCCGGCGATAAGGTGAAAAACACTGCGAAAATTACATTACAATTACGGCTTTCGTTTTTCGTTTTGTGTTTTTCTTCTTTCGCCGGCAGCTGCCTCGGACTTGGTTTGTTTTTTTTTTTTCTTTTCCGCGCGGTTCCGACGTGGTTTTCTCGGTATCCCGACGGAAACCGGGCTGGGAAGAGGGAAGTCTTCTAAAAGTCACTGGCTCCTTACGCTTCTGCTAGTGGGATCCCCGAGTTTAACCCGAGCAAGGCATTTTCTCCGAGCGGGGAAGCACCTCCCCGGGACGGGTTTATTGCGGGAGCGCGGCGGGGCAGGGAGCGAGAGGAACGCGGCTGCCGGAGCGGTTCCCGGCCGGGGCGTGGTTGCTGGACCCGCCGCCGCTGAGACACGGCTTTAAAAAACGTCCCTTCGATCCGGAAAAATGCTGTTTCTCACCCTAAAGGTATATGTTTTAGCTCGTAAGGCAGTGATCTGGGCTCACTGATTTAAATCGCTGTGCCTCAGCACTGCGGCCGGAGAGTTCCAGAACAAGTTACCTAGAGCTCTCCTTTTTTTCCCCCCAGAGGAGCCTGGTTTCGTTTATCATATTTTATTTGGACCCTTTTCCAGCTGCTGAGCTCTCTGGAGTTTGCGCCGTCAGCCTGGAAAAGAGTGGCTGTGTTTCCTCGCTGCCCACCCTGCTCTTAGCGTGTAAAGTGGACCAAAAATCCCACCCCGAGAGTGTTACCCAGCCAGCATTGCCAATCAGGGACTAAACTACAGCTTCAAGTAAATTAGAAGTTCTCTGAATGCTGTAAAACGTTTAATGCCGATGCTGTGAATTAGAAAGTTCAGAAAGTGTTCTAAAGTAAGCAAAAGCGAATAAAAAAGGAGATAAATTCTCCCTGGTTTACTGGGCAGAGCTGTCATCTGGGCTGTCTGGCTCTTTCACTGATGCATTTAGCAGATCCCCTGAGTCTCCGTGCTTCGGTTTCCCCGGGTTGGAGCTAGGCAGTACATCAGAAGTATGAAGTTTGCCCTGTGAAAAATGAAAGCTGGTTTAGTGCAAAAGCTAACACAGGGCTTGGTTATTCTTCATGTTATTAGGATGGAGAAGGTAAAAGCTGTTTGGACAAAATTCATTAGTGGAATGTCTTAAGAACACTAAAAATATTCTTCCAACCTGGGGGAAAGTCAGCCAGTGTGTCACTGAGCTCTGTCCTAGCTGGAAGGGAAATGCCAAATTATTGTGTTATTCAAAATTAAGGGGGAAAATTTGTCACAGAAATCACAAGAAGTTTTATTTGGATGTTTGAGATTAAAGGACCTGTTTCACCACTCATTCATTTAAAAGAACTTCAGGACAAAACATTTATTAAGAAGAAACAAACCAACATCCCTGGGAGTAGCTCTGATTGTAACATTTACATGGAGAACTGTCAGCATATTAAGGAGTCGATTTTTCCAGTGGTGCTGCAAAGCTGTCACTCACACGGACTTCAGTTCAAACTATAGCTCTGAAAACCATGCCCTAAAAGCTGATACAGTTCACAGCAAAGCTCTGCTCCTCAATCAGGAGGACTTTGCAGACCCAGACCCTCTTCATTTGAAAGCCACCTGTTAAAATGCAGCTAACTCTTGCTTTGGTAGCAGGGCTTTTGCTATCTCCAGCTAAAACTGGGGTGAAAATGCAGGTCCTACCTCATCAGAGGGAACTCCCTAAGCTTCCCAGCAAACATCATCAGCTCCTATGCCCTTTGGGGGTGGTAGAAACCTGTTGGTGGCCCGTGAGTTCCTAGAGCTGCTGTTTTTGAGCGGGGTTAATTCTCCAAAGCTTTCAGTAAGCTATTGGTTTTGTTGTTGTTGTTTTAAGATGGCATTTTTTACTTCTGTTTTTCTGTTTGTTTGTTTGTTGGTTGGTTTTGTTGTTGTTGCTGGTTTGTTTTAGTCTCGTCGTTGGTGTCTCATGAAATGATGTGTAGAAAACATGAGCAGCAAAAGAAAAATAGTTATGCTCAGATTTTTTTGTGTGGAATCAATAAAGCCCGCTTTTGGTCCAGTATGAGCACAAGTCCTGCCTCTTCCAGTCATTATACTCCTTTAATTTATCTTCACAATAAAAGCGATGGCAGTTCGGGGGCTGTGCTTCTCTCTCAGGCTGGCACACTATGTTGAGCAGATGGGAATCGTTCACAATTAAAACTGGAGCACAGGTTCGCTGCATACCCCCACAACTACTTCTGTCTTGGTGGGCATTGTAACTCCTCAGCACTGCTGCTTCTGTCCGGGGAAGGAGAAATCCTGCCGAGGTGGCCGGGAGAAGGTGAGTTTGTTTGCTCAAGTTGAGTCAAGCAGAGCATCTTGTGCTAGCTTCTGTGCTGTCTCAGGCAGTGGGCTGAGTGCAAGAGGAAAGGCTTTTTCAGCTGGTTGCATTGTTTGCTGATCAGTGTTGTTGCTGCAGGATTTTTGAGAAATCAGAAATAGAAATTATTTCAAGAAAGGATCGGACAAATTCAGGGGGTGACTTCACTCCAGCAGTGGACGGAGGCAGCATCCAGCTCAAGGAGCGGCGATGGGAAAGATGAGCTGGGGCAGTCCAAATGCTGCCTGCCTGGGCTTGTACCCTCTGGCTTTATTGTTACTGGCAGATTGAGAGTATCCTGAGCTGAAGGAGTTTTGATCTGCTCACACATAGCTGTACTTTGTGCTTAGATTGCCACTTTTTAATCAGAACAAATTATGTGGCTGCAGGAGTAAAAGACTCAGGATAAATACTGAATTGGTTTTTTTTTCTATTCCCCTCCCTGATCCTGAGGTTCGTCGGCGATATTGTCTTCCCTCCCTTCACAAGAAAAAAAAAATCGAAAAAAAACCCCAAACAAACAAAGGTAAACAACCCTCCCCCCAACCAAACCCAAGCCAACAGATGCCTTCTTAAAAAGAGGTAGAAAAGCCCTGCCACTGCTTTGAAATGTAAAAAGTGATTCGGTGAGCTTCTGAGCTGCGTGGAGGGTGAACGTGAGAGGTAGCCCAGAGACAACGGCAAGGTTTTCTTTGTAAACCCCTGCATTATCTTGAAGTACTAAGTGGCTCTTTTGTTAGTGAAACAGCTCTTACTCCCAGAAGGTGCTGCGACTGTAGACCGAGGATGCAGAAAGAATAGAAAGAAGGGGGGGGAGGGGGGGGGGGGAGAAACGCAGCGTAAATTGATTACGTCTAGCAGGTATTTTCTTGCTTTCCTGTCCTGCATAGCTTCTGGGAGAATCCTCAGTATGCAAATGACTGCTGGTGGCCACAGGTTACATTGGGTGAGAGTAACCAGCCAGTGCTTTGAACCCGGCGGGCAGCTGTAAGCATCCTTACAGGGCGCTGCCAAGAAAGACTTTCCAGAACTAATCCTCCTCTTCCAACAGCTAATGTGGAAACATTTGGGATCAGAGGGATATTATTTTTAAGGCGCTTGTTGTTTATGTTATCTGCGTGAAAAAACACAACAGCTTGCTGCTTCTTGCGGGAGGGATCTTTACGCGTCCAGCTGTACCGCCTGCGTCCTGGAGGCCGCTTGCCTGAGGAGTGGGTGATGTGCACTTGAGTAAAGGTTGAGATAACTAACACAGAGCAGCTGGGACAAGTTTGGTTAACTTCTTTTCTATTCCTTAGCCATAACTATTTAATTTAACTGTATTCAGCCATAACTATTTGATTTAACTCCCAGGCTAGCTGATACGTGGTTATTCCAGCAAGTATCTTGCAGTGCTGGATATGGTTTTCACTTCTCCAGGTCCAGCAGTTTGAAGCGGAAAAAGCGTTTTTCACATACATTTCTAGAGATTCTGGATGCAGTGTGTGTGTGTGGAATATTAAAATGTGACTCTGTTACAAACCTAGAGTCTTCAAAAGAAAAAAAGGCACCAAAAAGCAGACAAAAATGGACACTGGGCTGTTATTAATAAAGGAAAAAGAGCCATATGAGTTTGAAGGAGGGAACAGGCTCAGCTGGCGAGTGCTGGCCTTGCTGTCCTCCTTTTGAGGGGTGAAACGAGACTTTGTTTAGGAGTTTCACTTTTTTTGATCATAATCAGTTGTGCTTCCTGGTTCTCATGGTCTCATTATTTGCTGATGGGATTTGTGTTTTCAATCCATCCGCACTTCCAACTTTTTAATTTGAAAAAGATTTCACTGAAGGTCTTAACTTTTTTTTTTTCCCCCTTCCCTCTCTTAATGTAATGAAAACATTTCCATGAAAATTAGATTTTGAAAACTCTCATAAAACTTAGAGGTTTGGTCTAAACTGCTAGAACACTTTTAATGAACATCAGCATTCTGTCATCTGCACTGAGTTTCCACTACCAGCCAGTCTATTTTCCATCTTTTTGATGGTGTCTGAAGCAGTGATCACATGGGAAAATATTATCTCAGGGTTAATTTCTGCAAAACTTACTCACACGACTCATGGCGTGCAGTTCAATGGACCCCTTATGTGTGTGCCAATTGATGAGTATTAACCTTTAAAAAACTTGACCAGCAGCCTTGAGTCACGCAAAAAACTTTCATTTGTTGGGGGGGCAGTGGAATATTTCTGTGCAGGCATGGAACAGTTTTGCTGCCCGCGTTCAGGGCACGATCCTTTTGCCTTCCAGCAGAGGTGCAGCATGCATCAACATATGTGATCTTTGGAAAACTGGAAAGAAGGAGCAAGAGCATGAACACAACCTAAGCAGGAGTGGCTGGGAAAGTTGAGTGTTTGACAAGGCAGGCAGAGAATTACAGGGTAATGATTGCTTTGTGAGGATACATTCTTCCTTTTCTTTTTTTCCCTTGGTTGGAGTTTACTCCCGTGGCTTTTCACATCTCCAGAATGGTATGATGGCATTATAGGTGTTTATTCCTGTTTGCAAGTTGTTTATGATATATTTAATTGGTTTTGAAGCCCATTTTAAGCAGCCCTGAGGGAGCTGTGCTCCTGCTGGGCCTCTGTTGCATAATGAAGTACATCACAAGTATTTACCAAGGGTCACAATATTCCAGACTTGGGCCTGTCTTCATGGGGAGGATGAATCACTGCATTGCTGGTTCCCCACCCTACTTGGCTTTACTGAAGGAGGCTTAGATTTCGGGGTGGATTATGGAGATATGAAGTGAGAGTCATCACAGCCTGGCTTGAGGAGTTGTTGTCCAAGGCTCTGATCTGGCTTTCTGTTTGAAGTGTCCTTGTCACTTTACAAGCAGGGCAGAGAAATATTTCAACTTGTGCTCGGATGCTGGAGCACAGACCATAGGTTTTTAGTCTGATTCCCCCAAGAAAAATCCGGTGTATTGTCACTGCACATGAGAAATAACTCCTGAACCTGCTGGCTGCTGTGGTGGGAAGGCAGACAGCTCAAAGGAGTGTGAAATCTCAGCAGACTTTATGGCAGTCTGGTGATGTGGAGAAGGATGCTAGCAGTGCCTGCCCCCTGAGAGGGAGATGCAGCATTAATTCAACCTCTTACTAGCCACTGAAGAGTCTCCAGAAAGACACTGTGTTATGGACTGTGTCAGTGGAAGCTCACATGTGCATAGACATGGGTGCCATCAGCCGCCAGTCCTTTGTCACCCTGTCTTGTGACTGCACCACTCTCTCAGATGAGGGTCCACGAGTGCTCTAGGGCAGCCCTGCAATTCTTACTCCTAGCTTTGCTATCCCTGCTCACATTTGCCATTCCTCACCTGCTGTTTCATTTCTTGCACTCTTTTTTTCTGGACCAAACTTGTCTCTGCAGCCCTAGAAGATGCTGTGATGTGAGGATGGGAGCTCAGCAGAGGTGCACTACCTGCCTACTGGGCCTATGGTGACATAATCTTAAGAGATGTTTCTTTCAAATAAGAACATCTGGAGGATGTTGGTTGGGAAGAGAAAGGAGTAGTGGTGCCAAAGCTGAGGGCCACTTCCTGCAATGGAGAGCCTGGCATCTGCCAGGATGAATCTGTTAGGGCCAAAGTTGGGAAGAAAGGCCAGATGAGCAAGCCAGTGAGCATCTATTTCAGCTTACATAGGTTTCTGGGCTCCCCTCTCACTTCCAGGGGCCGAGAAAGTGTTACACCAATGTTTAAAGTGCTGTCCCAGACAGTCTGGATTTGTTGTGCCCATATGAAGTGAATACGGGCTGCCTTGGAGTGGCAGGCTGGGACATTCTGGTGCCTTATGTTTTGGGAAGGGGAGGTTAGAAGTGTGTGTGTCTGGGGGCAGCTGTGCTAGTAACAAGTCACTATATCCTATTGCATCATCCAGTTCATATTCCACCCAAAATTTCCCCCCATTTCTGGCTGGAGAAATTTTCCTACAGGAGAAACTCCAGCCAGTCAGTGAGACTTCTGGGCAGGGCAAACATCCAAAATGCCACTTGGTATCTGGCTGGAACCCTCTCCACATCTTGATGAGCTGCTCAGGCAGCATAACTACTCTTACACCAAGAGCTGGAATTCATCAGGAGCCTGGGGACTTTGCTTCCTGCTCTGAGCCCACCAGCAGATGAATTTCTCCTGTGCCCCCCTTGACCAAAGTAAACCAAAAGTTATCCTTCACTCTGTGCATCTGGGGCAAGACAAATTGCCAGCAGCAGCAGCACCACTAGCAGCAGCTGCTGAATAGGCACAATTGGAGCAGGAAAATGGCATCCAGTTCTGAAGAGGACCAGCAGACCCAGGGGCCCTGGGAACAAAGTGAGGGTGATTGGAGCAGGGTGAATGGCTGCAGAAGGCAGCATCAAAGTGGCTTCCAGCCCTCTGTTGCAGCCAGCATGGGTGCTATACCAGTCAAAACTGGGTAGGTTTTGGACTCATGGGTACCTTTAGTAGCCTCCTTTTCACTCTTGATTTTGTTGTGTTTGTGGCTACTGAGTGGTGGGTGACTTGAGCTGTGCTGCAGCTGATCTGCTGCCCTCAGGACCCACTTGGTGCTTCTGGAAATCATCCTCTTTTTTTTCCTTTTTTTTAAAAGCATCACTGATATGACATTTTGGGGAAAATAACTAACTGAAACCATGCACCTTTCAAAGAGCCATCACTTCTTCACATCGGCTCTGCCAAGTCAGGGCTCTGTGGGGATGGATTGGATTTTAATAGGGAAAAGTGCTCGAGCTGTAACAGTGAAAACAGAGTGTTAATGCTCTGGGCCCAGTGCTGCAGAAAGGGCTGCCCTTGCCGGTGGCTCTGCAAGCAGCTCCTGTCCCCATGAAATCTGGGCTGGTTTCCCATAAAGCTTTACAGTGCTCTCCCCACCTCCTGGCCTTGAAATGCTGGTAACACTTGATACCTGTTATCCTTCTGCACCCGGTACAGCACAGCATTTCCCTCTGGATCGAAGGTACAGAGCAGAGGCTTGTGAATCCAGCACCGAGTTCCTGTTTGGGATGGATGACTCCCGTGCCGATTGTGCTGGAGAAAGCTGGTGACAAGTCTCTATCTCTTTCCTGATCATGCTTGCTCCCATTTGGGAGTGAGAAGGCTGCCTGTAGACGTGAGCTAGTAGTGCAGCCTGTCCAGTCTTTAGTATTTGAGGTTGTCAAAACAGAAGTATTGGTGACTCTGCAGTGAGAGGGGAAATGTCCAGAGCCCAGCCCTGCATCTTGCTGCCTTCACTCTGAATGCTCATGATAGTCTGTACCTCTCCATGGATCAGGGATAGGGAGCCAAGGTGGTGGTGGTAGGGATGAAGGTCTTGATTTTATCCACACACAGAGGCAGCCTCCTAAGGAGGATGTTTGTCTGCTTTGTGTATTCCCTGGGCACTGCAGGGCCACCTAGCTTGGGGTTACTGCAGGGCAGGGTTTGTGGGATACAGCATTTGCTGGTGCTGGGAGCTGCCTACCCAGAAAAGGCTTGAACTCAAAACCTAATTGAACCACTAGGGCTTTTATTCCTCCAAACATGAGCTGAGAGGGTCCAGCCTGTGTTTTGTTGCTCAAAAATGTCTTTGTGTCTTGGCTACAGAGTCTTGAACTCTTTTTTAAAATTCTTTTTTAATCTCTGTATACTTGCTGGCATCAGTTGACCAAGTTCATCTCACTGTGCCCCAGTTTTCCTGCCCACAGAACTGGGTACAATCTTGGCCCCTAATGAGGAGCTTTGGAATCTGCAGGGTGTGTGTTATGCAGGGATTCAGGAAGATTCTCTTCCCTCTGCAGTAGACCCAGCAAAATGCTGTTTTGTGTGCCTCTGTCTTTGGAGTTGACTACCTTAGGTTACTTAAGCTCATTAGCATTGAGGAGATCCCCATGCATGAACTGAAGCGACTCCCAGCAAGTTTGTTCCTGCAAGGAACCCACCTTCTGCTCAGGTGCACCTGAGTGCACGCCATATCCTTGGGGTGAGTTGTGCTTTCTATGTGAACCCATTCGTGCGGCAAAACGGTCTTTCATGGCAGAAGTTTGAATGTGACCTTGGATCTCTTGAACTTCTTGAGGTGCTCTCCACAAACCCCAAAGATGTAATGAGTGGCATGTGCTGGTCATCTGGAAGGTCCCTGGAGTGTTTGGTGGCAGGCAGTGAAATTCCCAGTGGCTGGTTGGGATGGTCACACTCTTTTTCTTGGCCATAGTCTGGTACTTGAGGGTTCGGCCAAGCAGATCTTTACTCTTACAGTTTGTTTCATTTGGACAACTGCTGATATGTCTCATGGAAACTAAAGGGAGCTGCTCAGGAGTAAGTGCTTGTGACACATTGCTTGTTTATTATTTGGTTTTCATTGTTTCCCCTTAAAAAGAATAAAAAATCACAGAGCTCTGTCTAATCAGTAAAAAGAAACAATCACCTGTGATTTAGGAGAGGGCTCTCTCCTTGTAAATACTAAATTAGTGTCAGGAGACCAGGCAGACAGAATGGTTGATGAATATCCTGCAGGCTGAAAGTTGTTTATCAAGCCTGTTTGAAGACTTATGACTAACAAGCTCATTTACAGAGTTTGGAGTCTGTTCATGAGCCGTTCTCCAGCTGGGAGGATGTGGGAATCATCAGAAAATGTATTCACAAGTTACTTGCTCATTTGAAAAAAACGATCAAACAAAGAGGAACTGGGTTTGGAAGGCAACTGTAAATTCCTCCTCCCCCCACACTGGGCTTTCTGAGGCATTCCCCTTAGGAGCATGAGGAGCCTGGAGAAGAATGAAGAACCCCACATTAAACCCCACATTGCTTGCTGGCGACCTATTTTGGTGCTAACCCTTGCTCTGAAGGCCAGCTGCGGGAGAGCTGGTCCTGGTCCCCCATGAGATGTCTTCTGCAAGCTCTGGTCGTGGGTACCCAATGGGACAGATCTGTCTCATCTTCTTCAGTGATTCCCACTGGGGAAGCTGGGTTTTCTGGGGGACATGGTTACCCTCACTCCTCCAATGAGCTTACAGAGCAGATCAGTTGGCGGTTGGACTTGATGATCGTAGAGGTCTTTTCCAACCAAAGCAACTCTGTGATTCAATTCTTTCTCTCCCACATCCACTGCGTTTCTACATGGTGCCCTGTAAAGGGTGGCATGGGAGCCACCAGTGTCAACCTGCTGTCTGTAAAGGGGGGATGGATTTGGCACGAGGAGTCTATGCTGCAGCACTGTGGCTCTGCGCCCTTTGCAAATCTGCTCACCTGGCCTGAAACCAACTCTCCTGCTCAATGCAAAGCACTCTGTCTTTATAAGGAGAGGCAGATGTTTTTTCGTCTCCTGCATCTCCTGTAGTTCTGCCTTGTTTGTGTCCTCTGATTTATTTGGCCACAGAAAAGGCTCTGGGTGGGCTCCTCTTGGGTATGCTGCATGCTAAGGAGTTTGTGAACAAGTCAAAAAAAGCCTAGAGAAGAAAGGCAGTAAGGAGAGCTCCACCATCTAGTTTAGAAGGAAAGAAGAGATGCTTAAGCTGAAGAAGAGTAGGATATAAACTGATCTTCAAGCTCACCAAATCGCGTTGCAGCAAGTGAGACATAACTGAGATGGTAAAGAAATCCTCCCAAGTCTAACGAGGGTAGGGAAATGCTGTAAGAGGTGATGTAAGAATGCTGTGGAGATTCCACACATGGATCTGATGGAGACAAACACATAAAGGAATTAACATTATAGAGCTGGTCCTACCTTACAAAGGGAGTAAGAGACATCTTTTGGACAGCCTTCCCCCAGGTTTCAGTGACTACATGACTTTAGTCAGAATGTGTCTGTGTGCTTAGCTCTGTTTCATCTGTACTAGTCAGTACAATGATGCTGCCTATATTTTTTCCCTACTTCTCAAGAAGGATGCTCAATGAGGGTACCTGTGGGGCAAGAAGGACCCAGATAGCTCAGAGAAAGCATGTGGATGGGGAAGGGACATGGTGACCAAGGGTGACCCAGTGTACGGAAACCAGACAATAGATTTCTTGGCTTGGACATTGTGGGCTGGAAGTAGCTGGTGTGATGGAGAAGGGAAGCTAGTACATGATTAGCAAGAAAACTGCCCTAGAAAGCTACCCCTCACCAGTCTGGACAGGTTTGTGTCTGCCTTTGTGAATACTGTGTGCTCCTCTGGCCAGAGATGGTCT
Organism: Pogoniulus pusillus; assembly: GCF_015220805.1. Taxonomy (NCBI): domain Eukaryota; kingdom Metazoa; phylum Chordata; class Aves; order Piciformes; family Lybiidae; genus Pogoniulus; species Pogoniulus pusillus. The sequence goes on along the minus strand of NC_087271.1, from coordinate 12,668,914 downwards.
GTGTCCACAGTGAGCAATCCTGGGCGTCGAATCCTGATTTTCTTGCCTGCAGTGGTGGGGCTCCTCAGTTCCTCTTGCTACAGACAGGACACTGCTCTCCAGGCATTCTCAAAAGGGCTCTGCTCTCTGCTCTGCTTCCCTGGTCTCTAGTCTGGGTGGGAAGGCTTTTGCTTGTGTGACATCACTGTCCCTCTTGGGACAGTCATTTCCAGACACTTGTGATGATGAATTGGAATCTTTATTTCTCTAACTCTCTCAGAAGAGGTTTGGGGGGGGTGGTTGTTTTTTTTTTCTCTTTAATCTATCAGAGAAAGGTAGAACGAGAGCCAGTTGCTGGGAGCAGAAGCCAGATGTGTGCTCAGAGGAGGCAGAAAACATACATTTTTTAACCGTGAGATGCTGTGTGAGCACTAGAAATGACTCTGAAGGAGTGCGCTGGCTTCTCCATCCATGAATGTCTGGAAGCCCTTTTGGAAGAGATGCGTTTGTCAGCCAAGAGTTATTGGCCTTGCTAGCAGGGTAACTGGGTGAAATGCCGTGGCTGGGTCTCACACAGGAACCAGCAAGCTGAAGAGCCGCACTCTGGCCCTGGGATGTGTGGATGTGCTGCAGCATTCCTGTGATTTCAATGTCAGAGGTATTCCTGCCAGGAAACTGGATCACAGGACCAGATGGAGAACGTAGATCCACTCGGCACGAGTCTGTTTACAGGTTTGAACCAAAACATAGTGAGAAACACAAAAATAATGTCCTCATCTCTGATTGTAACTCAGGCCTTTATGTGAACCAGCTGTCACACTCATTTATGGGACAGTCTTCTCTTCAAAATTCTGCTCTTAGGAATAGCAGAGATAGGAAAGCCTCTGAAGGCATGGAAACAGCCCAATTCGCTCTCATATTTTGGGACCTCCTCTTGAGTTTATTGCAGCTCTGAAGAAAACAGGCTGTTGCGTGAGATTTTGGCATTTCTGGCCAGGTTGATCATGTGTAAACTGTCTTTTATAACTGTGCAGCCCTGCTGGCTTTGCGTAAAACAAGGAAAACAGGGAAAGCTGTGAGTCTAGTCAACAGGGGAGATGGATACATGCACTCAGTATCCTCATGTGACAGAAGAGCTCCAAACTGGTAGAGTGGACTCTGGGAAGGTCAGAGATGGCTGTGCAGGGCTGGTACCAACTGAAGAGAGCGAAAGGGTTTGCAGGGCCACGATGATCAAAGCCATAATTCACTGCCTATGTCTGCTTGTCACTAGCCATAGAAGAGCCTGCTAAAAGGAGAATGGCCAAAGAGCAGCAAAAAGGCAGCTTTACAGGGAGCATTAGTAGCACAAACCCCTCGTGGCTGGTCCTCTGCTCTGCTTCCAAGCCTGTGGAGTCAGGAGACTTTCTCCACCCCCCAAGCAGGGCATTTCCCAGCACTAGAGCTCAGTGCTTATGGCCACATGCTGTTGGACACTCGGTTGGCCAAGGAGGATGGAAGCGTAGAGGTTTCCAAATGTGTTTCATTCCTAGAAGGGACATTAAATAACAAATGTGCCGAGAAATGGTTTGGCAAATGGTTTGGGTTGGAGGAATTACGCTTCCTTCAAAATGATTAATAGTGGGCATAGGGGAAAAGATCAAAATAATCAAACTCTTCTTAAAACTTTGCTGGGCTGTGCCATGCTCAAAATTCAGTCCTGGTGTGAAAAGTCAGAAGGTCTCTCTCTGAATTTGTCCCAGATTGACTCCAGGCAGAATTCAAGCTTCTGAAAAAGTCCTGGCACCTTCATGAGCATGTTAAATCACCACAGGCAGAGCTGTGGCCACAGCCCCAAGGCATTTTGTGTCACCACATGGTGCTTGGGTACACCTTGACATACCTGGCAACTAAACTAGGGACTGGAGGAGTCCTGTCCACAGTGCAGAGAGCATCCCTGAAGACCACATCATCTTTGCCCAGGTCTTTCTCCTGAAAACACAGCTATCAACTGCTGTGATCAGGAGGTACAGGTACTGCAAGGCATGAGTGTGAACAGGGTCATCCTAAATTGTCTGTGCCCTGACTGATAATCCTGGTTTAGGGCAGCCTCTCTGTAACGACAAAAAGTCTTCCATGTCTGGTGTGCAAGAAAGAGGCATGTATCTCCAGGAGAAATACTCACCCTGACCTGAGCTGGTCCTGTTGCTTTTTTTGAGAGAGTCGAGAGGGTGCTCAATGTATCAGGATCAAGAATGTCGCCATTAGCTAAGAGCAAAAGCTGCCTGGTGAGCAGTAGTAGACTCCCCTTCAACAATGTCAACAGGCATAAGGGCCAAAGAGAAGGGCACCTTCCTACCTAAACATGTAGCTGGGCACTTCTTGGGTGAACTACTTCTACACTGAGAAATACAGATTCTGTTCAGCTGCAGCAGGAAGGAAATTTCTGTTGGTTTCCCAGCTGGAGGAGGGAAACCTCCTCCAAATTAAAGCAGTTACGGAGAAAGCAGACTCTTTGGGTACATACTTTGATTCTGTTTTTCAGCTAAAAGCATTTAAAAGCAGGGTAAGATAAAGGTTTTATAGGTTTTTTAAATGCCTCCAAATGGAAAGAAACAGCTCTGACCTTTTTATTTTCTTACTTCCCCCCACCCCGTCCTATCCTGCATTAATTTGCGAAAACTTTTAGAAGTCCTGTTAGATGCCAGCTCTAAACAGGCTTTAAAAGTGGAGAACCGTTGCTGCCAGTGCTCCTCGGATGGGTGTGCTGGAGGCTGATGCTGCGGAAGGATTTGGAGAGCTGCGGCGGGGGCAGCAGAGGGGCTTAGGGGCTTGTCTGTTATTCGGGTGCCATCTACTGGTCTGAGCCCGTGTGGAGGTCTGTGGCAGCGTGAAACAGGAGGGACAATCGGGTGGACAGTGTGGTGTGGCCAAGGTCTTGCCAGGAGCGTGGGCTGCTCTCCCTCCCTGCAGGGGGCACACGGATGTGGTTGGTGCTGCGCTGCCCATTACCTCGCTTTCTACTTGCCGCTGGTTTCACAGCTGAAAAGACTGGTGCAGCCGTTCCAACGCTGCGACTACTTGGACTGACTGATCTGGTCTCTACTGGCTCTGACCTCAGCAGGGAAGGCGAGCTGGGGGGTGATGTGAAGGATTCAGCCATTGGTAGTGATGCTCCTGCCACTGGACACCTTCGGGTCAGGATATCAGTGGAGCAATCAGCGCTGAGCTCTGCTGGAATTTCCCCTTGAGTTTGTCAGAGCTGCAGTGTGCTGTGGTCTGGCTTCTCGAAGTGTCATATGAGAGCTTGGGTTCATCAAGCAGCTTGATCTCTTGCTGGTGGCATTAATAATATCTCTCTGCTTTTACTGAACCCCCAGATTTTCAAGAAGATGGTAGGAGCTGAATTATTTTCCCAGTTCCTATTAAAATTGTCACATTGTGGCCAGAGTTGGCCAGTGATTCAAAAACTGCTGGGGGGATCAGAAGCAATCAGCGTGTTGCATTGTAAGTGATTTCTCCAGAAAGTCAGTTGAGACCAGCTGGGGAAGCTGGGCTGCCCTTTTAGAAGGCATCTTCAAGGGGTTTGGTGTCCAGAGCAGTCCTTCCAAGGACACAGTCTCCTCTCTGGGTGCCAGGCTCCTACAGGAGGTTGGTGTGAGCTCTATGCACAGCTTCTCTCCCATGGCTGCCTCTCTCCCACCACAAATTGAATCTTGGTGGCTACAGCGGCCCTGGGTGGTGTGTCCCTGGGTAGAGGATGCCCTTTCCCTGTTGTTGCCACTTCAAAGGGCCAAGGCCAGTCTTCGATTTGCTTTGCTCCAACGTGGCAAGCTGTGCTTTGAGCAGAACAGAGCCTGCTTTGAGCACATGGAGCAAGGAGGAGGGAAAGCTGTGAGAGGGGACGGTATCTTTAGTGGGGTTTTCCAACAGTATTTCCCACCTTCTTTATTTTACAATTTAAAGCCAAGACCCACAGCAGGAGACCAAACAGCCTGGGAACAGTTATCTCTGCTATGCAGATGTACTCTGCTCTGGCAAACACAGGATTTGCTTACTATTGGTAATAACTTTTTTAAGTGCTTGGGTTTCAGTCTTTGAAATTTCTCAGACTCATTTTCTCTGAGGACCTGAGAGAAGTCAAAGCTCTTTCTATGTGGAGACTGGAGGTGTAGGGAGTTGTTGGGCACCAGCTGTAACTGAAACCTGGAAAGGCTGATGGTTAGGTACCAGAGACTACCAGGAGGGAGAGGATGGTCCAAAGCCACCCAGGTAGCTGTGAAGATTCAGTGCTGGTTTGGCTTACTTCAGTCACTGCTGGTGGAGCTAGTGGTGGAGCCTAGCAGGCAGATGTGTGGTTAGGGTGGATGTGGGCACCAGATGTTGCACTCCAGATGTGGCTCCGGGTGAGTGCAGCAGCAGGTCTTACAAGGCAAGGATGAGACTCTAACTTTAGTTAGTCCATAGGCTCGTAGGTAACCAGGGAAAAATACAGCTTGTGCCTAAGGGTGAGGAGTTTTAGTATTTTATGACGTTTGTGTCTGGGTATTAGATCAAATAAAACTGCCAGGGCAACTGCAATACAAGTGCATGAGCAAGTGAAGAAGTTTGTGGGAGAACCCCACAGGTCATATCATAGTCTGGGCTCAGCAAGCAAGAGGGCTTGAAGTACATAAATGATACTAATTGGGAATGTTTTTGCTTCCCTTGTTCATGAAAGACAAGATCAGAGTGCTGCTAGCCAGATTTCAATGTAGTCTTTGTTTTAGTAACTCATCCATCATTCGTTGGGGGTGAGGGGATGAATTCTCCATATTTTTATCTCCAGCTCCTGCAGCCCTTGTAATGGTGGGAACAGGTTTGGTTGAAATATTAGTTGGGTTTACCTTCTGTGAAGACTTGGGGACTTTCTTCCTTTTGCTTTTGATTGGAGAAAGCATCTCTTCAGCAGGGGCACTTAGACTATCTGCAGAGTAAAAGCAGTGTCTAAGCTGGGAGCAATCCTTGTGTCCACTGTGAATCGGGCAGCTCAGGAACAAGCCCTTGGCAGCAGCTGACATGCCTTTTGAGCTGCTTCTTCCCATCACTTGTTGGGAAATAAAACATTTGGCAATGCTGGCTTGGTCTCCCTGTGAGACTCTCTGTAAGAGAGCAAATTTAAGAGGCTTTTTTCCCTCCTAGCAAAACGGCCAGGAAGGACTCCAGGGTCTGCCCTGTTGAAAATGCTGTCTGACTTCCTGAGAGGGACACAGCCGAGATTTCCCTGTGGGGTTGCTTGAGTTTGGCATTTCAACCTGTAGTTAGGTGCTTGGCTGCAAGTGGCTTGAGCATCAAAGGACTCTGCAGATGGCTCCAGCTGTTGCACTTCAGCTTTTAAACCTAGGCCAACTGGCTAAACAGAGACCGTTACTACCAGGATGCCAGCTTTTGCCTGGCTCACTAACAGTGCCCAATGCCCTTATGGGACGGCTGTTGCTTACCACTTCAGTGTGCTGGGCCAGTACAGCAGGACCAAAGTCCAGTCTCAGAGTTGGAAAAATGTGGCTCTTATTTATTTTTTTTACTATTTTTTAAGCTCCAGATTCTGGTGTCATGTGAAAACCTGGGGTAAAATAAAGTATGTCTAGTATGTCTCTGGCAGTGTGCATAAGTCAGAAGAATGAGAGGGAGGAAGGCACAATCTGTCCAGATCCCATCTTGATGCTGGTTTCCTCTGGAGGCAATCACAGAACTCCTGAGGGTCCAACTTACAGTCTGTGAATGTTTAGGTTGATCTCATTTTGGCAGCTCTTGCTGTATGTCAACAGCATTGGGTGGCACAGCCAGAACACTAGCCATCTCCTAGCCTGGTAAAGATGGGCACATTTAGTTTCAAGCAAAGTGACAATTCCTTGGCTTGCAGGAGCAGCTCGAAGGCAGCAGATGCCATGCAGCTATCTGTGTTTGACAAATGCTGGAGCAGCTGTATGCAGAAAGTCTCCTTTTCCTTATTTCATTTTGTTGTTGCTGGACAAGTTCTGTGAATGGTTAAATATCCTGCCAGGGCAAGATAATTAAAGAGGTTTTGCCCGGCAAGCCCCTGCCTTTGTAAGTCTGCAGGTCTCTGACCCAGGCTGGGGGAGAAGACTCAAGTTCTTGCACAGCATGAGGATGGGATCATTTCACAGCTCCTTGAGCAGGCTCTGGGTTTCCAACAGGAAAATGTAGCTCAGGCTGACCTCTCCAGAGCTCACTGTGAGAGCTAAAGCAGAGAAGCAGAGATTGTTTCTGGACGAAGAATCTCTGTCATTTTTTCCAGGTTAACTCAAGGTAGCTCTGTCCCAGTGGCCGAGTAACAATCTTTCCCTTCCCCACACGATTTAGGCACTCTCCATACATCCTCCTGCACTGACACGGTGCCCCTCCTCAGAAAACACCAGGAAGGTTTTCCAACTCTGAGGTTCCCTCTTCTGGACCACTCAACAAGCTGAAGTGGAAGGAGGTTTGAGGGCCTGGGGAGTTTGCTGGCAGAGCTCCTTCCTCCTTAGGAGCTGGGGATAATCCTGCAGGACAGGCACAGGGTTGGCTGTCTCTAGTTCACAGAATCACAGAAACATTCAGGTTGGAAAAGACACTCGGGATCAGCAAGTCCTACCAATAAGCCTACTCTATGAGATTCACCCTAAACCATATCCCCAAACACCACATCCAAATGACTTTTAAACATGTCCAGAGTTGGTGACTCCCTGGGTAGCCCATTTCAATGCCTGACCACTCGTGCTGGGTAAAAAAAAATCCTAATACCTGGTCTAAACCTACCCAGTTGCAGCTTGAGGCCATTGCCTCTTGTTCTATCACTATTTACCTGTGAGGAGAGACCAGCACCAATCTCTCCACAACATCCTTTCAGGTAGCTGTAGGCAGTGGTGAGGTCTGTTCTGGCACACAGTTGAGCTGTATCGGATCAGGAGGTGACAGAGCTCCCGAAGTGCCACATTGAGAGCAGAGCCAGACGACCCACTCATTGGGCTCCATGGCCTCACAGTATCACAGTATCATCAGGGTTGGAAGAGACCTCACAGATCATCAAGTCCAACCCTTTACCACAGAGATCAAGGCTAGACCATGGCACCAACTGCCACATCCAATCCTGCCTTGAACAGCTCCAGGGACGGCGACTCCACCACCTCCCCGGGCAGCCCATTCCAGTGTCCAATGACTCTCTCAGGGAAGAACTTTCTCCTCACCTCCAGCCTAAATTTCCCCTGGCACAGCCTGAGACTGTGTCCTCTTGTTCTGGTGCTGGCCACCTGAGAGAAGAGAGCAACCTCCTCCTGGCCACAACCACCCCTCAGGTAGTTGTAGACAGCAATAAGGTCACCCCTGAGCCTCCTCTTCTCCAGGCTAACCAATCCCAGCTCCCTCAGCCTCTCCTCGTAGGGCTGTGCTCGAGGCCTCTCACCAGCCTCGTCGCCCTTCTCTGGACACGCTCAAGCATCTCAATGTCCCTCCTAAACTGGGGGGCCCAGAACTGAACACAGTACTCAAGGTGTGGTCTAACCAGTGCAGAGTACAGGGGCAGAATGACCTCCCTGCTCCTGCTGACCACACCATTCCTGATGCAGGCCAGGATGCCACTGGCTCTCTTGGCCACCTGGGCACACTGCTGAGCTCTTCATGCTATTGACTTCAGTCAGTCTTAGCTGAACTTCCAGCCTGGAGGAATGGGCCATCTCCCTCTTAGTCCTTCCTGGAACTGATGACCTGTGGGGCTGTTAAGCTCCAAACAGCTCTGCCAGCTCAACAAGGCCTTTACAGCAATCAGCTTGCTCGGCTGAACTTGCCAGGCATGTGAGCTGGAGGGTTGGGGAGAGGGGTGGCACTGGTCCTAAACGTGATGGCAGCCTCCTGAGAAGGGGCAGGAAGCCCTGAGTCTCCCAGTGCCCCTGCTGCCCTGGCAGCCTGCGCCGAGCGCGGCGGCTGAGCGTGTTTGCAGTGTTTTATGGGGCATAATCTGTTGTCATCACAGACGATGGCAAATTCCATACTTTCTGCAGCCGAGGCTAAATAGGCCTTTTGAAAGCTGTAATTTCTTGTTTAACCAGTGCCAGTTGTGAATACTTTGTGCTGAGGAATAACCCCTTAGTGCCAAGTAAAATACAGTGGAAGTCTGTGGCATGTTTTTTAGCGTATTGTTAGTTACAGCCCTCCTGACAGAGCACATTCTATGCTGAAGATAAATGCTTGGGAGTCTCCTGCCAATTTGTGTCTGAGAGGGCTTTTCTTGGATGTCCTCTTCTCTGTGGAAAATGCTTTTCTGTTTTTCCAGCAAACATTTAATGAGCTGTACTTAAAAGAAAATGTGGACCTATTTCAGGACCTGACCACTCTGCTTTAGTTTTCTCTGAGATGGTCTGGGGCTCTTTGGTGCCTTCATCTTTGCTATACCACGTTGCATGGCAGTGGTCTTTGAGTAGTGATTTGTGTGTTCCAAGACCTGCATATGTTTTGATCCACCCAGCACCGGTCCTGCCTAGGACTGAAGGGTATCCACAGGTGACCTGCTTTGGAAAATCCAGGCTCCACCCAGGCTGCGGGTACAGTTGTTGGCATATTAGGACACTGGATCTTACTCTTTCCATTTGAATTCAGTCTGTGGCTGAGGGGAAGCCTGGAGAGCTGGTGTAAATGGGCAGGGATGTGGGCTAGCAGTGGCCCATAGCCAGGGGCTTCATGTCTGGCTGCTCACCAGTCCCAGCTTGGCATTGTTGCCAGTCATTCCAGCACATGGCTGGGACCTGAGGCTGGCAAGAAAGGGCATTCAACCTGATGTTCATCCCTGGTACTCCTTTCTGAGAGAGATATGGAGAGCTGCACAAGGAGGAGAGAGGAAGCCATATTGGGCCAGTCATCTGAACACTGGCTTCTGCAGCCACAGAGGTTGGCAGAGATTTCTTACATGCAGTTGAAGACTCTTGAGGTTTCTGTAAACAGCTAGAAGAGGCTGAACTTTCTTTCTTAGGGAGGAGGCTGACTTCAGAAGTCCCCTCAGGGGATGGTGCTGGTGAAGCAGAGTAGGAAGCCTATCCCATGGCTGCTTCTGTCCAAATTAATCCAGATACCCAGGCTCAGGGATGATGGTTCAGCAGGCCAGCGAGGCTGAGGGAGCTGCCCTGTACAGGCAATACTCACTGCTCACCTGCCATCACACTGCCATAGCTGTGGCTGACTCAGAGAGGACCAAGCCTGAACTTCAGGAGCTCTGCGCTGGTTTGGTCCTCAGGGAGTGCTAGCCCAGGGGTGTAGTGGTGCCCATTAGCTGTTGAGTTGCCTTTAAACCTTGCTTTGGAGTCCTGATCACCTGAAATAAGTCCATGTGTCTTAACTTACTGATCCAAACCAACAGTTCTCATGCAAAGGGTTAAGAGCAGTGCCAGCATGGAGCCTCACTGTTAGCACTGATGGTGGCTAGGAAATGCAGTCTGCAAGGCTCACATACATAAACTAGCATATGCATGTGCAACTGAAATGGCTGCTGTGGACCTTTACACTATACATTGAAAGTGTTCTGATTACTCGCTGCTAATTTATTCTCCATGCTATGAAACTCAACAGCATGAGCAGCACAACTGTCGTGTGAATGCATCCCACTTTTGGTTCATTTTCAAGTGGTTTGTTTTTTGCCTGCACTGCTGCAATTAGAGCGTTATGGGCTGTGTTATGAACGAAGAGTGGCACAACACATCCTCCAGGAGTGGGATGTCCAAAGAGAGGAGTGAGGTCACAGTATCACAGAATTAACCAGGTTGGAAAAGAACTTTGAGATCACCGAGTCTGACCTATCACCTAATACCTTCTAATTAACTAAACCATGACACTAAGTGCCACATCCTTTAAAACACCTCCAGGGACAGTGACTCCACCATCTCCCTGGGCAGCCATTCCAATGCCAATCATTCTTTCTGCAAAGAACTCCTTCCTGACATCGAGCCTAAACCTGTCCTGGTACAGCTTGAGACTGTGTCTCTTCGTTCTGTCGTTGGTTGCCTGGGGGAAGAGACCAACCCCCACCTGGCCACAACCTCCATGTCGAGAGCAATAAGGTCTCCCTTGAGCCTCCTCTTCTCCAGGCTGAACAAGCCCAGCTCCCTCAGCTGCTCCTCATAGGGTTGTGCTCCAGATGAGGCAGGGAAGGAAATAGAGGTGCAGAGGAGCAGACTGGCTTGACCACAGCCACTTAAAAAGCTGGAGCTGGAGAGAGCTTCCTTGAGTGACAAATCCCACCCCACTCTTCTATCCTCAGCTTCATGATTTTACTGATTTTGTTGCCATCTTCTGAAGCTTTTCCCCAAGCTTCACTGAGAGCTGGGAACATGCTGTGGGCTCCAGGAGTGTGACTCTGGCAAAGAGCTAGGGAAGTTGTGTCATCAGTCTGTCCTCACCCCAGGGCAAGGCTGAATTTGCACATACTGTTTGACCCACACCAGCCCTGACACATGTTCCTCTAGGTTGTTTTAAGGACCTCTGGTAATGGAGAAATCTATATACTATACAACAATCACCCTGGTAATCTTGAATCTGGTGGAAGGTCATTTACTTATTTCGGGAGGGCTTTGATCTGGATGATTTTAAGCCTACACTTCCATATGGTGTTGAACATGGCCCTGAGGCTCTGTATGCTCTCTCCAAATGTTCTTAAACATCACTGATTTCCTGGTGAAAAACATCACCATTTTCCTAGTGAAAAACATCACCTAACTCCCACAGGTTTTGTTGAACAGTTATTTTATTATTTGCAGAGCTTATTTGTTTATTTAACTTAATGCCTCACATTGACAGATCAGTGTTTCTTGGCTTACAAATATTTCAATGCTTGACTTATTTTTACATAATGAAATAACCAGCAAATTATTTTTGCCAGAAAGATGATTTAAAAAAAATAAAATCATAAAATGTTTTCTTAGGGGGGGGAAAAACCTCCAAAAATGTGTTTAAAACTTTCTCATTAAATGTAATTGACATCTCTGGACATGACTGACATGGGGGAGCTTGAAAAAAATGCCCATGCTCACAGGCCAGGGGACAGGAATTTGCTGTATTTGACAGGCTGTATACAAGAAAGATGCAGCACTGCAGACTCAGCAGCACAGCTTTGCCAATGTGTCTAGACAGCCCATCTCCACAGAGGAGAGAGAAGCTTTTTTCTTGGACCTACTCCATCTGTGGCTGCTTCAAGGAGACGAGACCACTTATGTTCTTCTTAATCAATGGAGACTTTCCATCCATGTCTTGGGTTTGTGCTGAGCTTGCTTAGACCTCGCTGCCAGGTGGCTCATTATCTGGGCCCCTCAGTTTAAGAAAGATGTTGAGGCGCTTGAGCATGTCTAGAGAAGGGCAACAAGGCTGGTGAGGGGGATGAAGCACAGCCCTACAAGTAGCAGCTGAGGGAGATGGGGTTGTTCAGCCTGGAGAAGTTGCTCTCTACAACTACTTGAAAGGAGGTTGCGGCCAAGTGGGGTTTGGTCTCTCCTCCCAGGCAATCACAGAATCACAGAATTAACCAGGTTGGAAAAGACCTCTAGGATTATCAAGTCCAATGTATCACCTAACCCAACCAAGTGACAGAACAAGAGGACACAATCTCAAGCTACACCAGGGCAGGTTTAGGGTGGATGTTAAGAAGAAGTTCCAAACAGAAAGAGTGAATGGTCTGCCTGGGGAGGTGGTGGAGTTGCTGTCCCTGGAGGTGTTTAAAAGGAGATTGGATGAGGCACTTGGTGCCATGGTTTAGTTTATTAGAAGATGTTAGATGATATGTTGGACCCAATGATCTCAAAGGTCTTTTCCAATCTGGTTTATTCTGTGATTTGCATCAAGAGATAGGGGTGCTTAGAGCTGGTGGGATATGGTGGTTGGAGCTGGGGGATCAGGCAGCATGGGTACATAGTTGTGTTTCTCCAGCTGTGCTACCTTGGGTGAGCCATCAGATCTTTTGCTGATTTTGAGGTATTCATCCGTGAGGTGTAGATGTGACTATTCAGGCACTGGATGCAATTAATTCATTTAGGCCTTTCAAAAGGTTCTGCCTAATTTAAACTCTGCTAAAGCTGTGTCCTTCCAGCACCAGACTGGAAGCAGTGCTTTGTGGCTAAGCTATTCTGCATCACCATACATGTGCCCTAAATTATCTGGTCCTCCAGGTTAAGAGTATTTGACATTTCAGCCAGATTAAGGGCAGCAATCGGTAGATCTCCTAAAATACATTAATCACCTGAAGGCAAAGATTCTTTCTCTGTATCAGGTGGTGTCATTTCCGGTGTATCCCTCACTTGCCCAATTCACAGGAGCTCTGACAATCATTGTTCTGCCTCCTCTGCTGGAAGCTGGGTTTTTCAAACTGTGGAAACACAGAGGTTTCCATTTTTTAGCCTTTTGATTTAAAATCTCAAGATGATTGTTCAGCTTTGGCAGGGAACCATTCAAAATACATTTGAAAATATTCATCATTCCAGCAGGCTAAGAAATAAGATGCAGCAAATTATTAGCTAATGTAAAATGCATTCGCTGTGCAGAACAGGCTCAGGATGGAGGTGGGTCTGAGCCTGATTTCCCTTCGCATCTCACAGAGCTGGGAGCACAGAGCGTTCTAAAGCCTATGGCCCATCCCATCCGCCCTCCTGTTTCCCTGAGTGTCTCTATCCAGCAAAAAGCCCCTTGAGCCCAGCAGAGTCTTGTCCATCCTCACTGTCCCCTGGCCTCGGAAGAGCAGATTTTCATTTTCGCTATGAACCTGGCAAAGAAAAAGAGTTGTTTTGTAATGGCCTTACATGCTGTAATCCCTTTGCCTCCTGTAGCGAAGCAGGATGTAAAGGTCCTTTATCCCCCACCCGAAGAGCACGCGCCCAGTCAGGATGCTCAGCCCTTGGCAGAGGCAGGTGGGCTGGATGCTGACAGCCAGGCTCAAGTGCTGTTATTTCTGGATCTTGGATGCCATTGTTTTTCCAGTTGTGATCAAGAGGGACCCATAAAATGCATTAGCGGTCAAAATCTGGATTTCTAAGAGAAGCTCTGGAGCGGCTCCACTCCAGTGTGCTTGGTAGGGGTGATGGCAGTGGTGGTCCAATTTGGTTGAAACAGATTTGTTCTTGGATGCCGATGAAAGGAGAGCGCAGCCTTTGGAGAGCTGGTTTTGTTATTCTTGCCATCATTTGCACTTCCCCTTCTCCTGGCCCGCGGCACCCCATGGTCCCGCCACGGTCGTGGTGTGCCATGCGGTGCTAAGCCCTGGATGTTCTGACAGCAAGCAGCTGCAATATCCATTCAGAAGACTGTTTCTCCTACCAGTGGGGCCAGCTGGCGCGCACATCCCACCGCTTATTGTCTGTCTGCTCGCACGCACCCCGTGTACCAAGAAAATGCATCCAAGTGAATTTTGAGATCCAGTTGGGATGGGGCTGTTCCATAACGGCACTGCTCAGCAGCACGGTGGGCCTCAGCAGGGACCTGAACAAGCGCAGACATTCACGTGGCCAGTCGCAGCTTGAGTCAATTTTTCCTGGTGCGGGCGGGAGACTTCTGGGTAATGTTTGCAGGCTCTTGTGGCTGCCACAGCATTTGGAAAGGAGCCAATAGAAAGGCCTAAAATGACGAGTGGTTCATCTGCAACGTATGTATGGATTGACAAAAATACTCCCCCCACGCCCAAAGCAGCCCTTTTCTGTCTAAGCAGAACCCTTCCTTTTTCCTTCTCTCTTTTTTTCCATGCTTATCTGGCTCTTGCAAAAATATAATGGATTCTCTGTCTGTTAGAAAGCTTTTCTAGATGAAATTCATGAGGAGTTTTTGCTGTTCTTTTTAACACAAGAGAGAATTCAGTAAAAGCACTGGTGCCCAGAGTTTAGGTGGGCGGGCAGTGGAAGTGGGAGTGCAGCATCCTGACTTCTTGGCTTCTGGACGGTGCATCTTTCTGTGTGAGTACTCAACCTTCTGAATCTGTGGCCATTAGGAGAGAGTGGAAATGGTTTCTATCTGTTTTGGTCTGAGGGCTGGAGAGAATCTGAAAAGGCTGAAGTGTGCCATCCCAAAGGGCTGAAGGAACCATAGTATTTTCTGTCTTGTGATCCTGGCTCCAGTACACCCACATTTGCACACATTCACAGCTTGCATCAGATTGGAAAGGACCTCCAAAGGTCATTTTGCTCAACCCATCTCCATGCCATCTCCAACTATTTCAAGGTGTGCAGGGCCACATCAAATCTAATCTTGAATGTATCCAGGGACAGGTCCTCAAACATCCGTGGGCACCCTGTTCCAGTGCTTTCCCACTCTCATTGTAAGGAACTTCCTCCCAAGCAGCAGCGCCTCACTGTTTTTAATCTCTCCTATGGACTCCTTCCTATGGAAGGACTGAAAATCCACCCCATGCTTGGTCCATACAATGTGCTTTGTTGTTCAGGTTTTCTCCCAGCAGCTTGGCATCAGATGGGGATTGATCTCTGCAACCTGGGGCACAGGTGACACCTGTTCATGGTACATGTTCAGCTATAGGTCTGTGGGTCAATTCTGTACATAAAGAGAAAGGGGACACCAGGTCAATCCAACAGAGCTGCAGATCTAAATACTACTGTGAGCCTTTTGTATAACATGTAGCCCTCTGGAGCTTGCTGCAGGGGGTTGTAAGCATGGAAAGCAGATTAGTAACCTGTCCTTGCCTAATTGTCCTCGTGGTTGTTGCCAGTGTCTTTGAGGGAGCTGGTGGTATACACATGGATGTGGATACTGGTCTTCCTAGTGCACCAGCATGCTCTTGCTTGGGAAGTTCTCATTATATGGTCAAGCTAAGAGCAGTGATGACTCTTAAGACTCTTAAGCAGCTGTTGTTCTGGTTTGAAGATACAGCACGGGCACATCAGAATTAAAAGGGGCAGTGTTACACAACTCACTTTTCAAGCCTTTGTAGAAAGGACAAGAAAGGGTGCTGGGCTGGAGAAAGGCATTGTCTGGAATGAACTGGAGCAGGGAGGTGGCCAAGAACATAGGAATGAGAAAACACTGATGGAGCTGGGTGGGGTTTAGGAAGTTTGATCTTGGCTGGATGAATGCTGTTCTTAAGATGAAACATCAGGGCAGGACACATGGCATCAGAAGGGGAGCTGGGGCATTGGAAGTCATATCCCTGGCTTTGCAAAGCCGTGACTTCACATCTGTCCAGCCCTGCCAGAAACAATGATCCTGGGTCTTAACCAAGAGTGAGGATGGGGCTGTGAAGACTGCTGTGCTCTAGCTCTCCAGAGAAGGCTTGGTGGTCATACTGGCACCAGTGGCTGGAGATCATTGCAATTGAGAGCTGTGCATGGACCCATTTCAGATATGCTACCTTTGGGTGTGGTGGTGGAGTTTGTCTGTCAGAGCTGTGCAATTGCTCTTCTGTCATGGGTCCAATGCTTTTCCTTCATCAGGATACCCTAACAAGGGACACAGAGGGACACTTCAGTCCCCTGGGATTCCATTCCCTTCCACGTCTGGTAAATCCACCCTGCTGGAAGGTTGCCATGGTCTGGTGGTTTGGTCTCTTTGTCAGTTACAAAGTGCAGTCTCACAGAACATGATTTGCCTCTGGCAGACTCTTAAAATCCATGTTTGTTTTTGATTATGGGGTTTGGGGGTTGGTTGTTTTTTTTTTTTTTTAGTTAGTTTGTTGTTTTTTTTAAATTAATTTTCCAAGGATCAATGTGGTACCGCATGTAAAAAATTACAATATGTAAAACAAAGTATAAAAGCATACGAGGAATTCCAAACGCATAACATACTGTGCCTTGGAGCTCATGAGATCCATACAGTGCTTATTGTATTATGGGAACGCTCTGACCCCAAGACCTGGCGGAGGGGTTTGTTAGAGGAGCAGGACTAAGCCATGTAGGATGCCCAGAAGGAAAACCCTAGTAAATGTAAAAAACAAAAGCTGTTATAGCAGAACTCAGACTGGTTTGTGGGGTCTAAGGGGATTTGCCATGGCTTTGTACCAATTTCTGGAGAAGGATGTATACTTTTGCTTCTGCCAATATTGTTCTCCCAGTAATTAACACTTAACATCATATCTTTCCAGGGAGACTCTCTGGATTTCCATTGGATCATGACTTTTTTTTCCCCCGAAACATCTTGTCTTCTGTCAGCTCCAGCAAGTGGGAATGTTGACATGGTTAGAGGGGATACACATCTTAGCTACTCTAGCTACCCATGTGCTCTGCAGGTTCCAGCCAGATGATAGACAGAGAACCAGGGCTGAGAGTTTTGTCTCGTGTTTGCTGCAGGACAGGGCACTTATCTCATGATGCCTTACTTGTGGGTCAGGAGCAAACCAGCTTAGGGTTGCAGGGGATCCTAATTCCCAGCTCTGCAGACCCAAAAAAGTGCAGAGCAGAGCATGAGGGTTGGCTCTGCAGTCAAGTCCCTGCTGCACCAGTTAAATACGGGGGAAGACTATTTGCATGCTAGAAACTGGTCTTCAGGAGCTCAGATGTACAAACTCTCTGTGAGGCAGACAACACCTCTAAGATCTCGTTCCTTTGGAGTGTAACCAGCTGGTGCTGTGGCTTGAAACCCACCTGTACATGCCTCTTTTGTCTGTGGCGCAGGGACGCTCTACTCGAGTGCCTGTCTTGATGGAGGACAATAAGTGTTTCACTGGTGGTGGTGAGGAAGCCGTGGTCATACAGGACCGCAGTGAGTTCCCCTAGTCTGGCAGGCTCACAGGCAGAGCTGTGCACAATGGGAGACCGTAGACACACCATCCATGCGCAAGCTATTCACAGCTCTGTAATGATACATAATTGTTTGTATGCGGTCAGCTGAAAATTATCCTGATAAGTTCCACATTGCAGACGCTTGGGAGAGGAGCTGCCACAGTCCCCTGGGTAGTGCTGCAAACACATTTAGTATCAAAATTTGGGGCACTGTATGAAAAAATTCATTATCACCTTTCTGAAGTTCTGTGGTCATGCACGAAACAACTGATTTTTTTTAAGGTGCAAAATTTGAACCTGGTTATTTTGCAAGGTAATAGAAAAAAAAAAAGGGGAGGGGGTGTATGCGTGTGTGTGCTTTTTAAAGAAATGTAGCATCTGTTTCTCTGGTGTATTCTTTTTATTTCTTTTATAGATTTCTTTTGTGTGTGTGTGTGTGTGTTCCTAGTGATCTTAACAAGGCTGGAACTTCAGATACTTGAGTATTGATTTAATTTGAGGTCTTACACACAGATGGTTAAGACAAACCAAACAAATAAACAGCAAAAGTTGGGGGGAAAAAAAATCTCAGCTGGTGTTGTGTAATGGGATAAAAAGGATAGTTCCAAAAATCTCTCTAGTCTGACCTGTAATCACAAACACAAACCTGCTGTTAGCGTGGTTGTACAGTTGGGCTTGGTACAGCTACTCATCAGGGCAAGCTTTAGCTTATGACTTAATAGGCATCTCCTATCTTGGAATATTTAGCTTTCTTTTTAATGTCATCTTCATTCTATTTTGCCTACATTTGTGATGTCCGGCACAGGGTAATTAGAACTTCTTGTGTGCCCCAAAGTTAAACCTTATCTCCGTCTGAAAACGCTTTTCATGTATGGATATACCCAGAAACAAGAGTTTGTTGGCTCCTGGGAGCTTTTACAAAGGTGCTTCAGGCAGCTCTGAGCGTCAGATCTTAACCATGTGGGTCCCTTTGTCCCTCTTCTGTCCCTTCTCACACCTGGCAAGGATGCTGCTGGGCAATGGGCTCCGGCTTGCCCAGAGGAGTGGGGTCTTTGCAGGCAGTGCTTAGGCAGGGAAGCTGCAAAAGCGGCGAGGAATCTGGTCATCCAGCCTGGTCAGAGACATAGAAGACAAGAGAGGGAAAGCAGAGCTGTGAGGCATTCCTCCTGTTCTGCCGAAGTGATGTTTTCAGGCTGGAGCAGGG
The DNA here is from genome assembly GCF_015220805.1 of Pogoniulus pusillus. Lineage (NCBI taxonomy): Eukaryota > Metazoa > Chordata > Aves > Piciformes > Lybiidae > Pogoniulus > Pogoniulus pusillus. Next base: position 12,651,031 of record NC_087271.1, on the reverse strand, counting down.
CTTTTTACGTTGACATTATCTCATTTAGGGTGAGCTTTGCTCTGATCAGGCTCGGCACCGAGCGCTGTTGTTGTCTGTCAGCAATTTTAAGTGGGTCACCATCTCAGTTCTGTTCAAGCAGTGGTGGTGGTCACACTGGTGTATCTCGAGCATCCCACACGAGCGGACAATCACTTGGGACTCATCTCAGATCGGTTGGAGCAGGGCTTTGTCATCAGGTGGATTTTGAATGCTCCTGTCCTGGCTTTCCACTCCTTTTTCTGGTGCCTGGTTTTAGCTTTGATTAAGCCTTTTGAGTTTGGGGTTTGTTTTCTGTGATGTAAGCTGACAAAGCTGCCCTGTGCCCAAATTGCTGCAGTATTTTGGAGGGTCTCATGAATCGAAAGCACAAGAGAGCGTGAATGGAACTGGAATGTGTGCTTGCAAAAGGCTGAAACAGCCTGGATGGCTGATGCTGGGGAGAGGAGTCTGCCTGGAGCCGGGAGGGACCCATGGCAATATTTCTACTCAAGCTTCTTAAAATTTAATTTAAACCCCAATAAAACCTCTGTTCCTCACCATTCTAGTTTTGTTTTCCCTTCTGTTCTCTACCAGTCTGAATAATTTTTTTTCCTTAAAATCCTGAGAGAAAAAAAAAAACAAAACCCAGCTCCCCCCCCAAATTATTACAAAAGATTTTTTAGTTGCTGGATTTTTAATTTCTAGATTTATTTTGTTCTCTGCCACTCTGAATAAAACTTTTTTGTTCTTTGATTTTTTTTTCTTGCAAGATTTTAAAAAAAATATATTTTAAAAGGGTTTTTTTTTACCTGCAGCAGTTCTGTTTTGTTTTATTTTATTTTATTTTATTTTTACCTTAATTTACTTTTATTTTATTTTATTTTATTTTATTTTTACCTTAATTTACTTTTATTTTATTTCATTTTTAAAGTTTTTATTTTTAGTGGCTGGATTTTTAGTTTCTATATTTATTTCCTTTTTTTTCCCCTGTGAAATAATTTTGTCTTTTTGCTTCTTTAATCCATGTTCAGACTTCAGTGGTAACTTTTGATTTTGAAGGCCATAATTTTAGTGTTCCTGATTTTCATCCTGGAATCCCTTCTCAGTTTACAGTTTATATAACTGATGTGGCAAATCTTTCCTGCCTTACCATATATGACATTGACAGGACTAGGGGGAGTGGAGCGAAGCTGGAGATGGGTAGGTCAAGCTGGATGTGAGGAGGAAGTTCTTCACCATGAGACTGGTGAGACACTGGAATGGGTTGCCCAGGGAGGTGGTTGAGGCCCCGTCCCTGGAGGTGTTTAAGGCCAGGCTGAATGGGGCTCTGGCCAGCCTGATCTAGGGTAGGGTGTCCCTGCCCATGGCAGGGGGAGGTTGGAACTAGATGATCCCTTCCAACCCTGACTGATTCTCTGATTCTATGGTTGTAGTTAAGTGTTTCTGTCCCTCACTTAATTGAATCCAGTTGTTTACTTTCGATTCACATTCAATTAATGTTCTCTGATAGCTGGTTCTGGACTTAATAAAACTGGTCAAAACTTTTCAAAAATGCCCACACAAGGTAAATCTCATCTGAAAATTACTTTTTCTTCTGCCCTGGAAGAAAACCAAGTATGCACAAACATTCCTGCAAACTGGAAATCCAAAATATGTTGTGGTCACAAGAATTGGTGGAAAAAAATACTGATCTTGTAAGTTATACATAGGCATTTACTTCTCAACTCTGCTTTGCTTCAGGCTGAGAGAATTGGAGCTGTTCAATCTGGAGAAGAAAAGGCTCCGAGGAGACCTTATTGGTGCCTTCCAGTATCAGAAGGGGGCCTACAAGAAATCTGGGGAGGGGCTTTTTAGGATGTCAGGTAGTGATAGGACTGGAGGGAATGGAGCAAAACTGGAAGTGGGTAGATTCAGATTGGCTGTTAGGAAGTTCTTCACCATGAGAGTGGTGAGATACTAGAACAGGTTGTACAAGGAGGTGATGGAAGCCCCATCCCTGGAGGTTTTTAAGGCCAGGCTGGATGTGGCTCTGAGCAACTTGATCTAGTGTGTAAGGTGTTTCTGCCCATGGCAGAGGAGTTGGAACTAGATGATTCTTGAGGTCCCTTCCAGCCTTGACAATTCTATGATTCTATGATTTTCTGTGGGACAACCCAACAGGAGCTGTCAGATGGCATCCCAGTGACAGTCACAGATACCAGGACAGCTGCTGTGCAATAAAGAGCAGAGACCAGAGCATCTTCAAGTGTGGATCTGCCCTGTTGCAAGGGGAGACTTGAAGAGCAAGGGAAAACAGGATGCTTTGGTTTCATACTGCATCATTTAGGAGCAATTAAAAATGCTCTGGTGTGGGCCAAGCATCTTTGTGTATGAATATGACACCAGGGTTTGCATGTCGTGGGTGAATGTAGAAATAACAGAAAACACAAATGTGGAAACAGGAAACAAAACCCTCCAGCCCAACATGAAAGGTTGAGATTTTGAAATGAAATTCCCAGATTTTCCAGCCCTGGGTTCCTGAGAGGAGAACGTGCGTTTCGATCCCTCTGGGGGACGCATTTGCAAGCAGTTCAGCTTTTGAGAATGCTGCTGGTAATAAAATATTTCTGATTGAGAGAATGTTGATGACAGATTCCTGACCCATCTAAAAAGCTTTAGAGCTGTTTTCCTCGTCTCTCCGTTTCTGCTGACTCCAGTCACTACTGCTGTCAGCGCTGGTTGGGAATACCATTTCTCAGTGTTCAGCGTTGTTGACCCTGCAGATATATTGAAGGCAGCAGGTGACTGCTGTGAGCAAGGTGACATTTGCAGACACCTGGGGTTTAGGTATCTGCAGTCCCTTGTTAGCAGTTTGTAACCAGCATATGGCATGTTTGTGTGGCTAAGTGCAAGAAGGCATCAACCCAGCATATTCTGGGCTAACAGCTATTATGATTTCTCTTCCTGCTACTCAAGCAACTCCTGTAGACATTTGAATCAAGCTGCGTTGTGCTGTTCCAGAGGTGCAGTGAAAGCAGATCTTTCAACCCCAGCCCCAGTGTCACAACTTGTACTTCGCTGCCAAGCCACCTCCATCCAGCTCCATCCTGGAAAAAGGAGGTGACTCACATCCCTGCTTTGTGCCAACTGATGCTGGAGGTGCATTAGCCAGTGGTGACCCAGCTGTGAGTCACTGCAACATGGCCACTGTCTGCAACTTTCCATTTCTTGGCCCTGTTAATTTTGGGTCCAGTAATTATGAGGTGAGCTGTGAATCACCCCTGTCTCGCTTTACACCAGGAGGAAACCAGGCAAATTGTGCTAACGTGCTTGGCAGGAGGGATTCTTGTTCTCTAGCATTTTATAGGCTTTGGCCCTTCTTGCTCCCCAGAGTGATGCGATGTGCTCACCCTTCCTCATGTGCAACTGTCACACAGGATCTGAGCAAGGGGCACATGACCCATTGGCACATGACTCATGCTCCCTCCAGCCAGGTTTCATCTCGTGGGTAGGAATTGATGTTTCAAAAGACTTGGAGGGGACTCCCAAAGGGTCCTGAAAGCTTTTATTGATTTAGTTTGTGCAGTCTATGCAGGCAGATTTTAGACTGGAAAATAGCTTCACGTGGGTAAGTCAGAAGGAGGCCAGACACCCGTGTTGACATTGGCTTCCACTGCTGCTGGTCTTGAAATGTTTCTGCCATTCAGAAGAACGAGCGTGCCCTGGGGCTTGTTCTTCACTGTTTGTTATGTGGTGTGGTGCACAGCAGCACAACTGCATCAGAGACCTCCAGCAGAGCCACAGAGAGATCACTGACTCTTTTGGAAAGGCTTTGGTGGTGAATCAAGAGAAAAATGTGCAGGACACTTCCACTTCTTGATAAGGGACAGACCCTCTCACAGCACTAAACTCCCCAGCAAGCAGAGATGTTCTTCTGCTGTTAAATCCTATCGCTCTGCTTCACCATTTCAATTCCCACCACCTGAACAGGACGGATTCATCTGTAGCCTTGTTTTACTGTCCTATGCAGGGTTGGATTTTTGCGCTTTCCTGCCTCTGCCAGTCTCTCCCCAGCTCAGCTTTACGATTCAACATGCCTATTAAAAACTGGGCTGCAAAAACTTCCTCTCAGATCGTTTTGCACCCAGGAATCTCCAGGCCGGAAGGCAGTCACCTAGAGATTGTGAAGCTGTCGAAGAAGGATTGGAGGTGGAGGAACTGTAAATCTACAGGCATCTGAAAAGCACTGCTTTAATTTAAGAGGAATGTCCTTTTGTTCCCAAATGGATGGGCCTCATTCCAAAGGCATTCAGGTGCAGTAACTGTTACCAGATGGGCTGTGAAAAGGAACTCAAACAGGTGGTGAAGACTACAGCCACGGACTTGAATTTCCATGTCAGCTTCTCCCTGTACCTTACATGCCCCCTGGTGAACAGGAGGATGAGGAGAGCTGTCACAGCTGGAACGGCTTTCAAGGGGGTATTCTGCAACTGTACATAGTAGGGCAAGCCCTCAGCTCTCAGTGGTGAGACTGTCATCTGGGCCAGGGTGTGCAGTGCTTAACCAAAGGTCAAACACCTGTTGGGGAGGGGAAATTAATTGATGCGAGATGATATTTTCCAAAATGAATATTGTTTATTAAAGTCGCTGTTCAGAACTCTCACCATCCCCGACCACTCCTTTTAATTATATTTCAGTTCTTACACAGCTATGGAAACATTCTGTGGATGTAATCTGCATCTAATACACCCAGCAAAATATAGAAACATTAATTGAACTGGAAGAGAAAGTTCCTGTGGTCAAATGCCGCTTGCGGCCAATATGCCTCTTGCCCAGTAGCTGGGCTCAAGCTCTTTCTGCTATGGCAGAAGGCAGCAGAGAATTACAAAGAGGCATTTAAGCATTTACTCACAGATCATTATTATTACCCTCGTGGGGGCTAGCCACAGTCCAGACAGTGCCCAGGTGCTTTCAGGGGACTCTGTCTTTTTGCATGTTGAGGCTTGAATCTTCCTGGCTTCTGGGGACAGGATGCAGACAATCTCTGACCTTGTCTCCTGGCTTCTTCTGGATGATCTGTGTATATGTCCAGGGATTCTAGGCAGGACCTTCAGGGGCAGCAGGCAGATGTGGTGCAGTTTCAGCACAATGTCACACTGGCCACACAGGCTGATCATGTGCAGACATCCAGGGTCTGCTCCTGGTAACTGGCAGCAGTGGAGTTCAGCAGGCAAGCAGTAAGGCAGTGTGCAATAGCAGCAGGGCTGGGCACAGCAGAGAGAGCAGGCAAAGAGCAGGGAAGCAAAGCAGCAAGCAAAAGCAGGTTGTTCACCTGCGTATCTCCTTTTATTGATGTGGGCCAAGATTAATTGCCCTTTGGACACAGAATAGCCAATCAGGATGGCAGTTAGCCAAACCTTACCACACCAGGAAAAGCCACAGGCTCTCTTTTCCCTAGTCTGGGAAAAGCAAAGGCCCTGCACTAGGCAGGCACAAGCTAAGTGTGTGTACCTTACACCACAGGACCCTGGGCAGGCCAGACTCTGTGGCTCCAGGTCCTTTTGTGTCCGTTTCCCATGCTTGCCTCTCTGGTGGAGGAGAAAAACATGCCTAGGCAAGGCAGGACATGTGCGAGCCTATTTTGGTCCTATGGAGCCTGCCACAACAACACTTTTCACCAACACCTGCATTTTTATTTTCAGTGCATGCCAACACGAATATTGACTCAGATCCTCTCAGGTGCAGCTACTGTTCTTCTATGTAAGGCAGTGGGACCATGCTGATATTGCCCAGCTGGGGCTCTGCCAGGTGTGCTTGTGTCAGAAGGGCAGATTTAGATTGGATATTAGGAACAAGTTCTTTACTATGAAGATGGTGGAACACTGGAACAGGTTGCCCTGGGAGGTGGTCGAGATATTCAAAGTGAGACTCAACAGGGCTCTATGCAATCTGATCTAGTTGAGGATGTACCTGCTGACTCCAGGGTGGGGTTGGACTTTGGAGATCCCTTCCAGCCTGGACCATTCTGTGAGAACACTTGATGCTTTTGGTGGGACCCCACACATTCTGGAGCACTTGAAGAGGGAAGTGTGCATGGTGATGGCACAGCAGTCCTGCAGCCTGCATGAGGCTGTTTCCAGTGGCACCAGTGGCCGCCTGCTCCTAAATGATGCCTTGCTCTCCTTTTCCTTCAGCATGGTTTTCCACCATTTTCTGGGCTTTGGCTGGTGTGATGAGGGAACATACTTTGCCACACAGAGGGTAGGAGCAAAGCCAGTGACGCAGTCTCCATCTTATCCTCATTCAAAGCCCTGGACCTGTTGCTCTCTGCTTGTCAGTACCTACAAGTGCTCATACTTTTTTAGCTCTATCACTGCAGCTACATGGACATGTGAAATGGCACTGGAGAAAGGAGAGATGGTGCAGAGCAGAGATTCATAATTACCTCAGATGTCTGGGTACACTGATTCATTGCTGGAGTAAGTACAAAGCAGGCACAAAACACTGTGTGCTTTGCCAAGACAGTTTGTTGCTCACCACTTTGCTGGCCTGGGCAAGGCAAGGGAATTGCTGGAGAGGGCACAACTGTTCTTCAGTCAGCAGTATCCACCATGCCTGTGCTCAGTCTCTCTCTTTCTGGGTTTTGATCCCCAGCTGTGATGCTGTTTCTCTTTGACTGGCTTTCCATATTCTTGGCTTGTAAGCAGACAAGTGGAACAGGCTTGTATGCTTGTCTCTAGCTCAGGCCATTATCAGTCACACTTCGTTTCTTCCGGCTGATGTTCTCTTGTTCACAGCTCCCCATCTCTGCCCAAACTGCCACCTCTGGATCTGGATGTGGGGAGAATAAGAGAATGCAGTCTTCATTTAAAGCCATATGGAGCTACATGCAGACAACAGCATTACCAGGGCTGGAGGCAAGCCCAGAGCAATGGCCATATCCTTGTGCTGCTCCTGCTTGGAGATGGAAATGTATTCTCACAGTCAGCGAGGGCTGGTGCAGGACTCATGTTCACCCCGGAGGGTTGTCTGTGTCCCAGTAAGGGCAGTTCTTGGGAATTTCTGAGAGAAAAAGCTCATGATTGTTGATGGTCAGAAAAGGTTTCTAGGATTGTCAGGAATGGGGAGATGCATTCTGGACTTTTTTGTTTCTGTTCAGAGACAAGGAAGCTAGGGCATGGGGTGGCTGGACTTGAGCTAGGTGCTTTCCACCTCCTTTTCACTTGAGGACTAACAGAGCATGGTGAAGGTGTGGTGTTGAAATTGCACAAGCCCCTTCCCAGGTTCTCTGTATTTTGAAATCATCAAGATGGTTCACCCCATTGTGGTGGGCTCTTAGCTTTCTAGCCTTTCACATCTCCGCTTGTCTCTCCTAGATGATCAGCTGAACTCAGAGGAGAAGAAGAAAAGAAAGCAAAGGAGGAACAGGACTACCTTCAACAGCAGCCAGCTCCAGGCATTAGAGAGGGTCTTTGAGAGAACACACTACCCTGATGCCTTTGTACGGGAAGACCTTGCACGCAGAGTCAACCTCACCGAAGCCAGAGTCCAGGTAACTACTACTGCTTGTATCCAGACAGGACTCACCTAGCAGGTGCTTATCAGGCCACTGCAGCAAGGCAGTAGAAATTCTTGAGATCTGTGTGGCACGCTAAGGTCATCAAGCTTCTGGATCATGCTGTATTGCAATTCCAAGTGTGCCATGTCCTGGGGAGGCTGCCAGGCCTGATGTGCCACCATACTTACCACCTGCCCAGTCAGATGTATTCATATGGTTGATTCAAGGGTAAAATAGTTGGATACTTCTCACATTATCTTGAGCTGCTCAGCTCTACTCTAGTGGCTTGCAAACTTGCAGCTACTGAAGGTCAAGGCAGAGCATGGGACACGATGGGTTGTATAGCACCCCCAGGTCTTGCTGCCTATAGCACAGGATGGACCTGGTCCCACAGAGACCTCTTATAGTCAGTTCCCCACATGAGGGCTTTACAAGGCCAGACATAAGGATCATCTTGTCATTAGGGCTTCCAGTGACAGGGACACCAAAGCAGCCTGCTTTGACAGCGCTGTCTTGCCCGGCAGGCAGAGGTGGTGTGGTGAAAGGGTGACTGTTGCAGCAGAGCTGGTTGTGACGGTTGGTGGCTCTGTGCTCTCCCCACCCCAGGTGTGGTTCCAGAACCGGAGAGCCAAGTTTCGCCGGAATGAGAGGGCGATGCTAGCCAGCAAGAATGCCTCTCTGCTCAAATCCTACTCAGGGGATGTGACCGCTGTGGAGCAGCCCATAGTACCTCGCCCAGCTCCAAGACCCACTGACTATCTCTCCTGGGGTACTGCCTCGCCTTACAGGTGAGTGAATAGCCCCTCTGGGGCTACTTACTACTTGATGCAGTACAGAGCAGCCTGAGTGGCCCCCAGACTGTTCTAACAGGCTGTTTGTGTTCACGTGGGACAGGAGGATACAGCAGTTTGACCACCACACCAAAAACCATACTGTTTCTCCTTACTTATTTTCTTTCCTTTTCCAGGCTTGCAAGGGGAGCTTGCATCAGCATCATTGTGGCTTTATGGCCACTAGCTATGCAGGAGATCATAAATTCTCTTCCCTTGGTAGTCTCTGTCTGCTGTTCAGGAAGTTTTGAAAGAGGATCAAGGAGAAATACATGAAAACAGAAGGGGTTGCACTTGCTTCCCTCGTGCAGGCAGCTTAAAGCATAGAAGAAACCTTTACATAGGACACAGATTCAGGGGAGGTGACAGCAGAGCTCTTGTGGAGGCTCAGCCACCAGTCAGTGGCCAGAAGAGGGAGTTCTGTGGCTGTCCCATGGCAGTCACTTGTGAGGATCTAAGGAAGGGCTGGGAACTCGCTCCATACATGTTGCTCCCTGTCCTCCCCTTAGTGGTCAGCCCTGAATCAGCAAGCAGTTTCTTTCGGGTTGCTAGAGCACAGTCGTGTGTGTGAATGAGTTCTGTCATTGTGTTTGTTCACAGCAAGAACTGGGTGGCCGGCAGGTGTTCAGAGTCCAACTTCTGTGGCTATCACTGCTGAAGGGGTGGAAGGAAAGAATTGTGTTCTATTCAAAAGATCCAAGGATGTCCAAGCATGTCACAATCCTCCCTGTCCTCCTTCATGCTATCCACAGCCTGGCAGGACCTGGGTGTGGATGCAGGATCCACAGGATGTGTTGGTTTGTGGGGAGTCAGTTGACTTGTAGGCAGTGAAAAATGAGGTAGGTGGATATTTTTTAGCACAGTGGTTTCATTGATAGTCAGGACCTTGGAATCTTTGGCTGAATTTCTTCCTGTTCCATGCTTGCTCATAGCCAGCTTCCCACTGGCTTCCGGGAACCACACCATGCCCAGAACTCCTCTTCCTTGGTCACTTTGCCCCCATTCTTCTCGCACCCAAAACGTTGTTTTGCACAGTTAGGTCTGCCTGATAGTTTGTTGCTTCAGTGCCATGGGATCCTCCTCATCCACACTGCAGCTCCGGAAGAACAAGTCATAGATTTACTCACTCCATGTATGGAAGAAGATGCTTTTGATGACCAAGAGTATGGCTTCAGAGATGCCTGTTTTCCTCTGAATTTTACTTGGGGATTCCCTGTGTGGCAAATTATCCCTTTTATGGTTAAGGCTTTCCCTCTGTGAAGTGCTTCTTAGTGTAGCGTCCTAGAGAGGAGTCTTGGTGGTGAGTTCGGGGGAGAAGGACATAGGTCCTTTCCCACCGTGCTGGGACTCCTCTGGTCACAGTAACAGATCCCTGCTGAAAACTCATGGCTTGCTTGTACCTCTCACACTTTAAAAAACAGATCATCCCTCCCAGCTTTACACAGGCAGCTTCATAACAGGTTCTAGTAGAAGACTCTGCAAAGGTAACTTCCAAGGGTGTACTGGCAAGGGCTGTCTGGATCCACTCTGAGAAGCCCAAGGCATTTTGGGGATGCCAATGAGGAGAGTGAGGGAGAATGAAAAACCTCAGGGATTTTTCTTCCTTTGAGGTCCCAACCTGGCTATACTTCTTCGTGGAAAGAAGATGCCTTCTCTCTGTCTTCCTATCTTCCCATTAAGCCAAGATGTATCCACAAAGATATCTGCAGCTTACAGCTGTCCCTGCTGGCTGGCACAGCAAATCAAGGTAGACTCTCACCCTCCCACTGCTCTGCAGAGAGGTAGGAGACACTGACAGAGGAGGAGAGCATCCACTTTTCATACTGTGTGGCAGTCAAGGCCCTCAGACAGTTTATGCTCCTGAGGCTTTCTAATCCTCCTGGTGATCTCCTATTGATCATATTCATCTTGATGGACACCTTGGCCTTGTAGTCAAAGCTACATCCATGCTTTGAACTCAGTAAGTTTATCCAAGTATTGGACTCTTGGTAGAAACCAGCCATGCAGAGTGTTTGCATGGCCCTCTGCCCCCTCCCCATCTCCTGGCACTGCTGTAGCCGCCCCTGAATAATGGTGAGCCAGGGAGAGGGCTGACAGCTATGGGGCTGGTGCTGCTTGGACTCCTTAGATCTGGGGAAAGTTTTCAATCAGTGTGTTTATTCTCCAAATACATTCAGCCACAGGTCAACCAAAGCTATTTGCAGCTCTGTGTCAGGTAGATAGCCAAGTCAATACTCTTTTTTTTTTAAGCTGAAATGTTTTGCTAAGACATTTTTTAGCAGAGGTTCCTAAGAAAACAAGTCTAGCAGCCGTGCTGTCAGCCTGCACTTCCCACTCCAACAACCTTTGACTTCACGGGCCAGTGAAAAAACAGATTTGAAAGAAGGATTTCAGACCTCAGAAACATGCTATTCCTCTGTGTTTCATGAAAGCAGGCAGCTGAGTAGAGGAAGAAGACTGTGCCTGAGGTGGAGGCACAGTCTGGAGGTTTTCTGGAGCAACCCTCAAGCTATACAGATGTTTTGAGACAGCCTTCTTGGGTGATGCTCCTTGTAGAAGAGCTTGCTGAAAGAGAGTTTCTGGAGACTTTTAGTTTAGCAGAGATTTTGCTGGGCAGCAGTAATTTTCCTGCCACCTCTAGGGAGCTTAGAGCTGGAGGCTCCCTGCAAGTTTAGACCAGGCTTGAGCAGCAGTTTGCTTTTGAATGGGGACAGTTTACACCTGAGCTTGAAAATTCCTCTTTTACCTACTATGGAGTAGCCTTGAGGCTCATCTCATTTGCACCAGCCCAAAACCACGGGAGATGCACCCTGCAAAAGCAGGTGGGAATGGGTCCTTTAAGCAGCCACTGGTTATACACCCTGTGAAACTTTGCAGTGCCTCTGCAGGCTTCTCACCTTGCTGCTGACTTATGTGGGACAAGAAGGTAAAGCCACCAACCCCGCCATGGAGAGGGGACTGAGGGGATGCACAGGTAGCTAGGGATGGCTCCAGGCACACCAATCCATCCGCCCTTTAAGTGCAGCAGGTGCACCCAGTGCTGGGCAGAGCCTGTATTTTGGTGTGTGCATTTTAATCTCTCTCCTCTATGTCCTTCCAGTAGCTGTTAGAGACTCTCAAAGGGTTCTGAATATTTGCTTTCCTAGGGAAGTTGTGGTGTTTTTTCTGGATGGGTGTAAGCAGCTTTATATATCTACAGGTCTGGCCTATCCTTTCCTTATCTTTAAGCCATTGTGTTTCCACCAGTTCTGATGCAAAGGTGGCAGCTCCTTCCTGAAGTAGTTATTCCCCCTGATTTTCAAGTGAGAGATAGGAGTCATTCAACCTAGGATGAGACTTAGTATTGTTGGCTGCCCTGGATCTTGGGGGCTGAGAATTCAGACAGCACTGAGTTGGGTTTAAACTCAGCTGTGCCATGTGAAGTCAGAGATATGCCTAGCACTTTGGTGGGGGGGGCATGCATGCCTCTGGCCTGCATGTGTTTGTGCAGCAAATGCCCACTTCCCTGAAGGAAGATTTGCTGCTGTAAAGGCTCTTCCAGTCATGGAGGTCAGTGCTGGAAGAGATTAAAAAAAAAAGAGAGAGAGAGAGGAAAAGGTTTTTAAAAAATGGAGTAAATCAATCCATCTTATTTCTTGGTCTGTGGATGAAGGAGAGCATTTCCCAGAGCCTCACATGTGGGACATTGCAGGCAGGCAGATGGAAAAGGTCATCATCAGACCTGAGCTTGCCTCCAGGAGAGCATTTGTGGTTTCCTCCTGAACACAGTGGCTGTGTTAAATGAGCATCTCTAATTCACTCAGTGCTTTTCAACTGTTTTTTATCACAGGTCAGATAGTTTGCTGGTGTTTTGTGGGAAGCAATTGCTTTTTGCATAAACCTGGGACACATGAGTTGAGCAAGTTTTCTAGTGGTCTGGCAAGCAGATTTGCAGATGTTCAGCAGGATAAGAAAGGCCTCAGAGATCTTCAGTCAGCCCTCACTGTCAAAAGTAATGTTTTTCATGAATCAAGTCATTATTTGAAGGGAGAAGAAATGTTTTGATTTGGGTTTGTTGTTTCTTTTTTTCTCAGCCTTTGAGGCTCTTTATGATCAGCTGAAGTTATTGGGGGGGGGGAGGGTGGGAAATGTGGAAATTTTCATTCCTGAAGGCCAAAACCAAGAAGCATCACAATGGTCAAAATGTTATTATCCCTAGAGCGTTTCTTTAGTGTAACATGTGGTTCAGAAGTGACGTGGTTTCACAAGCAATAAAAGGAGCAATTGCTCTCATCGAGAAGACATTGCTCCCAGTGGGAAGCACTTTAAGGACAATGGTTTAACTGGCAGGCTGGGTGCCTTGACCCCATTGTAAACCTTCTGAGTTAAAAAATAGGAAACAGATTTTATTATTGCCTTCAATAGCAATACAGGCTGGGCAGTGACTGGCTTGAGAGCAGCCCTAAAGAAAAGGACTTGGGGATGCTGGTGGATGAGAAGCTCAACATGAGCCACCAGTGTGCACTTGAAGCCTAGAGAGCCAATTGTAGCCTGGGCTGCATCAAGGGAAGTGTGGCCAGCAGGCTGAGGGAGGTGATTCGCCCCCTCTGCTCCACTCTGGTGAGACCCCATCTGGAGTATTGCATCCAGTTCTGGAGCCTCTATTACAAGACAAATCTGGACATGCTGGAACCTGTCCAGAAAAGGGCTATGAGGATGACCAGAGGGCTGGAGCACCTCTGCTACGAAGACAGACTGAGAGAGTTTGGGCTATTCAGTCTGGAGAAAAGAAGTTGCTCCTAAGTGGAGCCTTCCAGTGGCCTTCCAGTATCAGAAGGGGGCCTACAGGAAAGTTGGGGAGGGACTTTTTAGGGTGTCAGGTAGAGATAGGACTAAGGGGAAAGGAGCAAAACTAGAAGTGGGTAGATTCAGATTGGCTGTTAGGAAGAATTTCTTTAACATGAGTGTGGTGAGACACTGGACAGGTTGCCCAGGGAGGTGGTGGAAGCCCCATCCCTAGAATTTTTTTAAGGCCAGGTGGATGTGGATATGAGCAACTCGATTTAGTGTGAGGTGTCCCTGCCCATGGCAGGGGGGTTGGAACTAGGTGATTCTTGAGGTCCCTTCCAGCCCTGACAATTGTATGATTCAATGCTGATTGAAGTTAGTAAGAAAATGCGGTGTTGGCTGTCCCTGGATAAGTGATCTGCAGCAGAGAGATTTACAGGGGTGTTAAGTAAAAAGTAGTGATAATTCCCTTCTGGCAAAAGGAACACATCTCCCAGGTATGGAGACCACTCTGTGCTGTGCGTTGGCTCTCTGCCTGGTGCGAAGACCATATCTGATGTGATCTTTCTCTTCTTCTATCCCACAGTGCCATGGCCACCTACTCTGCCACATGTACCAATGCCAGCCCAGCACAGGGCATGAACATGGCCAACAGTATTGCCAACCTGAGACTGAAGGCAAAGGAATATAGTTTACAGAGGAATCAAGTGCCCACAGTCAATTAATGACTGGAGGCAGGTGCTTTGCAGAAGAAAATATAACAGCACCCGTCCTGCTTTGCAACTTGTCTATGCTGAAAGAAAACCAAACCAAACCAAGACAACCACAACAACAAAGCCAAACATAAAAAACCACCCAAAACCCCCCTCAAAAAAAACACCAAAAAAAGGAAAAAATAAAATAAAATTAAAAAAAAAGAAGAATTAAAAAAGCCAACCCTAACCCAGAACTGAATATGGGGACCAAACTGGGAGCAAACTGAATCGCTCATGAGTGACTAGGTTCCTCCTTCCTATTTTTGGGATAATGCCACCTTTTTTTTTCCCCTCTTGTTATTGTCAGGTTTATTGCTTCTGCTCAATATACTACGAGCTTCTTCAGTAAAGGACAGTCTCATCCTTGTTGGTTTCCATTTTTGTATGGGACTGCAAAAAGAAACCTCTGCCAATCTCAGCCTATGGACATGTCCTACCTACCATCATGCTGAGAGGCAAAGCTTGCTCCTCTCCCCCCTGTCCCAGCTCACCCTAGAAGAAGAAGTTGGTCACTGCTTTCTATTGTATCCACTGCCCCTTCATCCCTCCAGTCCCTTGTGCCACAGAGGCAGTGCTGTCAGCCTACAGGAAGCCCATTGATGCAACGAGATGGAGTCACCCTGCCTGGGTTTGCCTGGACTAGTCTGAGACCTGAGGAGGGCAAGATCTCCTTGGGCTTCACAGTGCTCTGTTGCTTTCTTGAGTACTCCCACCACTGCTGCCTTGAAAAGCCAAAGAAGAGACAAAAGTCCACGTGGGAGTGTGAGTGGAGGGGTGTAGTGGGGGGAGGGGGATGTTGCTCTGTAGTGCCAAGAATATGACTGTTAGGAACCCCCTTTCTATGCCTTACAGTTTGCGCCACAGGGAAAGGCGTTGTCCAGATGCATTTGTTTTATATATACTGTATATATTTATATATATAAGATATACATGCAAGCTTGGTTGGTGTTTTTTATTAAACAAAATAAAATCCATTGAAAATGTTTGGGATGTTTGTGCTGCATCCAGTTTCCTGCAGCCATGCATGGAACTCCTAGCCACAGCCTCTCTCACACCCTTGTCAGAGCTCTTCCCAGTTGCCAGCTCACGTCTTCTCATGAGAAACCTCCAAGTGGCCCTGGGAAGGGCCATGCTTCTTTCCAGATTTTCTCTATGGGCATTTGCTGCTTCGTAGAGTAAGATGAGGATCTCCTCTCCAGTCAGACAGATGTGACTCTTGGGAACATGCAAGGACTTCCCTGTAGAAAGCACCTGCCAGCCCCTCTGAGGACAGGTGTCCCACACAAAGATTGCATTTCTTCCCAGTTCCCCTAACATTGCCCAATCAGACTTGACCTGTAGCTTTAACCACTCTCCTCAACTGCTTTCCTATCTCTGAGGTCTGAAGAGCTAATTGTTGCCTGAGTTCCTTCTCTCTGTGAAGAGCAGAGGAGATGAAATCCAAAAGAGGTTTCTTCCATGCAAGCAACCTAAGGAAATGAGGATCATTCATGCTGCTGCTGCATTCCTCTTCACAATTCGAAGGGAGGATGGGGCTTATTTATGGCAAACAGTGCTTGTGCAGGAGATCTGCCCAAACTGAGTGGGACTTTGCCATGGAAAAGTCCTATTGAAGGTAGCAGAGCTACTCTATGGTCCAAGATAGATCATAAGGAAAAGAGAACAAAGCTCAGCCATGAGGCTTACTTCTGGCAGAATGGCTTAGGTCTCCATCTTGGTATCTGCTGCAAACACACTGGGCATGTGTGGATGTCTGACAGTAGGCTTTGGTAGCCTAAAACTGTGTGTTGCAGGAAATGAAAAATAAATCTCTTTAAAACAAAGGTGAAAATTAAACTGGCGAAGGAGAAATAGAAATTCAGCCAAAATATTTGAGCTAACACTGGGAAAAAAAGCCCCAAATCCAAACTGGTGTAAGTTCACATAGGATCACAGGATATTAGAGGCTGGAAGGGACCCAAGGAGATCATCGAGTCCAACCCCCTGCCAGAGCAGGACCACACAATTGAGCACAGATCAAAGAGGAACACATCCAGACAGGCTTTGAAAGTCACCAGGGAAGGAGATTCCCCAACTCCCCCGGGGAGCCGGTTCCAGTGCTCTGTGACCCTTACAGCAAAGAAGCTCCCCCTTGTGTTGAGGTGGAACCTCTTGTACTGCAACTTAACACCCATTGCTCCTTGTCCTGTCTCAGGCAGCAAGTGAGCAGAGCCTGTCCTCCCTCTCCCCTGACCAGCACTCGGATGATATATTAAATTCCCCTCTCAGTCTTCTCTTCTCCAGACTAAAAAGTCCTAGGTCACTCAGCCAGGAACCTCCTGACCAGAGAGATGCAGAGGTGACTGGAATGTTTCTGAGGCCTTAGAGCATACTTGGGTAACCCATGTGTTGTGTTCATGAGTGTCTGTGTTGCTGCTGGATTCCTTTTTTTTTAATCCCTGTGTGAATATTTTCGATGGAATAATAATAACAAAAAAGCTAATAGTCATCAGGACATGTCAGAGTTTATGCCTGCAGACAGAGAAGCAGCAGGTGAAATGAGGCTGGATGAGCACTGTCATACGAAATCCATAAAGTTCTGTTTAATCCCCCCCTTTTTTGGTCTTCTGTAATGCAGGGGAGCCAAAGTCTCTAAATCAAAATACTTCTGTCATGACTTGTGTGGTTCCAGCTCCTAAATCCAAGTGATCACACTGGAAATCTCAGCCTTCAAGTAGAAATTCACTCTTGGCTCCTGTTCTTACACAAACAAACTGCTGAAGAACATGGATGCACAATAGGAGAGAAAAAGGACCCAGTACAATGTAGTGTTACTCAGAGGCTGAACTGGTCATTGAGTGCCTCAGCCTTGCCTCGCTGTCCTCCTTTGCAATCCACCAACATCCCAGCAGCCACAGCAAACTCCCCTGTGGTGACCTGATGCTGCCCAAGTGCCCATGCTGGAGGTTTCAGCTAAACAAAACCATTTAGTATCTTGTTGGCCTGTGGTGTTCCTTCAGTCTTTCCTCACCTTTTGTGCAGTAAAAAAATCACCTTGAGCAACTTTATTTGGTGGACCTGTACGGGGTCCAGTTTTGAAGTTAACAAGAAGACAGCTCAGAGAGCATGAAGCTGCTGGAATCTCATTGTCCATCTGCAGACCCAGATATCCATCCCACCCCCACACTGTGATGGTTACGCAAAGAGGCTCACATCAATGCCTGTGCAAACGTTTGTCCACCCTCTGCACTCTGTTTGTGTGAGGAACTGAACTGACTTGCACAGGACTGCACCTGTAAGCCTCTGCACTTCCAGTTTTAGGTGGGGCTTGCCTTGGATTGAGCTACTGGGTTGGGGATGCCATCTTAGTGAACTGGGTTGTTGTCAGTCTAGATGAGACCTTCACCTCACATTTCATCTGGGCAGCATCAAGATGCAAACAGAGCACCTGTGATAACGTTGTTTCATTTGCATGGATTCCCTAAACAGTGCCCAAGTGGATGAACAGATGCCTTTTGGGGCTTGCTTCTTAGCTGACCTCAGCTCACAGGCAGTGTCCAGCTGCCTGCCAAGACAAAGTGAAATTTTGTGACAGTGTATGTTTGAGATGTATTTTATTGACCTGTTGTGATGGTTTGGGGGTTACCCCGCCCCTCCCACACTTTGTATTTGCCCCAGCTAACTCAGACGGCCTCTGGGAATATAGATGAAGCAATTTATTTACAGCTAGCAGAATTTACAAGCAGCTATTTACAATATATACAGTTATATACAATTATATACAGAAAATATACAAAGGATAAACACTATAAAAGCACAACTCCCCTCCCAGAAACCTGAGTCCCCAGGAGGGGCTTTTAAACCACCCCAACACCTCCCCCCGGCCCTCTCAACCTTACCCCAGTTCTCAGGAAGAAGAGAGGTGCAGCCAAGAGGTTAGGGAGCAAGGTTAGTAGGAGCAGGGTTAATGAGATGTGACCAGGTCTAAGGCAAAAGCAAGAGTGAGAGACAAAATGGAGAAAAAGTCTTTCTTCTTCCCAAAGTTCTCAGCGTGACTGTGAGAGAAGTAGACACAATTGTTTTTCATTTCACTGCCCGTTATCTAGTTCTGTTACCAAAACATTCCAGCTTGCTTCAAACTAGCACAATCCACCCCTTGTCTACTTCGCTCAGAGTATCGCTGAGAATTATCCAATCTAACCTAAACCAATATTTACACTAAAACAATATATACAAGTTCAGTTCACACTTCAATCAGATGTAGGTGATTCAAAAGCTCAGAACAGGGACTCCCAGGTGATGTTGGGTTTGTGCTCACGTACTGTAGATTCTATCGTAGATTCTCTCAGTGTTGGGCGCCGATGTTACCTAGAACAGAAAACTCCTAACAACTTGAATTTAAACTCTCTCAGCTAAGGTTAAATTTCTCTGTGGAATACACTGGATTTCACCATTCTCCTGCATTACCCAGTATGTATGACCAGGACCTTCAGCAGAAACCACCCCTCGGACAAGTTTCCCTTCGCCCGAAGGAGAAAATACCCAAACAGTTTTCCCTAACAGATTCTTCTCACGTACAACAGGAACTTTATCACCGTCTACTGTTTGGACCAAATCTGATTGTGCAGGTCCTGCTCTATTTACTGAACCTCTACTATTTACCAACCAAGTAGCTTGTGCTAAATGTTTGTCCCAGTTTTTCAGAGTTCCACCCCCCATGGCTTTTAGGGTGGTTTTCAGCAAACCATTGTAGCGTTCAATCTTCCCTGAAGCTGGTGCATAGTAGGGTATGTGATAGATCCATTCAATACCATGCTCTTTGGCCCAGTTTTTCACAAGATTATTCTTGAAATGTGTGCCATTGTCTGACTCAATTCTTTCTGGAGTTCCATGTCTCCACAAGATCTGTCTCTCCAAACCAACAATGGTGTTACGTGCAGTAGCATGTGGAACTGGATAGGTTTCCAACCATCCAGTGCTGGCTTCTACCATCGTCAACACATACTGCTTACCAGAACGAGATCGAGGTAAAGTGATGTAGTCAATCTGCCAGGCTTCACCATACTTGTACTTTGACCATCTCTCACCATACCATAAGGGCTTGATTCGCTTAGCCTGCTTAATAGCAGCACAAATGTCACAGTCATAGATGACTTGGGTGATAGCGTCCATGGACAAGTCAATTGACCTATCACGAGCCCATCGGTATGTTCCATCTCTGCCTTGATGTCCAGATGAGTCATGGGCCCACCGAGCTAAGAACAGCTCACCTCGGTGTTTCCAATCAAGGTCAATGTCAAGTTCAGAGTTGGTATCAACTTGAGCAATCTTAGCAGCTTGGTCTGCCTTCTGGTTATGTTGATGTTCCTCAGTTGCTCTGCTCTTAGGCATGTGTGCATCTACGTGCCGCACCTTCACTGGAGTTTTCTCCAGCCGTGCATCAATGTCCTGCCATAGATCAGCACACCAAATAGGCTTTCCTTTCCTCTGCCAACCATTCTTCTTCCAGTCCTTTAGCCAACCCCATAGAGCATTGGCTACCATCCACGAGTCGGTGTAGAGGTAAAGGATAGGCCAATTCTCACGTTCAGCCACATCAAGAGCAAGTTGAACAGCTTTTACCTCAGCGAACTGACTGGATTCTCCTTCGCCATCTTTCGTTTCGGTAACTCTCCTGGTTGGACTCCAGACTGCTGACTTCCATATTCGCTTGTTCCCAACAAGACGACAGGAACCATCTGTGAACAAAGCATAGTTCTTTTCCTGATCAGAGAGATCACCATAGGGAGGAGCTTCCTCAGCACGAGTTATTTTCTCCTCTGGAGGTTTGGAACAGTCTGTGCCTTCTGGCCAGTTGGTGATCACCTCCACCAGACCAGGTCGGTCAAGATTACCCATTCGTGCTCGCTGGGTTATCAAAGCCATCCATTTAGACCAGGTTGCATCTGTGGCATGATGTGGTGATGAACCTTTGCCCTTGAACATCCAGTTAAGAACTGGCAGTCTAGGAGCTAAAAGCAATTGTGACTCAGTTCCAATCACTTCAGAAGCTGCTTTCACTCCCTCATAGGCTGCTAGAATCTCTTTCTCTGTTGCAGTGTAATTTGTCTCTGAACCTCTGTAACAACGTCCCCAGAAACCAAGTGGACGACCACGTGTCTCATTTGGAGCTCTCTGCCAGAGACTCCAAGTTGGACCATTGTCACTGGCAGCCGTGTACAGAATGTTTTTAATGTCCGGACCAGATCTCACAGGTCCCAAACCCACTGCATGGACTACTTCTCGTTTGATTTGATCAAAGGCTGCTTGTTGTTCAGGTCCCCACTCGAAATTGTTTCTCTTACGAGTCACATCATGCAGAGGTTTGACAATCTGACTGAAACCAGGAATGTGTAGTCTCCAAAATCCCACCACACCAAGAAAAGAAAGTGTGTCCTTCTTACTGGTGGGAACTGCCATAGTAGAGACTTTGTTAATCACATCCTGAGGAATGTAACGGCGACCATCCTGCCACCGCACTCCCAGAAACTGAATTTCTCTGGCAGGTCCTTTGACCTTGTCTCTCTTAATGGCAAAACCTGCTTGTAACAGAATGTCAATGATTTTGTTACCTTTCTCGAAGACTTCCTCAGCAGTTTGGCCCCACACAATGATGTCGTCGATGTATTGGATGTGCTCTGGAGCTTTACCTTTCTCCAGTGCATTGTGGATGACTGAGTGACAGATGGTTGAGCTGTGTTTCCACCCCTGAGGCAAACGATTGAACTGGTACTGGATTCCTCTCCAGGTGAACGCAAACTGAGGCCTGCACTCCTTTGCTATGGGAATAGAGAAGAAAGCATTAGCAATGTCTATGGTTGCATACCACTTAGCCTCCTTCGATTCCAGCTCGTACTGGAGTTCCAGCATGTCTGGCACAGCTGCACTCATGGGTGGTGTCACCTCGTTGAGGGCACGAAAGTCAACTGTCAGTCTCCAGTCGCCCGTAGGTTTACGCACAGGCCAGATGGGACTGTTGAAAGGTGAATGAGCTTTCTCGATGACAGCCTGACTCTCCAGTTGACGAATCAGCTGATGAATGGGCAACAAAGAGTCACGGTTAGTTCTGTACTGTCTGTGATGAACAGTTTGAGTTGCAACTGGCACTTCCAGGTCCTCTATGTCATGATGTCCCACAACTGCAGATTCATCAGAAAGTTCAGGTCTAACAGACAATTTCAATTTATCATCCTCAATCTCTACAGATGCTATTCCAAAAGCCCATTTGTGACCCTTAGGATCTTTGAAACAACCTTGTCTCAAAAAGTCAATTCCCAAAATGCAAGGCGCATCAGGACCAGTTACAATAGTATGTGTCTTCCACTCTTTACCAGTTAAACTGATCTCAGCCTGTATCTTAGTTAACTCTTGAGATCCACCAGTGATTCCAAAGATAGAAATGGACTCTGTCCCTTTGCAATTAGATGGCAATAAAGTACATTGAGCACCTGTGTCAACTAAAGCCCTGTATTTCCGAACTCTTGAACTGCCAGGCCACCTAATGAATACATTCCAATAGATTCGGTTCTCTCCACTATCCCTTTCCTCCTCCTGGCTGGAGGCAGGGCACCCCTAATGCTGAACATGGCATGTAGGGTGTACACAATGATTGGTGTTGTTGTGAGAGGAACTGCAACTGTTGGAACAATTGCAGTTGCTCTCAGGAGCTGAAGAAGTGACAGCTACTTTTCTGGCATTGCTGCCTCCGTTTCTGCCACTCTGCAGATCCCTGACCCTCTTTGAAAGAGCTGAAGTAGGTTTACCATCCCATTTGTTCATGTTCTCCCCGTATGTGTCACGCAGAAGTATCCACAGTGACGCACGTGATTGCTGCTGTCTGGGTGGAATTTGTCTCCTCCTGGGCTGGAATTGCCTTGCAGGAGGTGGGCGTCTGTTCCTGACGGCAGAAACATTCACCCATTCAGATGATGCAGGAATGGTATCTTTTACCAGATTTTTGAGATCCTCCTTCAGTTCTTTCATGGTATTCTCAAAACCATCTTTCATGCCCTTTATTTCAGAAGTCATAGTTTTTATGGCACAGATTATACCAGAATGTGACAAGCTATCCTCAATCTGCCTGAGCTGGTCAGTGAATTCACCAACAGTGAAAGACCTTCCATTATCACTCCTTGCTAGGAATTTGCTGGCCAAGATGTTAGCATAGGATGAAGGAGCAAGCTTAATCAGCTTCTTCATGAGACCTGTTCCCAAAGGAATATCATCAGGCTCATGAGTGCCATGATCTCCATAAAGCACTTCCTTCACAGCAAACTCCTTCAGAAGCTTAATTCCCTGCTCAACGGTGTTCCACTTCTTGGCAGCCCATGGCAAATCATCTCGGGAAGGATATCTCATAGCCACAGCCAACAGAAGGCGTGTCCACAAGCTAACCCTACCAAGAGGACTTGCCAGATGTTTGTCCACTCCACTCTCCTTAGTGAGTGGTCCCAGCTGCTTGGCAGACTTGTCTCCTACCTGCAGAGCATTAGCACCAATGCCACGGCATCTCACTAGCCAGCTTAGGATTGGCTCACCTGATTCCCTTGTGTATTCCTTTCTAACTTCCCTGACCTCTCTGAGTGGATCCTTGGAGCCTTGGATGTCATCTTCCTCCTCTTCTTCCTGTTGTTGATCTGGTGGTGCCGGGCCTAACACAATCTTCCTCATAGCATTCCTAAACTCATTGGAACCATCCTCTCTCCTGGCAGCTAACCTCACAGCACTCCTCTCACTTGAGTATTGTTGTCTCAGCACATCTACAAGGTCTCGCAGACTAACTGCCTCCTCTTCCTCCTCTTGCTGCTGATCACCAGAGGTCCCCTGTCTTACATCCTCCTGTGAACCACTCTTTGTCTTAGCTTTTGCCTTAGCAGGTGCCAGAAGGGCCTGAGCAGCAACAGACTTGGATGTGTCTGCTGGAGGATTTGAATCTTTAGGAGTCTGACTTGGAGGGTTTGAATCCTTAGGGGTCTGACCTGGAGCTTGTGAGTTCAAATCTGCCTTGCTTTTAACAGGAGGATTTTGGTTCTGGTCTGCTGGCTGGGGGTTCGAATTGGCTGAGCTGGTGTCATTAGGATTTGGACTGACTGGGCTAGCGTTACCAGCACTAGCAGTGTTATTATTTGCCTGTCCTCCTGGGATGCCTGCCAACCCTGACTTGTTTTCATTTTTACTAGGAACATTCTGATTTTGGGTACCTGCCTGTCCTCCTGAGGCTCCTGCTAAACTCTGCGGCTTGTTTTGGTTATCCTTATCATTGTTTACGTTAGTGGCGGGAACGCTGGCTGTGTTCCCAGCACTTGGAGAAGGAGGGGCAGAGGCTGGCAAGGGGGAAGCCGATAACTGTGTTCCCTTGTTTTGCTGTGAAAGAGACTGCTTCTGAGACACAGAATTTTTCCTAACTCTTACAGAAGCTGGTTTTGAATTTTTCACCAATAATGCCAAAATTAATATGAATATTAAAATCATGAGGCAAATATTAAAAATTGTGAGAAGAAAAACAGTTTTACAAGAGCATGTACCTAAACAAACAGTTGGAATTCCTGTCTTAGGCTGAATAACTCTCATTAGAGCCATATTCAAAGCAGAATTTCCATTGATTGTCACATTATTGACCAGAGCTCCTGTAATGTCCTTGGTAATATTCTCAGAGATATTAAAACCAGCATAACCAAGAATAAAATCACCCCAGCTCCAGAACATATCTGAAACCTTAGCTTTAGCCTTATTATAAGCCAGATCAATGAAATAAGCAACAATTTGACCTTTTAACCAACTAAATACCAAGAAAACAAAACCAGACCAGAGCAATGCACCAACCAAATACAATAGCTGCTTGATTAGCTTCATCTTAATTCCCAGAGCTAATTTCCACTCACTGAAATATCTAGCCCCACGTTGGGCGCCAATTAAAAATGTGATGGTTTGGGGGTTACCCCGCCCCTCCCACACTTTGTATTTGCCCCAGCTAACTCAGACGGCCTCTGGGAATATAGATGAAGCAATTTATTTACAGCTAGCAGAATTTACAAGCAGCTATTTACAATATATACAGTTATATACAATTATATACAGAAAATATACAAAGGATAAACACTATAAAAGCACAACTCCCCTCCCAGAAACCTGAGTCCCCAGGAGGGGCTTTTAAACCACCCCAACACCTCCCCCCGGCCCTCTCAACCTTACCCCAGTTCTCAGGAAGAAGAGAGGTGCAGCCAAGAGGTTAGGGAGCAAGGTTAGTAGGAGCAGGGTTAATGAGATGTGACCAGGTCTAAGGCAAAAGCAAGAGTGAGAGACAAAATGGAGAAAAAGTCTTTCTTCTTCCCAAAGTTCTCAGCGTGACTGTGAGAGAAGTAGACACAATTGTTTTTCATTTCACTGCCCGTTATCTAGTTCTGTTACCAAAACATTCCAGCTTGCTTCAAACTAGCACACCTGTCGAAGTCCATACCCTGAGTGCAAGAAGATCTCTAGGGTTTTAGTAGACATTCAGTCACAGCTCTAGGAAGTTGCCATGGTTACCCCAGGTTATCACGAAATCTGGGTACCATCTAGGGAAGAAAATGGTCTTGATGCACATTCCTCTCACCTTGTCTGTATGAACCCTGTTTTCTCATGTCCCCCCTTTCTCGACACAGAACTAAGTAGCTGATTCCCTCTAAATGGGATTTTTAAGTGTGACAAGGATGGATGACTGATGAGGCTGGTGAGACTTGACGCATGAAGCCACAGGAGGCATTCCCAGATGGAAGTGTGTCCTGTAAATTATTTCTTGCTTTGTGATGTAAAATGCACTAGTGTCTTTGCACTAGAATAGGAATGATCATTTTCAACAAAAGGAGGAAAATTCCCCCCTGTCCTTTCTAGAAGCTGCCACATATGTGTCATATGTTGCTGCCCTGAGGTGTCCCACAGTGTCTGGGGCTGGGAACACACTGGAGCCTTTTTAGGGGTGGAGGAGCAGGAGGATTCGGGCCTGCCTGCCAAGCAGTATTATCCTTGGGATGCTGTGCAGCAGATCAGGGATTGCAAAGGGACTGCAGCAGAGATGGGGACTCCTCTGCAGCATGTGCTGGGCAAGCCACCAGTGAGCCGGGTGGAGATGGATGCTGTGTCCAGACCCCTGCCTGAACCACAGCAACCTTCTGTTGGTGTAGGCAGCTGCAAGCAAGCTCAGCAAGAGCATACTGCAAGAAGCATCCATAAAGACTTAAAGATATGATTTTGAGGAAGAGGCAAGACACACCCAGGGCTTTGTCCCCTGCTCCCTACATCCTACAAGGCTGGTAAGACACCATCATGGGGCTGACATAGGAGCAGGAGGGGTGGGGGTCTTCAGAGCAGATTGGGGAAGAAGGGCTGGGTATCTCTATGTGGATTCTGGGAGTGGGTGACTAGCAGGGGGTGATGGGAGGAGGGAAAGACACAAACTAGAGGAGGAAAAGGGTTCAGTCTCACCACCTGTGCAAGGAGCAAAATGATATGGGCTCAGAAGGGAGAACGCTCCACTGCAAAGCAAGGGAGATGGTCAGAAGTAGCTTAGAGACTAAGAAGGGCTAATTAGGGCAGATTATTGAAGTAGAATTGGGGCAGGTGTCAAGGGAGAGTTTTTGCCAGAGAAAGACACAAACCTGGGATGGAACTGATGAGTTGTGCTTTGGAAAGCAGTTCTCTGCTAGGGGTGTGGAAGGTTTTTGTGACTTCCTCTCTTGGTCTTTAAGTGATTCATTCAGATTTGAGCCAAACGCTGGGAATCTGGAGTGTGCATGGGTTGGCCTCCTGTTTCTCTGCCAATCTGGCTTTTGACCTTTATGGGCAGCATGTGCTGAGATTGTTAACTAGGCTGAGTGCAAGGGGTAGTTTAATTTCAGCAGCCCAGCCCACAGAGACCCTGTCAAGGGGAGATGGGTATCTCTGCAGAGCCCTCAGCAGTCAGCCAAGCTTGCATTCCTTACAAAGCTGATTATTCACCCCTCTGAAGCTGAAATAATAATATCAGTCTCTTACCATTTCTCGGTTGCCGAAAGAAGTGGACTTGCAAATAGCATAGCTTCCAAGTTGATTTTGAAACTGGAGTGGGTTGAACTAAGTTGAAACAAGCCTCAGGTGTCCATGCAGACCTGCAGTCAGCTCATCTGAGCTCCTTTTGGGCAGATGTCCATCTACTCACCTGGTTCCTCTGTGCTGTGGTTCTTTACTTGATGGCTGCCAATGCTCTAGCTCCCTTTTTGTCCTGGATTTACCAGTATGACCATTAAAACTACAGTAGAAGCAGTGTGGCAGCCTCCCTGTGCACAGCCACTGCATGCTGGAGCCCTGGGGTCCCAGCTGTGAAGATGAAGCTCATATGACTTTGGTGGAGCAGGCAGATTGACTTTGCTGGCAGGGAGAGGTGTGGTGGGAGTTAACAATGACAAACAGCAACCAATGTCTTAGAATGTCCTGTCCTTTTTTAATAGCTTTTTTGAGATTAGAGTTACTCTTTCCAGCATCTTGGCCAAACTCTGCTCTCTCTCTCTTTAGTTGGAGTCCCTCAGCAGAGTCGGACAGACGCTGTTTCCCTTCTCTTCCTGCCTCTGCCTATCCAAGCAATGCCAGATGTTGTTTCACAGCTGCTTTTTTCCAGCTGAGAGGTGGTTTCAGTACAGGGCTGGGCGGAGCCCTTCTTGCAAATGGGAGGTGCTAAAATTAGCCTCCCTATAAACACATTTTGGGACGCTACACAGCCACCTTTCTGTGGCCAGGCTGCCCTGGGGCTGGACACTGAGACAAATCCCATTTGCCCAAAAGGTGTCTGCATGCAGAGGAGATGACCATATCTCCATGGCCCACCCCAATGAGTGGAGGAGATGGTGAGTATGGGACATGTGGACTTCCCAGTGCTTCCTTGAGGTGTGTGTGACAGAAGTTTCTTGCTGCTTCCTCCTCCTATCCCCACCGTGAGGCTTGCACAGTGGTTGCTCCCAGCAAAGCAACCTGCTCCCGGCAGGTAAGGTCACACCATACTGCTGAGGTAGGTCCTCAGAATTCTTTGGAGCTGATGCCGTGGCCTTCTCTCCAGCAGATGTGCAGGCTGAGGACTGGCCTGCTGACACATGCTCTGTGTTCAAACTAGAATTTAAGGCAGATTTAAGGCAGCTCCGAAGTGTGTTTCATCTTCTGCTAAAAGGAGCGTGAAGACAGCTAAGTGTGTCCTCAGAAGGCAAGATCAGGTGAGTGCTTAACTGCCTGGGCAGTGCAGACTAGAAAGGTGTGTGTTCAGCTGGGGGACCAAACCAGCTCCATCCCACAGTGCAAAGAGCTGCTTTGCTGGGACCGTACCCCACAGAGCTACCTGCCTGTTGTAGTGGCACAGGCAGAAATGGACCCCTCATTACAAGAAGGACATCAAAGTGCCGAAGTGTATCCCAAGAAGGGCAGTGAAGCTGGTGAAGGGCCTGGAGAACAAGTCCTTTGAGGAGCAGCTGAGGGAACTGGGATTGTTTAGTTTGAAGAAAAGGGGGCTAAGGGGATACCTTCTTGCTCTCTGCAACTTCCTGAAAGGAAGCTGTAGCAAGGTGGAGACTGGTCTCTCCTCACAAGTAACAAGTGATAGGACAAGAAGAAATGGCCTCAGGTTGTGCCAGGGGAGGGTTAGGTTGTGTATTAGGAAAGATTTCTTCACTGAAAGGCCTGGCACAGACTGCTCAGGGAAGTGGTGGTCACCACCCCTGGAGGAATTTGAAAGATGTGTAGATGTGGTTTAGTGCTGACCTTGCAGTGCTAGGTTAACATTTGGACTTGGTGATTCTAAAGGTTTCTTCCAACCAAAACAATTCTATGGTTCTAAATGGTTTCTGGAGGAGCTGTGCTGGGGAGCCTTCAGCAGACATGTGGGCTGATGTGGCTGAACCGAGGCGGATCCTTCTGCAGAGCTGGGAACTGCAATGCTTCCAAGCCAGCACCATCATTTCCTCCTTTACACTGGCAACAAGATGTGAGTCCTGTAGACATGAGATTGTCAGGAGTGGGAATATCTTGGAGAAGAGTTGATGAAGCACGTTGAGATAGCTGTGCTCTCTACTCCTCTGGCTCAGGAGGTCTGCATGAAACAAGGAGCCACGTGCCTATTAGAGAAGCAGCCTCTTCAGCACATGCACAGAGGGAAGGGATGACAACACCTCCTTAGACTGGCTGGGGGACAAAGATCTTCTGGACCGCATTAGTCCCTTATCTGGAAGGTGACTGCAGCTCTCCAGGCTGGTAGATTTATTGCCACGGCTGAAGGCTGTATCTAAAGCTGGTTGAAAAATGGAGTTTCTTTTCCTGTGGCAGCTTCCAAGTTTTCACATATTTGACTTCATCCCAAATCAGGCTGAGGGGTGGAAACCTCTGAAAACACTGCAAGGCAAAGGCAAATAAGTGCAGAGATGGCAGGAGTGCTGACAAGATGGATTTTCCAGCCTTGCTGAAGCTGACTGTTGTGAGCCTTTGGAAAACCAACTCCAAGAAAACTGTTGCATTTCTGCAATTCCTGTCTTTGTGGCCCAAGTGAAATATTCAAGCAGGACCCTTCCCATCACTACTTTGGCAGGACATATGTGGCTGTCTCCAGCATCTCTGCCATGGGCAGTGTTTCCTCTGATTGAACAAAGATCCTTGCAGCCAGCCCAGGTGGCTAGATCTTGCCAGTTGTCTCTCCTACAATTGCATGCACAGACAAAGCAGTGTAAATGGCTCAGAGGACAACCTGAGTGCTTGCTCTTTTCCCATCAGTCAGCACTTTTAAAACTGTGAAGACTCCATGGTGCCACCCATCTTGAGACACAGGGCAGGAAGAGCAGAAACCCAGAAGAAAGGGCTGCCCAAGATCATGAGGAGTGGGGGCAGGTGTTACGGTGATGCACTTAGTGGTTGCTTTGGCAATGGATGTTGCTTGATTTTTTTTTTTCTTGGGTTTTTTTTTTTCTTTGCAAGCTGTTTGTCAAGGTGAGGGTTCACTGATGGAATGCAAGAAGCTTTTCAGAGATAAACTGAGAGAATTCTTTCAATTTGCCTGTTGTGTGAGACCAGATATGAAGGTCTGAAAGGTGCTGAGCATGTGCAGCAGTAACACATCCTTCACACCGTAGGTGACTTGCTCCTCCTTGATCAGCATGTATAGAGGGGCACCTATGGCCACCCTTGCCTTACCAAGGAGAGCTTGCTGGCCAAACATGCCAGTTTTGAATACTAAATAGTAATGATGATCTGTCTCTAATTTCCCCTCCTTCTTTTTGGTGATGAATGGCTCCCATTGCAGCGGGTGGAGGAGAAGCAGCTGTTGACGGGGAACAGAGTGACTCCTCCAGGGTTTATTGTTTTAATCATGGCCTGAGTGAAAGTGACAGCCTGAAGATGAAATAACTGCTGAAAGGAAATCATAACTCTGGGTGACTCCACTTAGCTCCATGACTATTAAGAACATATTTTTGTTGGACATGGAGGAACGTGATTTCAACCGGCTCTGTGCTTGAATGCTGCTTCTGTCTGCGTTAAAGCTGTTGGGTTTGCAGTGTTTCTGCTGCCCCAATTGGGAGCTCTTAGACCTAGCTGGAACCTCATGGCAGAGTCTCTTCCTCTTTGGCAGCTCTACTTTTTTCAGTGGATTCGTGCTGAACTAAAGAATGGAAGCCAAGATGCTGAAGGGGCTTCATAATCCCAAAGCAGGCAAGGTGAGAAAGGTGGTGGGCATAGAGTCTGCTCCCTGCTTGAGGGAGTGAACCCACCTAGTGGGGACATAAGGATGCCAACAAAGAGGGGGAGGCATTAGGTAACACCTGGGCAACTCGCCTCCGGCTGGTGGCCTTCCTTGCCAGCCAACTCATGCTCTGCCCAGGCTCTCACGTCTCTCAGGATAACTGCAGCTATCAGCACAACCATATCCTATTCTCTCCATGCTGCTGGCTCAGAGCCAGCATCAAAAGGTGCATTTTGGGGCTAGCTGTCAGTGCACAGAGCCCTGTGTCACATCCTGAGAATGACAGAATCACAGAATTGTTTCAGCTGGAAAAGACCTGTATAATTAAGTCCAACCATCAACTCTACACCACTGTAGTCATTGAAACACATCCCAAAGTGCATTGTTTAAATGTTTTTTTAACACCTCCAGGGATAGTGACTCCACCACCTCCCTGGCCAGCCTGTTCCAATGCCTGACCACCCTTGGAAGGATTTTAATGGAGCGAAGCTGGAGATGGGTAGGTCAAGCTGGATGTGAAGAGGAAGTTTTTCACCGTGAGACTGGTGAGGCACTGGAATGGGTTGCCCAGGGAGGTGGTTGAGGCCCCGTCCCTGGAGGTTTTTAAGGCCAGGCTGAATGGGGCTCTGGCCAGCCTGATCTAGGGTAGGGTGTCCCTGCCCATGGCAGGGTGGGAGTTGGAACTAGATGATCCTTGTGGTTCCTTTCAACCCTGACTGATTCTATGGTTTTTTTCCTTATATCTAAATTAAACCTCCACTGGCACAATTTCAGGCAATTTCCTTTCATTCTGTCACTTGATACTAGGGAGGAGAGACCAATAACCACCTCACTACAACCTCCTTACTACAACCTCCTTCCAGGTAATCTTGGTGGTGGGTGCTGTGAAGCTGCAGATGGATGGATAGCAAGGAGAGCAGCCTACGATGAGCATGGTCATCATCTCACCTAGCCACCAGCCTGAGACTTCTACGCATCCTTTCTCTGTGGCACAGGCAAAGTTAAATGGCACATAATGTTGCAATATGTTTAAACTGGCACGTGGTTCCTCCAAGCACCATAAATATGCAGGAGAACAGTTAAAAATAGCAACTTCCACGTTCCTGAAAAAATGTTCTCATGTGCTCTGCTGGCTGCAGCCGCTGTTATGAAACTAAATATCTCCCACCAGCAGTCATTAGCCTTCGAGTCTGGGCTGCTCTGCTGTTTATTGCAATAGGAGCTGTTGCTGAGAATGGAACAAGATTAGAATAGAAAAGTGAGTGGAGTTATTATTTTCCTAATGAAAATAAAACCACATCACAGGCCATTAATGGTGCCAGGATGTTTACTGCTCTTCTGCTGGCAGGGAGCCCTGGCAGTGCCTCCAGGCTGTGGTCAATCTTCATCCACTGATGTTCCAGCTGAGGGAACATGGGGAAGGTATAAGGATGAATATGCCTGTGCAGCACATGCACACAACCTGTGGAAGCTGTGCATGCCAAGGTGAGTCCTATCCAATAGCTTTCCCTTTGAGGAGGTGGCATTATTGCATGTGTGTAACCTCTCTCAACCCTAATTTTATTGCATGCATTGGCTTAATTGAAACCAACAGGGAGAAGCATGT
Organism: Pogoniulus pusillus; assembly: GCF_015220805.1. Classification (NCBI taxonomy): domain Eukaryota; kingdom Metazoa; phylum Chordata; class Aves; order Piciformes; family Lybiidae; genus Pogoniulus; species Pogoniulus pusillus. The sequence continues at coordinate 12,619,794 of NC_087271.1, read as the reverse complement.
GCAGAAGGGTAATGGGAAGGTGCCTGTGCCCCTGAAGAAAAAACGTTTGGAGAACTGTGCTAGTTTGAAGCTAGCTAGAATGTTTTGGTGAGAAGAACTAGATTAGAGGCTGTGAAAGGGAAACAGTGATGATGTCTACTTCACTCATAGGCTTGCTGAGAGGTATAAGAACAAGAATCCAAACATAGGTAAGGCACTTCTTAGGGCATTGCCTGAGCTGCACTTCTCTTTAGCCTCTCTGCCATCTCTCTGATTAATCCACTTTGCTTCCTAAGCCCCTGGGCAACCCTCCATTCTTCCTTGGGGCTGGGGTAAGGTTGAGAGGGGTGGGGAAAAGGTGTAAGGGCAGTTGGGAGCCCTTCCTGGGGACTCAGGTTTCTGGGAGGGCTGTTGTGTTTCTGTATTACCTTTCACCTTGTATATTTCCGTCTATAACTGTATAGACTGTAAATATCTGCTTGTGTATCTAGCTAAGTTGTAAATAGAAGCTTCATTCAAATTTCCAGAGCTGCCTGAGCCTAGTCTGTGATTTCCAAAGTGGGGGGGGGGGAGGCAGGTAACATCCAAACCATCACAAGAACATAGGTTGCATGTGCTGCTTGCATGCAACCAATATTTGCTTGAGCTGCATTACTGCATGCAAAATTACAGTTGTAGGTGCAAGGGTCAAGACAGTAGAGGAGAGATTTGATGTGATTTGATTTGGCTGGTTTGGTTTGCATATCTTCTCTACTGAAGATTACTCTCTTGCCTGGAGGAGCCCTTGTGGAACCTTGACAGCAGCCAGTGTGGGCATCCCTCAGCAGTGCATTTACAGCAGAGTAAGAGGTACAACATACTCCTCATGCTCCTGCACGGAGACAACCTGAGTGTGGACTCACCACAGAGCTGTGATCTTGCCTCCAACCTGGATCTCACGAGAATGATTTGGCTGTGGTTGATGTCTGAGCATGTGAGGTCTGCTTTCTCTTTTGGCCACCCTATGTGACCTTTACTTCATCAAACACTAACCTGTACTACAGCCTCACTGGGGCAGCAAAAGGAAGAAAATAAATGGATGGAGAGGAGGTGGGCTTTGGGGAGGGATGGGAAGGGATGGGTGTCTGCCATGTATTGAAGCTTGGACAATACAAGAGCTGAGAGATGTGCTGGGATGTGCCCCGTTGTCCCTCTACCCACCTGGTCCAATGGGGACTTTCACCCCAAATTTTCTGGAAGGGAGAAAGGGTGAGTTTGGATTAGTGTGGCTGAAAATCTATTTCCTCTCACCTTTTTTTGTTCACCTTTCCTAGTGACAATTTTTTTTTAATTACAAAGAAAAGAAAAGAAAAGAAAAGAAAAGAAAAGAAAAGAAAAGAAAAGAAAAGAAAAGAAAAGAAAAGAAAAGAAAAGAAAAGAAAAGAAAAGAAAAGAAAAGAAAAGAAAAGAAAAGAAAAAATGGAAGGAAGGGGGAAGGAAAAAAAATTGAATTGGAGGGATTTTTTTTAAGGAGAGAAAAAAAAGAATGGCCTGGCCCAAAAAATACAGTGAACAAACAAATCCAGAATCTTTTCAAGAAAGAACTAAAAATATGAAACCACTGCCTCCAAAACTCCTGTGTAGTCAGTCGTCACCATTTCCTTGAATTCCAGCACTCATGTTTTCTTTGACACTGGGTGACTCTGCCCAGGCTTGTTTGCCCTGGGATATCTTCAAGCCACGGGTCATTAAGAGCCCAACCTTGCAGATGCCACTTTTCTGCCCAGGATGGCACACGGTCACGTATGAGTGAGTAGCATGGAGATGTGTGCTTGGTGATTAATGGAATTGGATGACAAAAGCAATGAGCTGGAAGGAGTTGGCTTTCAAAGTGTGGTGTGTAGTTTGCTAACCCAGGGAACTCTGCCTCCTTCTGGTGCCAGAGCTTGCTCAGAGCAATTCATCAAAAGCCGACCAGTGAGGAAGGAGAATTCTAATTCTCTTTGATGCTCTGTTTTTTATTGGTCATTCCTAGGAGGTGTAAGTCACTTTATTTTTCAGTATCTCAATATTGGATGTATCCACTTTGATGTATCCTGATGTTGTATGGATGTGTCCAATCACACAGAAATAGGTTTCTTTCCTGCCAGATGGGGTCTGGCAGCAAAGTGAGGATTCTGGCTGAAGGGTATGGGGACAGTTCTGCAGTTAGTAAGTGCTACCCTCAAGTCACAGTACTGCTTATATGAAGAAGCCAATGCAAGTTCTGGTCTCCTCTTGATGAGAACCAAACAAGTCATTACCACGTGGTTACAGGAAATTCAGTGTCATTAGTTACAAAAGTAAAGACCAGGCTTGTCCCAACAACTGCCAGCAGTAAGAGGACATCTATAACTAGTTTAGTTCTCTTCAAACATGACCTATATAATTCTGTCACTGTGACAGCTGGAAAGCAAAGACAATGCAACTCCTGGCATTGTGGTCCTTCAGCTCAGCAGCTCTAACACTCTGCTCTGGACTCTTGTTTCTTCCCTCCAATACCTGTTTCTTGCAAAACCAATTACTTTATTACAGTTATTTTAATCATAATAACCTTGCTGATTATGTATGTCTAGGCTGAGACCCAGGTGGGAACAATTTCAACCAAAAGAATTCTGCCTTGGGAATGACCTTGGTTGTTGGGATTCTGAGGAAAGCAAAGCTCCAGAGCTAGCTGTCCTGGACACCCCAAATTCCTCTCTTCTCCCTCTCACTCCATGGGAGAAGAAAGATGTGAAAACCTGTGTGTGTGTCCCCCCCCAGTCTATCTTTTCTATGGCTCATGGTTTTATTCCATCCCTGCTTTTGGACAGTTCTCCCCACTTTTGCACTCTTTTGTGCAAGCTGGCAGGCTTGACAAGCCTCAGGTTCTGAGAGAGAGAGAGCTGGCATCATCTGGATCGCCCTCTCCCATACCCTGTCAGTGGCCAACTTCCTGGCTATCTCCCGGCCTGAGGGACCCTAGCAGGTTTTGGCTCTCCCCTGCCATTGTGAGGGCAGCATTGTCCCACAACCATTCCACTTGGGAAGAAATGCTTGAGACATTTCTGAGTTTGGTGGCTCTGTGACTCATCTTGGACTTCTGTGGCATGGATTTCTGTTATTGGATATTGCCAGCAATGGCAGAAGCCTGCTCCTGCAGAAGAATTCAGTAAAGGACCACTGCCAAATGCCTATCTCACCTTCATGAGTAAGCTTTGCCCTTCATCTTCTGCTCAGCCTGATCAATAGTGAGGTAAAGCTGTGTTTATAGCTTAGCCCTTTCCATTTCCTGACTTCCTAAATCTCCAAATTTATCTATAATTTCCTTTTGTAAGATATTCCCAATCGAACTGAATCTGCTAATAAACAATACTAATTTTGTATATAGTTTTGGGGATGAGGTTCCAGCAAAATAAAATCATTCTGTTTTTTATAGTTCCTGCCTCAGCCACGTTAATTCCCTGCCTCCACGACACTAGTGTCCTGGGGTGCAATGGAGCCTCCTGCAGGTTCATCATACTTTGAGAAGCTTAGGCTGTGCCAGCTCTTCAAGACAAAGAGAAAATATCCTGCTCCCCCTCTTACACTTTAAAGGATTTGACTTGGTTTCACAGTATCACAGTATTATCAGGGTTGGAAGAGACCTCACAGATCATCAAGTGCAACCCTTTACCACAGAGCTTGAGGCTAGACCATGGCACCAAGTGCCACGTCCAATCTTGCCTTGAACAGCTCCAGGGACGGCGACTCCACCACCTCCCCGGGCAGCCCATTCCAGTGTCCAATGACTCTCTCAGTGAAGAACTTTCTCCTCACCTCCAGCCTAAATTTCCCCTGGCACAGCCTGAGACTGTGTCCTCTTGTTCTGGTGCTGGCCACCTGAGAGAAGAGAGCAACCTCCTCCTGGCCACAACCACCCTTCAGGTAGCTGTAGACAGCAATAAGGTCACCCCTGAGCCTCCTCTTCTCCAGGCTAACCAATCCCAGCTCCCTCAGCCTCTCCTCGTAGGGCTGTGCTCAAGGCCTCTCCCCAGCCTCATCGCCCTTCTCTGGACACCCTCAAGCATCTCAATGTCCCTCCTAAACTGGGGGGCCCAGAACTGAACACAGTACTCGAGGTGTGGTCTAACCAGTGCAGAGTACAGGGGCAGAATGACCTCCCTGCTCCTGCTGACCACACCATTCCTGATGCAGGCCAGGATGCCACTGGCTCTCTTGGCCAGCTGGGCACACTGCTGGCTCATGTTTAGATGGGTATCAATCAGTACCCCCAGATCCCTCTCTGTCTGGCTGCTCTCCAGCCACTCTGACCCCAGCCTGTATCTCTGCATGGGGTTGTTGTGGCCAAAGTGCAGCACCCTGCACTTGGAGCTATTGAATGCCATTTTTCTGTTCAGAAAAATGACAAAGATGCTGATCAAACCTCTTGCAGTCAAAAAAGGTTAAGTAGGCAGCCCCAGCAGAGAGAAAGATTTCCTGATATCGCTGGGGATGAGGATTGTTCCCTGTCTGGCATCCCCTGGGAAAGCCCAGAGACAGGGGATCTGTCATACCGGGACTGAAAGGACTTTGTGGAGAGGTTGGTGCTGGTCTCTTCTCATAAGTAAATAGTGATAGGTGCTTTGTGATGGCACTCGAGATGACCTGTTCCATGACCTTGCCTGGCACTGAGGTCAGGCTGACAGGTCTGCAGTTTTCTGGATCTAATGAATGTTTATAAACATCTGAGGGCTGGGGGTCAAGAGGGAGGGGACAGGTTCTGCTCAGTTGTGCCCTGTGATAGAACAAGGGGCAATAGATGTGAACTACAGCACAGGAAGTTCCACCTCAACATGAGGAAGAACTTCTTTACTGTAAGGGTCATGGAGCACTGGAACAGGCTGCCCAGAGAGATTGTGGAGTCTCCTTCTCTGGACACTTTCAAGACCCATCTGGATGTGTTCCTGTGTGACCTGCACTACATGAATGGTCCTGCTCTGGCAGGGCGGTTGGACTTGATGATCTCTGGAGGTCCTTTCCAACCCCTAATATCCTGTGATCGCAGAGCCAGTAGAAGGGAAGCACATCACAAAACACTTTCCCTTGCCAGGCAGCTCCCTTAGCTCTCATGTTTAGTTTTATTAATGTAAACCACTGGTGGGGCAATATGTTAGCAGGCTACTGCACTCCAGGACTTGGTCTCCCCAAGGAATCACCTTTGAGCAGTGAGACACAGTGGTCTTGATGTCTCTCAGACAGTGGTTCCTAGAACCCCACCTCTGTCAGGCCCTATAAATCCCTCTTGAATTGCTGGTGGGACATAAATCTCCCTGAAACTGTGATGCTTACCAAACATTGTTGCATTATTGAGACACAAATCCTGTGTCATCTCAGTGAAATATCTGTGGCTATCAAGCTAAGCAAAGTCAAGACAGCTGTGTAACTATTCCCAAACATGAGCTTATTAAAACACTGGCAAGGGCTGTATGAGGAGCAGCCCAGAGGAAATGTTTTCTGAGCAGCCATTTATCACATCTGTACAACTAAAGAGACCAATGGCCTTTGATCATGCCTTGACTTTCCAGGGAAGAAAACACTGTTGGGAAGAGTGGATATGGGAGAGTCTGTTCAGTTGCAGGTTGAGAGGGGCTGCCCGTCTAGCTGCTGCAGACAGGACCAGTTTTCTGCTGCAGCCAGGTGGTGCTGTGGCATTTGCAGTTTCCACTTCTCCAGAAAGAGATGGAAGAGGCTTCCCAGGAGGAGAAGAGATAAGAGGTGCACAGCAGGGTTGTGGGAAGTGTCTCCAAAACTCTGGAGAAGTACAAAATAAAATATCCTCAAGCTGTGCCAGGGGAGGTTTGGGTTGGATGTTAGGGAAAAAATCCTTTGCATAAAGAGTGATTTGCCATTGGAATAGGCTGTCCAGGGAGGTGGAATGTTTGAAAACACAGGAGTGTTTTTAACTTTTAACTGGAGTATCCCTGGAAGTGTTTGAAAAAAGACTGGAAGTGGTGCTTAGGGCCATGGTTTGGTGGATTAGATGGTGCTGGATAATAGGTTTGGCTTGATGATCTCGAAGGTCTTTTCCAACCTGATTAATTCTGTAACCTTTATGGCAAAGTAAGAAATAATGAAACTTTTTGATGGGCTGGGTAATGTAAAAGAACAAGGGGGGGGGGAGGGGGGGGGGGGGAGGGAACCACAATTTCTCCCTGCTGTATTTTATCATCCCAGGCTGCAAACGAATCCCCATCCTGAGCTGAAGCACAGTCCATTACAGCAGCGCTGAGACTGCAAGCCATGAATCTGTCCCTGGAGCTGCAGTGAGGGTCTCCATAACAGCGAGGATTTACAACAGCTTGTTTGTCTTACCTTCTCCTCCAGCAGCTGCAGCAAGGGTGCCCTTCTCTCTCACTTCTAAGACTTTGCTTTTTCTTTCAGCAGAAAGTATTTCTCCTGCTCTGAAGCACAGGTGAGACCATTATTCTGCAGCAGCCTTTCCACCCACTGTCACCTATGGAGTGTCCAAGGAGTCGATAGTGTCTGATGAGTGCTCAGAAGCTGTGGGAGGTGGTCCTTCTGCAGACACTGGCAACTGAGTCAGGACCACAGAGCCTCCTCGTTCAACTGTCTGGAGAGTTGTCCCTGAAGGAAAATGAATCAAACCTGTCACCATCTGGGACAACCCAATTGTGTTGTGTTTGGCTGAGGTCAGGTGCTGTAGAGGGGAAGATTTTAAACCACATCTCTCCAGGATGCAAAGCCCCACGATTTGGCCACCCCAGCCCCTGTTATGGTCCATGAGAGCATGAAATGTCAGTAGGGATGCCCAGCAAGGCCCATTGGAACTGGTGATGTGGGAGCACTGCATGGGCAGCACCCAGCCCTGGGACTGTGCCAAGTGTTTGTGTAAACTCTGAACTGCATGAAGCCACCAGCCATAAATCTCCCAAGAAGGAGTTCTCACAAGGATGCTAAGCTCTCCAGAGTAAGCTGGAAGCAGAGGAAGAATAAACTTGCCAGTCGATGGATGCTGCGTGGACCTGCATGGAGTGACCTCCTGGTGGATGTATGAGGAAATGCCATATTCAGAAGGTGCTGTCAGTCTCCAGGGCTGTGTTGAGGACTAATCCCAGCAATCCCTCAGGACACCTTAGGGTTGAAAGCAGCATCCTATTAGGAGTCAATCTATCCCATTTCCGAAAAGCCACGATCTCAAACTGGACATTCATATGTGCAAGCCACCACAACAGATGCTTCACTTTCACCTCCGGTGATGCTGTGTTTCACTCAAAAAAACCAAACCAAAACCAAACCATTTTCCACCTTATGGGAATCACAGAATCACAGAACCATAGAGGTTGGAAGGGACCTCCAGAGATCATTGAGTCCAACCTCTCTGCCAAGGCAGGATCCCCTATGGTAGTTCACACAGGAATGCATCCAGTGGGTTTTGAAAGTCTGCTTCTGGGCAGCCTGCTCCAGTGCTGTCACACTCACTATAAAGAAGTTCCTCCTCATGTTGAGGTGAAACCTTCTATGTTCCAATTTGTACCCATTGCTCCATGTCTTATTACTACTGCTGCCCACCAAACAAGAGTGGCTCAGGAGGTCAGCCCATCAGTCAATCTGCTCAGTGACACTTCCAAAGGAGAATCACACCATACTAACACTTGCTTAGACCAGCCTTATGGTCCCAGCCTCCTGGGCTGGACCATGTCATTAAAGCACAGCCTGTTTGCATCCCATGGACATGCAGCTCTTGTCCTTCATCTAGTGAAATCACCTGACAGTGCTGCCAGCTCAGTAGCCTGTGTCCAAAATCTAAGCATGACACAGAGGAATGGGCTGCACTGTGGTGTTGGCCATACAGGCATCATCATCAACCCCACTGAGCAGGAGCAAGCATGTAGGTCCAGACTTTATCCCCAAGCAGAGGAAAAATCCAGCCCAGGCAACGTCAGCAAGTTAGCAAATCAAGTAGTTCCTCCTCCAAAAAACCCCAGCTGGCTTATTCTCATCCAGCTGGACTTTGCCCTGCAGGCTTGACCCTTTCCCTCAGGGATGGAGTTCAAGTGACCTCCACTTAATTTCTCGGTGCCTTCCAATGTTTTCATAACACTTTTCCCAGCTTTGGGGACCTGCCAGAGCTTAGCAAGAGAAAAAATCCTTCTGTTCTTTGATATCTAGTATAGTCCTCTGCAGGATGTTTCCTGAAGGACTCAACGGAGTCTTCAGAGAGGCCCCACAGTGGGAGGAATTGGTGCCAGGGAGTATCATAGTGATGCTTTGTGGTCTTATATATTTGACAAGCCCATGCTAGGGATAGTACAGAGCTCATCCATTGACCATCGATGCCTCATGGTGATGAAGAGCTGCTGGGCGAGCTGTGGTGCAAGAAGGGAGGAAAGTGGGCAGGGGTGAGGGAGGACAATGCATCCTCTGCCCAGCTGTGTCCTCCCCTCCTCTGCCAGTGGGTGACCTCATGGGATTTGATGCAGATCATGGGCCAGTGCCCATGCATGGCCCTGGGGTGCTCACAGCTAGCCCTGCAGCCCTGGCTCTGCCTTGCCCCAAGAGAGATGGCAAAAGGCTGGCCAGGGGCAGTGGGAATTGCTGGATATGTGTGGGGAAGCTGGACAGAGAAAGATCAAACAGCAGCTCTTCAGAAAGCAGATTAGCAAGGGGCTGAGAATGGAGCTGAGGACAGGGACGAAAGCATGCCCCTGCATACCTGGAAGGGGACAGCTAAAGTGGAAATCATAGAGTTACCATCTGAACTTGTTGCTGTGCTGGACATCAGTGGTCAGGAAGGACTGCTGCTGTGGGGTGGCACACACCATCACAGGGTTTGCAGAGTAAAGAGACTGCTGGCTGCCATCCTGCTGTGTGCCCTTCTCTGGGTTGGACAGCCTGTTGGTATGGGCCTGGGGCTGACTTGGAATCACTAAAAGTGGCATCAGGGGCTACATAAGAAGCTGCTGGACAAATGGTGGCACTTTGCTTGGATTTCACAGGGACTGGAATGCTGCAAATGGATAGGAGGCATTTCTTCGCCCTTCTGCCCCTGGTGCTTTTCACTTGAACCATCTATGTCTTTGCAGGCACACAGCCACCTCTTGCCCGATGCCTGACTTCTGGGTGACCTTATTTTTCCAGGTATTCGTAGCTACACTTTCACTCTAAGCTTGTAACAGAAGGTGAATCTCCTGATCCCTGCTCCTTGAGTCTAGTGGCTTCCTCCCAGTTGCTTTCAGCCCAGAAACCACTTTAGAGCTGCTAACAGTGTGAAAACTTTGTGGGTTTAAGCTTATTTAATCCAGTCTGGCTTAGTGTGCTATTTGCTCTTGTGGAACATTTGAAGGCTTTGTGGCCAAGATGGAGCCCTCTGAGCCTCTGTTGCCTGGAGCCTGCAGATGTGTCTGAAGGTGTGAAGCTTTCGGGGTAACTTTGGCTTGTTTAGCTTCAGTGGCATGGCAGGATGCCCACCTCTCAAAGCCTTTTCATTGCACATCAGTTGATTTGTGGGATGGAGAATCCATCGTGTGCACCCTGCACCCAGCAGCCATGCATTTGGAAAGTGCCTCTAGTCCATGCACATTGAGAGGAGCCATTTTTTTGGTTCCTGTGCTCAGTAGACATGTTTGCAGCTCTGACACTCCTCTCCCATACCAGCAGTGTGAGCTGGTGCCAGCAGCCCTGTACTTTGACAAGGAAGTGGCCGAGCTCCGTTTTTGGTGTCCTTGGCTCTCTTTGATGTGCTGCTTTGCTGCCCCAAGCTTGCACACCCCAAGTCATGCTATTCCCTGAGGTGGACCCCTCTTTCTCAGCAGCCATGAGAAACATCCTCCTTGCGGTGATTCCAAAAGGAAAAATATGTCCTTGGTTGCTGTAAATAGCACAGAGAAATGGTTTCTCATGATCCTGCTAGGCCCAGTGCTTCTGTTGCCTGAGCTTCATAAGCTCCCTGGGCAAATGTCAGGCCCTTCTCATGCTGCTGACTTTACACAGGCCTTTAGGAGCCCTTGGGGAACCAGGAGCCAAACTATCCCAGGTGCAGTGAGAAAAAGCCCTTTCAGCTGGGAAGTCAAGCCTGCTTTGCACATGCCAGATGAAGCTTGGAAGCCCTCACTGAGCTCAAGTCACCTGACAGAGGTTGAACCTGTAGGTATGAGTTTGAGATCCTTTCATATGGATAATAACCAACTTCTCATGGCTGTCTGTCCTATGATAGGTATCTCAGAAGGCTTCTAACAACTGCTGTCACTAAGATGTCTGTGGTTCAGTTAGGTGATGCCCCTGCTACCTGGGTACACTCCAGTGCTTACAGTGTGACTGCCACTTAGTTCTGCCCGTTGTGATCATGGGTTTCAAACACCCCAGGCATGTGTCCTGTCCACACACTGGGAAAGGTGAGGAGAGAAACTAGGACAAACCTATCTTAATTTTTCTATCTCTGATTCCAGCCTTGTGCAGAAGCTCTTCACCTTCAGCTCAAAGAAGGGCTGCAGGGGAGGGTCACAGGTGCTGCTACACTGTAATTAGCTTCAGTTTAATCCCCTTTGTGTAGGTACAGTCTGAGCTGGAGGAGGCAGAGCTCTAGGGAGACTGGAGGCGGCAGAGCTCTAGGGAGACTGGAGGCAGCATCTTTTTACTATTGCAGTGACTATGGCAGGACACCATCTTCCAGGTCACCTGTGCTCCTACTAGTAGAACAGAGTGGCACACCCATAGGCTCATGTAGTGCACAGATATAGCAGCAAATCACAGGGGTAAGAAGTACAACTGGCCTGGACAAGGAGAACACGTGGGCCAACAGAACCATCACCTCCTCCACAGGAGGACATTCCTGTTGTGCAGTCTGGGAACCAAATCAGCCTCCACTGCAGCATGTTCCCCATGTACAAGGCTGCTTTGGGCATCACTCCCAGGTTTCTTGAGAAAACCATCCATGGAAAAAGGAGAGTATCCCTATGGAAACAGGGATGGACATAAGGAGTTCTGCTCCCAGCCCCCATACCACTGTGATTCACCCTCTTTGGATGCCCCTGGGGAAAGTGCTGCCAAAGGCATACCAGACACATAGAAATTTCAGCCCTTAAGTCAAACATTATTTCAAAGTTAATGACAAACAAAACCTATTTTTGCAGTGGCCTTGTTTAAAATATTTCCCCTTAGTCCTCCTGAAATAGCAGTAGTGGTGCTTTGAGATGCCAGCATGTGATGCTTTCATCCTGTCCTGTTCTGCCTATTTCCAGTGACAGGGCCCTACCTGCTTGCATTTACTGGCCTTATGGAAACCAGGTTTGAGCCCAAGTCAGAAGGAACCCAAAATAGGAAACATTTCCCTTCAGAGGCATCATTTGAGCTAATTAACTTCAATCAGCCTAGAAATAAACCTCTCTTTCAGATCTCTTCCCCAACCTTGAAGCTGGGGTGCATCTAAGCAGCCCCAAGGGTGAGAACTGGTGAGGCAATGTGGTCCTTTTGTCGGTTCATCCCCAGGTGATAGACACAGCAGCACTCCTTGCTGATGCACCCAAGTGTCATCTAAGACAGGCTGAGACTGACAACACAGCCAGTGGCTGACCAGGGCCATCACAGCCTGATGCAAGGAAAAGAGAAACCCTCCCGTGGAGCAAAGTCTTAGGCCTCTCCAGGCAGTTTGAGGCAGTGTTTTTTCCTAGAGTGTTATAAATCTGTTAGGTTTGCAAAAGATCCCTAAGATCATTGAGTCCAACCCAACACTACCATGCCCACTAAACTATGCCCCAAAGTGCCATGTCTACATGTTTCCCTGGGCAGCCTCTTACAATGCCACTCTTCTACTAAAGGATTCTTTCCTAACCTCCCCTAGCACAATTTCAGGCTATTCCCTGTTTGTCCTGTCACTTGCTACTTGAGAGAAGAAACCAGCACCCACCTCACTACAACCTCCTTCCAGGAAGTCATAGAGAACACTGAGGTCTCCCCTCCACCTCTTCCTCTCCAGACTAAACAAGCCTAGTTCCTTCAGCTGCTCCTCATAAAACTTGTTCTCTAGACCCTCTAGACCCTTCATCAGTCTCATTGCCCTTCTCTGGATACACACTAGCACCTCAGCAACATTCTTGCTAGGAAGGGACCCAAAACTGAACATGGCATTTGAGGTGCAGCCTCACCAGGTGCGTGATAACTTCCCTAATCCTGCTGGCTGTGCTACTCCTGCCACAGGCCAGCATGGTCTTCTTGGCCACCTGGGCACACTGCTGGTCTATGTTCAGCTGGCTCTCAACCAGCTCCCCCACATCCTTTTCCTTCAAACAGCTTTCCAGCCACTCTGCCCCAAGCCTGTAGTGTTGCATGGGGCTGTTATGACTCAAGTGCAGAACCTGGTGCTTGGCATTTGGAGCTACCTTACAAGGACCTGTGGTTGGAAGAGTGATTTTACAGATCTGCATTGATCATGCTATAGAGAGGGAGCAATGAGCCATTGGTAAAGAGAGGAAGCAATGAGCCATTGGCCAGAGCCACTACTATTTCTCAGAGGTGAGGACCCTAACCTTTAGCAGAGGGGATTTTCTTGGTGATACGCACCTGAGTGGATGGTCCCATAATCTGGGTCCCACAGCTCTGTGGGCACTGGAAAGTCTGGATATGCCCTGTGAGCCTGGAGCAAGGGGCAGAGGGGGGTGCCATAACCACACTGAAACCAGCCTGGGACTTTGGCTGTCCCTCTTCCTGCCATAAGCATAACCCATTTTGGACAGAAGCTGGAGTAGTTTCACCAAACCACTTGCTGCCCATGCTGCACTGTAGATAAGGCTAAGTGAGGAACTGACCTTATCAGCCCTGAGAGCACTAATGGGCCCCAAGGAGCCTCAACTGGGACACCTCCACACACATCCACCACCAGGGGCCTAGGAACCCCATTTGAGATCAGTCTCAGACACTCATGGAGTTACTGAGTGTATTCTCAATATCTTTGCATGTATTTTGACACTCTCTCTACTGAGATTGAGTTCTTGGTGGACAGGGTGCATCCCCAAGACCTAGGAGGTGAGCTGGGATTTTGCTTAACTTCAGGCTGGTTGGCACCTTGCAGGTTCTTCCTGGGATGGGCTGAGTGCTCCAGCACTGCCCTGACCAATGCCTGCAGACCCAGCAAAGAGCTGTGCTAACCTGGAAAGCATCCAGCAAACCTTGGTGTCTCTGAACTGACCTAAGCAGAGGCAGTGTGAGGAAAGCATGTGTGAAGGTCAACTTCTACACCACTTGTGAAGGGCACCAGGCTCTTTCAGAGTCCATAGGCAGAATTAAAACATCATCAGGTGAGTTGATACCTTAATGCAAAGGAACTCGACCCTAGAAGCAATATCTTCCACCAGCTCCTTAAAACCCTTGCTGAAGACAGGCCCCTCACCTTGTGGGAGCAGATAGTGGTGTCACATAGACAACCTGCATGGTGCTGGCTGCAGGGCTGGTTGCAGCAGGCTCCATGGGAGTACCAAGTGCCTGAAGCAAGCAATATCAGCAGTCTTGTAATGCCATGAAATATTTTAGAAAGGTTTTTTTTGTTGTTGTTTGTTTGTTTGTTGTGGGTTTTTTTTTGCAGCTGCTGAGATGTTGAGGGCTTTACAGCATTATAAAGGGACTACAGGGAAAGGAGTAGTCTCAGGAGCAGAAGGTGCTGCAGCAGCCTGAGTCTCAGCACAAATTTCCCGGCACAGCACTGCACATGCCTGGCCCTCAGAATTCGAGCCAGGTACCTACATATCTTGGGGCTACATTTGTCAGGGCTTCATTAGTCCCTGGCTCTTGGTCTCCCATGTTGAAATCCAGGGAAATCCATGGGCAGGAAAAGTTGGCTGTGAACAGAAACTGATGGTACAGAAAAAAAACAGGAAAATACTCTTGGCTAGCTTGTTTGCTGGGGCATTTAAAAGCAATTACAGGAACACAAATGAGTGATTGCTCACGTTGCTGTCTGTTCCCTGTGCACTTGGAGAGATTTATTGGCTGGTGCAGAAGATCAGATCCCACTCACCTCCAGATTGTCTGTGCAACTGAGCACTAATTATGGTTAATGGCTGTACTGAAGTGGATAATATTTTTTTCCTAGCATGACAGCAAGAATAATATGATTTAGCAATATCCCTGCATCAAAAAGGCCAGAAACTGTTCTGAGGTTATTTCTGCAAGCTGTGCTCAACAGAGAGAGTAATGGCAAGCAGCCAATGGGAAAGAGTTTTGGTATGGAAGGAAACCAGTCCCAACAACCTTGGACTTGGGATAGGCTTACCCAACAGAATTGCTTATCTATCTGGGTATGGGGGGGAGTTCTTGGGGCAGCAAGCCACAGGAGAACAGCCCCAGTGACAGTTTGCCATGCAGAGATGTTTTTCTTCATCTTCCTAGGCTGCAAGGGGCTTAGGAGTGCATAAAGCAGAGGTCTGCTGGCAGGAAGGCAAAGAAGTGACAGCCACCTGCTTAGCAGAGAAAAAAGCAAATGCACATAGCTGTGTCCTGGTCCTGAAGAACAAGGGAGTTGTGTTCCACCCCTTGCTGGTCAAATCTAATGTACCATAAAGAGGTTGGTGTTTTCACTTCAAAACCAACCTGATATCCAGGACTGCCTGGGAATGAGGCATGAGAAGTAGGTAGTGGGCTCAAAAGCGAGTAGGACAAATAATAAGAGCATAAAGACATCTTAGCAGTGAGGATATTGCTTTTGAATATGCTATACGGGAAGTGCAGAGGAGTACAACAAAGTTGGTGAAGGACCTAGAAAATAAATCTTATGAGGAGTGACTGAAGGAGCTGGGGATGGTCAGTTAGAAAAAGAGGAGGCTGAGGGGAGACCTCATCACTGTCTACAGTTACCAGAAAGGACATTGTGGGGAGGTTGGTGCTGGTCTATTCTCACAGGTAAATAGTGATAGAACAAGAGGGAATGGCCTCAAGCTGCAACTGGGTAGATTTAGACTTTTTCCCAGCAAGAGCAGTTAGGCATTGGAATGGGCTGCCCAGGGAGGTGGTTGAGTCACCAACCCTGCATGTGTTTAAAAGTTGTTTGGATGTGGTTTGGGGTGCATTTTGTAGAGATATTGGTTGGACTTGGTGATCCTGAGGGTCTTTTCCAACCTGAATGTTTCTGTGATTCTGGGATGAGGAAGCCATAAAATACATAAATATATAAATTGGTTCCTGGAGTCATGGGTATGTGACCAAAGGCAACGTGGAGCAAGCTACCTACAAGGCAAATAACATGCAGGTGAGGGATCACAGAATCACATAGAATCACAGGATGTTGGGGGTTGGAAGGCACCCAAAGAGATCCTTGTGTCCAACCTCACTGCCAGAGCAGGACCATACAATGTATTTCAGGTCACAGCGGAACACATCCAGACAGCTCTTGAAAGTCTCCCGAGAAGGAGACTCCGCAACCTCTCTGGGGAGTCTGTTCCACTGCTCTGTGATCCTTACAGCAAAAAAGTTCCCCCTTGTGCTCAGGTGGAACCTCCTGTGCTGCAGCTTGTATTCATTGCTCCTTGCCCTATCCCAGGGAGCAAATGAGAAGATCCTGTGTCCCCCCTCCTGACACCTGGTCCTCAGATATTAATAAACTGAGCAGCTCCTTAGGTTGACTTCCCTGAGAATTTAGCATCCCAAGAGGGCAGAGCCTGCTGTAACGTGCATGGGTATGAAACATGGAATGCAGGGTGGGCTTTTGCGTGACTGTCCTAGGCTTGAGTGGAAGGGCAGCAGATTTCACCTGTTGCTTCAGCATTTCTCCCAGGTTGCCTGGCATAAATCGGATAAACTGCATCAGGTGCGTAATGCCAACACCCGCTTAGCATCTGGAGGCATTTTACTTCGTATGTGTACCTCCGGTAAGTGACTGTGAATATTCCCCTAGTGACAGCAGGATGCGATTTGGTGAAGCTGTGTATAAACCAGGTTTAAAGCAGCCTCTATGCAAAAGTCACAAGAGGGAGCCAGAGATGAACTTGAGGCTTTTCTCCAAGGTCTAAGCGGTCCTTTTCCACAGTGAGCACGAAGACTGGAAATCGCCATTGCCAGGAAAGCTCTTTAACAGCCTTCCCCTCGAAGCTGGAGCCTGAAGCAGCAAGCTCTCTCTCCTCAGTGCTGTTTTCCATGCTTTGGAGATCTATCCTTCCTTTTTCCTAGTTCAGTATCACCTGCAAACAAAGGTCTCGTTAACTGCCTGTCTGAGATTAAGACTTATGGTTGGTTTAGAAGGGAGCTTGCTTCTCCTGACTCCTGCTCCCAGCAGCTTTCAACAGCTGTAGACTGTTTCCCCCAACTGGGTAAAGAACTCTGGGTGTGAGGAATACTCCTTTAGCCTTTCCAACAGTATGCTGGGACTTTGGTGTCTGGCTGGTCCTCAGCCTGGGGACAAGCTGAGGTATGATCCTACTCACGTCCTTCTGATCTTCCCACCCTGTAGATGGGCTGCTGCAAGCTGGATGCTTCGGAAGGGTTTGTGGGACTTCTTCCTTGGCATTCCTTGCAAATGACCATGGCCACAACCACTTTGCATACAGGGAGGAGAAAGCAATATAAAAAATGGGGGTTGGAGCCCAAACAAACAACTCACTGCAGTTCAGGAGGGTGCTGTGGAATTAGGCTGCTACTGCACCCAGAGACTATGGCTTGAGCATGTCCTTAAGGCTGAAGCAGCCCTTCAGGGAAGAGGAGGGACATTTTCTTGTTCAATTGAGTTGCTTGTAACTGGCAATTAGCAGCACTAAAACTGTAATAAACTTGCTCTCTGCACTTAGGAAGCAATGGTAGCCTGCAAAAAGGAGAGGGAGCTTATCATGCCTAAGGAAAGACCTGGATATATGTTTTGCTCCTGGTCTGCTTTGGATGAAGCAGTGAAGTGTTAATTGAAGGTGCCCAGTTTGCAAAAGCCTGTCTCCTCTGGCTCCTGAGCACCACCTTGCCCTACCAGCCCTCAGCAATAGCAGCACTATGAGAACTGCTTGCAAACTCTGTGTTTTGCACCAGGCTGCATCCTGGATCTAGTGACCTCTGTTGGAGGAGGTGAGATAAGAGCTTCCCATGTTGAAATGCAACACTGAGGGTGTTGTGCTTGATTAACCTTTTCTTCTTTAGCAGCCTTTGTCCCATCAAATAATTTAAACTTCCTGCAATATTTTCCAGTAAAGCAAGGAGGAGAACCTTTCCTTTCCCTGTGGCACCTGGGCAAAATGCAGTGGTTCTACCCATAGATGGCAATTTGCAACTCAATTTGTCTGTGTCATCAGGGCTGGAAAATGCAAGGTGAGGATGAGTCTGTGCTCACTGAGTTTTGTTTTGGGAGTAGTCACTGCTTTCCTGCTCCTAAACCAAATGCCTTCTGCTGGGTAGCTCTGCCTCAAGGACAAAAGGGAAAGTATGGTTAATCAGCAGGAGTTACTGATCCTCAAATCCACAAAACCTGTTCCAGGCAGGTGCAGTCACAAAGCACCCTGGAGCAGTTCTGTGCTAAGACTTGAGTGCTAGGGTCCTGTTTGCTGAACGAAGACTGTGTTTGTTGCTTCTCTGGCAGAGCTGTGAAGAGAAACAGCTCAAACCTTGCAATCCCAGCCTGAGAACTCACTGGGATGTGGGGCTCCAAGTAAAGCTTGCACAGTTGTGATGGAGGACAGCCCTTTTCCTAGGAAGGTCCCTGCCCAAATACTGGCAGAGCAGGTGTAGAAAAAGCAACCAGAACAAAGAATAGGTTTTCTTGAGGGAAGAGTAACCCTTGAGACAATTCCTACATTTGGGAGCAGATTCCATGGGTAATTTATGGCTGTAGGGTCTCTGGCTCCAGGATAGCTGCAGCAATTGGAGCTGCTCTTCTCCACCCTGCTGGATTGTGCAGGGCTTGGGGCACAGTACAAACCCAGTAGATGCTTAGGCAGCTTTGTGCCAGGCAATTGCCTAAAGAAAGGTGGTAGTTTGTGTAAGAAAGTGGTAGAAGTTGTCATCCCTGGAAACTTTCCAGGTCAGGGTGGACAAGGCTCTGAGCAACCTAATCTTCACAGAATCACAGAATCAATCAGGTTGGAAAAGACCTTCAAGGTCATCAAGTCCAACCTATCACCCAACATTATCTAATCAGCTAAACCATGGCACCAAGTGCCACATCCAGTCTCTTTAAACACTTCCAGGGACAGGGATTCCACCACCTCTCTTGGCAGCCTGTTCCAATGCCAATCATTCTTTCTGTGAAGAACTTCTTCCTAACATCCAGCCTAAATCTACCCTGTCACAGTTTGAGACTGTGTCCCTCATTCTGTCACTTGTTGCCTGGGAGAAGACACCAACACCCACCTGGCCACAACCTCCTTTCAGGTAGTTGTAGACAGCAATAAGGTCACCCCTGAGCCTCCTCTTCTCCAGGCTAAACAAAGCTAAAACACCTTATTAAAGATGTCCCTGCTGACTGCAGGTGCATCATACAAGATGATCTTTAAAGGTCTTTTCCAACCAGAATCATCTCTGATTCTATGAAAGATGGAATCAGATGTGATAACCTGAAAGCCAGGGACTTTTGAGCAGCTCATGATGCAACAGGGTGTCTGTAACTTTCCATGAGGTTTCACCTGATGCTGTCAGCATTTTCTGTATGCTCTGAGGATCCTGTCTTCTTCCAGACAGAACCTCTAGCACATGGGCAGGGGAAAAGATGAAGGAGGAGAGCAGGAAAATCTGTGTGAAAATGAGACTCAGAGAGGGCATGGAGATAGACTGGAAGTCTGTAGGACACCATGCTCCAAGCCTGGATAGTAATGTAGGGAGGACAGGCTTTAGAGGAGAGACCTTTGAGAGAGACACAGTGAGATGTGCTATCTATTGTAGCTGCTGTAACTGACAAGTCTTTCATGGGAGGCAGGGTGAGTTATTTGATTGGTTTATCTTTGTCTGAAAAGGTGTCCGGTGAGATATGAAGTCGAGGGCAAGCAATGCCCTCGGAGTTCTCACATCTATTGAAAGGCTGCAGATTAGAAGAGCACCCTAGAGAATAACAAGACCAACTTGCAGGGCTACCAGGGTTAGTGAGAGCAAAGAGATGCTGTTACATTCGTTCCCCCCTCACAAGGCCCCTGGGGCATTCCATCCATTCCAAACCTTGTGGGAATGGTCTTGAAGTGCTTTCCTGGAAGGATTTTGCTCACAAAATATGAGGAAGAAGAGTGTAGAAAAGCAGATGAAAAATGTATCTTTAGCCACATTCAAGGAAAATGAGAGCTGCCCGAGGAGACCACTGCGATGCAATTAATGCAGAGCAAATGCGGGGCGAAGGTTTTGTTTCCTTCCTGGCTTTGTGCAGCGCCAGCTGCAGATGCATTGTCCTGGGAGCAGCCCCGGCTGCGCAGCGCTGCTGGCGGCTCCAGAGGACCCTGCCCAGGCTCCGCGCAGGGTGGTTCTCATCCCTCGCTTCAAAGATGGTTGAACAATGTAGCTGCACATCAAAGGGCTGAGTAGTGGACTCTCGCTGGCCCCACGGGAAACATGGGCGCCCGTGGGTCGAGGGGCCCCATCGCTTCCCAAGCAGGCCAGCAGCAGCCCTGACAAGTTTGGCTCCTCCCTGGCTGCCAGCAGAGCTGGGAGCTCAGCTGCAGCTCTGTGGTCACATCGGGCAGCAAGATGAGAGCAGTCGCTGGGGAAATGACCTTCCTGAGGCCAAAGGCTGCTGGTTGGTATGGTGTCCAGCTGGGCTGTTTGCTGTGGCCAGGGCACTGTGCTAGGGTTTATTTCTCCTCAGCACAGTGAGGGATCTTACTCTTCCCAGCTGTTTTGACTTGAGGCGCTCCATGCGGAAGCATATGGCTCTTGCTGTGGGTGTTGTACTGCATCCAGTGCCACTGAGCCCAGTTCAGACACAGGAAAGGCAGAGTGGCACATGGGCCAGCTGCTGCCAAGCCCTCAGTCAGGGTGTCTGCTAAGCAGCCTTCCAGCTGCTGCTATGGGGAGCCTTTGCAGGCAGCAAAGGGATCAAACCTGGAGGATTTTTCACTCTGCTTTGCTTCTGCTACCAGCAAGAGGGGAGAGAGTGACTGCACAGGGGCTGGACATAGTGGCCAATGACACCTACACACCCTCCACACTGGTTCTCAGTTAATGAATACACATATCGCTTGCTGGAGCAGCCCTGGTGACAGCCAGGACAAACAGAGATGCAATCATATGAGGGGTTCACAGGGCTTAGGTCACAGCATGCACCAAGGCAAATTGCCATTGGCCTCTCATGGCTCTGGTCTCTGCAGGTTGTCCCCAGCAGGATTCCTGTTGTCATGCTGTGACCCCCTCGGAGCATCATGCCTGGGCTATGCTGCCGATGTGAGGCAGCTTTGAGTTGGACGAAGGCAGGCTTTTGTGAATGAGACCGCTTTGTCTTGGCTGCTCTTGCTCCTTTGGAGGTTAGGACCACTCTTCTGCTCTGGCTTTCCTGCAGCATGTGATAAAAAAATCAAACAGGAGTTTCCAGATGTTGGGCAGAACTACCTCTGGTGCCATTAGAAGTGCTGAGGCTTTTGATTTATTTCTACCCCAGGGACTTTTTGAATACTTTAACTTTTCTACTTTTCTCTGCCTTCTCACACCTGCACTACTTCTTCCCTTTGTTTTCCTTCTGAGACAGGGGGGGGAAATGTTCAACATTTTTTTTTCTGAGAATGACAGCTGGAAATTTATGAGCTAAGAAGTCCAGAGTCTTTCGTTCTTTCTTTACCAGCGCTTGACAGCTGTGTCACTCCAAGTAAATGATTGACTCTACTTGCACCTTTGTTGCCCTGCTGTCCTGTGCTGACCTTTCCTATCCCCAGACAGGGCCAGAAGCAGGCATGTTCTCTTGCTGGCAGTTGCTCCTGGGTGAAGTTTTCTGACAAAAGTTTTAATTCACAGAAGCCTGTTTGCTCGTCCAGATCTTGTTCTGCAGAAGAGGATTCACACACCTCATCTAGACTCGGAATCCATAAAGCCAAAACCAGGGGTTTTTTTATTAAGTCAGCTTAACCATAACTCCAAAGCTGATTCCTTGGAAGGCCCAACCAGCCTTGCACATAATGGGAAAGAAATGGTGATTTAACCCTTTTTCACTTTGTTCAATCTTTTTCTCCCCCTTCCTTTCTCTCCCCTTTCCCCCCTCCTTCCTTTCTCTCCTCTTTACCTCACCTTCCTTTTGCTCCTCTTTTCTCCACCTTCCTTTCGCTCTTCTTTCCCCATTTCCTTCTTCTGCTCATCCTTTCCCTCCCTTCCTCCTTTTGCTCCTCTTTCCCCCCCTTCCTCCTTTTCTTCCTCTTTTCCCCCACTTCCTCCTTTCGCTCCTCTTTCCCCTCCCCTTCCTCCTTCCACTCCTCTTTCCCCCCTCTTTCCCCCCCTTCCTCCTTTTGTTCCTCTTTCTCCCACTTTTCTTTCTCTCCTTTTCCCCCTTCCTCCTTTTGCTCCTCTTATACCTCCCTTCTTCCTTTCATTTCTCCTTCCTCCCCTCTTCCTCCTTTCACTCCTCTTTCCCCCATCTTCCTTTCCTCTTCCCCCTCCCCCCTTTCTCCTTTCACTCCTCTTTCCCCCCCCTTCCTCCTTTTGCTCCTCTTTACCCCACCTTCCTCCATTTCCTCCTCTTTCCCCCCACCTTCTTCCTTTCCCTCCTCTTTCCCCCCTCCTCCTTTTGCTCCTCTTACCCCCCCTTCATTCCTCCTTCCTCCCCTCTTCCTCCTTTCACTCCTCTTTCCCCCATCTTCCTTTCCTCTTCCCCCTCCCCCCTTTCTCCTTTCACTCTTCTTTCCCCTCCCTTCCTCCTTTCGCTCCCCTCTTCACCCACTTTCCTCCTTTCACTACCTTCTTCTCCCCTCCCTTTCACCTTTTACTCCCCTCTTCCCCACCCCCCTTTTCCTCCTTTCGCTCCCCTCTTGTCCCCGTGTTCTATTTCAATTCAAATTAGGCTAAAATGAATTAGCAGCTCATCTTAGACAGATTTAAAGGCTCCAGCAACTTTCAACTGGACATGCTCCCACGTGAACAGTTCCCCCCTGGGCCCCATCTGGCGGCAGGGGGTTGATGGAAGAACTCTCACAATGAGACTTAGTGAAGAGTGCAGAAATGAATCGGGATTTGCAAACAGGCTCCTCCCCACCCGCCTGTGCTTTGTCCTTCTGTAGAGGTCTCCTCCCGAACACGCTTGCCCCGTTTTTTAAAGAGGAGAAAGTGGTAGGATACATCAAACAGGAACACGTCTGCTGCCAGGATGGCTTGTCCCTCGGGTGGTGCTGCCAGCTGCCCCCTTTGGAGGGGAATAACTGCAGTGCTGGGGTGGAAGGATGGGGTGAGGTGGGAAGCCTGGTCCTGCCTGCTGGTTTTGATGACATAGACTGTGCCATTTTGTAGAGGTGAGTACATTCATATGAGAGATGCTGCCCATTGTGGCTGCTGCTGCTCAGTGAACTTGGGTTTTATTTTGCAACAACTCCATTCCTGCACTTTATTTGTAATTTTGGAGCTCTGAGCCCACAGCTCCTCCTCACGTTGCAGCTCCAGGCTTGCTAAAGTCCAAACAGCACAAGTCAGCCAGTGAAACAACCTCTTGGTCCTGGCCCTGCCCTCCTGTGCAGCGCTGCATAAAAGAGCTTTGCTGTTTCTGGGGAGCTTGTCTGAAGCTCCTCTCCAGGAGTAAGCTCCTGCCCAAAACTCTTAAGCACTTACCTGGGGGCTGCAAGGAAACGGGTGGGCAAGGATCAGCAAACCCCCCGGGGCTGCTTAAGGAGCTGGGGCATTGTGCTAGGGAGGAGGTGCCTTGCTCCTACGTGGCATCACCTGGGTGCAGACTCGCCTGGGTGAGTGTGCCCAGCTGCTCTCGACTCCTCCGCAGCCACGTTCCTCTCCTGAGCAGGACAGCATGGTGCAGCGTGTGGCAGTGGTGGGAGCAGGTGTCAGCGGGCTGGCGGCCATCAAGTGCTGCCTGGAAGAGGGGCTGGAGCCCACCTGCTTCGAGAGGAGTGATGCTGTTGGAGGACTCTGGTACTACACGGTGAGTGGCGACCTGGTTTCAGGGCTGACTGTTTCACAGCTGTGTCCTCGGGGCTGGAAGCTTGTACCTGGCTGCACCCTGCATGTCTGCACTCATTTGCTCTGCTCCAATGACTGTGTGTGGGAGGGCTTGGCTGGTTCAGTACAAGTTCCCAGATTCCCTCCTTCATCCCGGGGATAACCTGGGCTTGTTGAAACAAATCCCCACCAAACTTCCAACCCTTCTTCTTTGGGAATGGAGGGAGCTGACAGCTTCTCCCAACTACGGGGCTGCAAAACCCTTGGGGCTGCACCAAAGACATGCACCTGCTCCCCTCAGAGTCCATGGTGACATGGACAGCTCTGACAAACTGAGTCCTCAGATCCTGCAGAAGTCACCCTGTGGGGCTGGCAGCAACGCCCCACTTTGGCGAGCACTCAGCGCTGCTTAGGACAGCCATCAGCCTGCTTTCGGGTAACAGACACACACTACAGCTAAAAAGGAGTTCAGATGTTAATTCGAGTGTCAGGCCAAGAACAACCTCATGCCAGATGCCCCACTGCCAGCATGCCAGGGCTGAGGGGACAGAGTGAGGTGTGATCACAGTTGCAGGAGCAGCTCAGGATACTGTCAGGGAAAAGAGCTGAGCCTGCCTGAGTTAAACTCCAGGGCAGAGCAGAAGGGCAGAATGCTTGTTTTGGATGATCTGGAACATTCAATCCATCTCAAAACATGGGCCACATGTTTTCTCTCTTTTCTGGGGAGAGCTCCAGTAAATTCCTCCAGAAAGTTTGGCAATACTTTTTGTTATTTTGATTTCATAATGGAATATCACTATTGAGGAGGAAACTGAAAACCACTTCAGCCCCTTATCTGTTTGGGTTTTCTCTTGTATTGAAAATTGGTAATCATTTAGCCAACCCAAATATGAATTTTCTGGCACAGAAACCTCACTGTATTTTTTTCCAGCTCTATCCTGGCATCAAATCTATCAGCAAAATTAAATGTGTTAACTCCTGTTAAGAGCCAAATGTCAATGCAGGTCTAGTACTGGGGGGACAGGGTGATGCATGAGGCTGACTATTTTGTGTAGAATTGAACTAGGCCAGCTCATCCCCCACTGCATGCATGATGGTCTTGGGGATTTTGGCATGTCCTCCCATGTCCTGCCCTTCTAGGTGTTGGTAGGATGCTGGCCAGCTGGCATGGGCATTGCTAGCAGAAGACTCAAGCCTCCATCCACGTTCCTGGATAGACTGGTCTGATAGGCAGCCAGGTATAAAGCACAGGCTGCCAAGCTGCTGCACCAAAGCAAATGCATCCGGCTGGCCTTCTGCCTTCACCTGTACATGCTCAAAGGAGCGGTGTCCAGGAGCACCCACAGAATTTTGGAAGCTTTACAGACAGGCCACAAAGAATCTGGCTTCATGGGGATCCCATGTTACCTGTCTCCTGCGATATTTTGCAGTGTCCATGTGCTTGACTGTGGCTGTGTCACACCTGACTTCCTGAGGTTTTCTGGATGTGCAGTGGAGAGACTCTGGCATGGTTCTTCCACAATGCTCCCCTCCTCTGAGGTTTTCACTTTCCCTGGCAAGTGTGCATGTAACTGTCTCCTAAATGCCTTGGATGATGCAACCCCCTCCTCTCGACCTATTAGGACACTTCTGCACTCTGGCTGTTGTGCTTGATGGTTTTGCTATTTTCCTCAGGCTTCAGAGCGGAGGTCAAGGAGCAATAGCATCTGGAGGAACTAGTTCAGGGCTCCAGGACAGGCAGGGGTCATGTCCCCCTAAAGGGACGCATCTACACTGCTCTCACTCCAGGACAAAGCAGAAGAAGGCAGAGCCAGCATCTACCGCACTGTCTTCACCAACTCCTGCAAAGAGATGAGCTGTTACCCTGACTTCCCCTTCCCTGATGACCACCCCAACTACATGCACAACACCAGGCTCCAGCACTACATCTGCAAGTATGCCAAGCACTTTGACCTTCTCCAGCATATACAATTCAAGGTAAAAAGCCTAGAGTGGAGAGGGACAGTCAACAGCAGGGGGACCTGCCACAGGGAAAATCACAAAGTCCTATAGTCATTTGGGTTGGAAGAAACCTTCAATATCATCAAATCCAACCATCAACCCAATTTAGTCACCACTAAATCATGTCCCTCAGCACCACACTTTAAATTCCCACATGGATACTGACTCCAATGCAGGACCACAGGATGTTAGGGATTGGAAGGGACCTTCAGAGATCATCGAGTCCAACCCCTCTGCCAGAGCAGGACCATAGAATCTAGCTCAGATCGCACAGGAACACATCCAGACAGATTGTGAAAGTCTCCAGAGAAGGAGACTCCACAACCTCCCTGGGCAGCCTGTTCCAGTACTCTGTCACCCTTTCAGTAAAGAAGTTCTTCCTCATGTTGAGGTGGAACTTTCTGTGCTGTCGTTCATACATATTGCCCTTGGTATTTGGGGAAAACAAATCCTGGGATGAAATATTCAGGCAAGAAAACCTCCCAGTTTTGTTAAACCAGGTCTCAGCTTCCTTCTTTGTGCATTCCCTGGACGTGCTAGAATAAAATCATAGGGCAAATATCCTCTGGGATTCCTGAGGCCTCTGAATCCAACTTGAACCTCTCTGTCTGCTCTACACACCCACCAATCTCTTTCTTTGTTTCCTTTAAGACCCTGGTCACCAAGGTTAGAAAACACCCCAACTTTTCTGTGACGGGGCAGTGGGAGGTGGTGACCCAGAGGGATGGGAAGGAAGAGACAACTGTTTTTGATGCTGTAATGGTTTGCTCTGGGCATCAAGTCTACCCAAACCTCCCCTTCGCTGACTTCCCAGGTAAGCTTCACACAGGGAATTCATCAACAGGGACACAGCTAGGTAAATATCTTCCATCACCATATTCTTCCCTGAAAAAATACCTTCTCATCATTAGGAGGGCAATATTTTGGGGAGTGGTGTTTTAAATAGGGAACCAAACCCCTGTTTTTTAAATAAAAAATGCTCCAGTAATCAAATTATATCAAAGCAGCAGTCAATACTGATCTTTCCCAAGGGGAAAAAAACCCAAACTTATTGTATGCAGTTTCCTTTAACAGAAGACTTCCCATAGAAGGATTTTGCCAAACACTTCCTGGGGCATTTTCCTGTGATTTTGAGTACAACCATCATATGCATTATCTGATAGCCTTTGCCTTGCTGTTTACATATATGTTATTAGGGAAAGCTTTCTCTCTGGCAAGAGAACAGACCAGATGAATGCCACGGTAGTGTTTGTGGGAAAGGGAGATACCCAAATCAGCACAGCCTCTCCTCTTCATTCCTGGGCTGAATTATGACCCTTTCTGCTTTCCTCCCCAGGAATAGAGAAGTTTAAAGGCTGCTACTTTCACAGCAGAGAGTACAAAGAACCAGAGCAGTTCAGAGCGAAGAAGGTGCTGGTGATAGGCTTGGGCAACTCTGGTTCTGATATTGCTGTGGAGCTCAGCACCATGGCGTCACAGGTATGGGAACCTATACCAGAGCCCATCTCCTCAAGCATATGCCACTGTCTCCATCAGACAAGCCCCAGAGGCTTACAGCCATTACAACAGGGCAGGTTACCCCTACCTCTCTGTCCTTCCAGGTCTACCTGAGCACTCGAAGTGGGTCCTGGGTGATGAAACGTGTCTGGGACAATGGCTACCCCTGGGATATGGTGGTCATCACTCGCTTCCAAACCTGGCTGAGGAATATCCTTCCCAGGGCACTCAGTGACTGGTTGTATGTGAGAAGCATGAATCGGTCCTTCAAGCATGAGAATTTTGGCCTCATGCCACTGGACAGGTATGCATGGGGCTGCCCATCCCCAAATGCCACAAGGCTGATGGTTCTGGATGAGACTGAGCTCTATGCCTATCTGTTGGCTAGCAACAGAATCACAGAACCACAAAACTTAGAAGCTGCAAGGGACCTCCA
Organism: Pogoniulus pusillus; assembly: GCF_015220805.1. NCBI lineage: Eukaryota > Metazoa > Chordata > Aves > Piciformes > Lybiidae > Pogoniulus > Pogoniulus pusillus. The sequence goes on along the minus strand of NC_087271.1, from coordinate 12,592,865 downwards.
GTGATCAAGTCCAACTCCCCTGCCAAGGCAGGATCACCTAGGGTAGTTCACACAGGATTGTATCCAGGTGGGTTTTGAAAGTCTCCAGAGAAGGAGACTCCACAACCTCTCTGGGCAGCCTGTTCCTGTGCTTTGTCACCCTCACTGTAAAGAAGTTTCTCCTCATGTTGAAGTGAAACCTTCTGTGTTCCAATTTGTAGCTGCTGCTCCTTGTTTCTGTGACAACCCCACCATCTTTGCCCTTGCAGAGCCTCCCGCAAGGAGCCAGTGTTCAACGATGACCTCCCAGCTCGCATCGCCTGTGGCATGGTGGTGATAAAGCCAAACGTGAAGGAGTTCAGAGAAACATCCGTCTTGTTCCAAGATGGGACTGTGCAGGATGACGTCGATGTTGTAGTCTTTGCCACTGGTTACATTTACTCTTACCCTTTCATGGAGGATCGTTCCATCATCAAAAGCAGGGACAATGAGGTCACCCTTTACAAAGGTATCATCCCTCCTCAGCTTGAGAAGCCAACCATAGCAGTTATTGGGCTGGTCCAGACACTTGGAGCCATCATGCCAACAGTGGACCTCCAATGCCGCTGGGCAGTCAAGGTGTTTCAGGGTAGGTGGATAGCCATGCACTAAGTGAAGAGCTGTTTTCTGTTAACAGGAGGTAGCATTTCCAAGCAGTAATGGTCAGGCTCAAACTGGCAGCCAGAACAGTGCCTGAGGGCTGATAAAGTTTGGTCAGAAATACCTGCAATGGGGTCTCTGTGTGATGGGGTACGTTTCATCACGAGAGCAGGCCAATTTTTTGCTTGCTGCAGCTCTCAATGAAATCCCTGTGGTGGGGCTGAAGAGCCCCTTGGGCATTACTGCATACCTTTAAGAACAGGGGAGAATGTCAACATCCAAGTCCTGACACTAAAGGGAAGAGGTATGCCTGAGGGTTCTGTTAATCCCTGCAAACCTTATCTGCTTCGGGACAGATCACTTGGGCATAGCTCTCCTTTGTTGACGTTCTTCCCGCTCTTTCTAGGGCAGTGCATGCTCCCTCCCATCAGTGAGATGATAGATGACATTGATGAGAAGATGGGGAAGAAGCTCAAAGGGTAAGCGCACATCACAGAACCCCTCTGTGCTGTCAGAAGGGCCCTGCCATCATCTCAGTCCAAAACGAGTTGGCTACAGGCACTGCGGAGGCTTGAATCAGGCATGTTTGGGTGGAAAATTTGTGACAGAAGGATTTCCTGTCTGAAAATGCTCATTTGCCATCACTGATTGTTATCAAGCTGAAAAAAAAAACAAAACATTTCTCACTCACATGTAACCAGGGTGAGACCCCAGCAGAAATAGAACATTGCCATCATTATTCTTCAAAGTGACTTTCTTCCCCCACAAAGCCCATGGAAGTGCTTGCTTCCCCCCTCACAGGGTATCTGACATTATAGCAAAGCCATACTTTAAAAATATTAATATAGCCAGTGAAAGCTGAATCTGGCCCAAGCAGTGTTTTCTTTTGTTTCTAGAAACTGTTGCAGGGCAGGGACTTTCAAAGCACAATGTTTTCTTGTCAGCCACATTCCTCCACTGACATGGATGCAAGTTCCCTGGAGCCATGATCCCTGCCAGCTCAGCTCCCCAGATGTAGCAAGGAGAGCAGAGGACAGATTCTGCCTTCATTGTGCTTAAAGTAAAAAGCAGTTTTCAAATGTATGAAAAGGGAAAACCTAAAGCAGGCTCTCCTTTCCTCTCCTCTCTCCCCAAAGGCACAGGAACAGCACCACGCTGCAGCCAGATTACATCACCTACATGGACGAGCTGGCCTCAGCCATTGGTGTAAAGCCCAGCATGATGAAGCTCCTGCTGACAGATCCACGGCTGGCCTTGGAGGTCTTCTTCGGCCCCTGCACGCCCTACCAGTTTCGGCTAACGGGCCCAGGGAAGTGGAGTGGGGCCAGAAAGGCCATCCTCACCCAGTGGGACCGCACCCTGAGAGCCACACAAACACGCAGCACCCCTGCTGCCCCCAGCACCTTTCCCTGGCTGGCTGTGATGGGGATGCTCTTCCTGCCACCACTTCTTCTCCTCCTCACTGCCCTTTATAGTTAGAGGACCCAAGCTGGAGAGGAGATGGATCTGAGAAGGCCTTACAGCAGCATTTCAGTATCTGAAGGGGAGCTACAGGAAGGCTGGGGAAGGACTGATTAGAAGGGCTTGTAGTAATAGGATGAGGGACAACGGTTTTAAACTAGAGCAGGGTAGAGTTAGGTTGGACTTACAAAGGAAGTTCTTTACAATGAAGAACAGTAGTGGAATACTGAAACAGGCTGCCCAGAGACAGCGTGGAGACCCCATCCCTGGAAACACAGTCAGACTTGATAGGGCCCTGACCAACCTGATCTCCTTGAAGATGTCCCTGCTTACTACAGGGGAGATGGACAAGAGTACCTTCAAGAATCCTTTTCAACCCAATGCATTCTATGATTCCATGATGCTGGGAGGATGTGGTGAGGATGGGAAGGGATGTCGGACTACTGTGCAGTGTGTGTGTATGGGATGCTTTCTCCATCTGAGCAATGTGGGCTGCTGCCCTGCTGGTTACCTGAAAATAATTCATCAAGAGATCCCCAAAAATGGCATTGATAAATCATGTGCAGTCTCCATACATGGTAAATTTGGGGGTTTCTCAGGTAGGCCTATGAAAGATTGTAAATATCAAGTGCAGTATCTACTGGTTGTTTTATCCCTCTAAATGTGTTTCAAATAGTAGTACTTTGTTACACAGCTTTAAATCTCTGCCTGCTGCCTCTTTTGTCCGGTGGAAAACTGCAGTTAAAGTGTCTGGGTTTCTTGAAATAAGTTTTGGTGTAGAGCTTGGGCTCTGGCTAAAAAAGAGCTTGCCTCAATAGGCCCCTTTGAAAAAGAATTTTCATAACAAGCAAAGCAAAGCATTCACATTTTTTCCAGTAAAGGAAAGATGCCCACACCAAATTAAAATATTAAGAGGAATACTCTGATATTCCAGAGTATTCTCAGAGCAACTTTTAGACTCTGTTGAAATATCGCAGTATCACAGTATCATCAGGGTTGGAAGAGACCTCACAGATCATCAAGTCCAACCCTTTACCACAGAGCTCAAGGCTAGACCATGGCACCAAGTGCCACATCCAATCTTGCCTTTAACAGCCCCAGGGACGGTGACTCCACCACCTCCCCGGGCAGCCCATTCCAGTGTCCAATGATATGTAAGAATCCAAAGGCTGATATCAACTGTGTCTGGCAGCCACATTCCCTTTTCAGTGCCTCTGCCTGAGCTAACATGCTGCTTCCTACCAGGTGTGATGGTTTGGCTGTTCCCTGCCCCCCACACTTTGGAAATCACCCAGACCAGACTCAGCTGGCTCTGGAAATTGAAGCTTATTATTTACAGCTTGGCACAAGATACAAGCAGATATTTACAGTATATACAGACATATACAGAAATATACAAGTTAAAAAGTAATACAGAAACACAACAGCCCTCCCAGAAACATGAGTCCCCAGAAGGGGCTCTCTTCCACCTTCTCCCACCCCCCCTACCTTACCCCAGACGTCGCCTTGTGCCCCAAGGAAGAAGGGAGGGTTGGCCAGGGGGTTAGGAAGCAAGTGGATTAATCAGAGAGATGGTAAGTGAGGTTAGAAAGAAATGCAGCCCAGAGCCCAGGCAGTGCCCAAATGCCTATCTATGTTTACACTCTTGTTCTTAAACTTCTCAGCAAGCCTATGAGTAAACATCACTGTTGTTTCCCTTTCACAGCCTGTAATCTAATTCTTCTCACCAAACCATTCTATCTAGCTTCGAACTAGCACACCAGGAGATGAAGAAGTTTGTCTGCTCTGATTTATTCTGTCCAAATGATGTGTTAGCTTCCCACTGTGGGAAGCGAGCTCTTCCTTCAACTGTGGTCTAGCTCCAAAGACCTCAGACACACTATCTCAAATATAAATTTAAAAATAGTGATATCATCTGAGCAGGGCTTTTAATTCTTCTGCAATTAACAAGTTGTGCAGTCTATCCTTTCTACAAGATGAGGGCAGCCTTTTTAGCCAGCTAGGACATAGACAGCAGCAGTGGAGGATGTTGCTGCATAGCTCACAGGGTGCTCGCAGGACCCACATTAAACATGATGGGAGATGGGAGCCCTTGCTTTTGAAAAGCCAAAGTACCAGGTTATGTGGAATTAAGGGCAATGGGGAGAAAAGGCAGTTGTTGGCCTTGGCAGCTGTGGGGTGAACTGGAGAGAGTGTCAGGGTCCTAATGAGGGGAGCAGAGATGATGTCAGGGAATGAAGAAAGAATCATAGAATCATAGAATCAACCAGGTTGGAAGAGACCTCCAAGATCATCCAGTCCAACCTAGCACCCAGACCTAACCAATCAACTAGACCATGGCACTAAGTGCCTCATCCAGGCTTTTCTTGAAGACCCCCAGGGACGGTGTCCCCTGTGGGGTGCTGGCAAGCCAGTTCTGCCTTCCCTAGGTATGGCCAACAAATGAATGTGGGCCAGGCTGTCACAGGAGCTCTCTAGGTTTGGCCAAACAGGATGGATAACTTCATCATTGTCAAACATGAGGTGAGAGCCTGTGTCTGTGCTGCTGAGGGCACCTCAGCTGCACTTATCTCCCCCGACAGAGTGCAGGGCATTATTACTGACCAGAGGATCATGGGGAAGCTACACATAGCTGCTGGTTTGGAATTCCTCTGTTCTGCAGCTGTTCTCTAGTGTGTAAGGCCACTCCATTGCACCACCACCAAAGCCTGGGTCCCAGCACTCTCAGATTTTAGGCTATACCCAAAGCTCTGCTGAAAAATGCCATTCAAGGCTCGTGAAGTTCACTGCAAGCCTTCCACCTCTTCTTGCAGAGTTCAAGGGCAAATATTTCCATGCTGTATGGGTTAAACTGAAGGTCCTAGGCTCTCTTATTTTCATCTCTCCTTCCACTCAGAGATAACAAAAGAAGCTTGAGCTTGGCTCATAAATTCCTCAAGCAGCAGCACATCTCCTTGCTGCACCACTCTCTTGTTTCCCCTCCTGCAAGTCACTTTCTCATGTCATTGGTGTGTTTGTTTATATGAAGTCTGCCTGCCTTGGCCACAGTAGTCCAGCTTCTTCCAGTTCTAATATCTTCAGACTGGTGAAGCTCTCAGAGAAATAACCCAGTACTTTGGGCTTTGCAGGACAATTTCTCTATAGAAAAGTACTTTCTAGAGGCCAAATAGTAAAACAGCCAGTGGGGCTAATCTTCAGTGGAGCAGCCCTAAGGTCTCAAGACCAACTGTGAGCGATGAGCAGCTTCTCAGGCCAGTTGAATGAGCTAAGGAATGAACCAATTGAATGACCCAAGGAACGAACCAGTCAGAGCTCCTCTATCAATTTAACCTGGAACTTCCCACTTGGACTGATGGAGGGGTGGTGCTGCAGAATCTTCTCAATTACATCCAAATGTCATCTAACAGCTTGTCTCTCCTGTGAGAATAAGAGAAAACTTGACAGCCACAAGAAAAGACTGGATGAGGCACTTAGTGCCATAGTCTAGTTGATTGGATAGGGCAGGGTGATAGGTTGGACTGGATGATCTTGGAGGTCTCTTCCAACCTGGTTGATTCTATGATTCTATGATTCTATTAAGTTGTGTGGGAGATGCTGGAGTCTCCATCACTAGAAGCTTTTAAAACAGGTGATGGAAATAAGGTTGTATAGGTTAGTTACAGTTGCATTTGGAAGTGAGGATGAGTTAGATGTTCCTAATCTCTCTTCCCATCCTGCCTCATAAGGTTTAGTGAAGCTGTTGGAGTGAAAGATCTACTAGCTGATGTGAACTAACACAGCTCCACAATGCATGTGCTGACTCCTCAGCAAGGTACTTCTGAGTGGTTTGAGAGTAGCACATTGCTTAATGGTATGAGAGGTTAGTGCTCCTTAGAAACCTGATTTCTGGTAATAATGAGAGTAGCACATGGCATAATGTTGGTGGTTAGTCCTCTTTAAAACCTGATTTCTGGCAATAAATGCACAAAAGTGCTTCTAGATGGGAGGCTGGAGTGGTGCAGAAGCAAGTCTTCGGCTGAATTAGGAGCTGTGAGAGTCTAAATCCTCTCTCTTGTTCATCAGCAAAGATTAAGATTGCCTTTGTTAACCTCATCTGTTTGCTTAGACTAGGTGCTCTGTCGAAAGCTCAGGGATGCAAATCAACAGACAATGCCTTGGAAATTCCTGGACCTCAGCCTGAATGCCCAGGATGTGTACATCTTATGTCAGCTACCCCAGAAGGAAAAGCCTTATGTGTATTCGAGGTATGGACAGGTACAGCACAGGGAGGGGGTGAAAGCCCTCCCCAGCGCTGCCACTGGACCCTTGTGAATGCATGAGCACACAGGAAGATTCCCCAGGGAGCTGCACCTGGACATTGAGCTAAAAAACTGTATAAAAAAGACAGGAACGATGCCTGCCAATGGGTGGATCTCCACCAGACCACCAAGTGTGGACCTCCAGAGCTGCACCACCACCAGCAGCACCACCAGAAAACCCCCTGATGAACTCCACAGAAGATCATCCCTGGGCCATGCATCCATCTCTCTCTCTCCCCTGCCCATCCATGACTGAGGGTAGCTGATCTCAGCTCTTTTCCTTCCTTGCTTCTTCTCTTCTACTCTTTGTCTCTCTCCCCTCCTTCTCTCTCTCTCTCTCTGTTTTGTCCAACTTTATCTTTTAATACATAGTTCTGTGGTGATACATGGTCTCGTTTGTACCTTAATTTCACAATATGGAAATCCATAAGAACAGATCTTGCTCCTCTGAGCAAAGATACTCTTAATCTCTGCTCTCTGGACCTTGACAGGAGCCCACGCTGGGGGATGGGATGGTTAGCCACGGGAACACCTCTGCTGAAGATGAAGAGGCAGCAGGAATTGAAAGCATTCAAACTGCTCAGCTTTGGAGCCTGGTCAATATTTACAGAAAGGGGTCACCTGCCCGGACTGAATTTTTGAAAACACTTGAAGGCTGATGGTTGACTTTGCCTGGTGGTGGTAGGAAGATGCCTTCTGGATGGGCTGTGCATGTCTTAACCCTGTGCTTTCAATAAAGCTCTTACAAGTGACTGCTTACAAATGACCTTAACTGTAACTCCTGCCTGCTCTGATGGCCTCTTCAGCAGTTATGTATAATTACCTATGAAATGACAGAGAGAGACACCTCAGCACTGAGGTCTGGCTCAGAAGAGCTGAGGAGGGTCTCAAGCTCTTCCTTATGCTGCATAATTTTTGGGTGCATCTCACATGGTACTTGGGGAGTGTATGTCTTTATCTGCTTTTGAGTCCTGGTGCAAAGCTAGGCTGGGCAAGGGAAGGTGTGTGTGTCCACCAGGGTTGTTCTTGTGAGCAGTTGTCTGGGGAAGCTGTTAAATGTACATTTTAAAACTTCCCAAAACAAGAGGTTAAACCCTGCAGTTCTCCAGGCTTTCATAACACATCCGTTTAACAAGGACAGCAGTTTTGTCTTGACAAATTCCATGGGTTACATGCTTGGAAAACGTGGTGACTTATTAATCCAGGTTAAACTTTGACAAATACTTTGGAATAAAACATCTGTGCCCTCTATGGAGAGATCTCCTTCTCTAGCAAGCAAAGCTGCTACAGCCCATGTCTGCTCCAGCAGATCCTTTGGGTCTCCTGAACAGTAATGTCTCATTTAAGAAGGAGTTTAAGATATTGAACAAATCTAGATCTGATTTAAAATAAATTTAAGTGTCCTCTACATGATGGGAATGTAGATGGGAACACAGCCACCTCTGATTGGCAGAAAGGTTTTGTCCTTTTTGTTCTATTTTGTTAGGGCTTTTTAAGGAGGAATTTGCCTTAGTCCAAAGCATAAATATTTTTTTCAGTGCCAAAATCCAGATTCAAATAGGGATGTGGAATACCCATTTTTCCACCAGCAGTTTCTTGCAGCCTCCATCCATCCCATGGATTGCCACATCCCACGGATTGCCACATCCCACAGCCTCATAGTAAGCCATGGGAGGCAACAGCCACCTCTGAGGCAGCCTGATCTCCATGTGCAGAGAAGCAATGGTGATCAGAGCCTTCTGGTCAATAATGGGAGGCAGTGACAATATTAATGTGCTAGTTTGAAGCTAGCTGGAATATTTTGTTGTTAGATTATAGACTGTGAAAAGGAAACAATGGTGATGTCTACTTCACTCATAGGCTTGCTGAGATGTATAAACCCAAGAACATATAGACAACACAGTTGCTCCTCTGGCTCTGGCTGCCTGCAATTTTCTCCCTAATCAGCTGTCTACCTAATCCTTCTGCTTTCTAACCTCTCTGGCCAATTCTCCAAACTCACCTTGAATGTAAGGCAAAGTCTGGGATAAGGTAGAGGGGTGGAAAGGAGGTGGAAGGGTGGCTGAGAGCCCCTCCTGGGGACTCGGGTTTCTGGGAGGGCTGTTGTGTTTCTGTATTACTTTTTTAAACTTGCATATTTCTGTCTATAGCTGTACATACTGTAAATACCTGCTTGTATATTGTGCTAAGCTGTAAATAATAAAGCTTCATTCTAATTTCCAACTTGACTGAGTCTAGTCTGGGTGATTTCATAAGAGTGGGGGCATGGGTAACACCCAAACCATCACATCCTTATTTTTGGCACCCAGTATGGGGCTAACTAAATTTGACTGATTGTTATTTAAGTCTGGAAATTAAAAATTAATTTTATTTTCTATTTTGTACCCAATAGGGGCATGGTTCTTATGCCATTGTTTGATAGCAAAAACTGGTTCATCAAATTTTTTATATGATATGGAAAAAGCTTAAAGGGATGTTTTTGGCCTTCAGAGACTACTGTCTCAGTTGGATTGGCTTCAATATTACTGAAATTGTTGCTGAATCTACTTTTATTAAGTCAGGAAATATTAAAACTCCTCTTTCTCCTCCAACAGCTTTAATGCATGTAGTTTTGTCTAAAATGGACCTGCCAAATCCCTGTAGTGAATGTTACACACGTGACACCGTGGTACATTTATGATGTGTGATCCTAGCCCTAGTAATTCTGGTTTTAGCCCTAATGCTGGCATTGTGGAACAGAAATTCAAATGTGGCTCCTTTAACAAAACAGAAAAAGAGACAAGTGTCCTTGCAAAGAGAGTTAGAGATAAGGCATACAGAAAATCAAGACTATGTCAGCTTGAGTAGAGAGCAACAGGGGGTCGCCATGTCCACTGCTGCACCTCCTCCCGCAGGTCCTGGGACAACTGCCAAAGTCTTGGTTGTTGACAATAACTGTCGGAGTCCGGAGGCTGTGTCCTGGAGTCCTGTACCCCTAAATTCCTCTCCTGCCCGGGACTTGGAGGGGAAAGGGGAAAAGACACCTGGTTTCCCTCCCCCTTTGCCTGCAGCTGTGAAGGGGGGGAGGACTGCCCCGTGAGTTCCCGCGCTGGAGCCAGGCTGGCATTGGCCGTGCGCTTTCGCGCCTAAGGTGTGGTAACTCTGCCCTTTGTCTAGCCAAGGTTATAAATATTGGGGGTCTTCCTGCCTTTGGGGTTCCTGCTTTGGAGTTTGCCTGTGCCTGGACGTATGTGTCTGCCTGAGCTCACACACTCCCCTGTGCCTGGACTGCAGAGAGACCAAGGATTCGCTTTCCTGTTGACACCTTTGTGTGCCTAACGACCCTTAAGGACCTCTTAACGATTCACCTGCAGCCCCTGGAAAAGAAGAGGAAGACAGACCCCACGAGTCAGCCTGAGTGAGTTATTTGGCTTAGCTTAATTTAGTAAGAAACCGCTATTAATTAATAGCTAAAGCCTTTCCCAACTTCTGACTTCCAAAATAGTCAGATTATTGATGGTGTCCTTGTAGGTTAATTCTCAAGCGACTGAATCTGCTTATAAAACTAAATTAATCTTTGTATATATAGTTGTGGGGGCGGGTTTCTGGAAAACAAAAAATAACTATTTTTGATAAATTCCCGACTCAGCCACACATTAATTCCTGCTTTCTGCAACAGGCTGGTGAGAGGCGAGATCAGGGTACTGACGACTCGACTCAGCAGCTTCTATGCGTCAGTACAGCTTTATTAGGGTAGCGAAGCCTCTTATGTAGTGCTCAGAGGAGGTGTATACAATCAGCCTGGGGTTGGAACAAGTGGACAGTACAGATTGGCCCAGAGCCACGTGCAAGATGCAGATAGGTTGCCTGTGCCAAAACAACCTGTGATCTCCACCCCAGGGTCCGCCCTAGGGGCTGGCAGGTCCAGCTCCCTGCAGGTGCATGTGGGTTGCTCACTTGTCCACAGCCTAGCTTCCTGAGCCAGCAATGCTCAAGGACATCTCCCTCATGTTTACAGCTCATGTCCCGCTGCGGGAGAATTCTCCCACAAATAACATGGCAGGCAACCAAAGAACAGGTGAGCTGTTCAAGTCTCTGCTGTTTCTTCACCTAATTCAAATCCTCAGGCAGCAGAAACCAGATTCAAACTCATAGGCCTCAGGTCAGACCCTAAATAATTCAGACCTACTAAAAGGCACTCCCAAAGCCTTTTTGGCTCCAATTTTCCTTGCTCCAGCAAAAGCTAAGGCTAAGATGAAACATTTGACAAAGAGTGATTCAAGAGAGGATTTAGGAGAGGGAACCACTGGTACACAAGAGGAAGAAGAGGAGAAACACAGTCTTAAAGACTTAGCCAATATACTCAAATCACAATACTCTGATGAGAGGAGCTTTGTAAGATTGGCTGCCAAGAAGAAGGGTGATTCTGAGGAGTTTAAGAATGCTCTTAGGAAAGTTCTGTTTCTAGGCCAAGGACCACCAGGACAACCAGAGGGAGAGGAGAAAGATGACATCCAGGATTCCAATGATCCCCTCAGAGAGATCATGAGTTAGTGGAGTTTTCAATATACAGGGAGGTAGGGAGGCACTTCAACAAAACCTACACCTTGGACTTTAGGAGGGCAAACTTCAATTTGCTCAAGGAACTTATTTCCAATGTCCCCTGGGCAGCAGTCCTTGAGAACAAAGGGGTCCAGGAAGGTTGGACCTACTTTAAACAGGAGCTCTTCAAGACACAGGAACTGGCAGTTCCCATGTGCCGAAAGATGAGCCGCAGGGGGAGGCGACCAGCCTGGATGAGCAAAGAGGTCCTGAAGGAAGTGGGGGAGAAAAAGAGGGTGTATCGCCTCTGGAAGGAGGGGAAGGCTTCTCCTGATGTGTTTAAGGAGGTAGCCAGACTATGTAGGAGAAAAATTAGAGAGGCTAAGGCTCAGCTAGAACTTAGGCTGCCACTTCCGTGAAAGTTAACAAAAAACACTTTTATAAATTTATCAATGCTAAAAGGAAGGGCAAGAAGAGCCTGCACTGCTTACTGGACCAGGAGGGGAACACTATAACTGATGATGAAGCAAAGGCAGAGGTCCTGAATGCCTTCTTCGCCTCAGTTTTCCACAGTAAGGAGGGAGGAGTTCAGGGCAAGTGGCCTCTTGAACTGGGGGATGGGGTCGGGGAGCGGTGTGTTCCCCTGGAAATTCATGAAGAATTAGTTCAGGACCTGCTGAGCCATCTGGACACCCACAAGTCCATGGGACCAGATGGGATCCATCCCAGGGTGCTGAGAGAGCTGGCAGCTGAGCTGGCCAAGCCACTCTCCATCATTTTCCAGCAGTCCTGGCTCACCGGAGAGGTCCCAGGAGACTGGAAAATGGCCAACGTGGTCCCCATCCACAAGAAGGGTCGGATGGAGGAACCTGGGAACTACAGACCTGTCAGCCTGACCTCAGTGCCAGGGAAACTGATGGAGCAGGTTCTCTTGGGGCCAATAACTGCGCACCTGAGGGATGGCAAAGATCTCAGGTCCAGCCAGCATGGGTTTAGGAAGGGCAGATCCTGCCTTTCTAACCTGATCTCCTTCTATGATCAGGTGACCCGCTTGGTGGATGTGGGGAGGCCTGTGGATGTGGTCTATCTGGACTTCAGCAAGGCCTTTGACACTGTCCCCCACAGCAAACTGCTGGCTAAGCTGTCAGCCCGTGGCTTGGATGGCAACACTCTGTGCTGGGTTAGGAACTGGCTGGAGGGCCGGACCCAGAGAGTGGTGGTGAATGGTGCCACATCCAGCTGGCGGCCAGTCACTAGTGGTGTCCCTCAGGGATCTGTGCTGGGCCCCATCCTCTTTAACATCTTCATAGATGATCTGGATGAGGGCATCGAGTCAGTCATCAGCGAGTTTGCAGATGACACTAAGCTGGGGGCAGATGTGACTGAGTTGGAGGGCAGAAGGGCTCTGCAGCGGGACCTTGACCGCCTGGACAGATGGGCAGAGGCCAATGGGATGGCATTCAATAGCTCAAAGTGCAGGGTGCTGCACTTTGGCCACAACAACCCCATGCAGAGATACAGGCTGGGGTCGGAGTGGCTGGAGAGCAGCCAGACAGAGAGGGATCTGGGGGTACTGATTGATACCCATCTGAACATGAGCCAGCAGTGTGCCCAGCTGGCCAAGAGAGCCAGTGGCATCCTGGCCTGCATCAGGAATAGTGTGGTCAGCAGGAGCAGGGAGGTCATTCTGCCCCTGTACTCTGCACTGGTCAGACCACACCTCGAGTACTGCGTTCAGTCCTGGGCCCCCCAGTTTAGGAAGGACATTGAGATGCTCGAGCGTGTCCAGAGAAGGGCGACGAGGCTGGTGAGAGGCCTTGAGCACAGCCCTACGAGGAGAGGCTGAGGGAGCTGGGATTGGTTAGCCTGGAGAAGAGGAGGCTCAGGGGTGACCTTATTGCTGTCTACAACTACCTGAAGGGAGGTTGTGGCCAGGAGGAGGTTGCTCTCTTCTCTCAGGTGGCCAGCTCCAGAACGAGAGGACACAGCCTCAGGCTGCGCCAGGGGAAATTTAGGCTGGAGGTGAGGAGAAAGTTCTTCACTGAGAGAGTCATTGGACACTGGAATGGGCTGCCCGGGGAGGTGGTGGAGTCGTCGTCCCTGGGGCAGTTCAAGGCAAGGTTGGATGTGGCACTTGGTGCCATGGTCTAGCCTTGGGCACTGTGGTAAAGGGTTGGACTTGATGATCCATGAGGTCTCTTCCAACCTTGGTGATACTGTGATACTGTGTGATACTGTGAGATCAGGGAAGTTAGAAATGAATACTCAAGGGAATCAGGAGAGACAACCCTGAGCTGGCTGGTGAGATGCTGTGCTATTGGTGCAAATGCCCTGCAGGTAGCAGGCAAGTCTGCCAAGCAGCTGGGGCCACTCACCAAGAAGAGTGGAGTGGACAAATACCTAGCAAGTCCTCTTGGTAAGGTTAGCTTGTGGACACACCTTCTGTTGGCTGTGGCTATGAGATATCCTTTCTGAGATGATCTGCCATGGGCTGCCAAGAAGTGGAACACCATTGAGGAGGGAATTAAGCTTCTGAAGAAGTTTGCTGTGAAGGAAGTGCTTTATGGAGATCATGGCACACATGAGCTTGATGACATTCCTCTTGGAACAGGTCTCATGAAGAAGCTTATTAAGCTTGCTCCTTCATCCTATGCTAACATCTTGGCTAGCAGGCTTCTATCAAGGAGTGATAATGGAAGGCCTCTCACTGTTGGTGAATTCACTAACCAGCTGAGGCAAATAGAAGACAGCTTGTCACATTCTGCCATAATCTCTGCCATAAAAACTCTGGGTACGGAGACAAAAGATGGCATTAAGGATGACATTAAAGATAGCATGGAAGAACCGAAGGAGGGAATTAAAACCCCCATTTCCAATCTGGCAAAGGATACCATCCCTTCATCATCTGAATGGGTGCATGTTTCTGCCATCAGGAACAGATGCCCACCTCCTGCAAGGCAATTCCAGCCCAGGAGACAAATTCCACCTAGACATCAGCAATCACGTGCATCACTGTGGATAATGCTGCATGACCAATTTGGTGAGAACATGAACAAGTGGGATGGTCAATCTCCTTCAGTTCTTTCGAAGAGAGTCAGGGAACTGCAGAGTGGCAGAAACAGAGGCAACAATGCCAGAAAAGAAGCTGTCACTTCTGCAGCTCCCCAGAGTAACTGCAGTTATTCTAATAGGGTGTGTGGCAGCAGTGGATGTATGATGCTGAGCACCCCATTTTGCTTAGAGATTGGCTTAACAAGAACCTTTACCCTTTATTTCTTATTTTTTATTGTTGTTGTCTGCCTTCACTAGAACACATGCCAAAAAACTGCTGACAAAAGCCTAGAAAACTGCAAAGCAGGCTGTGTTGGGACTTGTTTGTATACAGATTTGCCCCGCCTTGGCTTAAAGCATTATTTTACATTGAGCTGGCAAAACTAATGCTGGAGTTCTGTAGGGGAGGTGCCTTTCTGCTCTGATTAAGACTGAATGGATATATTCAGTTTCTTCTTCCTTCTAAGGATAAAAAGCCCATTGTAGAGCCCAAACTTCCACCACCGTGACAGGGAGTTTTACTTTTCAAGGAGAGAAGCGTCTCACCAGCAGCCAGGCACATGAACATACTGTTCTGAGCTCTCATCCTGAGCCACCAGTGGTTATTAGCAGCTCCTGGCTTTTTCTATGATCATCTGTGGCTGGTATACCCCAAATTCCAATGAGGCTTGTGCCCCAGCATATGACAAATACAGCTATTTGGTGTCCCAGGCTGGGTAGAGGGAAGGTGGTGAAACAGTTCCCCAGATTATGTGTCCTGACTTGGTCTCACTCCATCCCTTGGTGAAAGCTCATTTTCCCTAGCAGTGTATGTGCGTGTTATGGTGGTGGCAGGGTGTCATGGAGTGGCAGCAGATATTGCTTGCTCAGATATGTGGACAGGGACCTTTGAGGCCATGTCTGCTCCTGTCTCTGCAACAACAGATATTCATGGTGATTGACCCAAGCACACCAACGGATGCTCTGCTTAAACACCAAGCCATGAAGCCTTTTTCTATCCCTGAACATATAAACCCCCACTGATATGCTCTCTGTTCTGGTCTATTCTGCTCTGCACAGACTGTCCAGTGAGAGAATCTGGAGAAAGTGGGTCCCAGGTATCCCAGGATGATATTCCCTGCTGTGCCAGCAGCAGAGGTAAGTAGAGCAACCAGAATTTCCCTGTGTGTTTCCAAGGGCTCCTCAGCACTCTGGGCATGCATGTACATGTGCACAATTACAGTAACTGCCTCCCTGCTATCGTACTGTCCATCTCCACTTATACTTTTAGTTCTGCACTCCTGGTCAAGACCATTACAGAGGTATTTGTGAAAAGGAACACCATAGACCTGAGGCAGATCACAGGAAAGTGAGTTTTAATTGCACGGCACTGAAGCTTTAGCAATGTTCCTGCCCTAGACACATACAATGCATCTCATCCTGTGTCTCTCCAGGCTGGATTCCCCATCAAGGATAGCCAGAGCCACCACTGTGTAAGCAGCTGCAGCAGAGGTATTTGGCCCTATTACTCTGCCAGTCACTCATCTATAGCAAAATACAATTTGTTCTTTTAGAAAGCTCCCCTGAACTGCTCTCCCAAAAGCACTAGCACCACACCTGCTGCCACCACCATGTCCCTCTAGCTACAAGTCACTTGGAGGCTTGCTGGGGAGCTCAGAAAAGCAGGAGAACAGAATATTTGCCAGATTGTCTACATTTGCTGAGCATTGGCAAGTATCTTTGCAAGCACAATGTTTTGTGCATCTGGAGAAGAGTCTAGTGGGAGGGAAAGCTTGGAGATGTAGCCTGCAGAAACCCCATCTGCATCAAAGATGTGCAAGGCTTGTTGTCCATTTGTCTTGGTAACCATGTCCCATTGGCCTAGGAGAGCAAACTCTGAATGTTTCTTCATGCTCATGACAGTGGTCTGAAACCTGAATTCAAATGAATGAGTTTGATTTCACAGACTCCACGCTTTGCAAGCACACTGCTCTTAGCCGCCACTGGCTGAGCTGTGCTGAAGTGTGGCTGACACAGCTGTCCACAGACTGGGTGTGTGCTCCAAACTTAACGTGATCCCATGGGCAAAGTCAGGAGGCCAGGTGTTGGCCAAACACAGTGTGAGATCCAGGGATAGGCAAACCCAAGAGAGGGGACCTTTTTTTTGGCTGGAGAGCAGCCAAACAGAGAGGGATCTGGGGGTGCTGATTGATACCCGCCTGAACATGAGCCAGCAGTGTGCCCAGGTGGCCAAGAGAGCCAGTGGCATCCTGGCCTGCATCAGGAATGGTGTGGTCAGCAGGAGCAGGGAGGTCATTCTGCCCCTGTACTCTGCACTGGTTAGACCACACCTTGAGTGCTGTGTTCAGTTCTGGGCCCCCCAGTTTAGGAGGGACATTGAGATGCTTGAGCGTGTCCAGAGAAGGGCAATGAGGCTGGTGAGAGGCCTTGAGCACAGCCCTACGAGGAGAGGCTGAGGGAGCTGGGATTGTTTAGCCTGGAGAAGAGGAGGCTCAGGGGTGACCTTATTGCTGTCTACAACTACCTGAAGGGAGGTTGTGGCCAGGAGGATGTTGCTCTCTTCTCTCAGGTGGCCAGCACCAGAACGAGAGGACACAGCCTCAAGCTGCACCAGGGGAAATTTAGGCTCGAGGTGAGGAGAAAGTTCTTCACTGAGAGAGTCATTGGACACTGGAATGGGCTGCCCGGGGAGGTGGTGGAGTCGCCGTCCCTGGAGCTGTTCAAGGCAAGATTGGACGTGGCACTTGGTGCCATGGTCTAGCCTTGAGCTCTGTGGTAAAGGGTTGGACTTGATGATCTGTGAGGTCTCTTCCAACCCTGATAATACTGTGATACTGTGATACTGTGAACTACCTAAAAGGAAGTTGTCAGGTAGGGGTTAGGCTCTTCTCCCAGGCAACTAGTGACAAGAGGGCATGGTGTGAAGCTGCACCAGGGGAGGTTTAGGTTGGATATAAAGGGGCACTTCCTCACAGAAAGGGTGATTGGACACTAGAATGGACTGCTCAGGGAGGTGGTGGAGTCACCAATCCTGAAAAGATGTGGCACTTGGTGGCATGGTTTAGCTGATGTCATGGTGTTAGGTCGTAGGCTGGACTTGATGATCTCAGAGGTCTTTTCCAGTCCCAATGATTCTGTGAAGGCTGATATCTTTGTGGGTGCTGCAGATGTGTGGTGGTCTTGACTACTGCACTCCTGACAGTGCCCTTGCACAGGGATGGTGAGTCCCATGCCTCCATAGACCAAAAAACAAGTTGTGTTCAAGCACCTGGGTCTGGCACAAAGCTTAGCAGACCAAAGCTTAGCAGACCCTTCCTATAGCTGATTACCCTCCTTGTAACCAATGTGCATCTTATTTTCACTTCTAGTTTCAAGTCCCAGCTATAGACCCATCTCGTGTCACTACATATCCGAGCACAGCCTCTGAGCAGTTGTCTGTTGGATGAAGAAGCATTACTTATCACCTTCTGTTCTGTAGACTTTGGACGAGTTTTTCCTCCCTCTCCCTTACTGCCTCCTTAGTTATTTAACTCTTAAAGAGCTGTTGCAAATCTGGGTCCACCAGTCCAGGAGTATCTTTGTCAGTGCCAAGGTGAATCACAGAAACATCCAGGTTGGAAAAGACCCTCAGGATCACCAAGTCCAACCTATAACCCTACTCTACAAGACTCACCTTAAACCATATCCTTAAGCACCACAGCCAAACAACCCTTAAACACATCCAGGGTCAGTGACTCAACCACCTCCCTGGGCAGCTCATTCAGTGCTTGATCATACTCTCCATGAAAAACTTTTTCCTAATATCTAATCTAAACCTACGCAGTCTCATCATGAGGCCATTTCCCCTTGTTCTGTCTCCAATTACCTGTGAGAGAAGGCCAGCACCAGCCTCTCCAATGTCCCTTCAGGTAGTTGTAGACAGCAATGAGGTCTCCCCTCAGCTTACTCTTCTTCAAACTGAACAGCCCCAGCTCCCTCCATCACTACAGATGGAGCTGACAGCTTTCACCATGTTCCCAGCACTCATGCTGCAGAGCTTCAGTGAGCTATGTGCTGTCATCCCATGGCACAAACATCACTTAGTATTTTTCTAATCACCAATCTTCCTAAATACCCAGTCCTCTAGCAACTGTCCAGCCTTTCACACTTTCTCACTGGTCACCCCTAAGTATATTGAGCATCTAAGGGCAAGGCCTTATCCAAAGCCACCCTCGTCCCTTTCACTTCCAACATCATATACCCCTGGGAGATACCTAGATGAGGACTATGTCCCACATTCATATCTCACCTAACATTTCCACTTCATTTGTGCATAGGACCTTGGTATACTGGTGTTGGTGGCCATTCAATGATCTCCCAGTTTGCATGGGGAGTCTCTTGCCTGTATGTGCAGCCAATGGCATGATGCAGCCTCAGCACCCCATGAACATTGACTGCAAAACCAGCTCACTTATTTCAAAGGTTCTCTGGGTGCAGAATTCTACCAAAACCCTGTTGTCCACCAGCAGCTTCAGCTCCCTTAAGAAAGGCAGCAATGAGGCAATCAAAAAAACTCCACAGCTGGAGCCACCACAGGTCCTCCTTGCACGGCTGAGGAATACATCTGGACCACTCCAGTATCTCCCACCCACTCAATCTCCTCTAGGGATCCTCAAGCAGGTCATCTGGCTCACCCTGAACAACAGCAGGGGAGTTCAGCCACACCTCCCACTGCAAACTCGGGTTGTGCAATCGCTGTGGAGCGCAGTATCCGTGCCAGGGCAGAGGGAGTCACCCTCTCTCCCCTGCCTCTGCCAATGCACGGAGTATTGCCTATAAATTGGGAGCAAAAAGGTCTCTCCCGGAGGCAGCAGTGAGACGGAGCATAGGCAGCTGAGCCTGGGAGGTAAGTGTGCCCATGAGGGGCTGCAAACCCTTTCCATCCCTCCCTGCCCCAAGCAAGCACCCCACAAACTGACACTTCTGAGCTTAGCTGCTACAAATACTTGCAGGGACATTGTGGAAAATGTGGCAGAAACAGGTGTGGGGGAGCAGAGAGAGTTTCCTAGAGGTTTTTTTCTCTATCACCTCTGCAAAAGGACGCGGGGTTCAGTAGCATACATAACCGGGAGATGTTTGTGATACAGCTTAAGTCCCACCAGGAAAAAGAGCACTCCCTCAAACAGTTAACAATCAGTCAGCAGCTTCTGCTAGAGCTTGCTTCATGCAAAAAGGGAAAAGTTCCATTTTCATTCCCACTTGGAAAGGCAGAATGTTCATTAGGTGCTGCCTTCCTATTGAAAGCTGAAATAATTCATGAGGAATTCAATGGGGTTTAGAAAATGCTGTGTCTAACCTAGTATCTCTCCTGAAGACTTTTGGGTGGTGGGGGCTTTGTGGTGTTGGGTTTTTGGTTGTTTTGAGGATTTTTTTTCTGATGAACATACCATTCCCTGCATCCAGTGAAAGCTTCTCCGGGCAGGAGACCTAGTGCCCCCTGGTTGTAGTGCCATCCCAGAATGCCAGGTTGATAACTCAGTTGGGTAGGGTGCTCCTCACCAGCACTGGGGTTAAACTCAGGGTTGCAGCAGCACCTCCATGGGACCTGTATGATGGTCCCCATCCTGGATATGCCCAGCCCAAGCCCCAGCACCTTGCCATCACCCTTTGTTTCATTGCCCAGCACTATCAGGAAGAGTTCAGGTTCATCATCTCCCTGGAAGTTTGTAGGGCTGGACATCAGCCCTAGGGCTACTGCCTATCAAGCACCTGGGTGGAAGCATCTGCAGCCATGAAAAAGCCTGCCTGTCCAGCCCAGACCTCTCCAGCAGGGTAGCCCTGGGGTACACCCACAAAAGCACCCCTAACGCCAAGGTGTGCTATACCCACAGTCCCTCCACTGGCTTTGGTAGCCATGTCAAAGTCAACAGTATCTTCCCTGGGGACAGAGGACATGACTGGCTCAGTGATGCACAGACTGAATAGTCCTGGTACATGATTTGTTTTCTTTTTTGAGAAAGGCAGGGGCAGATCTCCAAAGATAAAACACAAATATTTGCCAGACTGATAAGGAGGGATAGTTTAAACATGGAAAGAAAAATTGGCAGTGATTTGTGGCTTAGCTACATTCCTTCAAAGTGAGTTTCCAGGGCAACTATTGAGTTTTGGAAGCAATTTGGTAGGCTGGATGGATTTATTAGGGAAAAAAGATAGAGAAAATGAAGATTTAAAGACATTTAGCCTAACTTGCAAATGAAGAGCCCAGAATGCTGGTAAAAGAATGAAGGTTTGGGGGTTGTAAACAGAGAAATCCCCTATGCAGGCAGCTGCTCCCTAAGAGAGTGGTGTTTTCTGTGTGTTTTCTCTCAGGTTAAGTGCCATTTGCAGTGTGGAATCCCAGTGGAGACAACGAGGATGAAAGTGGCAGTGGTGGGTGCAGGTGTCAGTGGGCTGGCAGCCACCAAGTGCTGCTTGGATGAGGGGTTGGAGCCCACCTGCTTCGAGAAGAGCCAGGACATTGGTGGGGTCTGGCGCTTCACGGTGAGTCAGCAGTGCCTGCTCTCCTTCCCACTGGAGCTGCAGCTTTGAGTGCTGGGGAGCAGGTTGAGCTGGGCTTCAGTGGGTGGGTAAAGGGTGTGAGAGCTGGGTGCTGACCTCTCCTGTCTCTGTTCCCCAAGACCAGGGGAAGGGGAAAGGGGAAACAGTCCCCACCCCAGGGCACAGAGCTGATGCACCCTGTGGTGTGCCATGCTAGGAGCACATTGAGGCTGGCCGGCCAAGCCTCTACGCATCGGTGATCAGCAACACCTCCAAGGAGATGTCATCATACTCTGACTTCCCCTACCCTGAGGACTTCCCAGTGTTCCTGCCCAATGCCCGGTTCCTGGAATACCTCCAGCGCTACGCTGAGCGCTTCAGCCTCCGGAAGCACATCAAATTTGGGGTGAGTGATGAGTGTTTCAGCACTGCCCATCTCCTCATGCATGCCAGGCACCTGTGATGACTCTGCTTCACTTCCACATTTCAGACCACTGTCATCAGCATCCGGAAGCACTCTGACTTTGCCACCACGGGCCAGTGGGACGTGGTCACAGAGGCAGATGGGAAGCAGACACTGCATGTCTTCGATGCCATTATGGTCTGCATTGGTGTACACTCTGAGCCATCCCTCCCTCTGCATTCTTTTCCTGGTACAGTACATGGCTGCATGCAGTTACCTGCTTCCAGGGATGAGGGAGAAGAAAAATTAGCAGTTCCTAGGAGAAAACTCTTCTTGCTTCTGCCTTCCAAACCTTGTGGCATGGACAGCAGTATGTCCTCATGCTTCAGCAGCCTTGTTTTTACAGGCTCTGGTCACCTCAGAGCAAATTTTCAAGGCAAGGTGGCACAGCCTCAAAGAAGCTGTCCACACAATATATGAGATAGGACAAGGTCCTCTCTGTTCAGCTCCATCATCTTTGACAGGGCTGTATTCATCACTGCTGCGATGAATCTCCCCGGTCATCAGTGTTATCAAGTGCTTCTACAGATGCTTGTAGGACAGAAGGTCTGCAAGCTTTTCTGAACTTCTGTGTCTGCACCTAGTAGAGGCTTCATCCCAAGATGGTAGCAGCACAGCTCTTGCACGTATTCGTCTTGCAAATCTCATTCAGCACATATGACCCTGCTCACTGCCTTGCAGGCATGCATGAGGCCCCATTTTGGAGAGGAAGCACCAAGTCTACATGCGTGGGATGTAGGGCTGGACCTCCCTAAGTCCTCAGTGGCCACTGATTGCACTTCCTTTCTCTTGCCATCTGGATAGCTTCTATGCAAGCTCTCTCAACAAAACCCACAAATGATTAAGTGAAAAAGCTTTTGTTTCTGGGTGATGTCTTAGGTGATGTACTGTGTTCATTTTGGGTGCCATAATTCAAGAAGGAAGGGGACTGTTTGGTCAGCAAAAAGATTAATCAAGTATCTGGAAGTCAGGACTTTTGGAGAAGGAGAGAACTCACTGGCATTATTAAACTTCCAGGAAAGAAAATGTAGGGGAGACACAGTAAGAGTCCTCATTTAGGAGAAGAGAAGGCTCCAAGGAAACTTTATTGTGGCCTTCCAGTATCTGAAGGGGACCTACAAGAAAGCTGGGGAGGAACTTTTTAGGGTGTCAGGTAGTGATAGGACTGGGAGGTAAGGATCCATGCTAGAGGAGGGCAGATTTAGATTAGACATTAGAAAGAAGCTTTTCACCATGAGAGTGGTGAGACACTGGAACAGCTTGCCCAGGAAGGTAGTGGAAGCCTCATCCCTCGAGTTCTTTAAAGCCAGGCTGGCTGTGGCTCTGGGCAACCTGATCTAGTGGAAAGCATCCCTTCCCATGGCAGGAAAGTTGGAACTAGATGATCTTTGAGGTGCCTTCCAACCCTGACAATTCTGTAATTCTTCTCTTCCAAGGCATTGAGAAGTTTCAAGGCCAGTACTTTCACAGCCGGCAGTACAAGCATCCTGACGTGTTCCAGGGGAAGCATGTCCTTGTGGTCGGCATGGGCAATTCAGGAGTGGACATTGCAGTGGAAGCCAGCCATGTAGCTGCAAAGGTAGCCCCACCCAGACACTCCAGGGGTGCAGGGAGGGTGATGTTGGGGGAAGCAACTTAGTTTGCGATCACTGCAGAGAGAGCAAGCTGAATTTCCCTTGCTTAGTGTCCAAATGCTCTTTCTGAACTTGTATTTATTGGTCAAAATCCTACCCTGAAAGCAAGCTAGTTGTTCTCTCCTGTTTCATCTCCACTGCCAGCTGACAGGAGATTTTAAAGATGCTGTGTTCTCTTCTCTCCCGTTTCATCTCCACTGCCAGCTGACAGGAGATTTTAAAGATGCTGTGTTCTCTTCTCTCCTGTTTCATCTCCACTGCCAGCTGACAGGAGATTTTAAAGATGCTGTGGCTGGTTTTTGATTGTGTAGATGTGTGGGTGCCTGCACTGTGTCCATCTGAGGTTACTTCATAAAGGCAAAGCAGTGAATCCATCACCTGAATTGCTGATTCTACTCTCTCCCAGGTGACCATCAGCACCAGCCGAGGTGCCTGGCTGCTCAGCCGTGTCTATGAGCACGGCTACCCATGGGACATGGTTTTCAACACTCGCCTTATGAGCTTGATCAGAAACAGCCTCCCTGGACCCCTTTCACGGGCACTGTTAAACTACAAGGTGAACCAGAGATTCAATCACGAAAACTATGGCCTTCAACCAGAGAAAAGGTACTTCATAGTGGCTTTCACACCATATAGCATGACAGGGTTTGTGCTGTAAGCAAAGAGGAGATCTCCAGCAATCAATGCCCAGACTGACTCCAGCAGGGAGTCTGTAGCCAACTAGGAGAAGATAACCTGTATCTCCCTTAAGTAGTATGAGATGAACCAAGCTGGAAAATCTCAGGAGGGACCAGAAGAGCATTCCTGATGAGGCTTCCTGGGGAAGGTGAAAGAGGGAGACTTAAAGTATGAATCAGCTCTGAAAAGCAATGGTTTATAGAGTAATTGATTGAATGGAAGAAGGCAAGAGATGGCCATGACTCACTAAGGATATCAGACAGGGCGACACTGGTGCAAGGGTGAAATATGCCAGGTTTTTAAGAGATGGGAGGCAGAGCTGTTTGCTCAAAGCAAATGACAGCAGGAGGTCATGGGGCTGGAGACCCAGGGGGAGGAAGTGGGACACTGGCAGGCTTTCTTTTGTCATCTCCGTTGCTCAGAGCCCCTCGGCTCTCCACAGCTGTCTGGTGCGTGAGCCTGTGCTGAACGATGACCTTCCAAGCCACATCTTGACGGGGAGGATCACCATCAAGGCGGGTGTGAAGGAGTTCAATCACAATTCAGTTGTTTTCCACAACTGCCCCAAGGAGGAGCCCGTAGATATTGTCGTCTTCTGCACAGGCTACAAAGCCTCCTTCCCATTCCTAGAGGAAGAAATCATCAAGGTGGAAAACAAGCATGCATCCCTCTACAAATATGTATTTCCAACACACCTGCAGAAGCCCACCTTGGGTGTCATTGGGCTGATCAAGACATTAGGAGCCATGATGCCCGTGATGGAGATGCAGGCACGCTGGGTGACCCGCATCTTCAAAGGTAGGAGAGGTAACAAGGGTCTCCTGCAGATCAAATGCAGTTGAGGCTGGATCTGCCTCTATACACCAAGAGGGATTTCTTTCTTTGCAAACCCCAAATCTAATAAGCACACTTTAAAGTGGACAAGAAAGAGTTTCTAGGGCTCAGACTTTGCAAGTTATTCCACTTCAGCTGAGCTATAGCAACATAAGTGCATACTTGGTCCAACCTACATGCAAGTTCATGAGGTCTACCTTAAACCACTTTTTTTCCCCATTAAGCTGATGCTTTTAAGCTAATGCTTTGCGCCCTGCCTGCTGCAAGCCAAGAGTGAGCACTCCATTCTTTACTGTGACTCAGCTGATGTGCAGTCCTGCCCCTGAGCTTGCAAATCATGGTCTGAATTAGATTGCTCAAAATTTAGTATATTCTTTCTAAAATATTTTAGAAGCCAGAGCACAGAGGTGGAAACATAAACCTGGATGCACAGATAAGAGGTGTCTTCAAGACATGGTGGTGGTTCCATCCTGGCAGGGCACTGCTCTTTACGAGACAGGGTTCTTTGTCCACCATGACTAGCTCTGTGGTTTCTCTTTGGGAAGATCCTCTCTGGAGCTTACACAGCCTATCTCACCCCAAATTAACGGGCAGTGCCCTGACAGAACAAATCTTTAAGAGCAGGAGGAAGTGCAGATGAATTTGTACCACAGTGGAGGGCTGACCTTTGGCAGAGTTGTCCCTGTCAAACTAAATATGAGCAACAAGTTTTTCCTGTTCTCCTACAGAAGGCTTCCCATGCTTTGCACCATTAAATGAGTCTGCATCACTGAATAAGTTCACAAGTTCCCCCAGGAGTAAAACTCTACAGGACATTGTCTTTTCTCTTCTAGGCTTGTGTCAGCTGCCTCCTCAATCTGTCATGGAGAAGGAAGTAAATGAGAAGAAAAAAAACAAAGTTCAAAGGTAAGCCAATCCCCCAGAGCCCTGAAGGGGGCTTGGTGGATTGAAAAACCCCTGGGATTTAGGGAAGAGCAACACAATTCATGCTCTGTGGCTGGTCCCTCCATATACAATGGAGGCAAAGGGAGGGATGACCAAATCCAGCCACCCCTTTATTTGCCTGCACTGAGCCAAAGTAACCTTTGATTTGACACTGATATTCTGTCTGTTGACAATGGGAAGAAATTAATACAAAGCAGTCAAGATTAAAGCTTGCCTCGGAGTTCAAGAAGTGGGTCAGGGTCTCCAGGGATCAAGATAAAATGGTGGATAAATGAATGGTAATAAGTGCAAAGTAATTCAGCAAGGGAAGTAAAAGCCAACCTGAGGTGTACACACAATCACCTCTCCTCTCAGCTCTGCTGTCTGATTCACTGTGAATAGGTTTCTAAGCACACTGGTGTGGTTCACAGGCAGACAAAAGGCCAGATCAAAGGCTAAGAAACGTTAGGAAATGAATGACATAGAACCAGAGTGGTGGTTCATCTAGATCACTAGAACAGAAAAGGTGCAGGAGAGTGAAATACAGAATTGCACAGAGCAACATGAGGCTAAATGCACGTGGGTTTCTTCTGTCTGCAGAAGGTGGGGTGTGAAGCTGTGAATTCTGAAGGTGAACTGGCAGAAATTCTCCAATTCACCATGTGCTTTTGCAATACTCACTGGAAATGAGTGTGAGGGAAACTAAAGGGTGCTGCAGGGAGCAAAGGAAAGCTAGTTCAGAAAAAAAAAAACCCACAACCAACTAAGCAAACAAACAAACAAAAATCCAAACCAACAAACACAACCAACTTGGCAAAACCTTCTAAAGAAGGTCTACCAAAGTGCTAGAAAGTGTGGCCCAGATACAATTTGTGAGTGATGAAGTAAAGGATCAACTGATGCACATGAGAAAGGTGTGTACAGGAGCCAGTATCACTTTACAGACATTGTGTCATGGGCAGCATTCCAGTCTGGACAAACCCTGATTTCCACTGCATGTGCACCCAGCCCCTTCCTGTGAAGAACTCAGTTGTATTCAGATGCAATAATACTGATCCAGAGGATCTGACCCCCAGTTCCTCTCAGCTTCACTGACACCAGTCCTACTCCCATATCTTTTTCTTCTCTGATTCCTTAAGATTTGGTCTGACATTTGATGAAGTCCTCAAGACTGAATGGCTGGTCTACTTGGACGAGATTGCCTCCCTCATTGGCGCTAAGCCCAGTGTGCTGAGGCTGCTCTGCAGAGACCCTCGCCTGGCCCTCACTGTTTTCTTCGGCCCTTGCACCCCCTACCAGTACCGGTTGGAGGGTCCTGGCAGCTGGGAAGGGGCACGCCAGGCCATCTTCACCCAGTGGGACCGAATCCTGAAGCCCACAAGAACACGAGTCCCTGCCAGCTCTTCCAGCTTGTGCCCTTCTATTCTTCTTGTGGCGGGGTTGCTTCTGCTTCTGGTTGCCCTGGTTTTAGGTTTCCAGTAGATTTTTAGAGCCCATTTAGGTTTCTGTCCCTGGGAATATTGTCTTAGGTCATACAGCCCCACAGAGTGCCACAGGACAGGGGCAAAGTGATTTCAGCAGATCATGACAAATTTAAAACTTCAACCAGCACTACAGCTCCAGCTCACCCCCAAGCACAGGTTTGCAGACCTGAGCAGCTGGGGATGGCAGCCTCCCCCAGCATTTATTGTCCCTCTGCTGTCCTACTGTTGTGTGGCCTGGCTGTGTTCAGATCATGCTGACCAGGAGGCAGCGAGGACAAAACTAGCAAAAATGGCTTTGGATATCACAGATTGAAAGGAACACAGAGAATCACCTGGGAACTGGGGGCTTGAGTCCAGCAAGGGGTTATCTAGGCTGGGTACATATGTCAGACAGTCCCATCTTTCAGCCTGAAACCCTATGACACGAAAATCTCTCTTTGAGTTGAGTTGGTGCATCTTTGCAGTGAAAGAGCCCTGGCTGCAGCAGTTACACAGGACTACAGAATTGCCCACACTGGAAAAGATCTTTAATATCGCTGAGTCAAATAATTAGCCTAACACTGCCAAGTCCCTGATTAAACCGTATCCCTAAGCACTACATCTACATGACAAATACCTACAGGAACAGTGACTCCACTGCTTCCTTGGGCAAGCCTTTCCAATGCTTTATGTAACCTTTCCACTGAAGAAATTCTTCCTGATATCTAACCTAAACTTACCTTGCTTCAAGGAGGCAATTTCTTCTTGTTCTATCACTTGTAATTTGGTTGAACAGACCAATCTCCATCTCCCTACAACCTCCTTTCATGTCAGTTGTAGAGAGTGTTACTGCCCCTGAGTCTCCTTTTCTGTTTGTAACTCCCATCACCACACTGGTACTTTGCAGGGCTGAGCACTTATTAGCTCTGCCTCCCTGCACTTTCCACCATCAGACAATCCTGAGGGTTCATTTTGTGTGTGAGGAGACTTTCAATCAATAAAATTTCATGTGCTGTGGCAGGAGCATGTTGCAGGCTGTTGCCTTGTCACCTCCCTGTGTGCACAGGAGTTGGGAGATCCTATGCTATGCCAGCAGGTGCTATGGGTGAGCCACAAGCCTAGAGGCTTATGACCATGAAAAACCGGGCTGCACGATGCACCGTGCCTCCCATCCACGTTGTCTGCTGGCACGCAGACAAGGAGAGCTGACTTCACAGGGATGCTAAGCAAGCGCTTGCTCAGTGCAGGCAGCACGTGGTGTGACAGATCAGGACAGCCCCATGTTGCTTGAGCAGTGGTGAGCTGCAGCACAAAGGTCCTTGCCAAGCAGCATTCTTGGGATCACAATCCGGATTTACTGCCACGGGCAGGCTGGGAACTTTCTGCCGGAACATTTAAGCACAGCAGGAGAATGCGGGTGTAAAGGTCGGCAGCGCAAGAGTCGTGGCGAGCTGCCCGGACTTCAGTCTTTCCCTTGAATTTGCAGCTAGAGAAACTCCAAAGCAAAGTTTAGCTGAAGCCTGAGCACGGCACTGCCCCACAAGGTTTGCTCCTTACTTCTCTCTGGTTGGGTTTTGCGGGTTTTAAAACCGGTTAGACTGCTCTCAGTGGTTTTGGTGTTCACCTCGCTGCTGGCAGAGGCAAGAGGGGGTGTCAAGGGTACCCTCTGGAGCACAGCTGCCTGTAAGCAGTCTGGCAAAGAGCGGTGATTTTAGCACCCTGGGCACGTTGCTTCCCTTTCTCAAAGCCAGGGGAAGCTCTGGAAACAGAGCAGGGGCGTGAGTGAATGTTGTTATGTCCTGCCCTGTTCCTGTAATTCAAGGAGTGGCTCAAGCTGGGCTTTTGCAGGCAAAAAGGTTTTCTTTGCACCTCCCTCATTTTTCCGTGGCTTCTGCACTTTCCTCCAGTTCCTCCTTATGTTAATTTACTTTTGGGCACAAAACGGGTAGAAAAAGGTTTAAAATTATTCTTTCCTCAGAGTCTAAAGCAGGAATTTTTGTTACCTGATCACAGCTCATGTGGATTTCATTTTTCATCTAGTTTCTCTGCTTTATAGTCAAGTTCAGCCCAGTCCAGCTCAATTTACACACCCTGAGCTCAGAGTTCCTCCCATTTACACCCCGCGTTTCCTGGGTTTCTTACCTTTTGTGTATTGTGTAATCTCAGCTGCACTGTCACCCTGCTAACTTCTGAATCCCTGCTCCTTGCCCCTGCTCAGTCAGGCAGCACCTTTGCTTTATTTTGTTTTTAAAAGAAAAACAAAGCACTTTTCAGTTTTCAAAAGAATTCCCTTTAATGAGAAATTTGAAAATGAAGCATGGGAACCAGCCAGATTGGCTGAAATGGTTTCTTGAAAGGATTTCAGGAGGATGACTTTATGCAGGCAGAAGAAGGTAGCTGTGAGCCCCATTCCCTCCTTTGCATGCCCTGGTTCGGGCCAAGAAAAGGAATAAATAGAAGCAGTATCGTGCTGATGTTTAAAGGTGCCTCCTTCTCCCCCCCGCCTGCCCCCCCACCAGTGGCAGGAAGAGAATTGATGACCCCTCAGCATGGGCTGAGCAAGGTGGGAAGTGTCGTGAGCACATCCATCCATAACACTTGGGTCAGGAGCTGGCAATGGCTTTCTCCAGAGAAGTTTTCCCCTCTGGACACCTGCAGACAGAGAAGATGAGGGGAGTTTTGCTTGGAGTTGGAAGAAGAGACTGGTGTTTCTGGTAATTGCTGGACTGTTTTATTTCCAGTTGCTCACAAGCTGACCCACTGCCTGCCGCAGGACAGCATGGTGCGATGCGTGGCTGTTATCGGGGCTGGGGTCGGTGGTTTGGCTTCTATCAAGTGCTGCCTGGATGAGGGGCTGGAGCCCACCTGCTTCGAGAGGAGTGAGGACATTGGGGGTGTCTGGCACTACATGGTCAGTGGATACTGCCTGCATGGGGAGGATTGTCCCTGGGTTTCTCTCAGATGTCCTTTGCTCTCAGCAAAGATGAAAGGCTGGCCACACCCTCAGGGACTGTCCCTGTTTCAGACACTGGGCCCCCTCTGACTCCAAGGTGGAGAAGGAGAGAAAGGGAGCAAAAGTCATGTTCACTAGATGTTAGTCCTGGTTTATTCCTTGGACCCAAATATAAGGAGGAAAAATACTGAAGTACTTTGTGGGGAAGAAGTCCTTCCCTGCAGATTAGCAAGTGGCACCACTGGCTTCACACAGGGCTCCATGGACAGCAGGAGGGTCAGCGTGTACCGCTCAGTCATCACCAACACCTCCAAGGAGATGTCCTGCTTCAGTGACTTCCCCTACCCAGAGGATTTTCCCAACTACCTACACCACAGCCTCGTTATGGAGTACTTTCGGATGTACGCCCAGCACTTTGACCTCCTGCGGCACATACGCTTCAAGGTGAGCAGTGACCTCGAACACCACTGGGGAGAAGAGCTGTCAGTGGCTGCAGATTCCAGGGCATCACCTAGGTGGGACAGGACAATGTCAAGTGCAGTCCTGCAGGGACCACCTGCCTTTTGCATCCTGAATGCAACCTTTTTGGTTCCGTGTTGGGAATCACGTTCGGTGGAGCGCTATGGGAAGATGACTCTTTGTTCACCAATATGGTTAGATGGTCATATCCACTTTATTTCCGTGATACAGTGACTTATATGCATTCTAGCAAGAGGCGTGCTCAGCTTAAGATTGGTTACAGTCAGAGGGTCCAGAGTTACATGTAAGGTGTGCATAGGTTAACTTATCACAACATTCTAAGGGTCAGCCTTCCAGACCACCCACTCCAGCCCCCTTAGTTATCTAGTCTCTGCCCACTGCAGCTGTGTGTGGGGTGCTCAGTTGTTTACATCTCGATTTCCTAGCCTTGCTGGGAACCAAGGACGTTCTCAGTGCCAGTTACCCATGTTTATGACTTTATGTCCTCGACTGGTGAGAAATTCTTCCACAGTTCCGTGTTTTTAATTAGGCTGCCTGGTACATCGTCCTCACAACACCATCACCAGAGTAATGATGCAGGGCAGGATTTAACAGCTTAGGAGGTGGCATGTAGCTACCTGGGTACCCAGCCTGCTCCCAGCAGCCCCAGCCCTTTGCAGACAAATCTCTCCAAAACATAGCAGAGTCCATGATTGCTATTTTGTTGGGCTTTGGTTCAAGACAACAGTTCTGAGTGTGAAGAAGTGCCCAGATTTCACCACCTCAGGCCGATGGGAGGTGGTCACTGAAATTGATGGTGTCCAGGAGCTGCACATCTTCGATGCTGTCATGGTTTGCACTGGCCATTACCAAGAGCCGTACTTCCCATTGGCTTCTTTCCCAGGTGAGCCTTGCCTCAGCAGTGGGATGGGCTGGGACTGCCCCCTGGAGTTTCACCTACCACCAATGGGTCCCTCAGATGCATTTTCCTCTACAACAAGCCTGCCTGCTGGGGCAGGCATTATTCTCACCCCATGGGAATGGCAGGGGACATTCCCAGGAATGGGAAAAACACCTCATAAAAATGCAGCCAGGCTCTTGCACAATAATTTGCAAGGCAGACCTGAGCCAAGGAGAAGCAGGCGGGTGACATCACCTAGGGAACCAAGACTCCACAGGCTTCTCAGCTGCAAGATGTGGAAGGTAGTGGGCTGGGTGATACAGAAGGTCCAGGCATGAGGCTGGGGCAAGTAAATATATCTGGCAGTAGGAGAAGCTCCCTCATCTCTGCCTAGGTATCAACAATCGCTTCAAAGGCCAATACCTCCACAGCCAGGAATACAAAGATGTGGAGGCTTTCCGGGGAAAGCGAGTCCTCGTGGTCGGCATTGGCAACACCGGTGGTGACCTTGCTGTGGAGCTGAGCCGTGTGGCTGCAAAGGTACAGGTCCGTGGTGGTGCTGAGCCCAACCACAGACCGCAAGAGCTGGCAGCTTGGGAATACGCAGGAAGCTTTGCTCACCAGGTTTCTCAATAAATTGAGGGCAATTGAAGAAGCTCTGCAGTTCCTGAAGCGTTTGGGCCACCCAAGAAGTGGTCATTCAGCAGCTATGGGAACTTTGCAAAAGCCACCGCAAGCTGCTCAGCTCATTTGGATGCTTTGTCCTTTTCTTGGGATAACCCTCTTGGCTCCCAAGTACAGATGGGATTTGCCATTCAGGGCAAAACTGGCAATGAGATGTCTGGGCAGAAGGCTGAGCCTTGTCTTCTCCTCCAGGTGTACCTTAGTACCAGAAGCAGCACATGGGTGGTCAGCCGAGTCTCAGAGCATGGCTTCCCCCTTGACATGGTCCACACCACTCGTTTCAAACACTTTCTTGACCAGCTTCTCCCATCATCCCTAATGAAGAGGATCAAGTTTCGGAGGTTCAATTCTTGGTTTAACCACGCAAACTACGGCTTAGCTTCCACCAAAAGGTGTTTTTTTCTAACTATTTTGCTGGTTGATCAGGGGGCTTAATGGCATGAAATGCTCAACTTCTGATTTTAGGGATACTTGTGAAATAGCAAATCATTGAAGGGGAACTCTGCCCGCAAAAGACATTCCATGTCCCTCACAGATGCTAATATTGCTGTCTTCTTTTCCACCTGCAAGCTCCAACTTTAAGATCATTGTCAACGATGAGCTGCCATTTTGCCTCCTCTCTGGAACCGTTGTGTTGAAGCCAAAGGTGAAGGAGTTCACTGAAAGCTCTGCTGTTTTTGAAGATGGCACAACCGAAGACAACATCGATGTGGTGCTCTTTGCAACAGGCTACATCTTCACATTTCCCTTCCTCGAAGAGTCGGTTCGCGGCCTCTTCGATGATAACCGTTCCCTCTACAAGCGCATCTTCCCTCCACAGCTGGAGAAGCCAACCCTGGCCATCATCGGCTTAGTCCAGCTGACTGGCTCTGTGATGGTGGGATCAGAAATGCAGGCTCGCTGGGTGACGGGGATCTTTGCAGGTGGGAGATGGAGTGTAGAGATGGGATCTATTGAGGTGGGAGGTCTGGGGAAGCCTGATCTGCTGTCCGCAGAGTTGAGGGCTTGTTTTGGCTCCTGCCACAGTACCCATGGTGCCTATGGGCATTAGCAGCATCATAGCCTCTGCCCCCTAGCCACATCCTCATATCCCTGCTGCTAGACTCATGCTGTCATAACTAGCAAGCATGAATGCTCTCAGTAAAAGGGCTGTGAGAATGGAAAGGGGGCAAACTTCTCAGCTTAAGTTGCTGCTGGAGATGTCTGATTTTCTGTGTTCTTCTCAGGCTGGAGCAAGCTCCCTTCCACCACCGTGATGATGACTGATGTTTTGAAGAAGAAGCCACCGGTCAAAAGGTGCATGATGCTCCTGTGCTGGGGGTGCAATGGGCACCATGTGCCAGGATAATCCCAGAGAAAGGGGCATCATGTAGTGGTTGTAGGAGGGACCTGTCTATGTCCCTCCTGCCTTGGATGTATTTATTCCCTCACCACCTGCAGCAAGGTGGGAAAATGCTGTTCTGGCTCCCTGATGGATGATGGACTAAAACACCAAGGCACAGTGCTCTGGGCCAGCTTATGGCCAGACCCAGGGCCTGTAGGTCTCCCCTATCGGGCCTCGAAGCAATGTCCTTATTCTCAGCATGCCAAGATGAAGATTTGGTTTCCTCCAGACTAAGGGTGCCATCTCGTGGCTTCTCTCTTCCAAATCCAGGCAGTTGGGAGCGCTGGGGTCAGGGCCAAGCCCTATCCAGAAACCCCACTGGGTGATACAAGTGGGGGTCAGTTTGGTGTCACTAATTGACGGGTCAGGATGACTATTAGACAAGGATGGAATTCATGTATGTGAAAGCTAACATGCTGCCTTGTTGGCACTGGGATTTTACAGGAGGTAGAGACATGTCATCAGGGCTGTGACACGTGATGGCGGACATGCTGCCTTGGAGCAAGGACGGGATCTTGGGCCAAGTAGGGGATTCAGGCTGGTTTAAGTTTGCCAGCAAAGCAGAGCTGGCTTATAAGACACTGACAAAAACATGGGACAAAACAGACCCATGGGGGTTGTCATCAGGAGTCCCAGCAACTGCAGACACAATACTCTTACACCAAAATGTGGAGACCACAAGGTGCAACAGAGACAATCATGAGGCTGTCCCAGATTTGCTGAAACAGACTCAGTACAAGTCCTCTCTCCTGCAAGGAAGGTGAAGCCTCAAACAGAAAAATCCTAGAGCCCCCTCCCAGCATGGGAGGCTTTCTATATCTCCCAGGTTTTCTAGTCCCCTTGGCAGTCTTATCTGTGAATGCCTCTCAAAATTCACACCTGTGAACCTCCAGGAGAGATGTAGCATGGATATTTGTGTCATTACAACAATAGCAGTATTATGCCAGAATTGGTTTTGAGGCTAGAACTATCCTGTAGATACAAAACAATCTTCTGCCTATTCCTTGCCCTAGGTAACTCCTGGGGATCAACCCTGCAGAGGCTCTTTCAGTGCCTTTAGGTTTACTTGGGGCTGAGGATGCTCAGCGCCAGAGACCAGGGCTTGGCTGCTGTGTGATGTCCAGAGCTTCTGCTTTCTGTGAAACTGGGAGCTGAGATGTGATGATGCTATTGATTTTGTCTCTTTCATGTCCCATTGAAGGCACCCATCTGAGAGAGAGAACTTGAAGATGAGTTTTATTGGCTACGTCGACGAAATAGCTTCATGTGCTGGTGTAAAGCCCAGTGTGCTGAGGCTGCTGCTGACAGACCCTCAGCTGGCCCTGGCCATCTTCTTTGGGCCCTGCACACCCTACCAGTACCGACTGGTGGGACGGGGGAAGTGGAGCGGGGCCAGAGATGCCATCCTGACCCAATGGCAGAGGACACTGAAGCCCTTGAGAACTCGAGTGGTGGATGACTTCTCCAATAGCTCCTCCAGATGGCATTGGCTGTGTCTCCTGGCCCTGCCAGTGGCTCTAACAGCAGGTTTCATCCTTTCTAAATACCACTGGGCAGGCTGGAGCACTTGGGCAAGTCCACAGCAGTAGAAGAAACCCAGTCCTGAGGATGGTGTGAAGATGTGCCACTGCCTGGTGCTAACAGCAGGGCTGGAGCTGGCCTAGTGCCCACAGGACCCTAGACCCTGGTGCCATCTGGTGTCTGACCTCCTCCTGCCAATGTTACACACCTACTAAGGGCCATACAGAGTGTTTACTCCAAACCTGCTGCAATGCGTGTATGTGTCACACCAGCACCAGGCTGGATTTCCAATGGGGTTTTGGCAAGTGCCATTCTGGGGCAGGTTTCCTTCCCTTCTGCTCACCCAGAGCTTCCTCCATAAAAATTCTGCAAGACCCACAACATTTTGAGATTTTCTGCAACACTAAGTGGGGGAATCTTTGTATTTGTCTGGTAACTTCTGGGACATGAAGTAGGGAGCCACAAATAAACCTCGTGGATTTGCTCTGCTGATTTTATTAGTGGTTTACTATCAGTGGGAGTTTCAAGCTTCAGAAGTGGGTCTGTGTGAACCTCATAACGTTCAACAAGGCCAAGTACAAGGTTCTACTGCTGAGTTGGGGCAATCCCTGGTATCAATACAGGCTGAGGAATGAAGGGATCAAGACTAGCACTGTGGTGAATGACTTTAGAGTACAGGTAGGAGAAAAGCTGAACATGGATTGGCAGTGTGTGTGTTCCATTGAGATCCCACCTGCAGTGTTGTGTCCAGATCTGGAGTGGGCTGAGGAGACCACAAAAAAGATCAAAGGGCTGAAGCACCTCTGCTAATGGAGAAAAGCTGAGAGTTGTCGTTCGGCTTGGGAGACCTTATTGTGGCTTTTCAGTACTTAAAGGGGCCGATAAAAAAGTTAGGGACAGAGTTTTTAGTAGGGCCTATTACGACAGGACAAGGGGCGATCTTTTAAACTAAGAGGGGAGGTTTAGACTAAATATGAGGAATATTTTTACAGTGAAGGTGGTGAAGCACGGTCCCAAGGTGCCCAGAGAGAGGTGGTAGACACCCCCTTCCTGGAAATATTCCAGGTCAGGTTGGATGGGGCTCTGAGCAACCTGATCTAGTCGAAGATGGACTAGATGGCCTTTAAGGTCCCTCCCAACTCAAACCAGTCTGTGATTCCAAGAGAGTCCTGTCCAGTGAGAGGAAATATATAGTGACAAACCTACACGGACGAGCGTCCCTGCCACGGCCCCAGCAGCCCCAGGCTGGTGGGGAAACCTGGAACCTAGGGGAACACGGCGAAGCCTCCCTCACGTGTCCGCGGGTGCCCGAGCGGACGGGCGCTGTGTACCAGCGAGAGTGTGTCCGCAGCGCAGGGCTCTCGCTGAGCAGCAGCGGCCGCCAAACGCGGCCAGGCATCCCGGCACGGGGCCGGCGCCGGCGATGCGGACGGCGGTCGGAGCTGCTGCCCCGCCCGCGGCCTCTCGCCACCAGAGGGCGCACCGGAAGCCGCGCGCCCGCCCGACTGCGGCACAGCGTGAGCACGTAAGAGGCCGCGCGCGCGCGCGCGCGGGCGGCGCGGTGAGGTCAGACGTCGTTGGCGCCGGCTTGGCCGCCCGCCATCTTGGCCCCTGTGTGGAAGAGGCTGAGGCGAGGCTTCGCGGCGCCGGGAGCGGTAGCGGCCTCGCCAAGTCCCGGAGCCCCCGGGGAGGCCGGAGCACCGGCCTGCCGCGCTGCCCGACAGGTAAGTGGCGACTTTTCAGCTTTCTGCAGACGCTCTGCGTGCCTGCATCGGGGACCGGTGCCGCGAGCAGCGAGCGGACGGCCTGCGCCGCATGGCCGCGGGGCGGGGGCAGCTTCCGCCCGGTCTGGTGGCGGCCGCCCCACCACCAGCAACGATTCCGCGGACGACTGGGTGTGGGGCGACCTCGGGAGACGCACCCTGCTGCCCGCCGCAACCGAGCGGAGGGAAGCGGCGCTGGGCTCGCGGCGGGTGGGCAGGCCGGGCGGGCCTCTCCGCGCCACTGGGCCGGGCCTGGCCGCGCCGCAGCGCATCGCCGCCTGGGGCCAGGCGCGCCCCGCAACGGGCACGGGGCCGGGTCTCGCCTAGGGACGTCGAGAGGGAGCTGCCGTGTAAGAGCAGCTGAGGCCCCCTTGTGCGGATGTGCTGCTTTATTCTCCCGACATTCTTCCTGTTCGTTCCTCCCCTCGATTTTCTTTTTTAACGGCTCCAAGTCTCCCTCTCTCGGGAGATTACTCGAGAAACTGTTACCTCTGTGCCTGTACATTCACTTTGTGGCTGTGATTCTTCCTGAACCTCAGAGAGAGGGGAGCCTTTTCTTACGGTATGCTGGAGGCACATGCAGGGCATATTGCTTTGCTTTTTTAACTCTGAAATGTTCATCCACAGTTCTTGAGATGTAAGGTAAAAGACTGTTCCTGGGTCGTTTGATGTCATATTGGGAGAGGCCCTTTCAGGAAGGTATTTGTTCATAGGAACGAGATTTGTGGAGGGGTGAACAGAATCAGGGGTGTTCTATTTGTAGTGCCTAAAGGATTTTGAGACCATAGTTAGATGACATGGCTAAAATTCATGCACATAGTCTGCAGTGAGCATAAGGCATTGGGCATAATGGGAGCCATCACCAAGGGATGCAGGGTTTGAAAATCATAGGTCTAAAGATGCCCCACCTAGTTCAGGTCCTCTTTATGAGGAAGGGGTGAGTGTGTGAGCTTGTGGACCTGGGTTTTAAATGAAACATTGTACTTTTTTATGTTTCTCTCTTACGTTCCTTTGTGAAAGGTCTTGGACTGGGTGTCACCAAATAATGGTTTTTCCTTGTTGTTTTTTGGTTCCTTGGGTCATATAGGTACCTTTAGTATAAATTAACCTTATTTCCAATAGGAGGAATAGGTCTGATTTTTAATAGCTTTGATACCACTGCAGTGACACGTCAGGCCTACCCGTTGTCTAGTCTTAAGAGCTCTGCTCAGACAAGAACGTGCTTTTGAAGGGGAGAGGAAACAGGACATGATCTCATTTGTCCATCGGTGGGAAACAAAAGGATTACCAGGCTAAATGCTTTTCAATTTTCTTTGAATTACTCTAGAGATTTTTTTTGCAATGATAATTTTGAGGTGTTTTAATGCAGCTCTGTTATGGTCTCCTTGGGATTAAAGAGTCTCAAAGTTTTGTGAGTTCTTTGAACTAGATGAATGTTCAGTGAAAGTGCAGTTTGTTCCTCAGAACTTTGTGATCAGTGCCTGAGAAACATGACTGCTTTGGAGGTGGCTGTTTAAACTGAAGTAAGCACTTAGCTCTCTCAGAAGCCAGTACTTATGTGTGGAGACCATGATTATGGCCTCTCTGTGTGGCTCTGTCACCTTAATGTATATATGTTTCCTGCATGAAATTTATTTTTTTGGTAAACAATAACTTGTAAAATATGTGTAAATGAATACATAGTCACTTCTGTGAGTCACTTCTGTCTCTGCAGTGTAGTAGCAATTTATAATTTCTTTACTCTCATTTAGACTTCTTAACAGGAGCCCTTGTAAGGATTTTTGTAGTGCTTTGTAGAGTAAAATAATTAGATCAGTCTACATTTTTAACCTGGCCACTGGAGTCGTTGTTTGATAGCACATATTTATAGTATGCATCTTCTGTAGGTTCTGTTTTCCCACATCCCTAAGTCCACTAGAGAAAGTGAAATGGGCCACAAGGAGCAAGGAGAAGATGATACTGTTCAGAAAGGAGCTCTTGTGTAGGTTTAAATGCTATATGTCAATTAAAGAATGTAAGTCAAAGCAGTGGGTAGGTTGTGTGGCATTGAATTTAGCCAAGTGTCCTATGTTACTGAAAATACAAGCTCTTTGTCCGTGTTAACTAATGACAGCAGTCTGTAAGTGGCAAGAGGGTGGAAAATACAGTCCAAATACCATATAAGGATGGCATGGATAAGAGGCTTAGATGTAGAGATAGAAAGAAAAAGGTGGCTCTTGCTGAAGGATTAAACCCTTGTATAGTGTGCTCTTGCAGAGGAATAAACCCTTGTGTAGTGTTAGGGACATGCAAGTGAAGAAAAAACATTCCTCTTCTTTTGAAGGGAGAGTGGAACATCTTTGGAAGCCATATACAGTAATGGAGAGTTCGAGGGGAAGAAAATACCTCTGCTCTGAGAATGCATCATCTTTCCACTCATTGGAGATGGATGTTGGGCTTGTAGCGACGGGAATGCCAGTGGTGTTTTACTGGTAGAACCAGTTGTTCATCTTCTGTTAGACATTTTTTCTTGACCGAGCTTTATGTTCTCATTTTTTGGGGGGGTCTGGGTTTCAGAAAACCCTGTAGAAACTTCTCATGGGTGAAAAGCAGGTGCAAAAATGAAAGCTGAGTGAGGTTTGTGCCAGAAGGTGGAAGGAAATACTCTGTGTTGGGTGAAATGAAGACGGAGTGCACAGAAGTCTTAAAAAATGCATAAAGAGCAGAAGAAGATGAAGTCCTAATAAAAATCAGATGAAGACAGCTTTTATGTCTATGAAGACCAGGCTGACAGAAAGAGACTGTTTTTATTACAAATACCTCAACAGTTACATAACATTCTAACCAAATGCTAATGAACTAGTCTGTTACAGATCACAAACACATATTAAAGGGAGAAGCTGTGTATCGTTCATGTTGCTCCTGGGTTTGTATCTGACTCTGGCCTGATTAATGCTAAAATTACAGTGGAAAATCAACATTATATATAATCCAAAGCATGCCGGTGATGAGTTTTAACTGCTGTGTATTAGAAAATAACGTGGGCTGGGGTTTCAGCTGCTTGTAGCATCAGAGAGAGGCATTACTGCACTTTATATTCTGACACATCAAATGCACAAGCAGTGCTGGAAGAACTGTGGCATCACCTGGTACTAGATGGCTGATAGAAGAAGAGTCTAGTAAATATCTCTTTAAATCAGTATACAGCTGATTTCCTAAGTGAAATGACAATTTTACTAAATTTTTAGTTAGTTGGGATATAAGATGTAGTTCATCATGCTCAGAGGTACCAAATGGATTTTCATAATAAAACCAGCAAAGGATAGGCGCTGCTTTTTTATGGTAGGAAATCCACCTCTCTCAGAAAACCAAACCTTTTTAGGCTTTACTCATTAAATTACATAAACAGCTATAACTTGTAGAACTAATATTTTCTAAGCATGCGACCGTAATATTACTAGATTTAATGTTTGCAGATTTTCACTTATACTTTGCAGTTATTACTGTAGACCAAAATAGTTTAAGTTTATTCTTGGAAAAAGAGACATGGTTTAACTAATTTGAGTCTTGAACTAAGATGGAAGTGCAGGAGCATCTTGATTTTGTTTGAGAAGTCAGTGATTTTCTTTCATTTTAAGACCTGATACACTTTAGAACTTAATATATTTCCTTCTATTTTGAAGTAACCATATATTCCACTGAAGGTGGTTGGGTATTTTTTATACCACAGATGAAGCTATTGGCATGGACAGAGCTTTGTCATGTGGTGCACTTAGCTGTGAATAAAGAAAAGTTTATTGGTAAGTATTGTGATAATAGATTGAGTCTTAATTATTTACCTGCTGTATCTTGAAAGCAGAGTATCAAGAGATGTGTGGGAATTTTTTTTGTTTTGCTAAGTGGAGTGAACAGATCCAAAGGCAATGAAGATGTTCAACTTCCATGTCTAGCCATTTGGCAGATTCAAGTTCACTTCCATGGAAAATGGGATCTGTAATGCTGAAGGCAGGTACATAAAGCTGTGTATGCTGATGAGGTTTTTCTAATTTAGCCCCTCACAGTTTTGAGTTTAGTTTGGGAGGGATTTTTTGCTTTATAAAAAGAAAATGTAAATTAATCAAGTCTAAAGCAGAGGGCTGAGTTTGACCTTTATTGCGATTAACCAGTTCAGAATTGTTTCCAGTGTGGGTTTTGCAAATACAGCTCTTACATGCTGAGCATCGTTTTGGTGAAGGTGGTGATGGTCTCTGTTCCAGGAAACTAGGAAGTCACAAGTAAAAACCTGTAACCAGAGATCCAGAGGGTGGTGGGCAGCAGGCAGAAGACTTTTTGAGTGGCCATGAGCTCTCTCCAAGCTGGACCAAATCAAGAAGTAAATTTTACCACCTTTGTATGCATAGGAGTGAAGCTGGTTTTTATTAATGGTGTCAGTGGTGTATTTTAAGCTGGTACATGTGGTAGCCCTGGCTCTCAGTATCACAGTGGGAGTGTCTTTAGAGCTTTAAAAACAAATATGCTGCAACATCTCTTAATGCAGAGGATAAATTACATTATTACTGAGGTGTATAAATCAGGTTAGAAATATGGTGGGAACCACAGGCAACACAGAATTTGAGTATTGAGCAAGGTGAGAAGCTTTGAAGTTGGTGACAAGTAGCTTAAGTCATTGTATAACTGATTAATGGTTTTGAGAGTTTTAATACTGCACTGAAGTTGTAGAAAACTATCATTTATTCTGTTGATTATATTAGTATACTTCAGAATAGACTCTTCAATAACAGATCTTGAGAAGTTGAACAGAAAAAATATTGAAAAAATATCTGGAGAAGAGGTTCATGATTCTATGAGTCTATAAATACATATTGGCACATCTTTATAAAGAGAAGTGAAAATTCTTAAAGATGTGGCCTTAGAATGAATCTTGTGC
The DNA here is from genome assembly GCF_015220805.1 of Pogoniulus pusillus. Classification (NCBI taxonomy): domain Eukaryota; kingdom Metazoa; phylum Chordata; class Aves; order Piciformes; family Lybiidae; genus Pogoniulus; species Pogoniulus pusillus. The sequence goes on along the minus strand of NC_087271.1, from coordinate 12,551,833 downwards.
ACTTCCAACATATCCTCAAGGAGTTCATGAACAGAAAAGCTTGCCTGAATATTATTTCAAAGCAACAACCAACTCCTTGAAGTTAGTTGTAATTGCTTTTTAAGGACTGGTCTATGAATATGGGCTTTGGAAAAGCAAGTTTTGCATGAAAACTTTTGTTTACTTGCTGCTGAGGTGAGGGATACTTCAGAGGTGCTGAAAGGTAGGATGTAGGTGGAGTGAAATCCACTACTCAGAGCAAGTTGCAGTTCCTTGGGAAGAACACTCAAAGTAAATGTCACTTCCTCTGTCAATAAATATTAATTATTGCGTTGGGGCTTGGAAATTGTGGTAAAGAAGCATAAAGTGGAAGTCTTGAAAAAGATTGAGTTATTCGCAGTGAAGGATGGCTTTACATTTTTCTGCTAATCTTTCCTGTCCAGTATGGCGTGGGTGAAGAGAGTTGGAAATATGCCAGCAGTTTAAATGGCATTGTTTCACAGTTTGTAATAAAGTGCAAGGGGTTTTGTGGTAAGTGTGTTAAAAGGGAAGAAAAATGAAACACTGGAGAAATGGCTAATTTTAAATAGCTACAACTTGTGCTACTCTTCTGGTCTATTTTCATGAACCTATTGATTATCTTTTATCAGCTTCCTAAAGGAAAGTATTTTGTACCAAATGCCCTGACAGACTTAAGGAGTCGTATCTTGTTCAATTCAGCTGTTTCTGGTACCCTACTGCAGCCAGCTGCCTGCAGAAGAACAGATCCTGAGTGCTGCTGAGCCTGCAGTTGGAGTCGAATCTGCTGAAGTGCAACCTGAAGGGAAGCTCAGCTTGCTGCTACTCTTTGTTTAGCAATAAGAGAAAATTCAGTAATATGTGGAGAATTCTTTTCATATCTATCTTTTTTTGCTGTAGGGTGCAAGCAGTTTTGTTTCCTTTGTTGCAAATGGATCTCCAAACCCTCCATCATCACCAGCTCTGATTGTTTTTCCTGTGCAATTAAATCGAAATGTAGCAAGTGCAGAGAAGTGCTGACCCTTTAAATATTTTCAACACTCTCATTCAAACAGATGTGGGAACATCTGTATGCCATCAGTTTTCTAGTTTCTTTTTGCAGCCCTACTGTGGACTCTCTTCTGCTCTCCTGGTCTCAGCTTGACAGTGCAACCATTACTCAGGATGCCACTAAGAGGGAAACTCCCCATGTCACTTTCTGGGAGTATGGGGACAATGGGTACATTACTATTTTTGCCTTTCTGCAGGATGGTGTGGTGCAATTGAGCAAAACCCAAAGTGGTACTTGTGACAGCATGCTAAGTGTGTCATTATTTTAAGGGACTGTTCGTGATCTTAGCCACTAAGAGATGCCTTTATTGAGAGTGGTTGTGGTCAGAATAAACTGACCTAAATTAGTTTGTAGGAAGCTTAATGAATAGTTGTAACTTTCTCAACTAGAAGAGAATTCTGATAGGTAAGACAGATGGCATTAGTTTTCTGTATTCAGAGAAATGTGCTGTATCCCAACCTACTATTTGAATACTGTACTTTGATAGCAGGTACATGGCTTGTTTCTGCAAGGATTTGCCTTAATTTATTCCCTTTTTCTCAAATAGGCAGTGATTCATTTTTGAGAGCTTTGAAGTTTTCTTATTCTTCTAAATAATGGAAATTTCTTTAATAAAGGCTTTTGCAAATCTGAAAATGAAAAAATCTCATTCAGCATCTGCAAGTTGAAAAGCTAATTGGGTGAAAGCACTTACATTGTTCCCAGAAGTAATGAGAATGCATCTCATTATAATGCTCTCTTTAATTTTATAGAAATTGCACTTGTATTATTTTGTCTTGGTCCTGGCTTCCTTCCAGCACTTCAAAACTTTTGCCACAATTCAAAGTTTGCAGTTTTAAAAAGTGTCTTAACCAACTGGAAACTCAAAAAATCGACCTTATAAACAAAGTGCTTTGCTGCTTAGTAGCAAGAAATAAAGACATGAAAAAATGGTCAAGGAGCAGACAAGGAGTAGAATAGCCTCTCTTAAAAGTGAGTTGCAAAGAGGTTTTGGATCTTACATTATCAGAAATTGAATACAGATTTAGTTGAAGTGTATTTAGTAATCTTGCAAAACATCTAAATTATTTATGTTTGAGGATTATCAGAACATGTCAGGAATAGCTGTCTTGTGCTAGTGCATTAGCTTTATGGTGTGCTAGTTCTGATCTAGGTGTGGCATGCACTGTCAGTCTCAAGTATCCTGAAAAACCCTTTCTGACAAATTGGCTGCTTAAATGTACTTTAACTTGAAGATGGGTCGGTACTTGATGCAGACTTCTAATATAGCACAGTTAATAGCAGTAACTAATCTTTGTGATTTTTACTGGAGCTGTGGCGGTAGTGTTAATTTCCTTTCCACTAGTGTGGCTTGTGTGGAACAATTGAGTAAATGAGCTGATCACTTAGGATGCCAACAAAGGCTACAATGTATTTCCCATTGTCACTATACCCCACTGTTGAGATTTTAGTCTAGTAACTGTGTTTTTCTCATGTAATATCGACTGTGGTCTCTTCAGGCTTTTTATTCAATTATCAATGAAAAACAGTATTTATTTTCCATTGCTGATTTGTTGTGCCTTAATTACCTAAACTGGGGCTTGTTCTAAAAGAAGTTGAAAGCTCATTCCACTAGCCTGTTGGTTATTACTATTTGAGTTTGCCAGCAGATCTACAAAGAACTATTTCTTTAAGCCTAAGTCCATGTTTACTTCAGTCATCAGTGAGAACAAATTCAGCCTTCCGAAACAGTGATTGTAAGGACGGAAGATATGCTGGTTTAATTTTGATGTCAGTATATTTACACCAAGTTCTTTCTTTTCTGTTTCAGTAGAGGTGGATGCTGGACCCAATGTCTGGTTTAGTGATAAGGGGTATTTCTGGTTCTCCTATTTTATGCTGTCTGTGACACATGCAGTTGTGGTGTACAACTTCAGCCTTAAAGAACATTCTCTTTGTTGTTTGGTTGTATGTGAATTCCATCAGTATACTAGCATAAAGAACTATCCTTCATGGTGCAAAGGAGTTTGAAAAAACTACTTAAGTAGATTTTCTATATTTGGAAGCCAAATCAGTCAGTTATGTCTAAATCTTTGAAGGCTATCATTAGTGGTTTTGGCTACACAGATTTAAGGATGAATTTGGACGTAGGGCATTTAGCTACTTGAAAGCGCTTGAATGCTGAGGTGAGTAATCACTTAAATTTTTTTCAGTGAGTTATGGGAATGGATTTCTCTAAGCCAAGTGGTTTTGCTGCTGGAGATGACAGATGTTGTATTTTCAGTTCAAAATTGTGATGTAAGTCTTCTAAGTAGAATTTTTTTTTTTTTTTTTTGGTGGGAGCTTGCATATTTCTTTTAGTACAAGCTGTGAAGTTACTCTTGAATTTACTTACCTGTCCTTTAGGTGTTCAGAGGGAGGGAATTCGTGGCTGCATGTGGAACATGGATGTGCAGTGCTAACGATGTTGCAGACTAGGAAGTTGTGGGCAGGATTTTTTTTTTTTAAACTCTTTGGTCATACTTGTACCTGTTTTCATTATCTAGCCTCTGGCAATTTGAAGAATTGCGTTCTACTAAGCAAGGATGGGGAGCAGCTTTGGATCATCTGTGTTTAGGTTGCAGATGCAAAATACACGGAAGTGACCATGTTTGATATTTGACTTTAATGCTTGGTACTTTTAGAGTAGAAATATATTTTTAAAGTGTGAACTTATCTTTAAAATACAAAGGTATTGTTCTTCCTTTACAATGTAAATTTACTAGAAAAGTGACTAGAAGAAATTGGAAACCATAATATAAAGACATAGGAGCAGTAGTCTGAGAAAATGTTCTTCTCTACTGGGAGGAAGGACAGGGTATAGCTGTCAGTTGGTCCTGAACTCCCTTTAAGTCACCTGTTCATCTGCTGCTGGTTACTAGGTGCCTGCAGTTCCAGACTTCATGCACTGCCTGTTGCATGGGAGCAGCTGTTGCTTTATGTCTTCTTTGTCAAGGTGATATGCGTCCTCCTTGCAAATTCTATTTGTTGTCTGGGAAGCCCCAGTGGATCTGTTTGTATCTTAGTAGCTACAAAGTAAAAGTGAAATAAGTTCTTGTCTCTATGTGATTTTTCTGAAAGGCAGCAGTGAAACTACCCATAAAAAGTTACTAGCTGTTTTGCAACTTCAACTCAAATCATACCCTGTAGGAACTTCCTATTGACTCTACCAAGAGAGATCCCTAAATAGATTGGAAGTGTTGTGGCTTTAGTAAAACAAACTGAAAATATTTTCAATTGGTCAACCCCTTTGAGTAAGAGAAGTCATCATGCCAGTGTTTTATCCTCCTTTTTTTTTATCTTGGAAGAGAGACTTTTTTTTTTCCCTTCATTTGAACCACTTCTCTGACAAGAAAGTGTCTAATAAAAGTTAAGTAGTCATTGTTTGTCTTTTAGTACTTATCAAACTTCAAAATTTGCATTCTTTATACATCTCAAAATTTTGTCGTTGTTCTTGATAATTTGTAACTTTTGTAGTCAGTTATTTTTATTTCAAACGTTTCATTGATAGCACTTTGAACATTTTAGATTTAATTCTTCAAATGATAAATCTGGGTTTATGTGGAATAATCAGCAGCCAGAAAAATACTTCAAAATGTAGTGACTAAGCTAAAGTAGAGAGAGATACATGTATAATTGTAGAGAATCACCAAAAATTTATGAAGGTGCTTACTTTAGCATTTTGTTCATAAGAATAGTTGTATTTGAGTGCCTCCTGACATTAACTCCTGTACTCATTTTGGCTGGGGTAGGGTTAATTTTCTCCATAATAGCTGGTATGGGACTGTGTTTTGGATTTGTGCTGGAAAGAGTGTAGATAACACAAGGATATTTTTGTTACTGCTGAGCAGTGCTTACACAAAGTCAAGGCCGTTTTTGCTGCTCAACGCCACCTTGCCAGCAAGTAGGCAAGGGGTGCACAAGTAGTTGAGAGGGGATGCATAATAGCTGACCGTAAATGATCAAAGAGATATTCCATACAATATGATGTCATGCTCAGGATATAAGCTGAGGGAAGAAGGAGAAAGAAGACACACACCTTTGGAGTACTGCCATTTGTCTTCCTGGGCATGGCTAAACATTTGCCTGCTAATGGGAAGGAGCATGTGAATTCCTTAGTTTACTTTGCTTAATAAACTGTCCTTATGTTAAGTCATGAGGTTGTTTTTTATTTTTGGTCTTCTGATTCCTCATTCCACAGAGGGATGAGCAGCTGTGAGGTGCTTGGTTGCCAGCTAGGGTTAAACCACCATATCTTCTTCCCTTACAAAAGGCAAAAGTAATCATAAGAGCTGTTGATGAATAACTTCTATTATCCAGTAGAAAGCAGGAGACCAAAATCTAGCCACTAGTGTAAAATACAGAAGAAAATTATATACATAAGCATTGAATCCCTGGGAAACCACCTTTCCTTAGATAATATTTCATAGAATGGTTTAGATTGGAAGAGATCTCAAAGGTAATCTAGTTCCAACCCCTGCCCATAGGCAGGGACACCTTCCACTAGAACAGGTCACTCAAGGCCTCATCCAAACTGACCTTGAACACCTCCAGGGAGAGAGCATCCACAGCATCCCTAGGCAACCTCTTCCAGTGTCTCACCCCCCTCACTGTAAAGAACCCTTTCCTAACATCTAATTTGAATCTCCCCTCCACCGGTTTAAACCCATTACTCCTTGTCCTGTCATTACAAGACCTTGTAAGTAGTCCCTCCCCAGCCTTCCTGTAGGCCCCCTTCAGATACTAGAAGGCTACTATAAGGTCTTCTCAAAACCTCTTCTCCAGGCTGAAGGGCCCCAATTCTTAGCAGAGGTGCTCCAGCCCTTTGATGATCTCTGTGGCCCTCCTCTGGACCCACTTCAACAGGTTGATGTCCTTGTGTTGGGGGCTCCAGAACTGCATACAGTTGGGGTCTTGAGAGCAGAGTAAAGGGGCAGATTACCTTACCTTGCTGGCCACACTTCTCTTGATGCAGCCTAGGACACGGTTGTTGTCTGAGCTGCATGTGCACACTGCTGGCTCATGTTGAGCTTTTCATCAACCCAGACCCTCAGGTTCTTTTCCTCAGGGCTGCTCTCCAGCCTATAACCACCCAGCCTGTATTTGTGCTTACTCAGGTCCAGGTAGATGGTGTCAGTTGCCTTCCCTTGTCCACTGTTGCTGTGACTTTATCATAAAAAGCCACTAAATTTTGCCCTTGGTGAAGCCGTTGCTGTTTACCACCAATCACCTCTGCTTTATTTTCCATTTGCCCTAGCAGAGCTTTCCGGAGGATCTGCTCCATGATCTTGACAGGCACAGAGGTGAGACTGACTGGTCTGTAGTTCCTGGGGCCATCCTTTTTTCCTTCTTGAAGGTGGCTATTATGTTTTCCCTTTTCCAGTCAGCAGAAACTTCAGCAGTCTGCCATGACCTTTCAAATATGATGGACAGTGGTTTAGCAATTTCATCTGCCAGTTTCCTCAGGACCTGTGGGTGGATCTCTTAAGGCCCCATCGACTTGTGCATGTTCAGATTCCTTAGGTGCTCATGGACATCATCTTCAATTATAGTGGGCAGATCTTCCTTCTCCCAGTACTTACTTTCGCCTTCTGCGACTTGGACAGTGTGGTTGGAGCCCTTGCCATTGAAGGCCAAGACAAAAGTCATTGAGCACCTCAGCATTATCCATATCCTTTGCCATCAGCTCTCCATGTCCTTTCTGGAAGGGTCCCACATTCTCCCTAGTCCTCCTTTTCTCACTAATATTCCTGAAGAAGTTCTTGTTCCACTTCATGTCCCTGTCCAGATTTAATTCTAGCTGTGCTTTAGCTTTCCTGCCCTGACCTCTGGTTGCACAATTTCTTTGCGTTTGTCCCAGGTTCCCTGTCCTTGCTTCCACTCTGAATGTGTCCAGGAGCTCTCTATTCATCCATGCAGGTCTCCTGGCGTTCTTACCTGCCTTCCTCTTCTCCTGGGCCTGGAGGAGGTGATCTTTGACCATTGAGCTTTCCTGGGCCCCACTTCCAGACATGACACCCTGCTGTCGGTGGAAAGGTGGCCAGAGTCACAATGCAGACACCAATGTGGTTAAAATCGTGCTCCCTTTATTGTGGTGGTACAGCATCTTTTATGCCAAACTCAGAAGAGGCATATTCAGCTAACTTAGTTTAAGATTGGTACGTGTAAGACAGAGATAGGTTAAGGCTTAAAGAAAACAATTGTAGAGTCTGCCTCCTGCAGCCAACAGATCCTGCCCCCTTGCAGCTGGACATGGGGGTTTGTTTCCTGGACTTAGTTTCTGCCTCTGATATGGGCTCAGGGTCACTCTTTGCAGCATGAGTTGCTCACGTTTATCAAATCATGTCCTCTGTCAGCAAGAAATGCTTCCATGTGCTGCCAAGGAGATCCCTGAAGAGGTTGAAGTCTGCTCTTCTGAAGTCCAGAGCAGTGAGTTTGCTATGCACCCTCCTTGAGGATCTTGAACTTTACCATTTCATGGTCACTGCAGCCAAGGCTACCCTTCAGCTTCACTCACGAGCCCCTCGCTGTTAGTGAGTACTGGGTCTGGCATAACACCTTTTCTTGTGGGTCCCTCTACCACTTGAAGGAGGAAGTTATCATCAGTGCATTCCAGGAACCTCTTAGATTGCTGGTGCTCTGCTATGTTGTCCTTCCAACAGATGTCAGGGTTGTTGAAGTCCCCATGAGGACCAATGAGTGTGAAGCTTCTCCTGTTTGTTTGTAAAGGGCCTCATCTGCTTAACCTCCCTGATCAGGAGGTCTGTAGCAGACTCCTCCTATAATGTTACCTTCCCCTGCCTTCCCTTTAACCTTACCCATAAACATCCCCAGGTGGAGCTCCGTGGACTCTAGTTTATCATTGATGTAGAGGATAACACACCCTCCCGTTTTCCCCTACCTGTCCCTCCTGAAGAGTCTAACTATTTCACAAGCTCCAATTGTGAAATCCATCCCACCATGTCTCAGTGATGCCTTAACCTCATAGACTTGCACATATTTGCAATTCTTCCTGTTTGTTCTCCTTGTGTTAGCGTAGTGGCATTACAGTTGTGCCTTTATTTGAGCTAGCTTACTGATTTTCCCTTGCCCTCATCTTTGGAAACTATTTTCTCAGTCTGTACTCCCACCCTAGGGTCAGATCCCATGCTCAGGCAGCTCTGTAGCTATCAACCCTCATGTCATCACTAGTACCTGGATTAACACATGATGTTTTCCAGTTCACAGCTACTACCTGAAGAAGGTGAATTTAGGTAGTATTTGTCAAAATGCTGGATAGCTTTATTTGATATTCTGATTATAAGCATTCAGAAATGTATTATGCACAAACTAAATTAATTGAAAACTCTGTTCTTTCTCCAGTTCTTAACTAACTGTACTAGAACCAATCTGCCTGTGAAGGACAGTCACTTCAGAAGTAGATTTTATAAACAGTACAGATACCAGAAATTGTCCTTAGCTGAAAGAAAGAAGCTGTGTGACCCATGAAAATACGTAGTGTTTTTTTGATGATTTTATTGTCAGAGTACTTACTGTGTCTGTGGCTTTTTAGTCCCTTGTTATATGGGCTATTTGAAAAGACATGTTGGTCATGATTGATCTTATAGTTCATGCTTATTTTGGTAGGGCTGTTCCACAGGAATATGATTTCTGTTCATGTTAAATGAAATGCTCATGCACATACAGTTAAACAGGTATTTGAATTTGTGGATAGAGACAAGTTTGCATAGTTGCTGTCCTTATATCTGTGTTTTTTTCTATTCCAGCCAGCTGCTTGTAATTAATTTTTCCTCTGTTTTCAAGAGTGCACTGGGAAAAAAAGAATGAATAGAACTGACAGATTATTTTAGTCCACAGTAATGTTTTTCTGTTGCAGGATGTGTCTTAGAAGTTTATCTTAAAAGTGCTAATCACTCTTAACTAGTGCCATGTTATACATTGGAGACTGCTAATAAAAGTTCTCTGAGATGATGTGGTTTGTTGCTGGTTGTCCTATTGGGAGGCCATATTCTAGGTGACCACCATTTCTCTCAGAAGACAATTCAACAACCTCTTGCAGTCTTTCTAAGGCAACAAAAGATTTGCTTGCTCTATAGATTACTAGTTTAAATTAACATGCTTTGTTGTAAAGTTATCTTCTGTGTGTACTTTCTGTGGGTGGCTAATTTTAGTTGTTTTTCATTGCTTAGCTGCTCTATTTAGACTGTTGTTAGATGTCTCTTAGAACTGATGCAGATATCTTTGCGGATGCTCTTCTCTGGCATCCACAGACTGCCTTTTTTTTTTTTTTTTTTTTGTAAGATACATCTATGGGATAACATCCTAAACTGGCTTTCTTCTGTCATGATGTGTTTTCCACTTGACATGTGTAGTTGTGGTAGTGTTTTGGCAAGACTTTTTTTAAGTCCTTGAAGGTGAATAATCTGAAGAATGGTAGAATTAGCAAAGTCTGCTTTTAAAAGGTGCTTTAGTTCTAAGGAACAAAGCTCATTTAATCTTCTGTTTGGCCATTAACAGCACTCCTTTATAGATTGTATAGAGCCTCAGAGATCAGCTTGTGCTACAGTATTTCCTCTGAGGTGAAGGATATAGAAGAAAAGGTCATTAAAATTGTTTTCTTTTCCCACTCAGCCCCTTACCTTCACAGAATTTCTACAATCATTGCAATTTTAGCAGAGTTGAAAGAGGATGCAGAAAACTTGTAAGATCAAAATCTAGAGATGAGGAGAGAAAAATGAAAGTGGAAATGTGTATTAGTCTGTTTTTTGAAGGAAGTAATACTTAATATGGGTCTGGCTCAAGAATGAGCTGTAGTGAGATCTACCCAGAACTCTTTGAAGATTTGGAGAGTTTCTGTTCTTGTAGATCATAGAACCATATTTGAGATATGTGAAGGAGAAGCTGAAAAGTCCCCAGAATCCTACCTCAATTTTCAGCAACTACATGCTTGAAAGTTAACACTGCTGCAGATGGTTTTCAGATTGGGGGGAAATTCTGACCTTATGGGTTGTTGGTTTTGTTTTTCTTTTTTAGATTATTTGATTTGATAGAGCTGCTTGCTGTTTAAATATTACTGGAGGTTTTTGAAGTTTGCTTTCATGTTATATTAAGCCAGCTATCTTTTAGTGGTGAAAATAAATGGACAAAATATGTTTCTTTTCAATAAAAACAGGACCTGAAACCCTCAGACCCAGAATGATGCTTTGGACACTAGAAAGTTGAAAACACAAGGTCATCAGTAAGAGATAGTTAGTGTGCATTGTGCATACACATACCCATGCTATGTTTAGTTGTAATTCCATTTGTTATTTGCATCCAACCTTCTCTGCACAAAACAGTATAGTCAGTAATTGGTCAATATTTTTGACATTCATTTGAAATGGCAGAGTTCCTTAGTAATTAATTAGTTTCTTTAGTGTACTTAAAATGAGGTATGAAAAGTCTTCCTGAATATTTCTTGTTTTCTGTTTTGAGAGAGGTGCTAATGCATTCCATTTATGAATAAACTTTCATGTCGTGTTCTTCTATGTTTCCCACTTGACAGATGAGCATTTGAGGCACCAAGAGTTGAAAGTCTTCGGTAATCTTCAGGTTTCAGTCTTGAATGGTGTGCTTTGCCTTAAGTCATTACAGCTTCCTTCTCCAAATTATCCAAATTACAGTTCTTGGAATGGAGGTGATAGGACTAGATACGCTTGCTGTTGAATTTACTTAATGTTTTTAAGACTTCAAAATCCTGCAAAGTGAATGTTCAGGCTTACCTACCCTAACCGTCAGTGTGCTTGTAGGTTAAATAGGCATGAGTGTGATGTTAGAACATAGGACTGCATAAAAAATAACTGTGTTATTGCTGAAGATGTCTCTTGACATCTAACATTCATGTCAAAAATAAAGACTACTTTATACACATAGAGTTTGTTGGGCAGTCATTTGTGCTTACATCATCTTGAATGGGATATCTGGAACCTACAGGGAAGAATAATCTTCCTAGTAGTGAGGAATGGTGGGTGCTGTATCTCAAACACACAGAAACATTAACTAGAAGACTGTAACACAGTTCTTTCCCACGATAGTAGTAAGAGTTGATCTGTCCCCACCGAAAGCTGTGGATAAAGCAGCTAAGTTTCTGCCTAAAACTTTATACAACTCTTTTCCCCTTTCCATGCCTGTTTGTATATGTTCACAGAGAAAAGAAACTGTTGTAGCTTACCCAGAATGCTTTTCTGTTCTTGCATGTGTGGAGAAACTCTTTTTTTTTCTTACATGTAACAAAACTACAGAATTCCAACAGAGACATGGCAGGAGGGAAGGAAGGAAATCAGACAAGGATTTCCAAATCAGGTTGCTAGATATTTTAAATTTCTTATTACTCCAGTCCTCAAAACTAATCTCAAAATATGTAATATGTTCTTCCCTGTTTAACCCCCTAAGAGTCTTTTTCCAAAGTGGAGGTAAAACCTTTTTTAGTCTGCAGTTGGTCCTAATGGAGCACTGTGCAAAGTTGCAAGTTGTCAACCTAGTGCCATGACAGCCTAAACAACTTGTCTTGGAATTGTGACATGATGGGCATAGATGGAACTTAGTGGGAAAGGTCTGTGTGCTATGTATGTGGGTTTTAGTTGCTGGGGGTTGGTTATTGTTTAAAAAAGATGATCTTGCAGTCCAGAATGTACTGTATTCTGCTCTACCAGCTGTAACTATCAGAGGGAGGGTACAAGTTCTTTAATACAGACCAGGATATCTAGAATTTGTGGCAACTACTGTGCTAATTTCTGTACACATACTTCTGTGTTCATTGAAGAATCTAATTAAGCCAGCCAGTTTTAGTCTGAAAGGACAGTCTGATATAGAAACTACAGTAATAATTTTAACCTCAGAATCTTAAGGGCACAGTGAAGGTCAGTTAACTTGATAGTGGTACAGTGACTGAAACGTTTGGGAGCATTGCACCTTCAGTAATTCTGCACAGTAGTAACTGTAGTCATTCAAAATGAGTGCTTGCTTTAATTTCTTGATGGCCGCTGGCAGAGCTCATTGCACTTGTGCCGTTGCCTGTCCTTTTGTTTTCTATCATAGTAGTTACTTAATGCTGGGAAGTAGTTCTGTTATTTTCTATATGTGGCTGCTGTTCAGAGGTGTACAGCTGTCTCATGTTCATGCAGCAATGATTCTTAGCCTTGAAGATAACAGCACTTTGGATTTGACTAGTAGAGTTCCGACTAACAGCTAGCTTACTGATAATAACAACAAATATAAATACAAGGGTAAATTTGGGATCACTTGGTAAGTTTATTACTTCCTAGTCTATCGTATGGACAAATGAAACCTATGCTGTGTTAAAATACCTGATACATGGTGCTACAGGGAAATGATTCCAGTGCTGTATAGGAATGTACCATATACAAGTAAAAATTGAGTGAAAAGAAAAACGTATTGGAGCTGGATACAACTCCAAAATCAGTTTCATTTTGTATGACTTGAAACCATGCACTTACCTCTTTGTGACTGTTAAATGGCACTGGGTGTTTGTTTAAAATATGTTACCTGGCAGGTATGTTTGTAGAGAGCCAAATGGGCTCTTCAAAGGGAGGATTTGTCATCTCTGTCTTGAGTACCTGGTCTAAAGTCTAGTTTTGCAAGAATGTCTTTTTTGGCAACCAGTATCCAGTCTAAACAGTTAAATATGAATGTATTGACTGGCCTAGTTTAAAACAGCCACCATTTGTAGTGTCTGGTGTATTTTCTGCTGTCAGGTTACTGAGCCATGTGCAATTTTAATCCATTTGAAATACTGTTTCTTTTTCTTTGTAGTGTAATGTTGGAAAAACTTGTCAAACAGTATGAATTTTAATACTCCAAAAAGCAGAGAGCTCAGCTGTAATGAACACACCAATTTTTGTAAATTTGACATCAAAAGCATTATTGGAGAACATGGTCACCGCCTCCTGTTCTCTGAGCTCTCAAATGTTCTGGAAATAACAATTGCTATAATTAAGATATGCTCAAGTATGAATTCTGTCTTACTCTGTAAAGAAGAGAGCTATGAATAAGACTTTCAGTGTTTGATCTTTACCAGAGGTACAGGCTTTGGGAAGTATGACAAAAATTCAGCATCACCTTAAACTGTCCTCAAACTGCCTGCATCTGTTGGAGCTTCACTACTTTCTTGAACTGAGGATGGCAAATAAATTACTTGAGTCATCTTTTTTCTTTTCCCTTAGCTTCTAGATTATTCACTGTTATGAAGCTTCTTGTTTAGAAAACCTGTGACTGAGATGAGTTGGGCTGAAAATTAAAACTGTATGTATTTTCACTTGAAAATGCGTGCGAGCATAGCCAAGTAGTTATACAGTGTGTTGCTTGATACGGTTATGTGCACATTTGAAAGTTCCTTTGCCACCCATGCACTTCTGGTAATTACCTGCCCAGTACCTGTCCTTTTGCTCCAGAATAAAATGGTGGATTCATTATAAATATATGTGAGAGCAGATAGGAATAGGAGAATTGGAGGGAAGGAACCTGCTAAGCTTTCACAGACACTATACTGAAGACTTTATGATAAAATTAGTTTCCTCATAGAAGAGGATAGTGCAGTGCCTAATGTCTGGTTTAGACTCCAGCTTGGTAAACTAGTCTGCCTGGATTCAGGTCTTCAAACTAGCTGAAAGCAGTTGCGTGGCCATGAATAATAATAATGGGCAGAGCTTGACACATTGTTGAATTGTGAATAAGCTTTGGGCCAGCTGTGAACAGTGAATGGTTGCTTGAAATCTGATTGACTGATAGCTCCAAAGATAAGCTTGTCTGAATTCCTGTATTAGACTGTGTGGTTTTCCTTCCCTATTCCTGTAATGACGTTTGAATAGTGAGCTGTGGCTTCCAGGGAAACCTTGCAGCCTCAGTATAGGTTGGGGTTTTTTGGTAGATAAGGGATGGCTTAGCAGCCATATCTGAAGTCTGTGTTTCAGTACATGGTCTGCTTAGAGAGCTTAGCTCATTGCCCTTCCCTCCTGTATTTCATGCCTTTAAATGACAGACGGAATGACTGTTAGTATTTCATATGCTGTTGAAATAGCCAGATGCTGACTAATATGTCAAAAAAATCCGGGATATATTTTATCCTTGGGAGAGAGGAAAATATATTTCTTAGCCCTGTATGAAACTGAAGACTGACTCTTTTGCAACAGTGCATATGGACTGCAATAGAATAGCATCTGGCACAAATCCTGCTGAAACTGGACCATCCCAAGGTTATTTGTCAATCGTGGCTTGTAAATTGAGGTAAAAGGCAGAGTATGGGTGTGTATCATTCCTATATAAATGACACTTCCCTGATCTTTCGATGTTGGTTAATGTCTGTCATGATGGAATAAGTGCTTTAATTCTTTGGGCTACTTGCTCTTGCGGACTTTTCTTAATGCATGACCACTTTGCATTGAAACTGAGTTCCTTTTGAATGTCCTTGGAGGTTCTGAGTTTAACCAGGAAATTTGTTAATAAGAAAAGAGTTTCAGCAGGATGTACAGTGTGCAGCTGTGTCTGTCTTTAGTGCTCTCTGCTCTTGAAACGAGCACAAAAGTATTTAAATGTACATCACTGTTCTGGAATTCATATGGAAATACATAAAAAATTGTAAGGAGGGTAGTAGGGGGTTGGATGTTGTTAGGAGAAACCAGCTACACCATAAAGCTCTGTTTAAATGAAGCCCACTTGTGTTCCTGTCTGATGATGAACAGAACTCTCTCAAGTTCCTTCTAAGAACTTCTAGTGAAATACTGGTGATAATTACTGGGTTCTTTTGCTGAAGACCTGCCGTTCTGGAGGAAAGAGGCAGGAGAGAGACAACCGACACTTAACACCTCTGTAATTTACTGCAGCAAGAAGAATGATATCATTCTAGGTTTAAGAAATTCTTTGTCCTGCCTGTCTCAGCATAGTTCCCTGTGTTTCATTAAGAAAACTTCTGACTTCTTAATTTCTCTTAACTGCTGACTTCATGATGGTTTTAATTGGAAAAACACCAAATTCCAGAAATACTCTACCACAGTTAGGAGTATATCAGTGTCTGGGTTGAAAACTCTGCATGTTTTTGGGTGTGTGAGTTTGGCGGGTGGTTTTGTTTGCTTGAGGGGACAGTTTACAGAGGGGTTTTGTGTGTTTGGGCTTTTTAAAGTAAGGTTATGGACAGTATTCACCACTCCTACAGGATTTGATATTTATTAAATGCTGACTCATGATTTTGTGACATTCAGACTGGGGACGTAGAAATACCTTAAAATAAGACATGGTGTTTGGAGGGCTAATGTATTCTATGACATCTCCAGTATGCTTAAATAAAACAGCACTCATGGTGTTAAATATGCTCTGTGCTTTCGTGCTATGAACTCTGTTTTAAGTATTGGCTTTTATTCAAATTGCTTTACTTTCCTGGTATTTTCAGGCAAATTTTGAAGGGTGAGCAGAAGGTACCAGACTCGATGATTTTCCATCGAAATGTCGGAAAAGTCAGGCCAGAGTACAAAAGCAAAGGACGGGAAAACAAAGTATGCTACGCTCAGTCTGTTTAATACTTACAAAGGAAAGTCATTGGAAACTCAGAAAACCACAGGTGAGTAAGCTAATGTCTGTTTTGCGTTCTGTTTCATCGTTGCTGTAATACTTATTAGATGGGCAAATTACATGAGGGCTTAACCACAGCAAGATGTTTGAACTGCTTGATAGAGCAGTTAAGTGGAAAGCAATGTTGATTACAGTTTCTGGTTAGCTGTCTCTGTTCAGAGACACAGCCTCTGCAGTCAAATAGGAAGTAGAATGTAGGTAAATAAAAACTTTCATAGCTTTTGTTATCAGCATATGCCTTTTACTGTATTTCAGAAAATGCTTAAGGTACTGGAGGTATTTGATTAATAAAGAGGCAGTGCTCACTTTCAGATCAGGTGCTTTGTCTGTTTTGCAGACAAACACTGAGTGAAACTTACACTGAGGTTTCAAATAAGGACACTGTGGGCCTGATTTTCAGGACTCATTGGACTGAGAACCAAGGGGGATTGACACTCTGAAGTATCAGAATTTTATTTGACATACTTGGCTAAATTGAGGGGTGAAAGTGGAGAACTGTGTTCAAAGTTCATTGAAGTTTGTCACAGTATTGTTTTTAAAGGCCAAAACTGAAATGCTTGTAATGATACAACATGCCTGGGGTAATAACTTGCATTTTTTTCACTTGAATTCATTAACTGTTGGCTTGAATGTCCCATATAGTACACTAGCTTCATGTTGCCTTTTTTATGTACTTGTGGTCTGGAGTAAATGAGATTTGTAGGAATGTTTTTGCAAGAGCAGCATCTGCCAACTGAAACTAGAAGCAAAAATTAAATGGACTGGACCCTTGTGGGTATCCTTGGACTCATCAAGGTACATTAAACCCCAAAAAGGGCAAGAGAAAGATGCTTGACTGTGTTAAAGGGCTACTAAGTTGTTGGCACCATATTTTAAAGGGGTCTTCTAGCTTTCTGTCACTGATCATGGTGTATTAAGGTGGGGGATACAGAGCCTTTTTAGTCTCTGCAATAGGCTAAGCAGTGACTCACTGTTCAAAAAGTACTCAAGTTCTCCCAAAAGAAATATTTATAATTCCCATTTTTAAAAAATTAAACTATGAAGAATCAATGAATTTCTGATTTTTATGCTTTTAGATTTTCTGAGCTTTTCTTGGAAGATGTTCTTACTGATTTACACAGCTTTGCATGAATGCCCACTAAACAGCATTATTAACTTGTTCTTTCTGTTTTGGCATGCAGTTGCTGCGCGCCATGGATTACAGAGTCTTGGAAAAGTTGCTATTTCAAGGAGGATGCCTCCCCCAGCTAACCTTCCCAGTCTCAAAGCAGAGAATAAAGGCAATGACCCTAATGTGAACATTGTACCTAAAGATGGCACAGGATGGGCTTCAAAACAAGAACAGCACGAAGAAGAAAAGTAAGTGGCCAGTGAGATCAAGGTCATTTTGTTGTGCCTTCCCAAAATTAGGAGTGGATGGGCCCTGAGAAGAAATTGGCTACATACAACTGGTCTCAAGACAGTTACTAGAGAGGAAATAGCACCACTGTTAACATTTGTGAGGATAGATCTTGCTATGGATGGGATAGTTCAAAAACAAACAGAAGAACTCTGAATAATAACAACAAAAGATAAAACCCAACACCTCTCCTCAATTTCAAAGCAGGATGCTTATAAATTCCATATGAAGTGATGAGTATTTTCTTTAGCTACCAAGTGTGGCTACCATTGTGTAAGCTCTGATGGCTGCCTAAAGGAAATATTTTTAGCACATTTTTGTAAGATCAGTGTAATCATATTAAGAGTGATTACAGGAACCCTTAGGTACGCAGCAGCTCAGAAATAATAATTTGCAAGTTTCTGAGAACTTTTCTTTTCCTAATGGTTCTTTTTATTTTCCTAAAAAGCTTTTATTTTCCTAATGGTTCTTAATATTTGTATTTTCCTTAGGGTATGATAAATTCTACAGACTTAGAAAAAAATTTTGTCTTAAACTGTACACTCTTGTTTCACACTACCCTAATATGTGATTAAAAAAAATAGTAGTGATGGTGATGTTGATACCCTGCTGTGTACTGTATATAATTTCCCATGCTTGGTATAGTTTCATCTGTTAAGTTTGTTTCATACTTGTACAAGTCAGCTAAAGAAAATAGAGACTCAAACTTTTCAACACTTAGAAAACTATTTTAAAGCAAATTCATGTTGCCACATAAGCTTAAAATAGGGTATTATTTTCACTAGAAAAGTGTAACTGGGTTTTAAGTGGTTATTATTTGACATTAATAGTTCTGAAAAACACTCAAAGACAGATAAGTCTTTGACTTACCGACATTGACTGTTGGTAGCACTTGTGAAAGCAAAAGTTGATCTAAAAAAATATTTCTTCCCCTCCTAGCTGTGCCTTCAGCTTGCCTTATCCACATTAAAATGCCTGGTTTTGACCTCTCTCTGAAAAGGTTATACTTGTGTTTATATTTTAAGCTTAGGAAACTACAGATTTACCATTCTGTGCTCAGTGAATATGGTACTTTGGCATCTTCCTGTACATCAAGGTCACTTACACTTCATCTGGTTAACTCTGTTGAGCCAGTAGCTTGTTTGACTAAAACACTTTGTCTGCATCTCTCTGCCTTCTCATAGTATATTCCAGCAGTTGAGACTGCATTTACAGTAATAGCTGTCCTTTATCTGCAGTTGGAAGGTGTTTGTCTTCATATTTTCATATATATTGACATAAAGGCTTCAAAGATCACACACTAGTAAAACTGGTTGAAGGGACTTGGTCCTAGGGCCAAGGCCACAAATAAATTCTCCTAAATTCAAACCATTGATATGTTTGCTCTAGTCCTTCATAGCATTATTGTAGCTACTGCTGTATTTCTCCAGTATTTTAATATGCTTTAAAATGCTGCAGATTACTTTTAAAGTGTTATGGTATTCTCAGATGTCTTGTGGATAAAGGTAACACCTTGATATCAGCTTGCTTTAGTTTATTTTTTTCATTATGTCTCTAGCTTTCCCTATTAGTTCATTTTGCTTTGTAATTTTAGACATAGATTTGTCATCTTCCTTTCAGTTCATGTTGTTTTTTTAGTGTGTGATGGTTTGGGTGTACCCCGCCCGCCCACACTTTAGAAATCATCCAGACTAGACTCAGCCAACTCTGGAAATAGGAATGAAGCTATTTATTTACAGCAGCACAATTTACAAGCAGATATTTACAGTATATACAGTTATATACAGAAATATACAAGGTAAAAGGTAATACAGAAACACAACTCCCCTCCCAGAAATCTGAGTCCCCAGGAGGGGCTCTAAACCACCCCTGCACCTTCCCCCTGCCCCTCTGAACCTTACCCCAGTCCCAAGGAAGAAATTGAGGCTCGGCCAGAGGTTAAGAAGCAACATGGGTTAGGCCAAATGGAAGGTGAGGTTAGGGAGTAAGATGTTGCTCAGCCAGCAGCCCAAGCGAGAGTGAGAGAAAAAAATGGCGACAGTGTTATCTAATGTTTTCATTTCTCCTTCCCAAACTCCTCAGCGAGACTCTGAGGGAAGTAGACATCACCATTGTTTTCCTTTCACAGCCTATGATCTAGTTCTCCTCACCAAAACATTCTAACTAGCTTCAAACTAGCACAACGTGCTTGCCTCGCCTCCTGGGGCAAGACAACATTACTCCAAATTACTCCCTTCCATGGCTATAGATTGATTGGGTTTTGACTGTCTGATAAAGTAGCTCAAAGTAGTTCAAAAGTTAGAATTCTATACCAATTTTTAACTAAAACAGCTCATAAGAAAATGCTTTTTCTGCAGAAGAGTAGTTACTGATTCTTCAGCTACATAGCTACCTCATTTCCTTCAGTTGTTTGCAGTAGTAGTCTTGATGATCTTATTCTGTGCTCATTCACAAGTGCTTTCCAATTCCAGACAGCCAGACGTGCCACAGACACAGCCAAAACCTGCTGTTCCTGCTCCTCCAGAACCAGCTCCTGTTGTCAAATCATGGGCCAACACCAAACCCAGTGGACAGGATGGTAAGTGGTATTAAATATGGAGAGGTTCTTGGCTGACCTAACAGGCTGTGCATTCTGCTGTGAGAGACCCTGATACTCTGCAGCAATTTGAGTCTTGACCAAGCCAGTTGAGATTACAAATGCTGTGGAAGCAATTGTCTTGGCTGGAAGGTGGTGCTGGTCTGCCACTCAGGTGAGCTCCAGACTGATTTAGCAGCAAGTCTGACTACTTTTTAAAGGACTGGTTTAGTCAGCCCTTTTGACAGGGCTGGATTGACAGGGAAGTGGTGGTGACAGCATAAGATCTTGAACATGGTTGTGGTGAGGAGAGAAATTCTAAGCTGAGGAAGAAGAACCATAAAGAGTGATTGCTCTGATCATAATGTATTGTTTCTATTTCAGTGTATCCTACAACTACCTTTCCCTTTGTTTTGTAGATTCCTTGGTGGTTTTGTTTCTCCAAATGAGTGTTTGTGTTTGGTTTTTATACTGGGAAGCATTTTGAAGGTGTGGTTTAGGGGTCTTTCAGCATTGTTTGCAGGAATGGAGAGCTATTTTTGCTAACATCAATCTTAGCTTGAGTGGTTTCATTGCAAATCAGAGCTAAAATCTTCAGTACATATTTTTTAACTGCCTGAATAAGAGGTTACTTAGAATTCCTGTCTCCCTTATGAGAAATAACTTACCATATGTTATATTGCTTAAATTCAACACTTGCAAGCATTCCATGGCTGTAAAATAGTTCTAGCTTTCAAGCTGAAAAAGTGAGCTCTATTCTGGACAGACATCTTGGAACAAAATGTGAACTGCATTCTCAGCTGTTATTTGGAGTTTAAGCACATTACCTAATGATTTGGGGTTTTGCAACAGGTATTAGAAATGGCAGTTCTAGGGTCTTCACTTCTTCCTCTCCTCTTTCATGTTACAGTGTTTCCTTCGTTGTCAAATACAGGAACTCTCAGCTCTTTCAGGAGTTTGGTGGAATGAAAAAAAGGAGTTAATACTGAGGCAAAATGATCTGCATACCAGCCTTACTACCTAACCTGATAAGATCATCTCTATGGCATAGGACATAGTGATTTGGCTCAGAGCCTTCAAAATGCATTTAGCTACTTATTTTGTAGTTACTGTGGCAGCCTGTGTGCCAAGCCCAGATGGCACCCTGATTTCATTCAATTAGTGCAGCAGTGGGTCTGCTGTTTCAAGGAAAAACACAGAATGTAAACTGGCATCAGATGCTTGCTCTCCTGTTTGAAACTTGGGATGCACTTGTTGGTGCTCATGATTTGCTGATCTGCAGTTGGCTGGTGGAACTTGTAGCTTTTCCAGATGCCTTGTACACATTCCAGCAGTCATTCAGCTGTCTGGCTCATACTTTCAGAATCACGGAATAGAATCATAAAGTTGCTTTTATTGGAAGAGACTTTTAAGATCATCAAGACCAGTCATTAATCCAGCATTGCTAGGTCACCACTAAACCATGTCCCCAAGCACCACATCTTTTAAGACTACAGCTGAGCAAGACAAAAGTAAATCCTTCTCCAAAATTGATGGCCATGTAGAAAGAAAATACTTATAAAATGTAATGGCAGTATGTATTTTTCAACTTAGGCGTTGTCTAAAAGTTGTGGTTAATGGCTATCATATCTTTTAACTATGAAATGTTGGCTGCTTCACATTGATACCATTCTCAGTGATTAGCTTGATAGTGCTTAAGCTGTTGTGTTGTGATTAAGACATTGTCACTGTCACTGTGTAGACAGTAGCAAAAAACATTTATCAAGATTCATGAGACTCAAGAATGTTGCATGCCACAGCACCTCTGCAGAGGCTCCTTTGCTTGGCAGGCTGTCTAGTTAGTGTGACTGAAGTTTTCTCTCCTGTTACGCAAGTCGTTGGATGTAGCTGCTTGGGAACATCAGGAGTTCGATGTCCGTTAACATAAAATAAGTTAACGTGATCTGTAGTACATGAATTTGAAGGAAGATTGAAAGATTTCAAGGAGTTTGTAGGCATGGAAGGATAAATAGTGGTATTTGCTGTCATGCCTTTACAAAGAATAAGGCATTTATCCTCTGCTTTTCTCTTAATCTTAAAACACAGGGATCTTCATTTATTTTTCTTGTTACCAAGGTTCCTCTCACAGGTCAGAGTGAATAGAAGCGTTTCTAGATGTTAGCTGGGGAAAAAAAAGGCACATCATGGGGATTAGGGGATTCTGGACAGCCTGTGTTCAGATCCTTTTCCTGTGAGTTTGTCCTATAGTCTGCGTAGCCTAATACAATGTCTCTTACAGTAGCTAGCAGACAGTTAATAGGAACAGGGTATTATTCAGACTATTGGAATGGAAATCTTCCCTCAGTGAGATGATCAGTGGTTTGATACTAAGATGTTTGTGGGAGGGGAGAAATGGTTTCAAAGTAAATGCTAACAAAACATTCTGAAGTGAGAGGCTATTTAACTTCTCTACCATGTGCAACAGAAGTTTTAAATTCCAATCTTGAATTATGATTTCAAGGATTTTAGCAATTGAAGAATTCTGCGGTTCTTATTCTTCTCTCATGATGTGAAATCTGTGACCTTTTAAAGTCCTGAATAATTGTTGTTAGAACAGCAATTAATCTTAAGGGCTTTTGCAGTAATTTAGTTGTCCATTCGGGAAGGCCAAAAAATAAGTGTTAATAGAGCTGAGGAACTTCAGCTACTCCCCATATAAAGTGTTTTTCCATTCTCCCTTATTGCCCTCTAGTGCTTCTGGATTTTTCTCAGCCCCAACGTGTTAGGTGGCCTAGCAAATTTCACACTTGCTACCCAAGCTGTTAATGCTTTAAAAGGATTGCTCTTCATTTATGTGAATTATATTCACTTTTTAAGGATGATCACGCTTTTACCACTTTCTGACTACAGAAAGTTGTGACTTTGTGAATTTCTTACTCTGTAGGTCCACCTATTCCAGTTAATAGTTATTTCCAGCAAGAGTTTCCCAGTCTGCCGGCAGCTGGGGATCAGGAAAAGTCAGGAAAAGACAAAGATAGCCCTGAGGAGCTCCATGGATCAGGACCCAACCTGAGACCACAAAGTAAGTATATAATACAAATTTTTGTGAGATTGCATGGATTGGTTTGGAATTTGTCTATTACAAAGTTCCTGGTGCCCCATAAAAGGTAACTTGATTGATTGTTTTAATCAGTGCACTCCTGTACTGAAGAAACAGCTTTTCTCTGAGGAATCTTTAATCATGCAATACTGACATTTCCTTACTTTCCAGCTGTTAGATGTCACAACGCTTAAAATATGTATTTAAAGGACTCTCCTAGAGTTAATTATATACATCATATTTTTAAAATCTTCATGAAGTGTCCCCAAATGGCTAGTACTCATTTACTCATCCCAAACTATGGGATCCCAAAAGAGTGGACCATGATTTGGAAGACATTGGCATCTTCAGCTCATGGCTGAAATGTTCTGACTAGTTGGATCTGTTTCAGCCAGGGAGATTTACATCTAGTGAAAATAATTCTGGTTTTAATGTCTCAGTGAAGAAATGTGTGCTGCTTCCCCAGATCCTTTTAATGGTTTGGACTGTGCTTGTTTCCTGTGAAAACCAGGATTCTGTTTTTTCTTAAAAGCTTGTTGTCAATGAGACTTGATGGCTAGAGATCCTTTTCTGCACTGTAGGTGGCACAGTCCTGTGCTGGTAGTAGGCAAGATGTGCACTACTTTTAGGGGCTCGGGCTCTTGGGGAATCCTTATCTCCTCTCTGTGTTACTCCTTTTTGTTTTCCTTGATTTGTCAGGTCCTACAGACTGAGACCATGTGCTTGTTAAGATTTTCCCAGAATAAGCTGTCAAGAAATGTTGAGAGATGTCCAACACCAAATTAGGAAAACAGCTATGCATTTCTATTTCAGCCTTGTGCAGGCAGTTGGAATTTTGACCAACACTGTACATGCTATATTAAGCCCTTTTTTCAGGTCTGACAGGAGCAAGCTAAACAAATTTGTCAAGTAGTGTCCTTCCAGCAGCTGTGCGGCCCAGTGAAAATAAGTGGAAGAACTGTAATGGATACTTAGAAGCTTAGTTTGACACTGCTTTAAAGAATTTGTGCCACTAAGCAAGCAGTGTGTGTCTGAATTTTTGTTGGACTCCCTGTATTTGTGCACTGCTACTAAATTCTCTTTTTTGTTTTTCGTTTTTATTTGTATTTTGTATTAACTCATGATCTGTAGGCAGAAACTGCTCTAAAACATTGGTCTGCTTGGCACTAGCGATAGGTCGCTAAAATTCTGTACATTTCCTGGATTCTCTGCTTAGACTTTCACACCCAGAAATAAAGCCCTCAACAATTTTACTCCATCTTTGTCAGACAGAGTTACAAGCCAGACTCTGGATTCCTGTGTTCACTTAGAATGATAATGTGGAGGTATATGTCATTTGGAGCTGCTTGAGTGTTTCATGGTAGGCCTTCACTGTTTGATCTACCCCTTGACAGCATCTTCACACTGAGTCAACAGTGGCCCGCTTACGATAACTAAATCTCTTTTCTCTTCTGTACTATTGTCAGTACCCTTCCTAAACTGCATTGTGCTTTGGAAGGTAGAGTAGGACAACTACAGCAGGCTATAAATTTAACTCTCACTGTTCAGGAACATACATGGATATAGGGCTGAAGAGGGTTAGAAAGCAGCCTCTGTTTTCTCAAGCGGCTGTTGTTTGTTTCAGTACCAAATATGAATGCGTGTCTGCACAGGTCACTGTAAGCTTGGTCTGTAGATCTGTAATATAAAGTCTGTTCTTGTTCTTTCTCCTACTGATTCTGTCCATGCAGATGCTACTAGTTGGAGAGAAGGTGGTAATAAGAGCAGCTCTACCAGTTCGCCAACTGATCAAGAAGCTAAGGCTCTTGGACAAGAAGATGGTAGTGCTGCACCAGCAGAACAGAACGATGGCCAGAAGGCAGCAGAGAAGAGGGATGTGCGGTTACCACAAATCCCTCAGCCCAAGCTGAATGGCCAGCAGCAACCACCTATCTCCTCTCAGTACAGAGCAATGATGCCACCTTATGTAAGTGATGCTTACATGAAAAGTTAAGCAGAAGGAACTGATTGTTTGCTAATGTGATTTCATTACTACCCTTTCTCCTCCCTCCATGGAACACTTAGCAGTTCTGCAAGAGGGGCGGGATAGCAGCCAGCTCCTTAAAGCATGTGGCTACCTGTTTCTTCTTCTGATACACTGAGTTTAAACTTGTCAGGAGCTGATTAACACAATCACTCCATCTTGGTGACTTGATGCCACACACTTGTTGAATGAAGAGTTTTGGTTTACTTCGGTTGTGATTCTGTTGATGATCTCAGTATGCTTAATGCAATGATTTTTTTAACAAATTGCTCCTGTTCTTGAACCTTTCTCAGATGTTTAATCAGTATCCTAGAATGGCATATCCTCCTTCCATTCAGGGGCCAACAAGATTTCCCAATTCTGAGCCTAGCAGGTAAGAAACCTTAGAAATGTTAGTGTTCAGTGGGTGTAAGCTGTTTGACTCAATTGAAAGAAAGAAAAACAACCACTTTGCACTGAGTATCTAACCTGCCACTGGTTAGTCTCATGACTGTGGCTTGTGTGGAGCAGTGCTGTGGAGTGGTTTGTGTTTCACAACTCAACTGCAAAACTTGAGGAAGTTCTGTGTGCTACAGAATTTTTGTCGGGAAAGATCAGGAGTCACTTGCAGACACTACTGAAACTTTAGCCAGTGTTTTGCTTGTAAAGGGACTCTGCCACTGCTATTAAAAATATTTCCCAGTTTTCAATTCTACTGCACTCCAATTAAAGAACTTAAATGCATTATAAAAATCAGTCTTCCTCCTTTCTGTGCATTTCTCCATAGTTGAATATAAATGTCCTTGTGCACAAGGAAACAGGTGATGGAGTATGCAGAAGGATATGAATTTTGATAGGTGGTTGGGATCAGGAAGAAGAAAAGGCTGAGAGGGATGATTGAAAGAACTTAAGTATAGGATTAGGGCGAAGGTACAGAAGCTTTGACAGTGGGAACGAAAAAATGCCTGAAATGAACAAGCTGATGTAAAGGATGCTTGATCTGTGCGGCACATGTTGTTTGAAAGTCCCAGGGCATGTATTTTTTTGCTGTCACCTAATGTTTGGCTTGTTTGAAGTGTGCAAGCAAAGCTTGTAGCATCTACTCTTTCTCTTCTGTAAAGAACCTTCTGTTGATGTAGCAGTAATTATTTAAACTGCACTAGTCTTGCACATGAGTGATACGTTTATATTTGAGAAAATACTACTGTGTACTGTACAAGTTGACCTTTTGTTTAGACATGTTTCCTGGATAAATAGTGACAGTGGCCTTTGTTTCTCTCTCTTTTTTTTTTCTTTTTATTTTAGAGGGCCAAGAGGAAGAGGGCCACCTTCATGGTGTTCAGAACCTATTGAGCGCCCATCTATTCTTAGTGCTAGTGAACTTAAAGAGCTTGATAAATTTGATAATTTAGATGCTGAGGCTGATGAAGGCTGGGCAGGTAAGAAGATCAGATTCATGGTATTTTTATTTCTATGTTTTAACTTTTCTGAAAGACTAATTGAATATTTGCTTGTGCATCAGGTGCTCAGAGCGAAGTGGATTACACTGAGCAGTTGAACTTTAGTGATGACGATGAGCAAGGAAGTAGTCAAAAAGAGAAGGAAAGTGGGTGAGTTGGTGTTGTCATTTGGGTGTGATAGCCACTTAAAGCCACTTAACTGGTTTAGCTTTTGGGAATGTTAATTGAGTTGAGTGCAAATACTCATTCCAATAACACTTAGTCCAGTAATACTGCATTAAATCACACAACTGCCTGGCAGATGAATGTGCAGTAGAAGTTATCCTTATTGAGAGGAGCTTTTGCTCTTACTGAGAAATATTGAGGATTGAATTTAAATAACCAAATAATCTGTGTGGAATACACCTTCCATTTTTCTTATTTCTTTGTATGTAGTGATGAACAAACACCATCAAAAGATTCTGAGAGTGCTGATGGCCAGAAGGAAGCAGAAGAACAGACAAGTGCAAAGTCTGCCACCCAGGTTTCCACAGCAGCAACCAAAGGGTCTTACAGCAAAAGCTCTCAGCTTGATCAGGTTTGTGTGTGTTCTTCTCTTCAGCTCTTCTGGCAACAGCTTGGTCAAGAGAGGTCTGACTCGGGTATATTTCCAAACTGTCAGGTCAGTAAAGGTTATGAATGTGAGTGAAGACATCAGCTACTGAAAGCCTCTTCTGAGCTGTGGTAACTGATTGGGTGGTGCTTAGTCAACTCAGCTCCTTCTGGTCACAAAATAAAAATAGCCTATCCTTATCTAGTGTGTTCTAACCCACGTCTGGGAGGGGGCGAGAACTTCTGTGACAGTTACTGTGACTCAGCTGACAAGCTTAACTTGAGACTGTTCTGTCCGTTCCTATACCAGTGAATGAAGTTGTTCTGGTGTCCATCATGTTTTACAGTGACATAGAGTAAACTAGCACCTAGTTGGCCCACACATTTTTCCTGGATGTGGGATTGGGATTTATTTGGTATCATGACCTGTTTTCTTAATGCGATTTAGCCATAATGTCAACTCACTTCTGGCATCTTGGGCAGGCACATTTTAAACAGACCATGTAGAATTTGTTAGCTCAACCACTTGGGGTTTTGGTTTATGCTCCAGTAGAGGAGAACAGGCAAGCACCTGAGCTTATGTCTGCCCTATATTTATTTTCCCAGAAAAAAAAATGCTTTTGGCTTTGGCTGAAAACTGCCCACAAATTTTTTTCTCTTGACACCAGTAGTGGTGAAGATAGGGGATCTAGAATTGGTTTTACTTGCAACACTATTTGATAAAAGACTACATCTTTAAGGGTTTACTACCACTTTGAATCTGAGAAGCACTGCAGTAACATAAACTCTGAAATTTGGATGCACGAAATCTTAGAGCAGTTGTTTAGCTCTCAGTATATGAAATGAAAATCTTCTTGCCCTTCTTCTGCAGGCAGATTCGTATTGTATGCAGATAGTTCATTATATCTAGTATCTTAATGCAGTATAAAACAGTATAACTAAAATCTGACTGTTACAAGCTTGTTTAACCCTGGCCCTGTGTTTGATCCAATAGGAACGGGGTCCACCACAGCCTTCTATACATGAAAGAGGTGGTCCTGCTCTTCATCCAAAATCTATTCTACCACCGGTAAGGAAGATTGGAATTATGCTTATTTCATTGAGTTAATTTTTTTAATGCTGTGGTGGAAGGATTTAAGCTAAAAATAAAAGTAAAAAGAGCATAATAAGCCTTTTCTTTAACAAGTAAAATGATCATAGTGTGTGGGGCCAGTAAGAATGGGACCCCAACACAGTTGTGCTGCTAATTGTGTAAAGTGAGCCCATCTTCTAAGTGGCATGTGAAATGCTTGAGAACTTGAAGAGCTTTCAGATATTTAGCCCCATCTGGGAACTAGAGAGGACAGTGGCCTGGTAGCAGTGCTGGAGGGCTGACTGCTGAGGCAGACCAGGAGATGTAGTATGTATGTAGCAGCTTTTTCCTGTTTTTCAACAGGCCTTGTTAAAAGCTCTGGTATCCTGAGCTACCTTGAATTTCTTTGGCTCCTTGGGACATTTATCTGAGGTCTGCCATGAGTCTATGTGATTTAGAGCAGCCTGTAACCAGATTTAAAAGATGTTTGTCATTTTTGCTGTCACTTATTTTGGTGATGGGGAGGAGGAGTGACACGAGCCAAGCTAAATCTTCACCTTTCCCTTCTGAGGTGAGGTTACATGAGTCATGAGCTGGATCAGAAAGGTGGGGACTTCCTTTTTCTTCGAGATACCGCTTTTTAATGATGCCATTCATATACATGTGTGGATAAATACTTAAAATGTGATATTCCAGCTGGCTATTCAACTTGACTTTTTTATTACTGCAGCACCCTCCTCCCCCTGATCGTCAGATAGGACCTGGAAGGCAGGGACCCTTTCCCCCTAAACCAGTACCAGATGAAGATGAAATTTGGAAACAGAGGAGAAGGCAGCAATCTGAGATATCTGCTGCGGTTGAGCGTGCCCGTAAGCGGCGGGAAGAGGAAGAGAGAAGAATGGAAGAACAACGAAAAGCAGCTTGTGCTGAAAAGCTAAAACGATTAAATGAGAAATTTGGCTGTGTGACAAAACCCTCTCGGGAAGACCCTCTGAAAGAGAGGGAGAGGGAAAGGGAGCGGGAGAGAGAAAGGGAAAGAGAAAGAGAGAGGGAGAAGGAGAGGGAACGGGAGAGGGAGCGAGAAAGAGAAAAAGAGAGGGAGAAGGAAAAGGAAAAAGAGAGGGAAAGAGAGAAAGAGAAGGAAAAAGAAGAAAAAGAAAATCTGGAGAAGGCAAAAGAACAAGAAAAGGAGAAAGAGAAAGAAAAGGAGATGGAAAAAGAAGAGAAGGAGAATGAGAAAGAACCGGAGAAACCAGCACAGGAGGTACCTGAGCCTGTAGAACCTATGGCAACATCTGTAATAGAAAAACAAGAAATTGAAACGAGGAATAACAAGGAGGAAAAAGGTATACTTGCAAGCGAGTCACAGTTGTCTGTCTTAAAGCTGAGCCACATAGTGTGTTTGTCCTCTAGGAGTCTAATTAACCCAGAGCATCTAGACCATTTATTTTCCTGACACACCGCAGTTGTGAACTGTCCTTTCAGCTAGACCTGTTTGCCCAATCCATCAAAAGGCTAAAAGGATAATTGAGCTCTGTGATTGAGCCTGGATTTTGAAGAATACAGAAAAGCAGTCTTTCTTTTCTTGCTAACAGAGTCAGGAACTCACGTTGCTAAAAAGCAGTGTAAATTATTTCAGCTATTCTGTCCTCTCAGACACAAAGAACACATAAATAAAGTTAGCACATTTTTTTGTAACAAGAAGTCAAATGCCACAAGAGAACTGTGGCACTGTTAGTGCTTTAATTAGGTTGTGTTATCCTTTAAATGGATACGTGATTGTAAAACCAAACCTCATTTAATAGAAAAATAGTTGTTTCAAATGTAATATGGTAGCATTGCTAATAAAATAATTGATAATAAAACACTTCTTAAATTATGTAATAGTTACATGATTTAGTAATAGTTAATAAATAGTTACTAAATACCCGTAATAGTTACTAAAATACCAGCAGTTGATTACCCAGTGTATTTGAGTTTAAAGGGGACATGGGGACACATTGACAACAGTCATTCTGTTTTGAGGGGTTATTACTAAGGTGTTTTGCCTTTATTGGTTTTCAAAGCTAAGATTGCTCTAAAACAAAACGACTGCCTTCTCTAAACTCACAATGTTCTTTATCTGACATTCTGGTGAAATTGCTGTAGTTTTAAGATTCACTCTTTTTTCCCTTGTGTGGATTGGTTTTATTGGTCATTGGTTTTCTTTTTTCAGAAGATCAAGCAGTTTTTATTCGACAAGATAGCGGTCGGAATGAGAAAGAAATTTCACAGGTGACTCACGAGAGTGAGCCAGATTCAGGAGCTCAGCCTCGTCCTGCTGTTTCTTCAGGCTATTCTAAGCAGTTCCAGAAATCGTTACCACCAAGATTTCAGAGGCAGCAGGTAACGGACCAGTTCATTAAAGTAAGGAAGCTCATTAAAAGACTGATGTCTTCTGCCATGTTCTGAATAAGAATGTGGCTGTAGGAGTTTCAAAAAGCCTAAACTGTTTGCTTCCAGCTTCTATAGCATCTATAATATTAGAAAGAATGACTCTGCATGAAATGCTTGTATCACTTACTAAGTCTGTAACAGTGACCAGAAGGCAAGAGAAGCTTTTAGAATTGCCCAGTTTTGGTGGAAGTAGAGCATTGCCTGCAGAACCTGGGATCTAATAACCATTGTCTCTGCAGCTTTTCCTTAAAGAAAAATTTGTGACACAAGTGTAATTTGCACTTGAGTCGTGTAGTGTGAAGAGCACTTAGCATGAATAACGTGCATGAAGTATGGGTTGTTCTGTTTCTCAGCTGAACACCTACTAGCTGTCCTAAATTGTCCTGTCTGGTTTTCTCACTTTCTCCTTACTGATCCTGATGGACATTTGCAATTAACTTTCCAAGTACTTGGTGTCCTGGAGATAAATGTACCTGCGTGCAAGGATTATTTGAGTTCTACTCATAACAAAGACTCACGTAATACTGTTTTCTGTTATGCAGGAGCAAATGAAACAGCAGCAATGGCAGCAACAACAGCAAGGTGTCCTTCCACAGTCTGCTCCCTCCCAGCCTTCTAGTGGCCCTGTCCCACCTCCCCAACACAGACCCCTTTACCAGCCCATGCAACCACATCCTCAGCATCTAGCTTCAATGGGCTTCGACCCACGGTGGCTTATGATGCAGTCTTACATGGACCCACGAATGATGTCCGGAAGACCTGCAATGGATATGCCTCCTATTCATCCAGGTAACATCTGGCAGCATTTTTTGTGGCTACTGAACTTTACGATTCTGAAATAGAAGCCATTCCCTAAACACACTGTGGAGGGTAACAACAAATAGGTGAGGCTTTTAAAAAGAAAAGTGCATTGTTTCAGACCAAATGCATTTTAGTAATACTGCAAATCTGGTAGTTTTGTCAAAGTTATCTGTAGTCATATCTTTCTTTATCACAGGTGTGCTAGTGACAGTTAAGGATGTAGTTAGAATGCCAGCATAAGCCTTGCAGGTATTAAAGCTATCATGAGGCTGGACTGAGAAAAGTAGTGTATTTACCATATGTGTTTCGTTATACATTAGAACTTGATACTACACTACTCATTAAAAAACATGAGACTTTGTTATTTGTTCTTTGTCTGTTAGCACCTCTGGAGTCTTACTAAATTGGTGGCTTCAGATTTCTGCTACTAAAGTCTTTTTTAATTTGTGGAATGGCCGTCTGACTTGCTATTGGGAAAGCTGTTGTGCATAAATAATACAAGTGTGGCGTGTAGTGTAACAAAGATGCTTACCCAGCTAATGAGAAAGTAATGGATATTCTGAATGAGTGCAAAGAATGAACAGAGGAAATGGCAGGGTCAGAAAAAAACACTGAAAACTGTAGAATTCCTTTAAAATGTTACCAAAAAAAAAAGAGACAGAGTCCTTAACAGACCACTAACACCCCCTCCATGTGTACCTTCATCTTTTGCCATTCAGAACTTACAGCAGAAGCCTCATGCACAAGTTTGTGAGTGTACAGACCTGGTTTATCCCGTTATACTGGAAGCAGACAGCTTTTCCTTTTGTCCATGCATAAGGTGCTAGTGGTGAATATGATTTAGTCATTCTGAAGTCTTCTGGCAGTGACTACAAAGATTTAGTGTCAACACTGGAAAGTACAGAGGAAGGGAAATTGGAAGCGAGAGCAGTGTTGTTCATTTCCTCCTGATGTGTTTTGTCTTGAGGCAAATTTCTTTGCTAATGTTAAACTGGTTTCAATCATTGAACTTAAATGTGTCACAGGAATTATGCCTCCCAAACCACTGATGAGAAGAGATCAGATAGAGGGATCAGCAACAAGTTCAGATTCATTTGAACATATGGCTCGCTCAGCAAGAGAGCATCCTGTTCCTTTGTCAGAGCCCCGCATGATGTGGGGGTCAGACCCCTACTCCCATGCAGAACCTCAGCAGTCTAGTTCTCCTCCCAAGGTGTTAGAAGAGCCTGACAATTTGAGGTAAGGTTGCGTACTCCTGCATGACACTTCCTGAGCCACATCTTACTTAGACGCTTGTTTGTGTAACTTACATTGCAAACCAAGGTTTAAGCTGACCAGGTTATTGCTGCTATCACAAAGGAGTTGTGGTTGGGGATGTATCTGGTGCCGTGGTGTAAAACAGCAGATGTCTGCTCTGTAGTGCAGTGTAGAAAGACAATTTATCCCTTGGTTAAGAATCCTTAACCTAATCTTTTGAGTGGTAATTGCCATAATATTTGAATTTTCAGTTGGTGTTGTCCTATTCTTTGTCTGCTTTCCCCACATCAGACAACCTCACATACTGGTTTCAAAAGTGATGCATTAAGTACAAAAAAAAAGGCAGAACAGTCACTTTTGACCTTAGCTGTATGATGAATGGTCAGGAACACTCCCTCTATGTCTAAAAAGAACCCCAAAAGTCTTTTTGCTGTGCTGTGTTCTGGTCATATTTGTGATAGTAGTCTGCCAGCTTGGAGGCTCCATTTAAAATTGCATGTATAGTTATTAACAATAACAAATTCCTCAAGCTAGTTGTACATTTGACACTCAACTCTTAATCTGGATAGAATAACATTGACCTCTCCAACTGGCACTATGAAAATTAATACCTCTTATTTCCTTGATATAACATCAGTCCTTCATAGAAGCAGAAAATTGTTTAAATAACTGCTTGTGAATAAGATTTACCACACACACCCCTTAATGTTCTTGTTTGCTGGGTGCTTAGGTCTGAGGCACACTTGGAGCAAGAACGAGTTGCTGTCCCTGCCACTGCCTATCCTGTAGAACATAACCAGTTGGACTCGCATTCAAAGACAGACTTTTTCAGAGAATCGGCAGAGGTGGAGGTGCAAAAGTTCCCAAGCAGGCCTTTGGAAGATGTACAACCTCTCCAGACTGACACACCTAACACAGCAGTTAATTTTGAAGGAGCAAATGAGAAAGTTACACGTAGCTCCCCAGAGGAATTGGTTCCTGTTGGGGAAAGTCACTCTTCACTAAAAAGAAGCATTTCCCATGGTTCAAGTCATTCTCTAAAATCAGAAGACCAGAGGAATGAGACAGCCACAAATATCTCTAAATTAAATACCAGGCCTGTTGAGTCAAAGGAGACAATTGAGAGACTTGAGATTAAGCCCAAAAAAGAAATTTTGATCAGTAATCGGACATCAGAAGGACCAAAACCTGAAAAAACTTTCAAGCCCAAGTCTGAAACAAGATGGGGTCCTAGGCCAGGTTATGGCAGGAGAGACGAAGGTGGTGATAGACCAGTAAGAAGATCAGGTCCTATTAAAAAACCGGTGCTTAGAGATATGAAAGAAGAGCGTGAACAGAGGGAAGAACGTGAGCAGAGGAAGGAGAAAGAAGGAGAAAAGACAGCTGGTGAAAAAGCTAGCAAGTCTGAAAAAACTGACAAAAAGGAAGCACCTCAAGTGCCACTGCCTCACACTGAGCCAGAAACATCCACCTCCACCAGTGTTTCTCAGGCTAAGAAAATAACCCAGGATGCTGCTCCAATACCAGCAAGCCAGGAGAGCAGTCAAAGTGAGGCTGCAGTTAAAGCTCCAGTTCAGCCACCCACACCTCCAGTCCAGCAGCAGCTACCAGCTGCCCAGCCCACTACTCCACAGCTTCCCCCTGCAGTGCAGCAGCCACCTGCTCAACCGGCAGCACAGCAGCAGCCTCATGTTCAGCAGCCAGCCACTGCAGTGAAGGAAGAAAAGCAGACTGAGAAGGCAGTTAACAAGGAGGTTGTAGAGAAACCGCGCTTAGAAACCAGACCAGTAAAAAGAGAGCCTGGCTTACCACCTAGGACATACTGGAAAGAGGCTAGAGATAGAGACTGGTTCCCAGATCAGGGCTATAGAGGCAGAGGTCGTGGGGAGTATTATTCTAGAGGTCGTAGCTACAGGGGTTCTTATGGAGGACGTGGTCGGGGTAGTAGAGGCCACAACAGAGAGTACCCGCACTACAGGGATCCTAAGCCTAGATCAGACCATGTGCCTTCAGGGCCTGTTAGGCAAAGAGAAGAGAGTGAAACTCGTAGTGAGAGTTCTGACTTTGAAGTAATTCCGAAACGGCGGCGACAGCATGGTTCAGAGACAGATTCTGACAGCGAAGTTCACGAAAGTGCAAGCGACACGCTGCTTTCTGATAAAGACAGTCTAATCAAAGGCAAGCACCCAAAAAGAGAAGAGAGAGCTGATGGCAAGAAGCCTCAAAAGCCCCTGTCATTCAAACCTGAAAACAGCATCAGAGTAGACAACAGAACCCTAGAAAAAACTTATATAAGAGATGATGAAAACAAACCCAAACCAGGATTTCTTCCTAAAGGGGAGCCTTCTAGACGAGGCAGAGGGGGAATGTATAGACGTGGTGGCAGAGATCCTGCTGGGCGTCCTCCACGTCCATCTACGATAAGGAGACCAGCCTACAGAGACAATCAGTGGAACCCTAGGCAGACAGAGATCATTAAACCAGAAGATGGGGAGCCTCCAAGAAGAAATGAACATTATGGTCCTGTACCAGTTGATAAAAGACCTCCAAAATTTGAGAGAAAGTTTGATCCAAATAGAGAGAGGCCACGAAGACAAAGGCCTGCTCGGCCTCCAAGGCAAGATAAGCCACCACGCTTCAGGCGCCTGAAAGAGAGAGAGGCCGCGTCAAAGATAAATGAGATGGTCACCAGTTCGTCAACAAGTGCCACAGTTAATAATGCAGTTAATGAGCCCTCCAACGCTGCACTGGATGTGTCAGGAAGTAAGACCCCAGACTTGTCCAACCAGAACTCTTCCGATCAGGCAAATGAAGAGTGGGAAACAGCCTCAGAAAGCAGCGACTTCAATGAGAGGCGGGAAAGGGATGAGAAAAAAACAGCGGATGTAGCAGCACAGGTGGTTGCAAAGGCAGGAGAAAACACTGGAGTTCCAAAAAGGGAAATAGCCAAGAGAAGTTTTTCTAGTCAGCGGCCTGGAATAGACCGTCAAAACCGACGTGGCAACAATGGGCCAGCTAAACCAGGGAGGAACTTCTCAGGGCCTAGAAGTGAAAGGCGGAGTGGGCCTCCACCTAGAAGTGGAAAAAGAGGGTGAGTACCAGCTTCTGTTAGTCTAGTGTTGTCATCTTCTGGTTCAAAATCATTAGCAGTTCCTTTAGATTTTTAATACCTGTTGGAGCAGCATGTGCACCTATGGCTGTGCACATTCCTTGTTTTTTCTGGTTACATATAGACATGGAACACAGAAGTAAGAGAAAAGTTCTTGTATGTATGCATAGTGTTAAAAAAAGCCTGATTTGAAAACAAATAGTGCTGTTTCTCAGAGTCGAGACATTTCTCAATAGCTAGATGCAAGCTGAAATCTTCAGGTGAGCAGACTTGCAGTTCAATATGTAGATTGCCACACTGCATTTGGCTTCTTATATTCTTGGATGAAGCACCTAAGAAGTGACGAAGTTGCGAAATACTTGCATTGAGACATAACTTTTCTCTATGTGCTAAAGCTGGAACTTGTAATTACATAATGTTACTATTTGCCTGTTCTTCTGTAGCCAAAATGTACAGTAGTCTGAGTGGGAGGCAGGACTTCACTGAGTGCCTAAACCTATGTTGTAGGATTCTTGTGCTTATCATAGAATCACAGAATGTTAGAGGTTGGAAGGGACCTCCAGAGATCAAGTCCAGTGCCCTTGGCCAAAGCAGGATCACCTAGAATAGTCCGCACAGGAATGCATCCAGGCAGGTTTTGAAGGTCTTCAGAGAAGGAGACTCCATAGCCTCTTTGGGCAGCCTGTTCTAATGCCCTGTCATCCTCACTGTAAAGAAGTTTCTCCTCATGTTGAGGTGAAACCTTCTATGTTCAAATTTGTATCCATTGTTCTCTGTCTTCTTATTGTGCACTACAAAAAAGAGATTGGCCCCATCCACTTGACACCCACCCCTCAGATATTTATAGACATTGATCAGATCTCCTCTCAGTTTTCTCCAGACTAAACAGCCCCAGGGCTCTTAGTCTCTCTTCATAGGGGAGATACTTGGGTCCTCTGGTCATCATCATGGCTCTCCATTGCACTGTCTTACTGTCTTTCTTCTAATACAGACCATTTGAAGAGCAGACAGCAGCTGTCCCTGGTGTTGATCCTACCAATGGCACCTCTTTACATCAGGAGGATGGTGCTGTTACTGCCACAGGACAAAAGGCCACCAAGGATGTAAGTGGCAAAAAGAGAGAAGAACCTAAGACTGGTCCAAAGAAGCCCAAGGAAAAAGTGGATGCCTTATCTCAGTTTGATCTCAATAATTACGCAAGTACGTATTGCTAATACAGAGAATTTTTAATCCTGGTAGCTTTCCTGCATGTAGAATTAGATGTTTCAAAGCTTACCAAAAAGGAAAGGTGGTTTCTTTTTTAAAAACACCAAAATAATTGTGTACTTGACTATTGCTACCTTTGTCATATCTAATTAACAATGTCTGTGTCTCTAAAAGGTGGCAAATCTCACTGTGGTTTTATATTTGGATAAGAACACTTTTGTTCACCTAATCTTAACGGAGTCATCCAGACCATTTTCCTCCATGGTCTAATATTAACCTTCATAAATGAAGGTATATTACTGATAAGCTTACAGCTGATATTCAGGAAGGCTGTTAATTATTCATTATGATGTTTTAGTTCTTACTTCCTGGATATTTCAGTACAGGAACCTCCAATTTTTCAGTTCTTAAATATTTTAACTCCTTGTGTTCAAACTCAACAGCCAAAGAATTGGTAAGCAGAAGCTTACCTTTAATTGGGGCCACAGTTTGTGTCTGTGGGGAAACTGAATCAGATTTGACTTGATGTGCTGCATCTGAAGATGTTAAAACAGCAGCATCTATACCTTTCCTTTTTCTATAGGTGTTGTGATCATTGATGATCACCCTGAAGTGACAGTACTTGAAGACTCCCAATCTAACTTGAATGATGATGGTTTCACAGAAGTGGTGTCTAAGAAGCAACAAAAACGCTTGCAAGATGAAGAGCGCAGAAAGAAGGAGGAACAAACAGTGCAGGTACAACACCAGCATTTATAGTGGGAAAGAGTTCTGTGCGTTACTGGGAATGCTGTGAAGTGTGCAGAATATATTTTTCCCAAAAAAGCTGTATTTTCACCTTATAAATATAACTAGGTAGTTGTATTAATAATAAAATTGGTTTTTACTTGGTCACCTTAGGATTCCATACTTTCTGATTGGACACTGTCAGACAGGTGGAACTGGCAAACCAAACCATTTTTCATACTGGGATAAAGATGTATACTATTGTTTGTATTTCATTTGATTCAAATAGGAAAATGGATGAGAAAGCATTGCTCCTGTAGTTAAATACCTCTGAAAAATAAAATTCTTTTAGGTAGGCTTAGTCTATGTGCTTCTTACTGCTGTACAATGTACAGTTGGTTGTTCACACAGACTGTCATCTCTGAGAGTAAAATCGGCTTCTGCTTACAGGTTTGGACCAAGAAAGGATCAAGTGAAAAAGGCCGAGGTCAGAATTCCAAGCTTCCACCCAGATTTGCCAAGAAGCAGCAGCAACAGGCAGCAGCTGCAGCTGCACAGCAGGCACAAACTCAGGCTCAAGCTCAGGTACAGCCTCCGGGTCCAACACAAACTCCAGGCCAGCCACAGACTGTTGCTCAGCCACCAAACCAGGCAGCAGGAGGGACAGCCAGTGCAGAATACACAGCATCAGGCAAAATTCTGCAGAACACCCAGGCTAACAATGGGCTAGGAGCTGAATTATGGGAAAACAAGGTGCCTCCTACAGCAGTTCTAAATGACATCTCCAAAAAATGTAAGTGGTGTCTTTTGGATTTGGGTTTGGGGATGAGTGTTATAGTTAGAGAATGCTGATTGCCAGCTCACTGTTGATGTTAAATTCGTACCTGCAAATGTATGTAGCACAGGTAATACAGGACAGCATTCCCAAGTGCAGTGTTGTAACCTGTGAATACTTCTGGAAAGAGATTTTTGCAGTGTAGTATTGCCAAGTGATCTGTGCTAATGTTCTTCATTCACTATGAATGAGCAGGTGTCACTGCTTTCAGAAATCTGCTTCTAGATATGATTGCCCCAGCTAAGTAGGGAGCACATTGACTACTGAATAGGTTAACAATTTCTAACCAAAGCTTATTTAATCAGAATATTATCAGTCAATCAATAATTTTAGTTGAATGCATTTAGTAACATTGTAGGGTTTTTAAAACTCTCTTTTTGTCTTGTTAGTGGGACCCATTAGCCCACCTCAGCCACCTTCAGTCAGTGCTTGGAACAAGCCTTTGACATCATTTGGTGCAGCTACATCTCCAGAGGTAAGAACAAAGGGAAGAATAATAGCTGTATGTGAAACCTACCCAAATTGTATCACATTGGGATCAAATAGAGATTATTCATTTAGTCAGGCTTGCACACAGTTTAAATTTAGTGTAGCTAGAATTCTCTGAAGTCAGGAGATAGTACAGCCTCACAAAATACAGACTATTGGTTTTTATCATTGGAGCATGGGAAAACTGCTCTCTTCATAAAAACTCAGCTGTTGACAGGCACACTGATTACTGTTGTGCAGTGCATTCTAAAGTAAAAACACTGCCTAGTTTGCCTGATGACACTTGGGTGTAGAGTTCAGTAATGTAGGCAGAAACATCATGTCTCCAAAGAACCAAATATCCCCTCTTAGAGACATAGAAAGCAGTAGATGCTTTCTAGCTATATTAGGTCTTTGCCCCATGGAGTTAGCATAACCCTATAGTTTATGGTTTAAGTCCCCTGATTTTGTTTCCTTTTTTTTTTGGTCTTTACTTTGTTTTAAAATGTAAGAACATGACATATCTCTTAGAGGAACATGACATATCTCTTAGAGGAACATGACATATCTCTTAGAGGAACGTTTTAGCTTCATTAGGAGATTTGAAAATCTTTTTTAATTTCTTAATAGTCCTTTTGAATTGAATCTTGTGAACTTGAATCTGGACATTTTAATATTGCACTTCCTTCTCTGCCAGTTCATCATCTTGATCTTGTTTATTTCTTCACTGGTCTTTTTTTTCTCATTACTTTTAAACTTGTGTAAACAGTAGGAACTTGGAAAGAGGGAAGTGTACATTCATACATGTTTTACTCCTGCAAATAATGTTTTTGCTGTCAGGAGGTAAATGTACCCTTTTAGTGGTTTTCAGCTGAGGGTATTCTGTGCTCTGAACCAGTGTCACTTTACTGATCTAGAATTTTTTTTAAATGCATTAAATGTTTACTTTTTAACTAGGGGACAAAGCCTGGGCAAGAAGGTGGAGTTGATCTTGGTATTGAAACCATTCAGTTTGGAGCCCCAGCTTCTAGTGGCAGTGACAATGAAGTTGGCCCTGTACTTTCTGAGAAGTCCGCTGACAAGCTACCAGAACCAAAAGAGCAAAGACAGAAGCAGCCTCGTGCTGGCCCCATCAAAGCACAGAAGGTAAAAGGTCATCTCTTTAGTACAAACTTCTAAATTTAAAGAAGTTTCATTAAAAAGAGGTTGCAAATAGTGAAACAGAATACTCATTCAGTTAGGACTAGACCTGTACAAAGAAGTGATTTCAAGTAATACTAGAGCTATAGATTTTAAGGCTCAAATTCAAGTGCACAGATATCTGGATTAGTGATTTTTCTTGTCAGTGGAACAAAAAATTCCTGTTATTTCTACTCCCATGCATACTGGTCTGTGCATCACTAGCACTTGGCATCAACTTCTTGGTTAGTTCTGTGGCCAGCAGATCGAGAGATGTGATTCTACTCTTACAAGATCTCCCTGGAGTACTGCATCCAGTGCGGCCGAGTCCCCAACACAAGAAGGATGTGGATCTGTTGGAGAGGGTCCAGAAAAGGACCATGGAGGTCATCAGAGGGCTGGAGCACCTCTCTTATGAGAACAGGCTGAGGGAGTTTGATCTCTTCAGCCTGGAGAGAGGAGGCTCTAGGGAGACCTTATAGGTGCCTTCCAATACCTGAAGGGAACCTATAGGAAACCTATTTATAAGGGCCTGTGGCGATGGTTCAAGGGGCAATGATTTTACTACAGTAAGGTAGATTTAGATCAAGCAT
This sequence comes from Pogoniulus pusillus, assembly GCF_015220805.1. Taxonomy (NCBI): domain Eukaryota; kingdom Metazoa; phylum Chordata; class Aves; order Piciformes; family Lybiidae; genus Pogoniulus; species Pogoniulus pusillus. The sequence continues at coordinate 12,511,360 of NC_087271.1, read as the reverse complement.
TAGGAAGAAGATCTTTACTGTGAGGGTGGTGGGACACTGCAACAGGTTGCCCAAAGAAGTTGCAGATGCCTCATCCCTGGAAATGTTTATGGTCAGGCTGGATGAGGCTTTGAGCAACCTGGTCTAGTGGGAGGGGGATTGGACTTAGATAATTGTTAGTGTGCCTTTCAGCTCAAGCCATTCTATAATTCTTACTCCTGGAGGAAGGTGGTTGTGGCAGGAGAACTTCGCTGGTGGCTTATAGTAGAGCCAGCTGTTTTAGTCCCTCTTGATATATCTCAGATTTGGCAGAGGTCCTGGTGTAATTAAAGCCCTTTTGTTTTTGTAGACCTGGTGTCACTTTGTGTGTGCTGGTGGTTTGGGGATTGGTTTGTTTTGGTTTTTGGTTTTTTTTAAAGTAATCTGAAAGTGCAGTCACACAGAGAATGGATTTAATTTCTGTGAAATGAGGGACTTGGTGTAGAATCATAGAATCTTCTGAGCTGGAAGGCACCTGTGGATGTCATCTAGTCCAGCCCCCTTCAGTCAGCAGGGACATCCCCACTAGACCAGGCCACCCAGGGCCCTCTCAAGCCTCACCTTGAATGTCTCCAGGGAAGGGTCCTCAACCACCTCCCAAGGGAACCTGTTCCAGTGCTCTACCACCCTCATAATAAAGAACTTGTTCCTAACATCCAATCTAAGTCTGTTTTTTTCAAACTTGAACCCATTGCCCCTCATCCTGTCACTGCAGGCCTTTATAAAAAGCTTTTCTCCATCCTTCTTGTAGGCCCCCTTCAGGTACTGGAAGGCTTCTATTAGATCCCCCCAACAACTCCTGCTCCCCCAGCCTGTCCTCATAGCAGAGGTGCTCTGATCATTTTTCTGACCCTCCTCTGGACCCCCTCTATCAGGTCCATGTCCCTCTTATAATGAGCTCTGCAGAACAGGATGCAGTATTCCAGGTGAGATTTCACCAGAGCAGAGTAAAGTAGCTGCAGTTCATGTTTTTTTAATTGTGAAATATGAAAATCATACAGGCAGAGAAATACATAATAGTTAATATTACAGAAAGCTAGACTCTGCTGACCTTCTGAGGGTACCAGGTTGCTTTGGGAAACTCCACTCTCTCCAGAGGCATTGTATTGTAAAGAGTCTCCATCTACTTCTGAAACAGCTGGTTTGTATTTATGGAGAAAATACCAGCAACTTCTGCCTTTCCACTGTCAAAGCTTAAAGAATAGGGTTTTAATAACTGCCTTTAAGGAATTTTTGTGCTTCTCTGTAGTGAAGTGGGCTAAGTAGTCTCGGCCAGAAAGGCTGTTTAAACAGCAAAGCATTCAGGTTCCCCAAGGCTCTTCATTCTGCTTTAATTCAGCAGCACAAAAAGGAACTACTAAATTGCAACAGTTGTTCCAGACATGGTGTCTGCAGTATAAGAGAGCACTTGAGTGTAGGTGTTTTATTTTTTTTCTGGGTATCCATCATACATCAAGATACATCTACCTTCAAAGGAAGGTAGAGTCTTCTGTTATAGTTCCCTGCAGCTCTGTTAAATCCCAATTCTCTGAAAATTGAACTAACCACTGTGTAGATGAAGTTTTGTGCCTTCTATGCTTTTTTGGTTTATGTTTTTCTTGTAAGGTGAGTCAAGCTGTCTGTTGGGGGTGTTTTTTTGTAGGTTTTAACTAGATCTTATTTTAGTTGAGTTCTACTGCTTCACATAAAACCTGTATTGCTTGAAAACAATGGTTTAGATTGCCAGTGTTCAAAATGAGTGCACTTCATGTACATATGGCTAACTTAGTCTCAAATCATTTTTCTGTTAGAAAATGTTTACTCTTCAGGAAAACTTTCTTAGATCTCAACAGTTTTATTTTAAGCATGTTAAAATATTTATGTGGGATAAAACAATGGGGGGAAGATATTACTGACAAGTTAACACTAACTTAGCTTCCAGACTTGAGTCCAGTGGAAAACAAAGAGTATAAACCTGGTCCTATTGGGAAAGAACGTTCTTTAAAGAACAGAAAAGTGAAGGATGCCCAACAGGGAGAGCCTGAGGGACAAGAGAAGCCATCTCCCACCTCTGTCAGAAGTCCGGAACCTGTCACTACAAAGGAAACAAAAGCAGCAAGTGAACTGACCACAGAAATAGGAACAATGATATCTGTGTCTGCTCCTGAGTTTGGAACAAGCACAAAGGTAAGAAAAATGTTAACAAATTGCTGAGTACTGCTTTGTAAAATGTGGTGACAGGGATGTAATTGACGCTGGGTCATCTGCTGGTGATAGTTACCAGGATGGCAGAACCCACAGAATAGCAGATCTGAAACTCATTGGCACTGCTTGAATTAAACAGTTCCTCTAAAAGTGGTATGGAGACATGGTATTTGTCATACCCCTGTCTAGAGATCTTCTTGGAAGGTTTTAATTCTTTTGCTGCCTTATGAATGTGCCTGTCCTGAGCCTTGCTGTGGAGAGTTGTGTTGAAGCCTGGTTGTAGGCAGGTAGGGTAAACTGGGATATATGTTATATATGCAGGACATGAGCACTTGACTTTCAGCAGAGAACTGTTGTGCACTATCGTTGGGTGAGTGCATGGATGACCTGAAGCTGTGAATCAAGTGCTGTTCTGTGAAAAAAGAATCCTCTGAACTAGGGATATGCTAAAGCATTGGATAAGGCTCTTTCAGTCTGCCTAAAGGATCTGTATGTTAGCTTGTGCTGGCTTGGGTATTGTTGAGGCATGTCTTGCAGAACTTCAGGATATTGAGGACTTACTATAGCTGTCTGCATGGAATTCCCCTGACTTCTAGCTCATAACAGTAAGACAGTGACATTTCACTGACTGAAAATATAAACAGAAGTGTGCTCTCCTTTTTGCCTGAAGACCAGTGTGAGGACTGTCCTCACCATGGCAGCCTTGTCTTGAGCAATAACTGTGGTTGTCATCTTTTGAATGTAAGGAAACAAAGCAGGTTGATTAGCTACTAGTTAACAGTTACACTGCTGTGGAAAAGGAAAAAGTGCTTCTTGTATGTTTGTAAAGCAGTTCTGTGAGTTCAGACTTGTTTGTTGCGTGCTGCTGTGGTCTCCATTTTCCTACTCTAGAGCAGAAATTTTGTGATGCCTTTTAGGAAAACCAGTCCTCTACAAAACTTACAGCAGTAGTTGAAGAACCTGAAATGCAGGTCACTCACAAATCATCTTTGTCACCTGCTGTTAAAAGACAAGACTGTTTTGGCAATTTTTTGCCAAAGTGTCACTCATCAGAAGGTGCTACCTCAGTGAAGTGTTAAGGAGAGTATTTGCTTCCAACAAACAAACTTGATTTTCACCTAGAATGGCAAATGTGTAAGGAAATTCATTGCTGGGATTTCTCATTATTCCTGGCAGTTTCCATCTTGTAAATTGATGTGAATGGTGATTGTTGATACCAGAAACAGATAAAGTGCTGCTCTTGTATGCAGAGCCATCAACACCAGCTTGCTGAATTATTTGGTAAGAGAGCTGCTTGTTTGTGTCTTGTGGTTTCTCACTGTCTTTCAGGCTCCTGTGGCCTCCTAAGTGGAGATGCTGCTTCTAAACCACATACAGAATACAAAACTTACCTTTTATGAATTACTCTAAACTTGATGTAGAGTAGCTCTACAAAAATCAGCATAGTTTCCTCTCTGTAGTGTTTTTGAAGTGTGAAATCTTCAAGAAGTCTGAGTTTTATGTCTTAGTTACACATAGATTGCAAGAGTTCTTTTGAACTAACACAGTACTAAAGCACCAAGCTTCTTTCTTCTGGAAGGAAGACCAGAGTGAAAGGAAACTTTCCAGTTTATGCTGGATATGAAAACTCTGAATATCTCCCTCATTAAATGATTGCTAATAGAAGAATTTAATAATAGCCCTAAATATTCATGTCTCAAAGTTTGCTTTTTATTTCCTTTATCAGAATAGCCCCCACGGCATCAGTAAGTTGTTTCTTCTAGGAGAGAGATGGTTGTATTTTATATTTAATTCTGTGAAAGTTGAACCAACAACCTGCAGATCTGTTGGGTAAGAAAAGATTCCTCTGGATTTTACAGGAATAAAAAAGTCTTCCTGCCTTTTAAAGTGACTTAAAATAGATTTGAATAGTGCTCCAGCCTTGGAGTTTCTGCAACTACTTTCTCTCATCTTTGTACTCTTTTCATTGGTCATTAATGAAGGAAGAAGCAATGACGTCTCTAATCTGTTTTTGAATGGCAGGTGTTGAAGTTTTAGCAAACCCACATAGTTTCTCTTTTGACACCCTCAAACCTCCTTCTCAGAGGCTACTGCTCAGCTTCCAGGAAGGCACACTTTCTGTAGTGTATTTGATTATTTAAATGTCTGTTAAAGTGTAGCCAGCTGTCCTTCTTCAGAAGCAGGAGCTTTGTAGAAGTACCCCATCCATCCTAGAATAAACATGTTTTACCTTAGAGAAACTATACAAATATAAATTGACTCATACTAGTGGGATACTTAAGATTAGAACATAAGCATGATGCCCTAAAATGATTGCAGCTGTTTCTCTTGGGTGTTGCAGTATTTTTGGAGAAAAGACAGTATGTTGTGTAAGTCTCTGAATCCGGTAAAACACCTTAACCTTTACATTTCCCTACCATAACCATCTCAAAAGTTTTGAAGCTTTCAGAACACAGGAGGAATCAGTACCTGCTTGTGGCCATGGCAATGAAATGTTTGCACGGGTACCTGGTGACAGCTGTCTTGGATGATGTCTAAAGGGCCACATTCCCACTGTACTTAAGATTAAGTTTTGAGTGTCTAACAAGCTCTCTGTTTTGGGTGATTTTACATAAATCAGGATCAAACCAAGTAGCTAATTAGTACTATATACAAATGTGATTCTTTATAGCAAGGTCAACTCTTGAGTTCTGCTTTGTCCCTTTGTTCATAAAGTCACTTCAGGTTTTGTGATCTCTTCTTTCTGGAGAAAGTTTGCCTATTTCATTCCTTCCAGTATAAATAGCTCGTAGGTAAAAGATGTAAGTAGTTTCTTACTCTTGCTGTTGCTGCTCTTACTAGCTTATTATAATCAGTTTACTTCTTCAGTAAAACAGTTGTATAGAAGAATCACTTTAACTGAATTACAAAAGCTTCTTAGACTTACTGCACTAGTAAATGAAAGATGATGGCTAACCTACAGTTTATGGAGTGGCATTCTTACAGCTAAAGCATTGTCTTACCTGCATCTTCAGTGTGGAATTCATAAGATGGTTCAGCATTGCACATACACTTCTAAGGGCATCAGAGTTGATGTAACGGTTTGGTTTTCAGCACTTCTGTGCTGTAAATTTCCAAAGTGAGAAAGCCGAGCAGTAGTCGTAATTTAATTTCTTTTGAAAGGAATTTTAGTGCTGAGATCCTGTAAAACTTATATCCAAACCTCGAAGGAATGTTAATATTGTTACATTAAAAACTTCCTCTTTCTTAATGTAATAAAACATCTTTAGATACTAGGAAGCAAGGTGAATTCATTAGAAGGACCTTGTGATTAGAGCAGCCTGGCATGCTTGCCGTATTCTACCCAAGTGAAGGTTGCCTATTGGAATCAAACATAAGCGTGCGACCTGTAGTTGGTACTTGAGATTGCAGGAAACATGTCTCTATTTCACCAGCTGAACAAGTGAGAGAAGTAGCTGAATGGAGAAAACATTCTATTTCCTTTGTAAATACAAAGTCAATGTGCACATTGTGTCCTCTCTCACCCTGTTATGTTTTAGCTCATCGGTCTCATCTGCCAAAATGAGCTCATCCTTTTAATGAAGATTTATTGTTATTTTCCAGTTAGTATCTTGATGCTTTAATTGCTCTTTTAGAAGACATTGGCATAGGCTTGAGCATTGAATTGAGTATGCACTTTCTAAATAGCTTATCATTGTACCAATCGGATGCGATTAAACAAGCATGGTGTGGTTTGTACCTTCAGAATTATTGTGCTGGCAAGTCCAGGCCCTCATCAACAGTCCTGCTGTTAATATGTCCTTCAGTTTCTTCTTGGAGTTTGGTTCTGTAAAAATGATAGAGCCTTTCCTGGACTTCAGACATGTAAAACTTCGGAGTCTGCAGTGCTTGCTGGAGAGTGCATCTTGGATAATTCAGGGTCACACTGTTCATCTAACAAAGCCTGTGGATCAGGTTCTGATAACATCTGTTTGCCTGTCTAGAATGCAATCACAGAATGTTAGGGGTTGGAAGGGACCTCCAGAGATGTAGTCCAGTGCCCCTGCCAAAGCAGGGCAAGCTGCACAGGAACAGTGCTCAGCATGTGTACCAGTGCCCTTTTTTGTGCATCGTAGGTAATTCTTCAGAGAGCTGGCAATATTATCAATGAAACACTTCGATCAGACAGTTTATACTTAAAACTGCAAGAGTCACTGGCTACAGCTAGATCCGTGGAAGTAGGCCTTCTTCATTGAGCACATTAAGATCCATTTAACAGTGGCAAGCTTCAAGAAAAGCCTTCAGTTAGAGTGGAAATTTCAGTCTTTATCTTCCTTGAAATCACTGCTCAGTGCAGAAATTGGTAGACTTCACCATCCAGGGAAACAGAGCTCTTGTGACTTTCAGAGACTTGACTTCAAGGAAAGAAAACTGGTTTGCAAATTGCAATCATCCCTACGTGTTCTTTTAAATCTGGAGGGCCTTGCTTGTCACAGGTTTACCCAAGAAATGTCTGTATTTATTTAAAGCTACAGAAATCTTTCAACTAATACATTTTACTTTTTAAATAAGCTAAAACTGCCTACACATGGCTAAAGCATCTTGGGTGACAGATAATTGGTTATGCCACCACAGTCAGGTATGTCTAGTGCCCAGGCAGTACATCGCTCTGTATATTCTTGCTTTTCAGCCTGGGTTTTGACATGTTTCTGGATGAACGTTGTGAGATCATGAGGCAACCTGTGGTCTCCCAAGATTTCTTCTGACCTCAGTAGCAATTCAGCAGCAAGGATTGCTGGAAAAAAATGCTGTGAAATTCTAATCTTCTGTTGCTTAGTGTACTCCTTCTCTAGAGAGGCTGGCATCTGTCCAAGAAATTTAAATCTCATTTAGGTAAGGGAGATATTTTAATGGAATTATTTTTCTTCACAGGAGTCTGTAACAGACTACACTACACCTTCTTCTCATCCTAACACAGTGGCTACTAGCACTACAAAAATGGAGGAGACTTTGGTGACGAACGTAAGTCTATTGTAGTGATCATCTTGATTTTTGAAGACAAGAAAATATTTTCACGCTTCTTTAATGCACTAAGTAGTGCCTTCAGTTAAAAAGTCACTAGGGTTTCTTTCATGTTAACTAGCTGTGCATTAGCCAGTAGTCTTACTCTGAAGGATGTTAGGTTTTCTCAGTGTCCATTACGGAATTCTTCAGGGATTTTCGTGGTTTTTTTTTTCAACAACCATGATGTACTAAAGAGCACAGAAAGTGGAGATACTGCCAGGGACAATTTAAACCAGTGAAGGGAGGAAGTAAGCTCTCAAAACTTTAACATGGCACCAGTAGCAAAGCTGCATAGGTGAGTTTGGGAAAAGGCTTTTACAAGCAAAGCAGTTTTGAACTGTAGCCTGAAATTACAGCACCTGCTTGTAAAGAGAGTAGCTTAATGGTTTCTGAAATCAGACAGCAGACTTTCAACTTGTTCAGTCTCTGGTGAGAGGAGGTGTTTGCTGTACTCATAAAGCCAGTGATCCTGACTTGTGTGAGTGTGGTACAGTGATTGAGAGGGCAAGCTGGGTTGTGACTTGTAGTGAAATAAGGTTTGTCTTGAGTGTGCTGGGTTGTTAAGGAACTCAGATCTTGTGATTTTTGTTGTTCAAGCAGTGGAAACAGAAATAGCTCAGAGTTGAGTCACTTGCTGATTGAGGGAGGAAAAACTCATACAGTAGGATCTCAGGTTTTTTTGCCAATGTCTTGTGAATTCCATCTTGGAAATGTTTTTCAGCCTTGAATTCAGTTTTGAAGCAATACTGGTTGAACTTCCTCTTGCTGGATTTTCTTGTGGTGTTGTGGTTTCTGCCTTTGCTGGTTAAGTGTGGAAGACTGAATTCTTTTGTTAACAATGTTAGTGTATGCTACCGTCTGGCACATTGGAATTGGATTTCCAACACAGGAAATAGGACTTCCTGGCCACAAAGGATCTGTCTGTTACCTGCTTCAAAGCTTCAGTATCTCTTGTCTCTTGGATTAGTCTTAGCTCATCCAGTGGAAGTCACTACCTGTGCTCTGAATGGAGAAAGAAATGGTTAGCAGTGATAGACTGGCCACTGAGCAGTTCTGGTACATTTAATTTAAAACATCTAGGAAATCCATCAGAGCCTCCTTAGGCAAAGATAACAATAGCATTATGTCAAATTTGTCTCCTTGAGTTTCAAGTCTTTCATCTTTCGAAAGGGAAGATAACCGAATTCAGTTATTTATGGCAAATCTGGTGTGATTTGTCAGACTTGGCTTGGGAAGAATTCTTGCATACCAGTAAACTGAAATGGTACTTTAAAGTAAATCCCAGCACAGAAAATTGGTATTTGTCCATGCAGAAGACATGGAAACTTAGGAAGCTTAGTCTTCAACCTCTTAAAGAGAGATGAGAAACATCTCAGCATCTGCTGAATGGCCTTTTCCCACCTACCAAATTTTCACCTTTATCAGAAATTTTCCTGCCAAATGCTCAAGCCTTGAAGAAATTGTAGCTCACGTGATAAAGCTTGAGCTTTGCTTTTCTGGGGCTTTTTGTAGTAGACATAGTTAGAATGTGATGTGTGTTGCCTGCCTTTCAGGTGCCCCTGCCCCACACCCTTCCCCTCCCTAGGAGGGAGACTCTACAACAGAGCTCCAGCCTAACTCCAGTTTCTCCCGCTACCGTCGACCTCACCCTCAAGGTATGTACCACATCCCTCTAAGGGTCGTTTTCTTGCATGAAGGGGAAAAAGTTAATGGAGAACTTGCTGGTGAACCTTTTTTTAGAGCCTTCCTTTGTTTCCTCTGCTGAACTGCTTTTGCATATAAACGGATGGCTGAAACACAAGACTCTATCCAAGGATGCATTTAAATTACAGATCTCTAACCCCATTTTGCATTAATACTTGGCATCTCAACCAATCTTGGCTCCCACTGCCCTGGAAAAAAATCCTAGCATTTCAGTGTTGTACCATAGTGTTCATGACAAACTATCAGAACCTGACTGAAGTTTTTTGAGAGTTTAGCTTAAAGTGAGTCGCCTGATTTGGTGTTAAGGGCTGTAAGGAGTTGCTTAGTGAGCTGAGCTTGAGGAGTTCTTAGCTGTAAGATTTAGTTGCAGTGATAAAGTGGTTTTGAGTTGGATGGTTTAAGTAATGAAATGTAGATGGTGTGTTGGTGTCTATGAAGGTCAGTTTGATCTGCTAGTCAGAATGTGTTTTGTGTTGTAAATGTTCTGTTGCTTTCTGCTCTCCAGTGTAGAACAGGTGTGTAGAGTATTTTGAAAGGTGCTTTCCCATTTTGTTGGGTTTTGGACTGTGTGCACTGTGTGACTCACTAACATAGAGTTGGACTGTAGCTTTGCTACTGTATCTTTAGAAGGTTTTTGTCTTTTCTTTTTAGTGTCCTAGATCTGCTTTGAGATTGATTGCAGATTATTGAATGGGTAGAAATATTGTTGTTGCTTCTAGTCTTAAGCAAGGCTGATGTTTGAACTTAGTGTCTCTAAACTTTTATAAGAACAAATGAAACTAGGGATTGGATGCAGAACTAACACATTGGAGAAACCTGATTTCCAGACCCAGTGAGATTTGGGTCTCACTGGTACGGTTTGATAGCTGCTTCCTCCTGTTCTCTACAGGTGATAGTTATAATGATCTCTTATTGAATCTTTTCTTATGTCTTTCCTGAAGAAAACCCACAAGATCACTTTGAAACATTTAGACAGCATAAAAGGGGAGAGGGATGGAAAAGGACAAGTAATTCAACCCCCCTCAAAAAAAAAAGTCTTTATTGTGTATGTTTCCATATCTGACTTTCTGGCGCCTGAAAGCGTTTTCCTAAAATAGTAGCCTCTAACTGTTGAGCAGCTGGATGTCTGATTCACGTGTAACACAGGTGGGAACATTTGTGTAGCATGATGCTGCTAAGAATGTGACACCACTCAGTTACAAAGCAAACTGCAGTGTTTGTGTTACTCATCCTGCAGTTCTTTATCTGGTGGTGTGGTGTTGGTGATTTGATTGCTGTATCAGTGGATGATAGATCTTTGATCTGTGCTAAAAATGTGCGTTGAAGAACACTAACCAAATAGAAAGGCATTTGGAGGGAGCTTTGTCTGTCAATTCTGTATTTCAGCTCTACTTCCTTTTTCACAAATGCTGAAGGCAACAGGCTTGTTTTGAAGCATACACCAAAATTCTCACTTTCACAACAGGCCTTCTGGTCTAGAAAAAGTGGAGGTCTTTGTCATGCTCTTTTCTGTATCATCTTTTATTTGTTTGTTGTTGTTTTTTTCAAACAGTACTTGTGGAACAATGGAGAGGAAAGCATATTCCTTCTCTTACCAAAATTTTCAGGTGCTGCCTCCATAAAGGAATGATCTTTGTACCTCCTCTTTCCTTGATCCTGTCGGAAAGCTGTCTGCAGGGAGACTTGCCAGGGGAGCTCAGCCACATTTGCGCCCACTGCTCAACATCATTCTACTAGGCCATGTGTATAAGGTGCTCATAAGGGAAGGCTTGTTGAAGTTTCTTGTTTCCCTGGAATAATTTTGGTAAAGACTCCTTTATTAAGGCAGACATCCTCTTAAGGACTTAGCTGATGGAGCTAATGGTAGGTAAGGAGCTGAGCAAAAGAAAGTCCAAAACATTCTTAAACTGAGCTGTCTGATCCTCTTCTATGTTCCAGGGTTCCATCTAAAATTTCTCTGTAGGCATCTGGTCCAGAATCTGGTACATTTCAGCTTCCTTTTTCTGGCACACTTAGAGATATGTACATAGGTATTTGTCTGTAGTTAAGTATTTGGATGTATTGGACTGTAACTGCACTATAAAAGCCCCAATGGGTCAAGAGTGAAGAGAAGCCTCAAGCAATGATGATGTCTGTGTTTTGCTCTCCTTTTTCCATAACAAAGCAAGCAGTGAGATTACAGGGCTTTCCCCATCCTTCCTTAATTTACAGCCTCTGACTCCTTCATATTATGGTCTGTAGATGGTGCTGCATCGGTGCTCCTAGAGTACTAATCTCTCTTACATCTTTCTTCTGGCTCAACAAGTTAGAGGTTTATAAGGAGCTCTCGAAAAGCAAAGCTTTGAGAAAACTCAGGACTGTTGCATGCTCTTTACTACAAATTGAAAATGGAAGATGAAAGGCAGTGTGTAGACTCCAGCTTTTGTTTTCAGTAGTTTCATCAGGACATCATGGAACTCACTGAAAGTAGTAGAAGCTTACTTTCTCTAGTCAGACATTTGCAGGTACTTCTTCACTTTCACTTGATACCAGTGCAGTAAAAAGCTGTTACCCTGTCTCGCCAGAGCCTGTGATAGTCTTACTTGTACTGCAGCTTAGGTAAAATCCTTTCCAGCAGAATAGTAATTAATTTTGAAATGTACCTTGTCTGAAAGAATCAGAACCGATTCAGAGGAAATTGTTGCAGAGGGGAAACTGATTACTGGGAAGGATGGTCTCAGAAGTGTTAACTATTTCATGTGTAACAGTTTCTTCCCCCTTTACTCTCTTGAGGAGTATAGAACTCCATTTTTCTAAGGTGTGTATTGATCACTTATTACCCACTTCTGGTGTTGCTTTGTTTTTATCACTTCTGAAGCATCTAGACTAATAACTTAAGTCATATTTGGTCTGTCCAGACAGTGTAAGCCATGTAAAGCAGGGTAGATTGAAAGTGTAACTTCCAGAGACTGCAGGTCCCAGTTAGTGGGCACTGTTGATCCCAGTAGAGGTCAGATTTATTGGTGAGTATGTATTTGTCCCTTTACTTATTCAAGGCCAGGTGCTGTCTTTAATGGCATATTTCTACCAGATGAGCAATTTCAGCCTGTGGCATCTAGCTCTGCTAGCAAAATCTGTTTCAACTGGAGATAGCTGAAAGTTGTAGATAAGTCCATGGACTGTGTTTGAGCCTTTAAATTACTGAGTGTGCCTGAACATTAACATTTCCTTTTCGTTAGTCCCTCAAAGTTGTCTGAGTTGAGATTTGGCATTGTGTGTCTAATGTAGCAATAAATAGATTCTACCTTTGGTGGAAGATAATTGTGTATAAAATATTTAAATTAAAGTTTCATCTTCCTCACTGTGCAAGGCTTAACTCATAATTATTATAGGAGTAGAAGAGCATGAAGCACTTTTAGCATAAAGCAGTGCCCACAAGCTGTGTCAGCTTGTGATTGCTTCTTGAGCATTGGTTGCTTTGGAAATCTAAACTTGACTACTCCCATATTTACTGTGGTGTGCATTAAATTACTTTTTGGTGAACACTCAAAAATGGATGATTTACCAAGAAAGGAAAGAGCTGTTTCATTTAAATGACCCAAATAACTTGTAACTAAAGCATTTCATGCAAATTCAGAGGAGTATTTACTTGGCTTTTGCTCACTGTCTTTTGATCTTCGAGACAAACAAAACCAAGCCAAATTAGCATGGGTGAATTCTTCTGAGCATTGAAAGCTAAGATGAACCGTGCACGTGTGAAGTTGGAACAGATAAGAAGCTCCAACTTAAGGCTGTATGCTTTTTGCATGAACAGGAGTTGCACGATTACAGTGACTTGTAGAAGAGAGGCTCGCATGAAGCCTGAATTGCCTTTTGAACTAAAAAGAACTACTAAAAGAGGAAGATTTTGCTTGACTAGTTGAAACTTCCTAATAGAGGAGGAAATTCTGTTTTCTTTTAAATAGATGGAGTCTGCACGTAAAGCATGGGAGAATTCCCCAAACATGGGGGAGAAGAGTTCACCAGTGACCTCAGCAGCATCTCCCATTGCTAGTGGCAGTAACAGCAGCAGCAGCAGCAACGCTGGGCCAAGCAGTGGTACTTACAGCTCTTTCTCTAGTGCATCAATGCCTCCTATTCCTGTGGCCTCAGTTACACCAACAACTTCACTATCAGGTACCAGATGTCAAGATTGTAGTATTCTGTTGAATTGTTCTGTGGTTTTATTTCTCAAGATAGTAGATTCCCTTTGGAATTATGCTGAAAGCTAACAAGTTTTTGTGCTAGCATGATGTGTAAGATCTGAACAACATCTTCCCAAGTACCTTTTAAATAACAAGAAAATTACTCAGTCAACTGAAAATAATATTAAAAAAGTATCTCTTTGCGCATTTTTATATGGACTTGCAAAGTTAAACTCTTTTGGCTGCTGTATTGGTTACATTTTGTTCAGTTACATGAAGGCAAGCAAGTAGATTTTGAAGCAGACGGTAGTTCTCATATCTGCCTAGTTGCAGTCTTTCATTTGTGCGCTTGCATTTGGAGTTAAATCATTAAAAGCTCGTGCCAAAACCCTTTTGTGATAGGCAGAGCGAATGTCCAACTACCCTTCAAAAACAGTGCTGTGGTCCACCTTGTTTGTTTGCAGCAAGCAAAAAATACTGTAAATAGTTATATCTTCACACCTTGCAGTATTACAGTTGTATGCCCAAATCTCAGCTGAAGTGCTTGGAAAAGACTCTCAACAATGAATAAGTACTACCAATGTATGTTACAATATTTTGTGGCATAATTAACCAGGATGCCTACTTCAGTACTTCCACATGCTCCTGCACTTGAAGGGAGATGTATTGTGATTGCAGCACTTCCTATAGTGAACTTAACAGAATTGTCTTCACAGTTGATCTGTTTGTCTTCTTACATTGGTGGAAGTAGCTGTGTTAGGTTTCATCATTCTGTACTGCTTGTGGCTGTCTCAAAACTTTGACCACTATAAGATAAGGCTTTGAAATATCCTTAGCTGTTTTATGATGTATCACTTGCTTCTCTTCTTCTAGGAGCTGGAACATACACAACCTCCTCACTGAGTACAAAGACTGCAAGCACCTCAGACCCTCCAAATATATGTAAAGTGAAACCCCAGCAGCTGCAGACAAGCAGCCTAGCTTCTGCCAGTCACTTTTCCCAGCTGAGTTGCATGCCATCACTCATTGCCCAGCAACAGCAGAGTCCCCAGGTCTATGTGTCTCAGTCTGCAGCAGGTAATAGTGTTTGTGACTGAGAAGCCACATATCTACTTTTTTGGAGTTCTGAAACTGTAGAATTGAATTCAGTTCTGGTTGTATCTGCAGTAAAGACAGAATGATGGAGAGCACTCTATAAGCAGATATTCCCTACCAGTTTATTCAAGTGTCTATGAGTAAGTATAAAGATAATGCTGTGGGTTTAGCTTTTTGAGGAAGGTAAGTTTGAATCCCATGAGGTACCATTTTTATGTTGCAGAATTTTAAGACCACAAGTGTCTTAGTCTCAACTTCTTAAACTGCTGCAGTATTTTAGGAGCATGATACTGTTATTTAAAGAAAGCCCTACCTATAGTTAACAGAAACTACATGACAGTGTAGCCTGTTCATTCTTTTCCTTCACCCAAGTGTCTGTTTTGGCCAGAATCTTTGCTTGAGACTGAAGATGCTTATGCAAAACATCACATTTGAGGGTGAATTGGAAAAGATACCAAAGCTGATTTGGCACCCAGATCTTCAGTTCTATTTCTTCTCCTAGTCTCTCAGGTCACTGTCACACTGAGAAGTACTGATAGTGGCTGCATCTCTAAATCTTGATAAAAACCTTTCTAGCAGGGAAGTGTTTGGAGTGAGGTACTAATGATATTGTTCTTCCTGAGGTACAGCAGCTCAAATCCCAGCATTTTATATGGATACAAGTCATCTATTCAATACCCAGCATGCACGTTTGGCACCACCTTCTCTGGCCCAGCAGCAAGGCTTTCAACCAGGGCTTTCTCAGGTATTTGGGAAATTTTATTTCTCTTTCTCCTCCCCCATCCCTGTCCATTTTGCCTCTAAAGCTCTACTAATGAGCTAATGGGGACAGGGAAGGGTGGGACTAAACACTGCAAGAAGGAATTCCTTTTCTTGCTGTTTCGTTCTGGTGCAGGCAAGCAGCATTTGCTCTCTACTATTCAAAGAATGAAAGCATTTGCCATAAAAGTTAAGAGAATAAGCTTTCACTTGCATATACTTTATGTAAAAGTACATATTCACAGGAAGTGTTTGTGTGGCTGTTTTAGCACAGGCTTGTTCAACTTTTGTATTACAAAACTGTATGCAATCTTGTGATGCATTTATTTTCTGCTGGCTATTTGTGAGCAAAGTTGCGGAATTCAACCCGGAATTTAATTTTCTGAGTGGGAGCAATGCCAGCTCTGCATGCAGCCGTGGAGTTTGATGTTCTTAGTTTACTACTTATAATGCTACACAGATCCTGCCACACATTTAATTGTAGCTTTTTTAGCATGGCTTTTGTCCTTCATTATTTAATGGTTTATTTTTTATGCAGCCTGCTTCAGTTCAGCAGATCCCCATCCCAATGTATGCACCTCTGCAAGGACAGCATCAAGCTCAGCTGAGTTTAGGAGCAGCACCAGCTGTTTCACAAGCCCAAGAGTTGTTCAACTCCTCCTTACAACCTTATAGGTAGGTAAAATCATGTACATTTCTTTGGGTTTGGAGTGGCAGAACTTACAGAATTTGCTTCCTTGCAGACTTGTGTTCTATGCTCAATAGCTGCCTCATATTCCTGTCTTCCAAAATCTCGTTTGTCTGTCTGGCTGAGACCTCTGTAGGTTGTCATACTAGTTTGCATATGCAAGTATAGCTGTGAAATGGTGAGTTCAAAAGTTATGCATGATAATTGTATCTTTAGGGAAGCAGGGAAAAATGCTTAAAACAGTTTTTCATACTACAAGGACAGAAAAGGAGGCGTCTGTCCCTTTAATTCTGTAATTTGTGTTTATTTTCTAATCAAACCAGCACTGGACTCCTGAAACACTTCTGAATCCTAGTTTGAACCCTAGAGGTGGTAAAACTTGATTTCAGGTGTACAGATGGTAGCAGGGTGTGTTTAGAATAAATGTGTTCTGTTAGCCACAGAAGATACTGGGAAAGCCAGTATCTCTCAAATTACATTGATAGCAGACAGATTTCCAGTTTTTCCAAAGCTTCCTAGAAGTTCCTATTAAAACTGATACACAGTGATAGAATGTTGACAAATTTTGACAAGTTTGGTTAGTTTCACTGTGAAAGTGTCTTTGGAAATTTAGTTATGGGATTTTTGCATGTGTTACAGAAAAGGCAGAAGACTGAGGCCACAGAAAGTTTTAACTGGCTGCATATGTATCCTGACTTTGTGCTTGGCTGACTTTGCTGGGCCAAATATTGCTTGTCCTGCTACAGCTGACAGAGACTATTGCAAACAGTTGGCTCGTTGCAGAAACACAGTCAGTCTGGCATGCTGTCCAGATTAACTAAATGCACCAGGCTGATCTGATCATACACAAGCCCAGTACTAAGTCTGGGATTGTACTCTTTATGCTAGAATGAGTACTTTCCCCACATCTTTAGGGGTGTGGAGAGGGATAAGCTTTGAGATATGCAGGTGACTGGTTTAACAGAACAAAAAGCTTGTGAAAATATTGTTGGCTAAATTGAAGGCAGTCTTCGCAATCCACTTGAACAGGTTTCTCCAGCTCTTGGCTTAAGAATGTTTTGCCGTTAAGCAAAGGTACAGAGCAAAGCTAAACTGCCAGGCAGGCATGTGGCTGCTACACTAGGAGATTCACAGAGTCAGTGCTATGTGGTACATACTGAGCAAATGATAAAGTGAAAAGTGATTTTTACATCAAAAATCCTCCTCTGAGCTGAAGAACTTTGAGAGGGGTGTTTATTTTAGAACTGAATCTTTGTTCTGAAGGTAGTGATTCAGTAGGCATTTCGTGGAAGTGTTTGGATAAATATATCTGATGGACTAGAACAAGCTAACCTGTATGTGGTGCTTTGCTGTACTGATTTTGGTCTTTGTCTTTAAACAAACTGCAACATCCTTGTGTTGGTGACAGGAGAACTGAATATCTAAGTAAAATTAAAGGCTGAGACATCTGTCTGTGTTACTGTTTTGAAGGCAAAACATTACTTTGGAAGCCAACTGTCAGTACCCAGTGATTTAACCTGTAAATATTAGAAGTTGAACGACAGGGATATGTGAAGTAAAGAGAGCAAAGCAGTGTACTTTATGACTAAGTGGAACTGACATGTGGTACCTCCCCACTGTCCTACCTTATAGCACAGGAACTAAGAAATGGTTGTTTCTGTATGTTACAGTTATCTAAAAGCCGTATTAGCAAGCATGTCTCGATAGCTGAATGTACTTCAAGATTGAAATAAACATCCTAGGCATTTTTTCCCGTGCCTTTTGTGGCTTCTGTTATTTCGTTGTGTGCAGAGTAAGTGGAAAATTCTGCTTTTCTTGGGTGAAAGTCTGTTCAGTAGAGCTAAACATTCTAATAAATATATATATAACTTCTGTTCTTGTGGCTGAGCTCTGCCTGCATTTTTGTGTGTAATTCTTCAATCTCTTGCAGATCTCAGCAAGCTTTTATGCAGAGTAGTTTGTCTCAGCCATCACCAGTAGTTCTCTCTGGTACAGCCTTACACAACTTTCCTCCCGTACAACACCAGGAGCTTGCAAAGGCACAGTCAAGCCTGGCATTTCAACAGACTTCTAATACGCAACCTATTCCCATCTTATATGAACATCAGCTTGGTCAAGCTTCAGGACTGGGTGGCTCTCAGCTTATTGATACACACATCCTCCAGGTAGGAGGTGCTCCAGAACACCGAATTTCTGCATTGGTTCTATGCAAATAATGCAAAAATAAATAAAGTATTGCTCAGCTTGGGATAAGTCCACCTGTGATAATTAGATGGTAGTCCGAGTGGCAGGAAACTTACAATGCTTGGAAAATAATGGTCCTTTAATTACATAAAGCTATGTTAGCATAATTTCTCAGTTGAGGATTGTGTCCCAGACTATAGGGCTCTTTGTACTTCTAACACTAATTGGAGTTTCAGGTTTAATTTCTGTTATGGTAAGGTAATAAAGTGCTGGTTTAGCACTTGCAACTGAGACCTTTATCATAAGATGAAAACTTCAGGTTACCAGCTTCCTGTGCTGTGACTTCTACAATACTGGTTGAAAGTCCACAATGATATGCCATGCATCTCATAGCTGCTCTCCTAAGTAATGTAATGTTGTCTGTCGCTCTTCCTAGGCCAGAGCTACACTCACTCAAGCTTCAAATCTCTACTCTGGGCAAGTTCAACAGCCTGGCCAGAGCAATTTCTACAACACTGCACAGTCTCCCAGTGCTCTCCAGCAGGTAAACCATGGCATGATAATTTTCTTAAATTGTATTCTTCTCAAAAACGTGTTGATAGCTTTTTGTGTGGTGGGGTCTGAGATGATGTCTCATTTCCCTAAAATGCAAGAGGTGGAAATTGATACCAAAAGAGAGCTACTGCAGCAGCACTGAAGAATGGAATTGCTGAGAAGTTGGATGGCTTACAAGGTCGTGTTGCTCATTTGCCTCTGGCATCCGTCGTCTCTTTTCCAGTGACAGGCAAAGATTTAGTTGGCACAAGTGATGTTGCAAATTCTTTGAGGAATGTGCTGCCTTTTTTTGGGCAGGTATCAGTTAGTGATGGCAGAGGGAAGCTCCAGATGCTTAGTGCAGCAGATACTTAGTGAGGTGAAACATCAGAGCTGCTGCACATGACAGCAATATCAAATATGCAAGAAACAGATTAAGCCAGCAGACATATGATCAAACAGACAGGTGGAAATAACTGCAGTGATTTTACGTTTGGGGTTTTTGTTTCACTGTTTTGTGAAAGAACTGAAAATTTGCTGTGTGGAAGCATTCTGTCATTTACAGCATGCTGTCTACTGGTTTGCCATCTTCTGGTTCCATTTTTTCAAGTGGCTTTTTAAAAACGCTTCTAATGGACTGGACATGAGACAACAACATGTGCTTGCAGCCAAGGAGACAAATCACACCCTGGGCCACATCTAAAGAAGCATGGCCAGCAGATGAAGCGGTGATTCTGACACTGCTCTGTGAGACCTCACCTGGAATACTGTGTCTAGCTCTGAGATCCTCAATACAAGAAAGACATGGACCTAGTGGTCCAGAGCAGGGCCACAAAAATGATCGGAGGGCTGAAGCACTTCTCCTACAAAGACAGGCTGAGAGAGTTTGGATTGTTCAACCTGGAGAAGACTTTGCTGAGACCTTAGAGCAGTCTTCCAGTATCTGAAGGAGGCCTACAAGAATGATAAAGAGGGGCTGTTTACAAAGGCATGGAGCACTAGGACATGGACAATGGTTTTAAACTGAAGTAGGGTAGATTTAGATTGGACATTAGGAAGAAGTTATTTACTATATGGGCATTGGAATACTGGAACAGATTGTTCAGAGAGGTATTGGAGGCCCCATCCACGGAGACAATCAAGGTCTCTGAGTAACGGCATCTGCCTGGGGATGTGCTTGCTTACTGCAGGGACGTTGGACTGGATGACCTCTAGAGGTCCTTTCTAGCCCAGACTGTTCTGTGTTTCTACAACAGCCTACTTCATGCACATGAAAAGTTGCCAAGACAGAAAGCTAGAGGGGGTCTTAAAAAAATGATTTTCATCTGTTGGAAATCTATCATTAAGTATTCAGGACCTTTTAGAAGGATTAGTGGTTTTGATGTGTTCAAGCTTGTCTGTACCTCTACTTTTAATATGTTATGCTGAACATTAAGTCTTTACATCTGGAGAATATATCATTCTTGCAGTCACACTCAACACAATTTTGCAGGTTGTGGATTGATGGTCAGCATAGGAAATACAGTAACTCTTGCCAGTCAGGTCACTGCTGTGGTACTTGCATGTTTATCACAGCCGTTCTGCGATGTTCTCAGCCCACAGCACTCCCTCTTGACAGGCTGTGGTTTAGGAGTTTAAGCTCAGACTGCTGGGTGCCAGGACTCCTGGAGAGTAAAATCTAGCTCTCATTGCAGATCGTGTCCTCACGATGACTAAAATGATTTGAAGTAAATAGCCACACACAGCCTCAACTGGCTGGTTCATTCTACTTTTGTGTTTGGAGTTGTATTAAGTTTAGTTTTTTCAGACATGGAGCTAGCATGCAGCTTTGTTCCTGAAAAGCAAAAATCCAAATTCTATTGAAACGGATTTAAAGGCAGGCTAACAATTAAATCCACTTCTTTGCTTGCATCTCCCTGGGCAAATGTATGAACTTGTTTGCACTGTAGCTAAAATCACAGGGCTGTTAAATAATGCCCTTGTGTATGTTACTAGTGAATTTGTATTTTGCTTTTTTCCAGGTGACAGTACCTTTGCCAGGATCACAGATTTCTTTGCCCAACTTTGGATCCACAGCACAGCCACTCATTGCCCTACCCCAGTCTTTACAACCGCCACTACAGCACACGCCACCACAGGCGCAAGCTCAAAATCTGAGCAGACCTGCACAAGTAACCCAGCCGTTCAGAGGACTGATTCCGGCAGGAACTCAGCACAGCATGATTGCTGCAACTGGAAAGGTAACAATATGGGTAGCACAACAATTAATACAAATCTCAAATGTATGCTGCTCTGTAGAACCAACATTGCAACATGTGCTGACTCCTGCATCTCAAATCCGCTTTGGTTTTAAAGGTAGAAAGGGGAAGACAGAAAAGCTGGTCAAGGTTAATTCATTAGTGACTGTATCTGTGCATTTTATGAAGGTTTAGATGAGTTTTTATAGCTAACTTGCTAGTAGTCCACATGTACTGTAGCAATACCTGGTCTGGTAATGACTTCGTGGACTAGTTGGATATTTTGAGGAGAGCTGTGGGCAAACAGAGTTGCACTGCCAGGGCTGCTTTATGATGCTGCTTATGCATATGCTTGTTGCTTTCTTTCTAGTTTCGTTACCAGAGCAAGCTGTACAGTATCAGGTCTTCCCAGAGCAACAAAATGGAGTTGTAGGGATGTCAGTGGACTTTGTATCTTGTGTGACTTGAAACTGGAATTCAACTGTACTAACGTTGCTGGGAGGTCTGCTTTTCTGAATAGCACAGCAGGGTGCATATTGAGTACTCAGCTTTGTATGCAAGGCCAGAGCTTTGCGTTAAAAACAACCAACCACCACCAAGGCTGGTCTTGCAGCTAAAGAAAAGTTTCCGATAAAGAGGTAACACTGAAGCAGTGAAAGAAGCTTGAAATATTTAGGAGGGCATTCTCTCCTCTCCTTTATCTGGAACTGGTGTGATAATTGCCAATGAGATGATGCGAGGAGCTGGTCTTTTGTCCTAGATGCAATCAGAGATTTACAGGCACCTGGGATTTCCAGGTAGTGTTCAGCACAATGCAGCTGCAGCATACTTTCAGGCAAGGAGTGGGCGATAACATGGAATGTGAACTCACCTAAGCTGTCTGTCTGGTACAGCAAGGTTTTTCCCCAGCTCTGGGAGTAATCTTAATTCTAGAGCTGCATCTGAAATCTTTAGAGCTTGTGGCCTAGATTTTAGGGTGCTTTTGAGTATAAAATGCTCTTCTTGTCCCAGTGGTTTAAAGCTGTAAAGAAAAATCTCTCCCAGACTTGGACACATTCTAGACAATAATGGCAACCAGAATTCCAGATCTCCTGGGTGAAAATTTCATCCTATCACCCTCTGGAGTATATGTTGGGGTTTGTGCCACGCAATTTTCTGGCTTCATAGCATATGCCCAAGATTTCTCACTATCGCTATTTTTATGAGCCCATCTTCCAAGCAGCAGTGGCACATTTCTTGCAGCAGTTGCCTTTTGTTGAAACAAGTGACTGTTTTCCAGAAACTAAGGCCTGCAGTGGGATGGTGGCCTTAGGTGACATCCTTGCCTTGTGTTAATGTTGTGGAGGCAGGAATTAATGTGTGGCCGAGTCGGGAATTTTATACAAAAATGGTTATTTTATTTTCCCAAAACTATATATACAAAGATTTAGTTTAATTAGCAGATTGAGTTGCATGAGAGTTATCTACAGGGATACCATCAATAATCTGACTATTGTGGAAGTCAGAAGTTGGAAAAGGCTTTAGCTATTAATTATTAGCGGTTTTCTTACTAATAAAGTTGAGCCAAAATAACTCATGATCAGGCTGATTTACTCGCGGTCTGTCTCTCCCTTTTCAGCAGCTGTAGGTGGACTATTAAGAGTCGTTAAGCTTGCAAAGGTGTCGATGGCCTTAGAAGCTTTCTGTATCCAGCTTAGGCGAGCGAGGTGGGGGGGAGAACTCTCTGGTGAGCACGAAGGTTCAGGCAGTAACCAAGTCCAAGGCGGGAACCCCCAAAGGCGGGAAGCCCCCCAGTTTATACCCTTGCTAGACAAAGGGCAGAGTTACCACACCTTAGGCGTGAAAGGGCACAGCCAATCCCGGCTCGATCCCAGCGCGGGCACTGCACGGGGCACTCCTCGCGCGGGCAGGACCCCTTTGCTCACCCCCTTCACGCCTGCGGGGCAGGCGAGGGGGGGGAACCAGGCGGCTTTCCCCCTCCCATTCAAGCCACGGAGAGAGAGGAATTTAGGGGTACACAGGACTTCCAGGACAGTTAAGGGTTCCATTGTGTTCCTACTAAATAAAGGCAACTTCAAACAACCCCCCGCTTTAACTGATTTATGGTTGATATCGTGCTTCATAGCTGTGTGTGGAAACATACTGTTCCAGCGACTGATTTATTCTGTTGAGTGTATCTGCAAAACAACATACAAGATTCATTACTGCAGTTAGACCAGAGCTGTTTTACATGAAAGGCAGCTCCATTTTTGCTATGCTTTTGGTGTTTGGAGTTGGAGGGTTTTTAAACTGTATTGTTTTATGGCATTCTTCACTTCAATATTTTTCAGCATTATAGCTTGAAATTTTCATGCAGTACATGAAATGAGAAAGGAAATTTTAACCCTGAAACACTTTTTTTTGGGGCCAAATTACAGAATACCAGGTTGGAAGGGACCCCAAGGATCATCTAGTCCAACCTTTTAGTGCAGGAAGATCAAAGTAGAAGCCAGTAACATTACTGGAAGTGCCAAACAACTTAGGGAAATTGTACATGGGAGGTGATTGTGGTACTGTGATTATCCTAATTATAAGCAGCTATTTTACAATGTGGCTTTCACTTCCACTGGAAGTAGGATATAGTTTCTCACACATAAAGAAAAATGTGAGGTAAACAAGCAATTAGTAAATGCAATTTTTCTTTGAATTAGAATTAATCTGTCAATTACTGTGTTTTTCAGATATCAGAAATGGATCTGAAGGCCTTCGGAGGCAGCATTGATGTTAAACCTGGAACACCACCAGTCACTGGTAGAAGTACTACTCCAACCTCCAGTCCTTTCCGGTAAATCTCTCTTAAGATCAAAATTCCTTGAAATCAGAGATGGAAAACGTACCTAGTCATGCATAGGCAGCCTCTGAAAGGTGTGAGGTGAGGGGCTACTCTCATGTAAAATACAGTGCTTAATCTTAGCGTAAAAGCAGCATTCCACTAGTCACCAGATCTGCTGTAGCTGACCAGAAGTGCATAGCTGTGAAATAGAACATTAATTATTTTTTTTAATTAAACAAAACTAAACAAGTTATGTAAAATGGCTTGGGATTGTACCAGGAAAACACAGAAGTGACAGGGAAGATATGCTTCAGGACAGGAGTTTATCTTAACTGCAGTGCTCAAAGTAAAAACACTTACAGGCTTATAGACTGTGGCAACAGTCGTTGGATAACTGAGCATTGTTGCAAGATCTCTGCAAGTTTCTCAGAATAAAAGATTCTAGTGAAATAAGTAAGCGGTTTGCAGATCTACTTGGTTGACAGAGTTAACAGTGCAGAGCTGCACAGGAGCTCTGTGCAGATGCACTTCATCCACAAACAGCCAACCTCATTTCCCTTGAAGTTAGTAGTGGGCTGAAGGAACTTGAAAATGGAATTTTGGTACAAGATAGTTGAAAGCTGCACTCCTGTGTGTAGTAACTGTATTTGGTGGCTCCCACTGGCAGACCAATAGTATCGATGACAAAAATGAGAGTTTGAACTCAGTACTGAAGAACTCAATACTTCATCTAATTAAAAAGTGAAGGGATGAGGAAGAAGGAACTTGAATTGGCAAGTTGGCCGGTATTTAAGACAGCTGACTCAATGGCATCTTAGAAGTTCTACAGCGGGGCTTATCACAAGCTTTTGCTCTGAAGTGTAGAGGTAGTGGAGACATTAGCAGTAGAGTAAATCTCAGAGTTCAAAGCAAAAGCTGAAAAGAGACATCTTTAAGCTTACAAAAGGTCGTGCATTGAATTCAGCTGTCTCACTTGTCACCGTTGCCTTGCTGCTCATTTTACTTTAAGCATATCACCTGCTCACTATGCACAAGACCTCTGCAAATCAAGCTGTTTCCTAAAGAAAGCTGACCACTCTCTTCTCTCAGGGCTCTTTGGTGCTCTTCCCCAGATAACTTTTCAGGCTTCATTTAATTCACAGTGATTAAACACCTCCTTAAAAGTTTTAATACAGATTGTGGGGGAAGGGTTTCTGTGAATTCTTGAAATCTATTCAAGTGTGTTTTCAAACATTTGACAAGGGCAGAGTGGAAGCAGCTGCTCATGGCAGCTTCTGCTGCATGTACCTAATGCCTGTGGTGACAAGCTCTGAACTTGACACGATAGAGCACACAGTGTCAAGAGACAGGACTGAACATTTTAGATAGCAGGGCTGGGAAGGGAAACACGCTTAACATCAGTATTTGTTAGAAGTGCTTTGAGGAAAGGCATGTTTCATACAGACTTGACCCTAGAGTCTTTCCATACCCATATTTCCATTTATAGTTTCTCACTGTATTCTTAATTTCTGAGCTTATTTGCATTTTTTACTAACAGTAGATACAGAAGAATATTTCATACCAGCTTCTCTAAGAGATTATTTTTCCCACTCTAATGTTGAATTTCTGGTTAAGTTGTAACTAAATATCCACTGAGTGGGATTGTAGCTTGATTCTAAGTGGTGTCCTTCTCTTTAGGGCCAGTTCTACAAGTCCGAATAATCAGTCCAATAAAATGAACAGCATTGTCTACCAGAAGCAGTTTCAGTCAGCAGCTGCTGCTGTGAGAATGACACAGCCGTTTCCTGCACAATTTGCACCACAGGTAGGTGACTGATGACCTCCTACAAAGAAATCGCTTTGTGTGACCTGGTGACTAACTTTGTGTTTCTTCAGGTTTTATCATGGGGAGGTACAAAATGGAATCCTTAAATGAAATGGTGTGAGAAACCTGATTTCAAGTTCAAAGTCCATACAGACCCCTCTGATCATGCTAACTAGTAGTGTAGATTTGATGGCGTTTCTTACTTGTGAGAGTTCTGTGCACACTGAGGAATTTTACATTTTACAAATGAATGGTGTAGAACAGGTAGCTGTTCTGCTGGCTTCCCCATGCTGCTATAATGCACCTCATCCTGCAAAAACAGATTGTTTGAGGAAGGGGAAAAGCTTCATGGCCCAGAAGGGTCACAGTGTATATTTTAAATCCTTAAAGACAAAGCAGAAGTGCAGTTGTTTGTCTGAGATGCAGCTCTGAATTACTGATGGAGCAGTTCAGGCTGGAAAGGGTCTCTGAAGGTCATACAGTTTCTATGGACTATAGAAAGCAGGGCTGATGGCAGAGGGTTTGGTTTGTTTCTGGCAGTGCAGGAAGCGCAGCTTACAGGGGTGGTGCATTCTTGTTACAGGTGACCATAGCCAGGCTGCCAGGGAAATGTGGCCTCTGTAAAGTGTAGGAGATTTCTGTCTGTCTGTGAGCATTTGGAGTGTTTGACTACAGGACTTGAAATTTCATTATTGGGATTGCCACCAGCAAAAACTACCTAGCCTTTCCAGGGCTCCTCTCACTAGTGACTCTTCTCCTGCCTTGCGTGGTTCATCGTCCTTATTACGTGCTGGGTTTCCGCTGTTGGTCCTACTTTCAAGCTCAGCAGCACTAGAGGGCTGTTTTTTTCCTGGAGTCCCTAACATAAAAGCCTGTTTTCTTGATATCAATTGGACAGCAGAGCAGCAGTTTTTTCCCCTTTGAGATAATGCCAACATGCAGTCTAGTTGGCAGTTTTCTAATTGCAAAATGTCTCTTCTTGTTGTTTTTCCCCCACTTAGATCCTCTCTCAGCCTAACCTGCTCCCTCCATTGCTAAGAGCCCCATATACTAACACCTTCCCAGCGCCCCTTCAGAGGCTGCCAGTAGCACTGCATAGTCAGATGCCGTCGCAGATGACCACAGGCCTTATGAGCCACCCTCATTTACCACGTGTGGCCAGAGGTCTTTGTGGATCAGTGTCTGGAGCCAGAGGCAATCAGGCCCAGGCTGCGATGAAGGCTGAACGAGACATGAAGGTTAGTATTTGAACAGCAGTGCTGTGAACGCCAGTTCAGTCTTGACAGCTTGTAGGACAGGAATGTGTCTGCAGATCATGTCTTAATTAAAATGCCTCTGGACCCAGAGCTGGTAGGTGCGCCTTCAGCAGCTGCAGAGACATCTTCTAAACACAGGGGGTTTTAATAAGACCTTTAGACTGAAAAAAGTGTAGGGAGCATCCTTTCTCAAGTGATCTTGTGCTAAGCAGTTGAGAAGCTGCCACTGCTGTCAGAGGCTATCTGACAGTGAGGTTTCAGGAGCCTGGAGTCTGTGTATGAGTGCTGAAACCTATAAACATGGCTGTTGGCTCTCATTTCACGTCTGCCTCCCCAGCAGATGTGAAACCATCCTATTCCAGCCAGCCTCACTTCCTGGTGTCTCTGGAGGTGGATTTCATGGTGGTTTGAAACACCTGAGATTAATTCTCTCTGGTAGGACACAGTAACTTGCTACAGAAGTCCACAGAAGAGGTGACCACATTTCAGCAGTAGGTGATGGGAGACATCAAACTTCTTAAAACACTTTGGGACCCTTCAGGTTAAAGCCAGTTCAAGACTGCAGTCTGTGTAGGGACACAGTTGTACACATAGTCTGCTTCTGCAGAGTAAGTTGCTTGTATGAGTAGGTGATACCAAGGAGCTTCTTCAGCTACTGCCATTCACCATAACCCATGCACTGACGTGTAAAAGCTGAAGAGTGTGGTTTTCTCTGGCTATGTCTCGTTGTAGCCCTTAAATGCTAGGTGTTTGGTCCGTTTAGTTTTCTACCACCAGTTGATAGTTGTAGGTTTCTCAGTGATGCTTAGTGTATTGTCTTGAGTCTACCCTATGAATTGAATCATCATGTTTGCCATAGCAAACATTAACATGCAGCCCTGGTTTTCTGAATCTCCCTTCAAACACCCTCCAGAAGAACGTGAGTTACTCTGTCATGCTTGGTTACTTGTGATCCAATCTTCTAGCCTCCTAATCTCAGGGGATGGCTGAAATCTGTGCAAGATTTCAGGTGTCCATCTGGCACCAAGAAAATCAGTTTGTTGCTGCAGTGCTGGACACCAGAATTCACAGGCTTGTTTTGTGTCATAGGTTGAGTTACTTGGAGCAACTATGTAGTATTAAAGCCAAATACTTATTCTAGGCTTTTACTGGTTTGTCTCATTCTGCCCCAATCCTGAGCCTCTCAGCCCTGCTTTCTGTAAAAAAGTATAAAACATGTAAAGAGGTACATGGAGGCTTAGTGTCTGTGGTGTAGTCAGGTTTCCTTGCACTAAGACAGGCCTTTCAAATCATACAAGGTGCTTGACTGCACTGACTTAATCACGCAGCTTCCAGAAGATTTAGCTCTTACTGTGCCCCCTGCTTTGCTGAGTCCGGGTAGGAAAACAGAGTGCTTGATCTGAAGCATCTGGTCTGCATACTGCTTCAGGTGAAATCAAGACTGACTGAAACGTTCATTGTGAAAGGATGATCTTCCCAGGTTTAGTCAGGGTTACCAGCAGGATTCAGCAGAGAGCTCTGCAGGAATTTGGGCAGCAGTTTGTGCTGCTTGGAACAATCTTGCAGTTGTTAACAGATAAGGCTTTGGCTTGCATGTGACACAGCCTTGAACCTGCTTCACTTGCACATGCCTGTTGCAGGCTCAGAAGTCTGTGTCCAGAACAAGCATTAAGATGTGTGTGCTCAGATTAGATTCTGCTACTGTGGTAACCCCTGTGCTCAAGAAGTCCAGACCATGCAGCAGGAGCAGTGGCAGCTGGCAGGGCCCCAGCCACGGCATCAGACTGTGGGCAGCATGCAGCCATAGGCATCTTCTGGTCATGTCTGACTCTTACCAAAGAGTGAAACTTCAGTTTGAGCCTGCTGTAGGCAGAGGTAACACTTTTTAAGCTGTGCGGTAATAATGGCATAGAAAGGTATTAAATAGTGCTTTGAACTATTGTCCTTGGTTCTTTTCTTCTGGGGTGAGGATTAGGAAGAGGAAGGGAAGCCTAGGCGTGACATTAAGCCAAGCTCCAAGATGTTGTGACATCTTGGAAAGCAGCTGAACGAACAATGCATTTCTAAGAAAGTCTGGCCACTGCCATTAGTCCTTCCTCTTTCGTTTAGGAAGTACTTTGAAGTCATCGATCTCCTCCAGTGCCCTTTCTTCAGTAAACATGTTTTCTCCCTTTCCTTAAGGCAAAGCAGAGAGCAGAGGTACTTCAGTCCACCCAGAGGTTCTTTTCTGAGCAGCAGCAGCCGCAGAACAAACCCATAGGAGGCAAAGCACAGAAGGTGGATGAGAACGGGAGCAAACCCACAGAGGCAATTGCTGACTCTTCAGGAGTCTGCCAGGACAAAGCGGAGGAGAAACCTGCCCCCACGCCTCCTGCAGCAACAAAGCCTGTTAGAACTGGACCAATCAAACCTCAGGCAATCAAAACCGAAGAGACAAAATCTTAGAGGCTGTGTCTCCATGGAGGTGGGGGAAGAGGGGAGGGCGGGTGTGATGACAGCAGCATGAATATTGTAGCCCAAAGGGCAGGACAAGAGTCTTCTGTCCCTGCAGGGCTCTCAACAGCATAAAGGGATGCAGAGGCTGTCAGCAGTTAGAGTGCAAACTGCTGCCTATCCAGCTGAGCTGCTGGGCTCTTTGGGCTTGTGTCTTCTCTCACAGCATGAAGGCTGCTTTTGGTGTGTGCACGTTGTACACGTGTGCGCGTGTTTTGGCTTGCACACCTGTATGCTTCCCAAGGGGAAAACAGTTGAGGAATAGCCACGGCGGGGAAGAAGGTGGTTGGGGAGGCACGTTCCTACCTGAGAGGAGGAGTGTACTCTTTTCTTCAAGGCTCTGATCTTCAGCTGCTATTTATCTTTTTATAAATCTATGAGTATGAGAACATGCAGATCTGAAGATGGTGCTGGGCCAAGTAATGTGTGTTGAGTTTTTAGTGACTTAAACTTCTATCTTGTAATAAAGTGAGGGATTCGTACAGCTGGCAAAATTGCCTTTGCCAGGTGACCTCTAACCTCCCGTAACACAAAGAGTAAGGCTGATGATGTTGAGTTTCCCTCGGAAGGCAGTGCTTTGCTGGCTGCTGCTTCTTGGATGACAATATACTGTATTTAGATCACCGTATGAAACTGCTCCTTGGCCACTGTGTCCTTTATGCCCGCTGCCCCTCAGTTGCTCACCTCTGGAGCTGAAAGGTTCATTGCATCAATAGTCAGGTTTGTTCTGTTCACCTCTGTCCGGCTGTCTTTCTATGACGCGAGTGATCCTTAAACGGTTTCCAGCTTATGTCTGTATACAGCAATGAGCACTCAGAACTGTGCCATGAGAATAAAAGAAACCAGATTAAAAAGAGAGTTTTTTTCTCTAAATAAAAGGTGCATTCTTAATTACCACAGCTGTGTCGCACCACCTCCTTGCCCACAGTGTGCTGGAAAGTAGAATCAAGTCAAATTAAATGCCTTTTTAATTGTATCCTCTAGTATTCTAGCTGTAGGACAGTACTGTATGATACTTCTGTGAATGTAAGATATCCTGTACCTGCTTATGATATGTAGTAGTGACTGTGCTATACTGGAGCTGTTTTTAATAATGTTATTCTAGAGGATTTTTCTTTTCCAGACAATGATTGAAAAAGCTAATAAAAAGCACCAGGTACCACATCAGTAGCAGAATTTGCTGGTTTTTTTCTGGGATTTTTTTTTTTGTAATTTTTTTTTTTCCTGGAAGGAAGAGTGAGTTGAAAGTCTAATGTGTATAATTTTGTTCAAATGACTGCAGAAGCTGGAGAGGCCATTGCTGCTATTGATGCCTAGTGAATTGCTATTGGTTATCTTTTTATATAAATATATATATAATTTGAATTTTTTGGAAACTAGCTGTGATGTCAACTTTGGAAAAAAACAAAAACAACAAAAAAAGAGTATCCCACTTGTAGTGTGAGTTGGCATTGTACAGAAATTAACAGCCATATTGGTCTAGAAATGTTAAACTTAATTTTTTTTCCATTTGTACAGGGGTAACGCACTGTATTAAATATGTATGGTCTTATTTACATGGGTTTGATTACAGAACTAATAAAGTATTCTCTAAATAATGCAGCCGGGTTAATCTCATGATTAGCACAGTGCAAGGAGGGACACCCAAACATCGTGCAGCGAAGTGGAGAGCGTTGCCTTGCAGCTTGGGGAAAACAGGCTGCTAGAGAAAAAGCCTTCGAAACAGCTGCCTTCTCTTTCACCTGGCCCCTCTTCATCTCCTTCTCTGGTGAAGGACTTTTCAGGACACTGCTGCTCTCTAGCTCTGGAAGGATGCTCCTGGTTGTGTATGCAAGTTGTTACATCTCCAGCATGTTGGTGAGCTGCCTGGTGCTGGAGGTTTGTGCTTGGTTTAGTAAAGCAGAGCTTCTCGTCAGAGGAGGCCAGGATGAATGCAGCTGGATGCTCTCATTTTAGCTAGTGGGTGAGTGCAGGTGCTGGCTGCACAGCAAGTGGCTGTCCAAGCAAGATGTTTTCTTGACGTGAGCCTTCCCATGGACATGGAAGCATTTCTTACACTATTCCTGAACTGCTCCCTTTCTAGCTTGACAAGCAACAGACACAATCACTGAGTCGTGCCCTTAAGCACAGGGCTGCACGAGGGGTTAAGTATCCTGTCCTGCAGTCCTGGGGGCTAACCCTAACCCAACACTGACAGAGGGAGGGATAAGAGGCAGGATGCCATCGGCTGGCACCAGAGAGAACTTGTTTCACAGCAAACACCAGAAACCTCATGTTTGGTCTGAGAAGTGATTCCTGCCTTGAGAGAACAGGCTGGCTTGCATTCACATCTGAGTGCAGAGGAAAGAGCCAGCTGAGGGTGTTAGGGTGGCTCTGCAATTATGGATTTGCCTTTGGTTGGGTGTGTTGCTGCCAGGCCCGTGGTGGGTCAGACCAGGCAGGAAGTGGTGGTTTGGCAGCACCAGAGGAGCTGAAGCCCTCTTCTGCCAAGGCTGATTCTTTCAGGGGGGTAGAACTGCAGCAATACGGAGTATAAATAAAGGTGCTGTATTCCTGAAACAGAGCAATGTGCAGGAGTAAGCTCAGAACAGATAACGCCACAGGTGAATTGCCTTTTTTACAGGAACTGTACAAGCACAGCTGTGGTAAGCACTTGGGGTGGATGAGGAGGATGAAGGTCTTGGAGCTGAGTCAATATAGGCATTGATTTGATACACACATGTGCTGTGAAAGTGCATTATGCTGGTGCTCCCCTGGTTTGAGGATGTCTTCTGCCGGGTTTGTTTTGGAAAGACTTCCTAAAACTGGGAACTACTGTTCTTAAACAAATGCTACAGAACTAATCTCGAGTTCTCCAGAAAAGTCAGATCCCACAGTCAGCTCTGGGAATGTACCAAGCTGTTGACTTATTTCTTGTGCTGAGCAGAGCAAGGAGACTATTTCTGCAGAAACTGAATTAAAAGCAAGTGCTTGAGCACTTAGTGCATCCAGGCAACCCAGTTTGGATGTGAGCCTCCCCGCAACAGCCCTGCAACACCCCAGCTGCCTTTGAGGCCAGGATGAGCTTTCAGCCCCTGAGCTCAACTCATTGAATATTGTATCATTTAACCAGCTCACTCTTGGACATTTAGGCTGGAATAGATCTCACTGTTTCGAGTGGGATTTGGTGTGTCCAAAAGGTCTCTGGTCATCACAAATTGTGCTGAGCTTCCCATAAATTAGTGACCTGTTCTGTTTGGGGAACTGACAGCCTGGGTTTTCTTTCCTAACAAGGATCAGTCTGGGAAAAAAAAAAGGGGGGGGGGGAACAACAAACAACAATGAACAAACCACGAAGGTTTTTTTGTTTGCTGCTTTTCTCAAGGGTGAGAGCAGAAGTGGTTAATGTGTGACTGGGGCCGGCTCCAGCAACCCCTCCCCTCGGTTCAGGCCGGCTTCTTGCTGGGCTGCAGTGGGGGGTGGGACTCGGATTATTTTTGCAAAGCCTGTTAAGTAAAGCTGTGTATTCAGCGCTGTTCAGCTCCAGCCCAGCTCTCTGGAAATCCTGTGTACGCTGCCTTGTCTTTATTTATTTTAGTCAATTAAACGATGGACTTAACAGCCTGAAAAGGCCCCCTTCGTTCTGGCAGCTAGTGGGGAGGTGGGAAGGGCTAGGGCTGTCTGCTTTTGGTGTCTCAGCTCACTGAGAATGCGTTGGTGCTGCTGCTCCGCAAGGACCTCCAAATAAGCCTTCTCTTTCATGCTGGGGCTTGCCTTGTGCCTCTGGGGAGCTGAGGCCCCGTCCTG
The DNA here is from genome assembly GCF_015220805.1 of Pogoniulus pusillus. Taxonomy (NCBI): domain Eukaryota; kingdom Metazoa; phylum Chordata; class Aves; order Piciformes; family Lybiidae; genus Pogoniulus; species Pogoniulus pusillus. The sequence goes on along the minus strand of NC_087271.1, from coordinate 12,478,600 downwards.
GTTTGGGACAAAGTTTGTTCTCCCATCCTCAGCAGCAGCTTTTCTGAGCCTTGGGCAGGCGTCTGCTTGCCCAGCTACCCCTGGATGAGTTGGATCAGCTGCCTGCCTACCTGCCTCCTCTCAGTCCTGGTGGGTACATGGCAGCCCCTGCCTGCTTTTGCTGACTCCCCAGTAGCTGCCTTCATCGCCCAGCTTTATTGTCTTTGTTCTTGCCCTTGACTTTGCCTTGTTTCTTTGCACAACAGAACCAAGTCAGCTGTCCCACTCAGGTCGACTTTTGCAGCAGGACAGGGGTGCTTCAGGCACGAGGCTGCTCTGTGCCCATGTTTTCTTAGAACGGGAGAGCCTGTGATACAACACCAGTTCATTGCAGCAGCTGCAGTCAAGCACAGTGAGTGCCCTCTCCCCATGATGGGAGCAGGGCAGCAGAAACACATGTTCTTCTCATACACTCTTCAAGTGTCCCTGTTCTAACAGCATGCACAGGGCCAGGGGGGTGGTGAAGGCTTACCAGGCTCCATCATGGCAGCTGTGGGGGTGTACGGCTGACTAGGGGGGCACACCTTCACTCCTGGTGTCAGGCCAGGCATGCAGCAGGGATGCTTAAGGAGTCAGAAATGGCCTTTCAACCTTCTGCCTCAATGTGCTGGGGTCCCACCCTATGGGCCTGTGTCAGTTCCCCATGTATGTCCCAGGGCCCTTTCCTAGTTCCACCCCCACAGACTCCCCAGGACAGCCCAAACCATGGAGGAGCAGCCAGCACCCACTGCATCCCCTGCCTCAGCACACTCTTGTCTCCTGCTCCTAGAAGGTGGCCAGAGCTGAGCCAGGGCCTATGCCTGCAGTCTCCCAGCTCCAAGCACTGCTATCTCCTCCTTGTGCTGTGTTAGTAATGGTGGGAGGGCTGCCTCTCTCCCTATATCTCTCCCACCCTGTGCTGCCCCGCAGCATTGGTCAGTCCAACCCCCAGCCCTGTCACCTGGAGCTGTTTAATCTTTCCCATTTAGTGAATCTCTGGGGTTTAGTGCTGAAGCTTTAACATTGATTCTGATTCAGTACTGTGGGCAAGTCACAGCCCCTCTTCACACTACACGAAGGTGCTCCTGGGTGTGTCATGCCAGCAGCTGCCTCCCAAATATGGCATTTTCCTGGCCAAAGCTTTAGAGCTCACCTCCCCAGCACCTTCAGCTTGCCAGTGCCTCGAAGAGGGCTCCAGCCCACCAAACCCCCAGGAAAGCCCAAGTTCAAAAAGACAGGGTGCAAGGTGGTGTTGGTGGACAATATTTATTGTTCCAGGTCCCTAGGCATTCCCTGGGGTATGTGACTGCTGCTGCTGCCCCCTCTTCCCCAGACTCCAGGGAGGGAGGGGAAGAAAAAGCCTCCTCTAAGTGTTCTACAGTAGTTAAGTGTGTTCTGATCTGGCGCTGGCAGCTGTGCATCGTGTCGGTGGCCGGGCATGGCCCGTAAAGCCAAAGCGCATGGCCGAGAGGGGCTGGGCGCACCCCAGGGGCTGCTCAGCTGCGGAATGCCCTGCCAGCACTCTTCACCACTTCTCTCTTAGCTTCCTTTTTTCCCCCAGTAAAATCAGGCTTGTGCACTGAGTGTCCGTGCTCCCTGCTGCTTTTGGTCCTGATGGGCGATGGAGGTGGCTCAGCTTCGGGCTGCCACTGGGCACCAGTAATGTGGGATGCAGTGGAGCTCGAAAGCTCTTAGCAGGGGAGCTTGACGCTGCAGCGCTGCTCTCAGCAAGGTGAGCGCTGAGTGCTGCTCGCCTCTATACGGCCAGCCTGCACTGAGGTCTCCCTTAATCCTGCTGGTGCTGAGGGAGGAGCTGGGGGGGCAGCTGTGATGCTCCTGCTTAGCTGGGGCTTGAAAACACAAACCATGGCCTCGCAGCAGGGATCACTGCTTGCACACAAAGGAAAACATTTGTTTTCAGGTGGGATTCTCCCAAACAGCCTCTCCCTTGCTTCCACTGCCTGCCCTGCCCATCCTTCACTACACCTTGACCCCCCCCACTACTCTGGCTTCAGGGTGGCTAGGCTGGGTGCTCCCAGAGTATGCTAGCACAGCTTAGGGCTGGGTACCACCATGGCACATCCAAAATCTGCTGAGACCATGGAGAGCCGTTTCACTGGCTTGACCAAGCTCTGGAGAAGCACTTAGTTTCTCTCTGCTGCACTCAAGCATGATAGGATGTTGATGGAAGTGCCAGTGGGGATGTTAGTGGCCCAATCATGGTGCAGCTGGGCACTCCCGGCCAAGCTGTGGGGAGCTGAGGCGCAAAGCGAGATGTCATGGCACACATGGGGGTCGCAGGGGCTGAGTCGGCGTGTCCGCAGCCCCAGCTCATGCATGGGAGAGGCGAACAGGGTAGGCGACCATGTTAAAGCTGTCCCAGGCGAAGAGCTGCCGCTCGGTGGGGTTGTAGTCCACCATGCTGAGGTAGCGGAAGCGGTTCTCAAAGGGGATGCTGAGGGGTCGGCTGGCACCAGTGGCTGTGTCGTAAGCGAAGTTGATGGTGGCATTGGGTGCTGAGTAGCTGCTGACAGTGTAGAGAGTGCCACAGATGACAAAGGAGTTTGCCACCCCACGCTTGCGAATGTTGGTCTCCCAAGTCCGCTGGATCTCCAGCGTCTCAGGGTTCAACTTGGAGAGGACAATGGCTCCTCGGGCTTTCTCAGTGCTGTAGATCACCCAGAGCCCTGTCTCGTCCACGGCCAGATCAATGTCAGTGTAGCCCCCCCAAGCATAGGGGTACTGCCCGTGGTAGCCAGCGCCAGAGATCTCCCTCTCAGCCGTGACAGCCTCTCCCCGCAGGTCGTAGCGGGCCACGGCTCGGGAGCGGCGGGGCTGGAAGAAGAACCCCCCGCGGTAGATGACAGCCCCCGTGCTCTCCAGAGGTCGAGGCAAGATGTGCACCTTGGCGGGGTAGCCGCGGGCCAGCTGCTCAGCCGCGTCGTATTGGAAGAGCTGGCGGACCTCGGTGCCCACCGCGTCCACACGCCAGGTGGTCTCCCGTGTGAAGGGGGCCACGGGCTCGGGATCCTTCATCCACACGCCATACTTGCCGGCGATGGACTCTGCCCGGCCGAAGACAATGGGCTCCCCCACCCACACCAGCTCGCCGCAGCCTGATCAGGGGGAGGAGGGAAAAGAAGGGGTTACAGCTCGGCACGGCACTGTTAGCCCCGCGGAGGACCCAGCGGTGTGAGCCGGAGCACCGAGCTGCCCTGCCGTGCCGGTACCTGAGTCCTCACCTCCCGGGCGGCCAAGCGCGGTCTCCTCCAGCAGCCGGGACACGGGCACCTCGGTCCTCTCCGACTGCAGCTCTTGGTAGGCGAGGGGCTGCGGGTCCCATCGGGAGGCTGTAGTAGGGCCAGGCGCAGTGTGAACAGGGACCTAGCCAGCCCCTCTCACCGCTGCCCCTGCTTTCGTCGCCATCGGGTGCTCCACGACAAATTATTGCCTCTCAAAGCGCCAGTGCTTTGGTCAGGAGCCCGGTGCCCTATCCCATTGCGGCAGGGCATATCCGTGACATGCTGATGAGGACCTCCAAAGCTGCTGACGCTGTTGCCCTCCCGGTGTAAGGTTTAATACTTGCTGGGGAGAAACCCTAATCCCCCCAGATTAGCCTGGTCCTCTGCATGGCCCCTCTGCTGCGGGGCCAATGATGGGATGGGGAAGGCTCCAGTTGCCATCTCTGATATAGAGATGATGAGGGGGTTAGTGCAATGGGTTGCAACTCCCACCCCAGTAGGGCCGAGCCCTACAGCAGGTGAGCACCGCACCGGTGTCCCCAGGAGTGGGGGGCAGCAGTGGGTGCACTGCGAGGGAGCCAGCAAAGGGATTTAACCAGCGCCTGGAAGAAATGCGGCGGCGGGGACTCGGCGATGCACAGTGGGTCCCAGCCCCGGCACTTACCTTTGCCAGGGGCACGCGGAGGGTCGCGGCCGGACCCCTCCCCGCCGGGGAGACAGCGGTTGGCCCTCAGCCGTGTGATCTCCTGCGCGCTGCTCTCCAGCCGCCTGCCCAGCTCCTCTTTTTCCTTCTCCAGCCGAACCTTCTCTTCCTCCAGCCGGGATTTGACCCGCAGCAGCTCGCTGTAGGCAGCCTCCAGGCGAGCGGCTGAAGCCGTTTGCTGGGGATCCCAAGTGTCCCCCGCCTCATTTCCCCGCGGCCCCGAGCCCCCTATGCCCCGCTCCCGACTCTCCAGCCGGCTCAGACGGGCAGCAAGGGAAGCCAGCTCTGCCCGCAGCTCCGGTACGCCGCCGGCATCGGGGCAGGCGGCCTCGACGGGGCTGGCTACCGAGAAGGAGTAGGTGCAACGGCCGGTGCTATCATCGGCACGCCGGAGAAAAGCCTTTTCACCCCGGCAGCCCAGGGTCAGCCCCCCCCAGAACAGCAACAACGCTCCCAGCATGACCTCGTACCAGCCGTACCCTCGGCGCCTCCACTCCGCCGCACATCGAGTGCTGCCGCCCGCATTTATAGGGCGGGAGGACAGCAGGAGAGGGTCGGGGAAGTGAGGGGTGGGGGAACGGGACGGACGATACGGAACCTTCCAGATGCCTGCGGCGACAGCGGCTTTAGCCCAGTGGCAGCCGACACAACACCCCTCACCTCCCCCTGCAGCTTGCGGCCGCCGCTACAGGCTTTGCTGCTGGGGCCGTGTGCCAGGGGCGATGCCGGGGGCCGAGGCGACCTGACTCTCCTTGCCAGCAGCCGAGCTGGGAGCGCTGCCAGCGGCCGGGCTGCCCAGGCAGCGTGCTGCCGAGCTCGGGCTACAGCCGCCCCCGCCGGCAGAGCCGCGGCTCCCGCCCCAGGACCGGGGCGGCCCCGCCCCTTCCCCGCCCTCCGGCATCGGTAGCTCGGCGCTCGGCGTGGCAAGCGGAGCGCCGAGGTGGTCGATGGGACAGCTGACTGGCCGCGACCGCTGCACCGGCCATTTCCCGCCGGCCCGGCCTGAAGCGGAGCCCGGTAAGTGGGGCTGCGGCGGCGGCGGGGACCTCTACCGTTGCAGGTGTGAGGTGCCTCCTCTGCCTGGACACCGGCTCTGTTTGGTAGTGCGGGGAACGAGAACGGGGGGGCCGGGCGAAAGCGCAGGCGGCCGGGTGCCGGCTGCTCTGATATCCCCCCTCTCCTGACATCCCTCCTCCCTGAGGCCGTTACATCCTCCCGTCCTGGTCCTGTTTCGTTCTTTCTCCTTTTTTCTTCGTCCTATCTCTCTGAGCCTGCCGGTGCGGGGCTCTGGCCGCCTACGGGGCCCAGCGAGCACTGTCCCTGTTCTGCCGGGCTCCGGTGAGGGGGGACGCGCAGCTGGGGCTCCGAGCATCGAGATGACCCGGCCGTTTCCTGCCGTTTCTCTAGGCGTCTCCTCCCGGGCACCAAGCCACCTCTCCCGCAGGTAGAGACCATGCCTCCGAAATTCAAGCGGCACCTGAACGACGACGAGGTGACAGGCTCGGTGAAGAGCGAGCGGGTGAGTGCCGGCGGGGACCAGCCCTCTGTTGCTGGTGGCCGTAAATAGGCTGTTACTTAGGTAGGGGTGCCCAGGGTAGGTGCCTACACCGGGCAGGTGGGTGTCAACATACCTTGGGAACCGCAAGGCCGCTGCTGTTGCTTCTTGTGCCATTAACTGCCGGGCTGGTGTGGGTGAAGCTCCAGCTTTCTTCTTTGAAGCCATCCTCCATGGCTCAGAAGCCCAGTAGTGTCACTGTTGATAGTAGTATTTAGTGAGGGGACCGGCTGTGCAGCAAGCCTAGGCTGTGTGTTTTAAAACGACCCACACTAGGAGATATGGCTGTTTTGAGAACCTGTTCCAGTGCCTTTTGGCTGCCTCTGTCGCTATAAGATCCCAGCGTACTTCAGTCTCCTGCCTCTCCGCAGAGTGTGGCTTGGGCACAGTACAGCTCTCCTCCCCAAGCAGCTGCCTAAAGGATTCATGTGAAGTTATTCTGTGCTTCACATCTGAATTTCTCTTCTGTTCCCAATGTTCAGACTTTGAAATAGGGGTCAGGGTGATGCACTTGTTTCTAACAAGGTGGATTTAACCTGATGTGTTCGTCCCGGGACCATACTGTGCTAAACCCAGGTTTAGGCTGTAGTCTGAAATGCTGCAACAGCTCACAATAGCTCTCGGTGAGAGGAGGATCCTCTGTTGCCCAGAGCAGTTTATTCATCCCTTGAGGGAGGTGATGGCTGAAATTATTCCGTGGTCTTGTGGCTTGCTTAAGTTGATTGAGCAAATGTGACAAGGATGGAAATGTAGGTAGGCTTCAAAATAAGAGCACTGTGCTTACAGAGGTGGGAGCCTGAATTTATGTACAGGGGAAGCAGCAGTTGTTGGTACCACAAGGGCCATCTGTTATGTTTCTGTGCCTATGGATTTAAGGTGCCATTGCCTGTTCTTGATTATTTTTATTCCTAAATAGATGTTACTGGGAGCCCTCAGTTTGACTGGAAAATGTGTGCTGCCCTGACATAAGGAATGAACTCTACTAACATGTTTGTCCAGAACTTTCAGGCTGAAGCAAGGTTATGGAGTTGCTCTTAAAAATCATCCTTTGAATCATCTGATGGGTTGTAGTGAGGAGCCCTCTGACATGAAGCAGATGAGCTACAGTTGTAGCTTTTGTTTAAATTTTGTTTAAATTGGGAGTTTAGAAGAGCTGACCCCTCTGGATGTGCCATGCCTGGAGCCCAGTGTGTTTCTTTGCAGCCATCCTTCTTACACCTGCTGCTGTAATAGCTAGAGAAATCATGTCCTCCAAATCAGGAGTGGATCTGAATTCCCACATGGATGGGGTAGCCCAGGGTGGCTGTAGGCACTGCTGACACATTTTGAGCAGTTGCTGTTGACAGAGCACAGCACTGAGGATCATCTCTTGAGCAGAGAGGGCCTTTTTTCCATAGCTGACTTGCACAGGGAGGATGCAGGGAGCTGTACTTGTCCCAAGAACTGAGATCTGAACCTGCCCATTGACACAAATGCAGCTTGGCTGAGTGGCAGAGGTGTGAGTTGTCCTGAGTTAGAGCTGCAGGTCTGTGCTTTACAGAATCAGCAAACAGCATCGAGGTGATAATAGTGGCACAGAGACATCCAGCTTAGCCCTTGGTCATCAGCAGAGAGAAACAGCATGACTGCAGACACCCAAGAAGTGTGGCTGATCCTCTCTAAAGGAGAACTCGCATGTGACCTGTAGTTAGAGAGTGCTGGTTGCATCCTAAGTCCTGGAAATGTGTGTGAAGTGATGGTTGCTCAATGATGAGCTGTTCTGTGGGGCTTTTTTTCAGAGGAACCTGCTGGAGGAGGATTCAGATGAAGAGGAAGACTTTTTCTTGTGAGTTTCTGAATGGATGCTGCAGGGAATTAAGTCTTAACTGCCTACTGCTCTGAGACTGGAGGGGTCACATACTAAGAGCTGCTTCCTGCTATATAGCAGTGGGGGGTGGGCTTGGGAATCAAAAGCTTTGATTCCTTTGAGATCTCCCAGAGACTTGGCATCGAAATTCAGACTTAGAAGGTGTGACCTGTATAAGGGGAATGCCTCACACATCCTGAGACCTGGGAGGGACTGATGGGAGGCATGACAACAGTCTTTGATTTGCAAGGTGTTGATTCTGTTTTGCATGACTTTTCAAGTCTGGTTTAAAAACATGTTTCTGTTGTACCTTCCATCCTGATTGCTGTCTCCTCTGCCTGCAGGAGAGGGCCTTCTGGACCAAGGTTTGGACCCAGAAATGACAAGATCAGGCAGTAAGTTGTTGTTCCTCAGTGTCACACACACTCTTGCTGCTGTCTTACTGGAGTACTGTGTAGTTCTGAATATGAACATGAGTTGTGCTTGCTTGCTTCTAATTGTTATTTTCTACCTTTTGGGCCCACAGCTAAGAGAAATCTCAAATTTGAATCAAGCTATCAAGAAATTGTGGATTAATAGAGCTAAAGGGATGGGATAGTTTCAAAACAGCTTAGTGGAGTTTCTAAAGGCCTTGCTGTATTCTGGTTATGACCTGTTCCGTGGAATTGAGTCTTAATCTTTGCTAACACTGTTTTATTTTTGTTGTTGTTTGTTTCATTGCTTCTTTTCTTCATCCTATGACTTGCTCCTCAAGAAAACACACCAGGGCCATGTGTTTTGGCCAACAGCTGGTCTTCTGGTCTGCTCTTCTCCAGATAAAAAACTGATATAAGTGACCTGGAAATGAGCAGTGACTCAGTGGGGCCAAGGGCAGCTGGAAAACAGGAAGCTATTACAGCTGGAGAAGGATTACTGACAGTATTAGGGCAAGAAGGAAGGAGTGAATGCTCTGGATCCTTCTCCTATCGAGTCACTTCCTGGATGATGCCTGTTGTAGGCTCTAGTTTGTCCTGCCTTGCTCTGTGGGGGATGTGATGGCAGTACTTAATAGAAAGGAGGGCGGATATTCACAGCCCCCTAGTTTGCATTGCAGAGTTCCCTTTGCTGGCCTCTGCAGAACCAGAACAGAGATCTGTGTGGGAACCAGTGACCAGGCATTACTCAGTGTTGCTCTTCATTAGGGATTTTTCTCATGCCAGGAACTGGCCAGCACAGCTCTGAGATGACTCATTGCCAGCATCAGTGTTGGGCAGTTCTTGCTTCCGTGCCCACTTGCCGCATTACCTTGAGGGGCAAAGTACACTTGAGTTATCAAGACAGTGGGTCAGTCTCTGCTTTTTCATAGCCATTCTGTTTCCTCCAGGGTGCGAAGATGATGTTGGTAGAGGTATGCTGGTAGATCAGTGGGGATAAAGCCTCCTTTCTAGGGCAAGACCAGGCTGATCTGGCATGACTGAGAAGGATAAGAATTGGTTTTATGAGTGGGGTCCCACTTCCATAAAGAGATAAAGAGGGGGTAACATCTACTCCTTCATCCTACTCTGCCAGAAAGTAACTGCAGTGTGTCTTCTGCCATCCCTGTGTAGTGGGAGGGAACAGGAGTGCTTCTAGAAGTTCTTGATGTCTTGGCCAGGCAGAAGGGAGTAGGGGCTTAGGTAGAGGACAGCATCACAGCTGTGAAGAGGAGAAAAAAATGAATTCACCCAGGAGCTGATGGGGTTCATAAGTGTGATGTGACAGATGCCCACCACACATGAGGCTTGCCCGTTGCCAGAGATTGCCTGTCTAGCAGACCTGGAATGGGATATGTCACCTGAGGCAGCAAGTGGCCACATCTATTTTGTGTTTGGAGCATCTATTATAAAGCAGTGTCTGTCTTCTGCTCTCGTTAATGTCAGTTGCTTTGTTTAATAAGCACTTGCAGCACACAGCCATCACTTCTTGCCTTGGAACTTATTATTAAGGTGCTGCTGAAACCACCCCTCATGCTGGATAGATTGGTGCCTGGTTTTGCAATGATGCAGCTCACTCTGGTTTCAGCAAAGGAGGAAAAAGAGGGTTGGGCTGCTGCTGAAACACTGTAAGGAAAAGACATTTTAAGGAGGAATTTGAATAGTTGGATTGCTGAGGCATAGTTGGGCAAATCTAGAGAGACTGTAGTTGTATGGGACTGGAGGAATTAGGTATGAAGATAGGTGTAGAAGGAAACTGGATGGAGGATTGTGTGGAGGAAAAAGTGATAGGATTATGTTGAATGTGAGGGGCAAGGCTGGAAACTTTCACTAGTTGTCCTTGCCAGCAAAAAGGCTTGGGTCAGGGTGGAGAGTTTGGCAGCAGAGACCTTCAAGGCTGGCTCAGCTGCAGATCAAGATGGTGGGGAACACTGCAAACCTTGTAGGGGAAGGAGGTGAAACAGAGCCAGTAACAGTGACAGGAGGATTCGTGACAGACCTTTCCACGCTGTGTGTTGTCTTGATATGTCTGGAAGGTCAGGCCCTGTTGTCCCAACAGCTGTTCCGTCTAGGGAGATGCTCCTGTGGTAATTAAGTGGCAACGTGGGATCCCTTATGCTCCCTCTGAGATCTCTGTCCTTGAAAGGTAGCTTTTAAAAGGCTTTTATCCACTTTGCCAAAGTTACAAACAAAAGGTAAAGGAGAGAGAGCTGATATCTTTGCTCTACCTTCACATCCAAGCTTTGTGAGTAGTCTTCAATGTGTGTTTAGAGAGCCCTTAATGCCTTTCTGAAGGAAGAGGAAATGATCATCTCCCAGATGGGTTTCTTTGATTTAGAACAGGAGCCTCTTACCACAGTTTATTTTTTCAAAACCACTACTAAAATCACCCCCTTGTCTGCACTGCTTGACTGCCTATGATGCTGGTATTGTTGCTTTCAGGTAGCAGTGCTGCTGGATTTGGGGTTCTGTTTGCACTGAGGATGAAGCTTAGCACATTGCTGTGGTTCCTGGGAAGCCAGGCCTTGGTCCCTGTGATTACCCTGGTGGTGCTGCTGCTGGTGGCCAGTATCCCTGTCCTCAGGGCTTGACCTCAGCAGCTCTGTCTGTCCACAAGCCCCAAATCCCCAAACTATGTCCTGAGAAGGAGGATTTGGGGAATGTTTTGTGTTGGAGAAATTCTTGTTAGCACAGCACACAAGAATTGATAAACATGAGCAACCTGTGCTGGGAACGTCCTTGGATCCCAGCTAGCTCAGGAAATCGAGCTGTAAACAACTGAGCACCCCACACACAGCTGCAGTGGGCAGAGACTAGATAACCAAAGGGGCTGGAGCGGGTGGTGATGGAGGCTGACCCTTAGAACGTTGTGATAAGCTAACCTATGCACACCTTACATGTAACTCTGGACCCTCTGACTGTAACCAATCTTGGTGGAGCACGCCTCTTGCTAGAAATGCATATAAGTCACTGTATCACGGAAATAGAGTGGATTTGACCATCTAACCATACTGGTGAACAAAGAGTCATCTTCCCATAGTGCTCCACCAAACGTTTCTCAACAGTTTTGAAGCCAAGAGTTGACAGCAGCTTTCCCAGGCCTAGCCACTTGCTGCAAGTAGCTGTTTGTGCTGTGGACCCCAGCCATAGCTCAGGCTTTCCTTTGATACCAAAGACCACCTTGTTGGTTAAAATCCTTCCAAGGACTGACAGGCAGGCTGCAGGGAGGCTTAGGCTGCTATCTTCATCACAGCTGGGATGAAGCAGCAACCTAAAGCCAGGGATTTGTGTTCAGTGCTGATAACCTGTTCCCAAGTAGAGCAGAACTGTCTGCTGGGCATCCCCACTGCAGAGGGCTGTGCCTCGGGGAGCAGTGCACTGGCACTGTGTATCTGGCTTGGCTTTCCATCCTGTTCCCTCTTCCCTGGGTTCCTGCCACAGTGAGGGGTGCTTGGGTGTAATTTGCACCGAAATACACAGCACTATTAATATCACTGGGGTGGAAAATCTAAGTGTGTCATCCTGGCTGTAAACAGCCAGCTTGGAGACAAGCAGCAGCCTTGAGCAGCACATCCCATGGTGTGTGCATGGCCTGTTTACGATGTCTGAAGAATGCAGCACTGTTGTTAGCCCAACACCATGACCAGCCCAGGCAGTTATTCAGCAGCTAACCCAGTGCAGCCAAAATGGAAGGGCTTATTCTCTAAACCCAGAAAAGCACAGGTTAGAGGAGTCTAAACCAAGCTAAGCACTGCTGGGTCTCCTATAATTGCTTTCACAGTGTACACTTGCTGTCCTTGTTAAAAGTATCATATTTGCAATAATTAGTAAGAAGGAGGATCATGGGAGATATATTTGATTTGGCTTTTGCCTTGCTCCTTTTCCTGGCAGGTATCTATTCTGACAGATTTCCAAGAGAAGAAATAAAGTAGGAGTGAAGCAGATGAGATGTGTGTGTCAAAAGCCAATAGCTCCCTAACAGGAAAAACACTTTGCATTGCAGGATTCATTCTCTCTTGCTAAATAAAACAAGAAGATATTTTCTTCTCAATGCAACTTGAGTTTCTAACCTCCAGCATGCTAAATCAGTGGGAAATCTGCTCTGTGGAGAGAGACAGAGAGACCTGGGGCTGTTTAGTATGGAGAAGAGAAGACTGAAAGCAGATCTCATCGATATCTATAAATATCTGAGGGGTGGGTGTCAAGTGGGTGGCACCTATCTCTTTTCGGTGGTCAGCAGCAATAAGACAAGGAGCAGCGGCTACAAACTGGAACATAGAATATTTCACCTCTAAATGAGGAGAAACTTCTTTATAGGGAGGGTGACAGAGCACTGGAATAGGCTGCCCAGAGAGGCTGTGGAGTCTCCTTCTCTGGACGTTTTTAAAGCCCACCTGGATGCATTCCTGTGCAGACTATGCTGGGTGATCCTGCTTGTCAGAGAGGGTTGGGCTTGATGGTCTCTGGAGGTCTCTTCCAACCTCTAAGGTTCTGTGGTTCTGCTGGGCTAACATGTAGGCTGGGCATCTTTCACCCCCTCCTTGAGAGGCATCTTGCAACAGTGATAGGTGGAAGGCACCTGGCCTGAGGTCTGGCTAGAGCAGTGTGTGGAGATCAAAGTTTCTTTCCTTGGCTTGGTCTCTTTTTTTCCAGTGTTCTCTTATACATCAGATGCCAAAAGGTGGTGGGGGTGCTCAAATGTGTCTCTATTCCATGGGAGTTAAACACCTCAACATATCCAAGAGTTTAAGCCTTGATTTATCTGTGTTTCCATTCCCCATCTATGAAATGTTCTCTTGAGGATGGAGGCTCTGGGCTTGCAGCAAAGGTGTGCAATGTCTTGCCAGAAGCTCAGGGGAGATACAGGATGCTGAGACACAGCTTGAGCAGAAGGGGTCTGTGCTCCATAGCTCTCTCCCAAACGCTGGTATATACTAGAGCAGCTTGAAGTTACATACCTGCCCACGTTGCCTTAAGCTCTTCAAGGTGCTCTGGGACTGCAGCAGCACGTCCAGGCTCTGATCTGTGCTAGTGGGGGTATGAAAGGCTTTGCATTATGCTGCATGTTCCTGGATGCATCGTAACCTTGCATGCTCCTGCTCATTAGTTTTACAAGATAACTTGGTTACAGATCTGTTGTAGGAAGAAAGCTCTTTGTTTGGAAGCCAGTAAATGATTCTAGAAATATTTACTTACTGCAGATGTAGTCTTCTGCCTGTGAAACTGATGTTTAAGGCCTCAGCATTTTGCCAAGTTGGCTCATGCAGAATAGCAGATGCTTTTCCTCTCTTGCCCCAAGCTATAGCAGTGTTGTTGGCAGCTCTGAGCTGGGACTTGTCTATTGTGCTAAGGTAAGGAAAGTCCCTCATAGAGTATGACTCTTCCTCGCCTGCTGCTCTAAGGAAGGGCCACAGGGCTGCACATGTCCTGCCTTGGGTGCACACTTTGTTCCACAGGATACTTCCACCTGTTTCCCAGTCAGCATCTGCCTGCGTCCTTAGTGGCACCACCTTCTTTTTCTTAGTGGCAGCTCTGCCACTGGCCTCGTACCTTGTAAACCAAATGATGGATCAGAGCAGGCTTGTGGGCATGGGGCACATTCCTGCCGAGAGGCATAGGGGATTTTATGTGCCTTTTTCCTCCAGATAAGCTCCTAGCAGGCAGCTGCCCCCTCCGTGTGGGAGGCAGGAGCTGCCACCACATGGTGTAGATGAGTGCAAGGAGATGCTACTCCCATGGACTCTGCGATGCAGCATGGGGAAGGCACGTTCCTTTTTGCAGTATCCTAAATGAAGCAAGTTTTCACTTGCACTGCTGGGGTCCAGTGTGTGCCATACAAAGGCTGTTGGGTCAGAAAGTGCCTTCAGAGGGGTTGTTGGCAGTTCCAGCTCTGGAAGCTGCAGTGCAGTGATGCTACAGAGCCTGACCTGAGATGGGAAGCCCCTTCATATTCAAAGATCTGGACCACTTTCTAGAGCTTTTAGGGGAGAAGAAAGACTTTTCTTTTAATGCCTTGCCTTGCCTCATTTTGGAATGCTAAGTAAATGTGATCAGGACATCTGCTTCCCCAATGTGACCACTACTGCTTGGTGCAGCTGCTTGTTGTGTGTGTGTCTCAGTGCAAGTGTCTGCTCAGTGAGAGGCAAGTACCTGGTATGCAGACAAGTTCATGTTGACCTATTTCTGCTGTGTCTCTAGTTAATGAGATGTGTGGTGGGTAGGACAGGGCCTGTTCCTCATTCTGCAGGGCCACATTTATTGCCCTGGGGCAGATGCTCTCTCTCGTGGCCTTGATTTCCCAGGGCATGGTGAGGGATGTGCTGTCCTGAGCTGTGCTGGATAATGGCTCTATGTGGTGGAGCTGGGTCTGGTGCTCCTGTAAAAAGCCTGATTTGGCAAATAACATATACATATAACATAACATTTGGCAAATAACTGCATCTGTGAGATGGCAGTGGGGAGGAGAGGGGCTTGTGTGGGTCCAAACAGGAAGATGATGTTACTGGATAATTTAGGGAGTGAGGTAGTATGGATCCTAAGCAGGCACCCACAAAAGATGAGGTGGTAGCAACCCTTTTTCCCTTTGAGGTATCTGTTTTTGGTAACAGAGAGTTTCTAAAGTAGCCTGTTTGTGCTTAAATTTAGTAAATGCTGGATGAATTCTGATATATTTAAAGTGCTTAAATGTTTTTTAATCAAGACAACCTAAACTGTCAAACCTGAGGCTTAGGCAGAGCGAGTGGCCTGGAGCTATTTCTGTTTTGTTGCCCTGTGTGTAGCGTTGCATCCAAGACACTGCTGTTGCCATTTACTCTCTGGGAACAGTATGTCTTGAGCAATGCATTGTCTCCCTAGGGCCCCAAGAAATTTCTTATTTCTGTCTCCAGGAAAATAAAAGTGTATTAGCTCCAAAGTACAAACCAGAATGTAGCAGTATTTTTCCACCAGGAGAATTTTTCTCTCTTACCACTGTGGAGTGAATAAATGCATTTATAATAACCCTGTGGGTATGATTTAGGCTACTGTTCACTGAAACAACTACCCACAGAGTTGCATAACCTATGAGATGGTTTATAATAGCTTGGTTTAGTTCATATCAGCCATTTCTTTACTGACCTTTTGATGCCCCTGGCAAAGTGGGTTTCATTCAGCAACTTAGTTCCTGGAGTGAGGAATGTACCTTGCTTTGATTTCACTCCAGTTACTTAGCAAAGGTGCAGTGCAAGATTCTGTGAAACCTGGGAAAGATAAGGTGCAGGTTTTATGTTATTCTCTTTTTCCCTTTGTGAGCTCTTCTGCAGCAGAGGTGCCTTCTCTGACTGCATTTGTGTGTTAATGCTTATGCTCCTTGAGCCCCATGTGTTCCCTCACCCTGTTTCAGATTTGCCAGAGCCCCACCCCAGGTGATGCCATCCCTCTCAGCATCTCATCAACCTTCTTCCACTGCTGCTCTCTCTTTTGATTTTTGCCAGTAAACTCTCAGATCCTGCCATCCTGGGCAGCTCTGAGCAAGGGCTGGTGCTGCAATAAAGCTGGTCATGCTCACTTCTGTTCCTCACACTGTCTTTGCTCTGCTCTAGTGTCCAGAACCAGGTGGATGAAGTCATTGACGTTATGCAGGAGAACATCACAAAGGTGATTGAACGAGGCGAGCGGCTGGATGACCTGCAGGATAAATCAGGTGTGACACTAAATGCAGCTCTGCTGGATTGTTCCCCTGGTTCTCTTCTCCACTGCTCAACCAGGTTACCTGGTTTCAGTTCAGAAAGTGCTTAATGACAGACCTGGCCTTGTCTTTCTATCCTTACTGGGAGCAGTTTTCTAGCCTTGGGCGAACTCTCTCCTGTGAAGAGAGACTGAGAAACCTGGGGCTGTTTAGTATGGAGAAGAGAAGACTGAGAGGAGATCTTACCTATGTGTACAAATATCTGAGGGGTGGGTGTCAAGTGTATGGAGCCAATCTCTTGGTGGTGGTGTGCAAAAGTATAACAAGGAACAATGGCTACAAACTTGAACATAGAAGGTTCACCTCAACGTGAGGAGAAAAATCTTTACAGGGCAGGTGACAGAGCACTGGAATAGGCTGCCCAGAGAGGTTGTGGAGCCTCCTTCTCTGGACACTTTCAAAGCCCACCTGGATGCACTCCTGTGCAGACTATGCTGGGTGATCCCACCTTGGCAAGGAGGGATCTCTGGAGATCCCTTCCAACCTCTAAGGTTCTGTGATTCTGCAGAAATGTTTCTCTGCTGACATTGTCCTCTTTCAACCTTTGTCTTCTGCTGCTCTGTGCAGAGGCATTAGTTTGGAGGCGTTTGGGTGCTGTGATCCAGTTGGCCATTCAAGCAAAGGTAGATTGGTCTGTCTCTGAACAGCCATGAGCACTTCAGCTCTCTGCTCGTTTGCTGGCTTGCCAAGCAAATCCCTGTCCTCAGATGACAGCCAGCACAAAGGGGGCTCAGTGGGGCTTGGTAGGTCTATGTGTGCTCTAGCACAGGGCGTCTGCATCTTCTGTGGCTTTGGTGAATCATGCTGTGGTTGGGTCTTTTCCCCTAATGCTGAGTTTATTGCCTAAAGCTTAGTGGAGCCAGTAAAAAGAGTGGAGGCTATGAGCGCCCGTGCCACTGAATTGCCTCTTGTCTCCTCTTCCAGAGAGTTTATCAGACAACGCAACAGCTTTCAGCAACAGAGCCAAGCAGCTTCGGAGACAGATGTGGTGGCGAGGTTGCAAGGTGAGCAGGAATAGGAACAGGCAGGGGTGGGTTTGTGGAAGGATGGTTACTTGCCCTCCCTAGGAGGGGATGGAGAAGCTCTGCTTTCTAGTTGAAAAGATGTTGGAAGGCAAAGGGACTCCTTTCAGATCAAAGCAGCTACACATGGCACTCTGTGTAATACTCTTCTGTGCTCCTCTTGCAGATGAAGGCAATCATAGCACTGGTGGCAGTCATTGTCCTGCTTGTGATCATCGGTGAGTAGCTCCAGGTCACCCCAGCCGTGTCTGGCATTGAAATACTTGAGGCAGTTGACACCATGAGCGCCACTGTGGTGCTGTTTTCCCCAAGGCGAGGACCTGAGGCACTCCTGTTGGACCCTACTCTGCCTTAAACATTCCTAAGTGGTGCCTGTAGAGCACTCCATGCTGCTCTTCTGCAAGGTTTAAACACAGAGGAGCAGGTTCAAATCAAATCCTACCAACTGTGGCCGAAGAAAGCCAATGTTGCCTTGCCCTGCCAATGTTGTACTGGCCCAGGGTTAGCACTGGCTGATCCTGAGGCTGGTGGGAGTAGACAGGAGAGTTCCAGTCCAGAGCAATGTCCCCCAAAGGCCTCTCCACATATATCAGCCATCTTGCAATGGGTCTGCTCTCTGCAAACACTGCTCCCCAAAGCCCCAGGCTGCTTAATTTTCAGGAAGTAACTGTTGTGGCTTTATCGGTCACTTCCTCTGCCCTTTTTCATCTGTCTGGAGCTTCCTAGAGCAGAGGTGTTGCTGCTGTTCCTAACGAACAGGTAGTAAAGGCCAGAGTGTGTTTCTTACAGGCAGAAGTAATTCAGACCTCTGCCGGCAGAATGATGTGCTCCAGGGTTCTTGGTAACCCAGCACAACTCTTCTGTGCCACTGGGTCCAGAGGGTTTTCCTCTCAGCAGCTGTGGCTAAAGGCACCTCTGGAACTGTTCTCGTTTATTTTGGCAAACTCCTTGTGGTCTGCTGTCCTGCTGACACATTGCCTGCAGCAGGAGAGACACAGCTGGCAGCAGGGTGAGTGGTGCAGAGAGAGAATGAAAGACTGATGGAAAATCCCACCTGGTTTAATTTTGGGAATCTGGAAGGAGATGAAGGTGGCAGGAAATGTTGTCTAGCATCTGTGGGCAGCAGATTTCATTAGCATGGACTTGGAAACACTTTCCCTTACAGCTGCCAGCTGGGTTCCTTACAGAATAGGGGGATGCTTCCAGTGGGGATCAGTGTTTCATGTTAAGGTGTGTGGCTGAGAGTTTGTTTCTTTGTCTTTTCTAGTACCAATAGTCTTGAAGTACCACACCTGACGGGGCAGCTGGAGGCTTTGGTGGAGCTGGCTCTGGGATAACCAAACTGCTGTGTAATTTAAGTGAGATATCTGTATATAGCTTTGAAGTTGTTTTTCTCCAAGGAGTGAGGAGGCAGCAGCAAGTACCCAGTTCTGAAAGTATTTTAAGAACTGCCAAATGATTTTTTTTTGAGTACCTGCTCCTGCTATGAGAATTTTTTTTTATATAACAGAAGATACCATTCCCAAACCGCCTGTTTTGTGGAATTTTGGGTCTCTTGTTTGGAGCTGGCTACTTGCCACTATGGTTTATCTGTATATATGGTCTAATATTAATAATAATACCATTTAAGCAGTTCCCTGCTGCCTGCTGTGGAAGGCAGCAGGGACTCTGTCCTTTCAAAGCAAAGGAGAGGAGAAACATAGCATTATCTTATAGGGAACAGACCCTTACAAGGGTGGTGTTTTCTTATTTAAATAAAGAAATAATTTAGGTTTTCCAGTCCAGAAGACTTTCTGGTCCTGCCGTGGGAATGCACAAGCTCAGTGTTTTCAGTATTGCTGCTTACAGCTGTGACTAAAGACATTCCAGTAAACCTATTTTTGACTGTACATCTGGAGTTCCTGCATGTCTTGATTGTGTTCTGGAGGTCATTCAGGGCTCTCTGCTTCCAGGAGTCCCCAGGAAAGGGCTGTTTCAGCATTTTCTTCACCAGAAGCAAGAAGTGCATGTCAAGCCCATTTATCAGCCATGGGATACAAGAGACACAGCAGGAGGACAGCAACTCTTCTGAAACTAGTACAGAGTGAACGAGCCCAGACCATATTCAGAACCCTTCCCCTCACTGTGGTGGTTGTGGTCTTGCACGTCAGCCCATTTCATTTCCCTGCAATCCAGTGGGCTGGGGGCTGTGTTCAGACAGATGCACTGCAGTGCCTGGGGGGAGCAGGGGCCCCTGTGCTGGACTGCATTTTAACTGCCTCCACCCTTGGTCGTGGGTGCTGAAGGCACTTCTGTCAGCTTCTCATTTGCGGGACTCTTGTTCCTTCCAGCCCTGAGCCTAGGACTTGAGCTGAGTCGAGATCAGTCTCTCCTGCTTCTTTTTCACTGTATCTCTTCTGATGAGAGAAGCACTGTCCTTCAGAGTGTGTGCCTGAAGTAATGATGGAGAGGGGAAACGGTGCCCCAGAGAATTCCCTGTGCCATGTTCCACCCTCCTCTTCTGAACCTGCCCCCAGAATCTTGTACAGAGTTTCCACCTGAGTGACTGCGTGGCTCCGTGCAGACAAGGGGATTAAAACTGAGCACAGCAGGCTGGAGGGTCGGATGTGATTACAAGCTCTGCTTGCCCAGCTGGAACATAAACAGAGCTTTTCTCCTCTGCTGGCCCTTCTCTCTCCAGGTGGGAATTAGAAGGCCAAGCTGGGTTTTTCCTCTTGGAAGTGTAGCCTGGTTTTAAGATCACAAAGCCAATAGAAGGGATGACAGTCATCTTGCCTTTGCCTTTGGCTTCTTTCCACCGCTGAAAGAACATAGAAGGTGGATGAAGAGGGACTGCGTCTGTCTTCAGAGGGGGCTGCAGGTCTCACTGAGCCTTTGGGTACATTTCCTGCCAGCTGTAAAGTGAGTTAATGGCACTGAGCCTGCATAACAGCCATGCTGAGCCTGCTTTGGCCTGCCTGCTAGGGAAACACAGGTGAAGAGTCCTGTCAGTACCTCTGGCTTTCTCAGTCCCATCTTGCTACTGCTGCCAACCACAGAAGGACCTTGGTGCTGCAGCAGCATGTCAGGACCTCAAACCCCTGTTGGCATCAGGTCTGAACAACAGAAGTTAGTTTTGCAGTAGTTTGCTAGAGGCAATGCCCAAGTTTAAAGCTGGGCTCAGACCCTTGGAAAATGGATGCTGGTGGGATGAAGGCTTCATGACAACCCTCTGTGCTGAGCTGCCAAATTTGGGGCTTTGATGTTATGCCCTCCATAGCCTTGTCCTTGCTTGCTTTGGCAGGTATCAGTTAGCAGCAAGTCCTTAGGGAGAATTTCCAGTATTGTTAATCTCTCCTCAGTACAGGCACCAGCGCAGCACCCTGAGAAGTGCCACTGCTGTCACCATGACAGGAATATGCTGCTTCCAGCAGGCACAAACTTTTCTAGTTGACCTAGGTCCACAGAAAATGAGGTGGCAAGGTTACTGCCCCTGACTGTCTGTGTCTTGTGCCTGCCTAGGACTCATCTTTCAGTACCAGCAGAGCTGGACCAGGCCTTCTGGTGCCCCGGGAAAGCTTTCTTTCCTCATCAGCTTTGCCAGAGTGCTTTTGCAGCATCGCCCACAGAGCTGAAGCTGCAAATGGTTGTACTTGAGAGGCAGGGCAGGGAAAGCTGCTGTGGTCAAGGACTTCAGTGCACTTTTAGTTGCCAGAATGAGGTGTTGATCAGTTTTCAGTTCAGGTCAACAAATGCTGGGGCTGTCCTGACCACAGACCTCATGGGACCAGCTCTGGTTATGAAAGGCAGCAGCAAATCAACACTCCTGGTCAGTAACTTTACAGTAATAGAATTTTACTGAGCAAGGGCTGGAGCACCTCTCCTATGAGGACAGGCTGAGGGTGCTGGGTTTGTTTGGCCTGGAGAAAAGAAGGCTCCAGGGAGACCTTGTAGTGGTCTTCCAGTACTTGAATGGGACTAGAGCAAAGGTGGAGAGGGACTTTTTATAAGGGCATGTGGTGACAGTGGCAATGGTTTTAAACTAGAGCAGGGTAGATTTAGATTAGACATGAGGAAGAAGTCATTTACTATGAGGCTGATAAGACACTGGAATGGGTTGCCCAGACAATTTGTGGATGCCTCATCCCTGGAAATATTTAGGAGCAAGCTGGATGAGGCATTGAGCAACCTGGTCTGGTGGGAGGTGTCCTTGCCCATGGCAGCAGTCTTGGAACTAGATGATCTTTAAAGGTCCCTTCCACCATAAACCATTCTATGATGTTTATTCAAGTCTTTAAAATGCCATTACAGTGTCTGGTCTCAGGTGTATTACAGAACAGTTCCTTCAAGATACCATTATCCTTAGATTGTAGCCCATGCCATGCCACCCTAAACTGGTGGCAAGGATAACTGTAGTGAGTGGAAAGGATTGTTGTTTTTACAGAGCGTCTGCATGCTTTGGACTTGGTTTTCATTTAGGAGATATTATGAAGATTTTACAGCAAAAACAGTTCCTTCACCCAAGCACACGGTCTGTTTTCTCCATTCCCTCTTTGTGCAGAAGATAGACCTCTTCATTAGCTGCTGTTTTCCACATGATCGCATTTTTACAGGGAACGGCATGTTTTGGCTGGAGTTGCGTGCTCCTCCTGCAGGGCTGGTTCCTCCTCCGAGGCTTGCTGGAGGACTCGTGAGGGCAGACCGAAAGGTTCCCACGCCCGAGGGCACAGGGCTGCAGAGGCAATGTCTGCGGCACTGACTGAGGGTAGGGAAAGGCTTTTCCTCTCCCACCTTTGGGAGCTGGGCACACCAGAGAGGAAGAAGCCCACTCTGGGGAGTCCCCTTGCAAAAGAGGAGCTTCTTAGGGGGACTGTGTGCTAGGAGGTAGCATGGTGGGAGAGCTCCCAGGACCCTGCCGTTTCATATGGCACTACTCCCCACCACCGTTTGGCTGGGGAGCCACGGAACTCCCTGACTCATTCCAGTATTGCTCCACACTGGCAGCAGGGCCCAGCTCTTGACTCTCGAGTGCCGGAGTTTTTGCTGCAGCTGCCAGCGGGACCTGCAAACTTCATTGCTCCCACAACAGAAATCTGGTGTCAGGAAGTGCAAAGGCTTGCCAGAGGTCGGGGAGTGAAGAGCAGCAACTCTTGGAGCAAAATCCGTTGCCCGATTCCCCCGACAAGGTGATTCTACCTCAGGGAGAACAGAGAGCGATGCTCCAGCCGCGGCTGCCAAACACGGGCAAGTGAACAGGGAGGCCTGCGGGGCAGAGCGGGGACACGGCCGCCCCTTACCCCGCTGGAGGAGGCGGTGCCTGAGGTCTCAGCCAGCCAGGAGCAGCGGCAGCGCGGCTTGCGGCGGTAAGCTCGGCCCCGGCGGTCGGGCTGCGCCCCTCGTTAGACCGCCCGGGCCTGGCGACCGGCCGCGGCAGACCGGAAGTCCCGCCTCCACCAGGCAGACGCAACGAGCGCCTTCCCATTGGCTGGGCGTTGCGGGGCGCGCTGCCGCCGGCGGCGCTGATTGGCAGCTCAGCGCGCGTGCGCGGCGGGGTCGGGATGGCGCTGCCGGCGCGGCGGAGTGTGGTGTTCGTGACGGGCAACGCCAAGAAGCTGGAGGAGGTAGAGCCGGGGCGGTCGCGGCGTCGCCTGGCCTAGCTGGCCGGGCCGAAGCCGAGACCGGGGCCTGGGCCTGAGCTTCAGCCTGAGCCTGACCAGTGGGTTTCCCTCCGTTCTCCCGCTGCAGGTCACTCAGATCCTCGGAGACTCCTCTCCCTACACGCTGGTAGCGAAAAAAATTGACCGTAAGTTGGCGGTGGGACCCTGGGGGGACGTGGGCCGCCGCTCAGCCCGGTCGTCATCTCCTGAATGCCTGCTTGATGTGTCCGCAGTGCCCGAGTACCAGGGTGAGCCGGATGAGATCTCCGTGCAGAAGTGCCGCGAAGCCGCCCGGCAGGTCGCTTGCTTTCTCTGCTCCCACCAGTCAGAGCGGTGCTGTGTGCGGGAGGACCTCTGCCCAGGCGGGCTGAGGGACAGCTGGGGACGTTTGGGTTTGTGACCTGGGTCTGAGGAATGTTGGGACACACCTGTGGCTGGCTGCACACCTGTCACTCGGCTGTTTCTGATGTGCGGTGGGTGACAGTGAGCTCTCACTGGTGTTTAGGCAGCCCGGGTGCTGCATCTCTGGCCTCCTCTCGAGCAGCAGGAAGACACGGCATCTTCAGACCAGCCCCAGTGGCAGTGAGAACAGTTTTCAGTCTGCTGGAGTTTCTGGTGGATTGCCTTTCAGAGCTGTCTCTGAGATGGGTGTCTTGGAAGAACCAACTAAGAGTTGGGGCTGAAGGATAATGCAGACATGCCTCCTGGACACAGGCTTTCCAATTCCTGTCCACTGGGAGGGTAGGGGGTGTTGAGCTCTGTTTGCTCATTCTCCTCCATGAGAGAGTTTCCTTACTGTTCTTCAGCTGGCCTGGGGGGAGCTTGTGTCTGTCTGGTGTGGATTGCCTTTGAAATAAAAACCTGTAAGAGGTGGTGAATTTTTGTGATACTTCTGTTATCGTGGAAATGTGAGACTAAGACAGAGCATTGCCTTCGTGTAGGTCTAATGTTTCCATCTCTTGGATTTTTGCTGCAGGTTCAGGGACCTGTTATAGTAGAAGACACCTGCTTGTGCTTCAATGCTCTGGGGGGGCTTCCAGGGCCATACATGTAAGTAGGAAGGCACTTGTTTCACCTTTTGTGTTAGGAGTGCAGGCTGGCAGGGTGTGCTTCTTGAGGCATTCCTCCTGTGCCAGGAGCAATGGGCTCTCAGAGGTGACTGGTGGTCTGTCTCCTCAGCATCATCATGCACCCCAGGGCCTGGAATCCATAGTCACATAACATTAGGGGTTGGAAGGGACCTCGAAAGATCATTGAGTCAAACCCCCCCTGCCAGGACAGGATCACCTAGAGTAGGTCCCACAGGAATGCATCCCGGTGGGTTTTGAGTATCTCCAGAAAAGGAAACTCCACAACCTCCCTGGGCAGACCACTCCAGTGTTTTATCACCTTCACAGTGAATAAAAGGTTTAATTAAGCCCTGCTGTAGGTACGGGACAAGGGAAACAGATCTGAATTGTTACCTCTGGCTCCCAATCTGTGCTGCCTGCTCTTGCAGCAAGCTTGGAAACTTGGCTTCACAGCATGCTTGGTGTAACTAAGGCACTATGTGTTTCAGTAGGACTCTGGGATGAGTGCCCTCTAGGTTCTCAGGGACTGCTTTAATCTAGTCGACAAGAAGATTATTGTTACAGTGTAACTCCTGTAATAAAATACTTTCTTAGCTCCTGGAATTAACTTTTAGTGTGATTAATTCTTCCAAATTATACTTGCTGAGGTAAGCAGAAACATGAAAGCTTTATGTGAAGAAGCTGGCACTAGAACTGGGTGTAAGATGTGTACAAGTTGAGTTGAGAGCTGTATTTCAGCGTGTCAGTTCACAGAGCTAAAAACTGGGTTATTTACACAGACCTCAGTACTGCAGTAAAATACTCCACTGCTTTTGTTACTGTGTGCTATTCAGCTGAAGAGTTAAGTCTGTAATTACTGGTAAATAGTCCAGAATGAGGTACTTTGACAGCCTATTTGAAAAGGACTTAAAGGGCTATGAAAATGTAGACAAAAAAAGCCTCAAGGATGCCTGTATTTCTGAGAAGTAATAGGAAAAAATCTTTCTCTTCTTCTTCCCCTTCAGAAAATGGTTCCTGGAGAAACTCAAACCAGAAGGTACTTCCTCCTGTAACTGCTGCACATAACTCCGTTCTTCCCAAATGAAGTGGAACCCATGCTGGGTTGTGCTGAGCATGCTTGCCCACTGCACTGCCCATTTCATACCTGGTTCCCTTCCTGGCAGACCAGCTCTGTCCCTTCATGATCTCTTATTGTTTTGTTCAACAGTTGTTATTTTCCCTCAGCAGCTTCAGCATCATGCCTGGATTTCCAGGCTCCTTGCCTCTACAGGCTGGTGGCAGTGCTTGTGGGAACTTAGCTGTCAGTTTGACCTGGAAGACCTACTACTCCCTTTGGCTGTTGTCCAAGCTCTTCACTCATACTTGCCTCCCCTGGTGTGCAGTGACTGCCTTTCATCTCGTGGTTCAGTGTGACTGCAGATGCTGCACTAGCATCATGAGCATGAGTGTTAATGACGCTGATTGAGAGCAGGGCTTAGTCCTCTCTGGTGGCACTTGCTTGTTTCCTTTCATTCCCAAATTAATAGCAAGGTGCTGCAGCTTCTGTTGTGTTAGGTCTACAGCCCTGGCTTCAGTCATATGAGGTACTGGGACAAAAAAATCCTTGTGCCTGGGTTTTGTCACCTCCTGTAGTTCTTCCTCTCCCTTGTGGATGTGAGTGCTGAATGCTCCCTCGATCCGTCCCTAGGTGGGTGTGTTGCGCTCCGAGGGGAGGGCCGTAACGCTGAGATACTTTCTGTGTTGCTCAGGCTTGTACAAGCTGCTGGCTGGGTTTGAAGACAAATCTGCCTACGCTCTCTGTACCTTTGCATTCAGTACTGGAAACCCGGAGGAGCCAGTGAAGCTGTTCAAAGGCCAGACTCACGTAGGTGTTGTGCTTGGGGGAGGGAGCACACTGAGAAGAGGGCAGTAATGTGAATTTCATAATGGCATTGGCTCTCTTGAGATCAAGTTTAGTAGCCCCTGGATCACTGAATGCCCTCAGAGCTTGGGAACAGACTGAGGGAGAGTACAGCTGGTGGGTGCTGAATGCTGCAGCCCTTTCCCCAGCTGTATGTACTAAACTGCACATTATCTCAGGCTTTTCAGCCCACTCGTGTTCCCATGTGACTTAGGGAAGTGCTGCAAGCCACAGCTTACAGGGCTTTTTTGCTTTCTTGTGGCAGGGGATGATAGTGGAGCCCAGAGGCCCTCGAGATTTTGGCTGGGATCCCTGCTTTCAGCCAGATGGCTACGACCAGACGTAAGTGGTGTTTTACCTACAGCTCTTTACCTAAGGAAAACCAGGGTCAAGGTTGTCTGTGGGGAGGAACCAGCTTATGAAAAGGTCAGCAGGGAGAAAACATCTTGGATCTGAACATGGTGGTTTAGGGGGAACCTCTGGATCAGGGTGGGAATTGTTGGCTTTGGCAGTGTGTCACTACAGACACCCGTGCTGCAGTGGAGCAGGGAGACAACGACCAGAGGGGGAGCTCTTGGTGACTGGAGAACATGTGCTGTAGTATCTCTGCTGATAGACTTGTGGTTTTCTTCTCCCCTCCAGCTATGCTGAACTGCCCAAGGCAGTGAAGAATTCGATCTCACACCGTTACAGAGCTTTAAGTGAACTCTCTGCCTTCTTTCTTCAGAGCAACTCAACAGTGTCCCACTCTGGCCCCAGCTAGCCTTCCTGGGCTGTGAGTGCCCTGTATTGTCCTCATCACATTCAGCCCTGTGAGAGCTCAGATCTGCTGTGGGCTGCCATTAAAGCTGCTCCTTCTGAAGCAAGCCACTGGTACCCTTTTTGCCTCCTCTATTTTTGTTGCTTCATAAATGCTGTGGAGATCAGTGGGTCTGGATTACTTAGGCTGCATGCTTGTCCTCAAGACCGGGACCTTGCAGGGGCTGCTGTGCTTGGTAGGGCTCTGGCCTGGCCCTGCATAGGCATTCCCTATGGCAGTTTCCCCCTGAGGAATCACAGAATCATTCAGGTTGGAAAAGACCTAACTGTTAACCTAGCTCTTACAAGTCACCACTAAACTGTGCCACTGGCACATCTACATGGCTTTTAAACCCCTCCAAGGATGGTGACCATCACTTCCCTGCGCAGCCTGTTCTAGGAATTGACGACCCTTTGGGTAAAATTTTTCCTAATATTGAATCTAAGTCTCCCCTGATGCAACTCAAGGCAATTTCCTCTTGTCCTGTTGCTTGTTTCTTGGGAGAAGAGGCCAGCACCCAGCTTGCTACAACCTGCTTCCAGGTAGTTGCAGAGTAAGAAAGTCTCCCCTCAGCCTCCTCTTCCCCAGGCTAAACAACCCCAGTTTTCTCAGATGCTCCTCATAAGACTTGGTCTCTAGACCTTTCACCGTCTTTGCTGCCTCTCAATGTTCTTGTAGTGGGGGCCTCAAAACTGAGCCTAGTATTCAAAGTGTGGGAAGCAATCACCTCCCTGTTCTTGCTCTTCGCACTTCCTGCTGTCTGCCTGTGCCAGCTGGGCACGCAGCTGGCTCACGTTCAGCCGACTCTTGACCAGCACTCCCAGGTCCTTCTCTGCCGGGTAGCTTTCCAACTACTTACCCAAGCCAGAAGCGTAGCATGGGGCTGTTGTGGCCACAGGGCAGGACCCGGCACTTGGCCCTGCTGAACCTCAATGGCCTGGGTCCATCGGTGCGGCTCAGAAACAGCAGAGCCTTGGGTACCGCAGAGCGGCGCCGCCCCAGGACACCGGTTTGTGCTCTTCCGGGCGCGGCGGGCGGCGCTGCTGGGGAGCGGCGCTGCTGGGGAGCCAATGGAAAGCGGCCAGAGGGAGAGGCAGCCAATCGGCGGCCAACATGGCCGCCGTGTCCAATGGGGGCGCTGCGACGCCGGATTACGTCATCTGGCGGCGCTGCGCCACGTGCGGCGGGGGCAGCCGCGGGGCTGAGCGCCATGGATCTGCTGCCCCGCAGCCCCGGCGAGTTCGGGTCGGCCCGGTACTGGGATCGGTTCTTCCGGCAGCGCGGGAAGCGCCCCTTCGAGTGGTACGGGGCCTTCCCGGAGCTCTGTCCCGTCCTGCACAAGTACGTCAGGCCCCGCGATAAGGTGAGTCCTGGGCCAGCCTCCTCTTGAGCGGCCGGCTCTGCGCCGCCGTGCCCTGGCTTCAAGCGCCGTGGTGCGCTGAAACAGAGCACGCCAAAACCCCAGGGTGCCGTAGGAGACACTCATGCGTTGCCCTGGGACGGGGAGCTCTGGCGGCTGAACACCCAGATCATCCCCGAAAGGGATGCAGCAGATCACAGAATGGTGGGAATTGGAAGGGACCCCTGGGGATCATCTTGTCCAGCTCGCTTGCTAAAGCAGGTTCTTCTAGAGCATGCTGCCTAGGGCTGCATCCAGGCAGGTCTGGGATTTCTCCAGAGGAGACTCCACAGCCTCTAGGCTGCTACTTTCAGTACTCCAGGAAAGAAGTTTTTCCTTACGTGCATCGCTTGTGTGCCTGTGTGGTTTTTCTGTGTGGAAATGTTAACCTTGGGGGGCTCTGGGGAATGGGTTTGCTGGTGCTGTGGGTTCATGGCTGTGGCTGATACTTGATTGTAAAATGCTCTGTAGTGCATTTTGAAGTGTTCTCACTCTCACTTTGCGCTTGTGCTGTTCCTCAGGTTCTGGTGGTGGGCTGTGGGAACTCAGAGCTGAGCGAGCAGATGTATGACATGGGAATGTGTGAGGATATCATGAACATTGACATCAGTGATGCAGTGATCCATCAGATGCAAGAGCGGAGCAGGAGCAAGAGGCCAAAGATGAGCTACCTGGTGATGGACATGTTTCAGATGGACTTCCCTGATGCCCAGTTCCAGGTGGTCCTAGACAAAGGCACACTGGATGCCATCCTGACTGATGAAGAGGAGGCTACTCTAGCCAAGGTGGACAGGATGTTCGCTGAGATTGGTCGGGTCCTGCAGGTGGGAGGGCGCTACCTCTGTGTCTCTTTGGCTCAAGCCCATGTGTTGAAGAAAGCAGTAGAGTACTTCTTCCAGGAAGGCTGGGTCGTGCGTGTCCATCAGGTAGCCAGCAGCGGAGACAAGCAGCAGTTTGTCCTGCCCATCTTTATCTATGTCATGACAAAGTTCAGGAAAATCCTCGGCTCAGCACCACAGATCCTGGAGATCTGCCAGGAGGAGCAGGAGAAGCCGATGCGGGTGGAGAGCACAGAGCAGCTGGTGGCAGCGGTGAAGGACAGGCAGCATTATGCCTTGCTCTGCAGCCAACTGAGCAAAATGCCCTGTGGGGAGCAGGTTTCCCTGGATCTGTGTGACAGAGAGAGTGGGAGGCCTCGTTACACACTGCATGTTGTTGACAGTCCCTCAGTGAAACCTTCCCGGGACAATCACTTCGCCATCTTCATCAGTGAGTAGAGCCTCTGCTGGCTGCAGTGAGGTGGTGCCCTGGCCAGGAGCTGCAAAATGGCTGGGGATCCTGACGCTGCTGAGATGGGGCTAGTGACAGAAATATCCTGTCTGGGTTGATGTAGTTGTGGCTTTTTGGTGAGGTTCTTTTGGAGGGATGTGCTTGCCTGGTGGTGCAAGAGCTTGATGGCTGAGCAGATACCCATCTGGCAGCAGAGGAATGCTACCTGCCCTGTCTCCAAGGTGGTGGATTTCTCTGGTGGTCACAGCCACCATAGTACATCTCTGTGAAAAGTCACAGCCCAGCAGACACAGCTGGAAAGGCTTCACTGGTCTGTGCAGGTGTCCTGACTTTCTGGGGTCAGGCTGCTTGGGGCTGCACTTTGGCTTTGTGCTTGTGCTTTATGGAGGCACATTTGGCTTTGCCAGCAGCACTTAGCACAGCCTGGAGACAGGTCGTGAAACTGCTGGCTGTCCTCTTATGAGACGTGGCTTGTCCAGCCTCCCCAAAATTGGCAATGTCTTGGCTCTCACCATGGTTGCAGTGCACAGCTCTAGGCACACAGTGGTATCTCCTTGTGGTGTCTTGCCATTTCTTGCAGTTTTTCTCTTGGAAGCTAGGGTGGACACTTGGGCCCAAGCTGATGGCAGCTCCTTCTGCAGTCCCACAGGGCAGAGAAACCGAGTGGCTTTTTGGGATGGAGGAAGGGCGGAAGCAGCTGGCCAGCAGCGCAGGCTTCAGGCGCCTGGTGACTGTGGCCCTGCACAGGGAGCAGCACTATGAGGGCATGGCTGGCATCCAGGCAGAGCTGTCGGCGAAGGTGATGGAGCTGGCCCCACCGGGCCTCCCTGCCCGGCAGCAGGTGAGCCCTGCGCCCGGCCCCCTCACTCAGCTTCCCAAGTCTCAAGCCAGGCTGTCTGTCTGTCAATAGTGAATCCCTTTTCTCCCAGAGAGATCACGGTGCAGTGTGTGAGCTGGCTTTCTTGGTGGGGAGGACACTGGTGTCAGGTGTAGCTCCTCAGTTTTCCCTCCAGTTGACTGCCTTTGCTTGCAGGCAGGATGAGAGGTGTCTGTATGGCAGGATTCAGTGTGAAGTAACTGCCCTTGAAAACCCAACATCCCAAGAAAACCAGGCATTCTGAAACCCTGAGAGCATCCAGGCCCTTCTTAATCCTGGCTTTAACTTCTCCTCTGCCTTCTGTCTCATCCTTTCTTGCCTCAATTTCTCCAGACCAAGCTCTTGCAAAAAGTCCTGGGTTGTTTGCTTCCCTTACCCCAACATATACCATGGGAGGGAATCTGGTGTCCCATGTGCAGGTCATAGCTGCGCTGCAGCTGCCTACAGCACATCGTCTGCTCCTGCTTTGTATCCACTTTGTCCCAGCTCTTTAGCCATTGTAAGAACAGCAGGAACACCAGGGCCTGTTCCTGTAGCCTTTGCTTCCTCACACCAGCCCCTGTCCTGCCTGCAGGTGCCCTTCCTGTCTGCGGGAGGGGACATTGGGGTGCGGGCAGTGCGGCACTGTGACACCAGCCCCCTGAGCGGGGAGTACGTGGTGGAGGACGTGAAGGGGGATGGCACCTGCTACTTCCGACGCCTCATCTTCCTCCACAACAGGAACGTGGTGCAGTCAGAGGCTCGGCTTCTGCCCTCCATGCCTCCCCAAGGTACATGGGACAAATGGGAAGGAACCGGGGCCAAGGATGGCTTTTTGGGGTGCCAGAGAGTGAGGCTGGTACATGAAGAAGATAAAAGTTGTGTTGAGACTTGACATCCTTGTTCCAGAGGAGCTCTGGAATAGTTTTTACACTCTGCTTCTTGTTTTGTGTGTCAGACAGAAGCTGGGAGTGTCTCCCTGTGTCCCACCTTGCCCCTTAACAGCCAGTGTCTTCTGTCGTTCAGGCCAGAAGAAAAGGAGGAAGGACAAGAAGAAACCCAGCCCTGCTGAGCCACCTGCAGCCATCGACAAGAGCTACCTGTGCTGTGAGCACCACAAGGCCATGGTTGCTGGGCTCTGCCTGCTGGGGGGCCCCAACCCACTCCCAGGTGATAAGGCCAGTGGTGGGAGGCCGTGCTGAGGGCAGGCACCCCAGCATCCTGAGGAAGGGATTTCCTAGCCAAGTTGCCCCATACATCAATCCAGAATTGTTTGAGGCTGGCAGGTGGGACAAGCTGTGGGAGCATGGCCATCCTGGCAGCTCACTGGATGCTCTCCATTGGCAGGAACCCCTCTGGTGGTGCTGGTGGTGGGCCTTGGCGGGGGCAGCCTGCCTCTCTTCATCCATGACTACTTCTCACAGGCCCACGTGGCCGTGGTGGAAATCGACCCTTCCATGCTGGAGGTGGCTACACGCTGGTTTGGCTTCTCCCAGGGTGACCGGATGCAGGTGCATGTCTCCGATGGCCTGGACTACGTGGCCAAGCTGGCAGCTGAAGGTATCATCTCACAGAGCATCCTGGGTGTGCTGCTGAGCCCCAGAGTCATGGGCTGCTTTCACCCTCTGCTTCCCATCACTGCCCATCTCCTGACACATGTCACAGGCTTCAGCCTCCAGCTCTTTGCCAACATGTGCAGGGGATCTTAGATTTTCTGCCTCTCCCAGTCCTGAGGGCTGCAGCCTTCAGTGTCACATGGAAAGAGAAACCCCAGGAGAGTGAAGCAGATGTAACATGGCAGAGGAGATGTCTCGACCACCCCATTATTGATTCACGACTGTGAATGGCTCATCCGTGCCCCATGGGATAACAAATATCTGTGCT
Source organism: Pogoniulus pusillus (assembly GCF_015220805.1). Classification (NCBI taxonomy): domain Eukaryota; kingdom Metazoa; phylum Chordata; class Aves; order Piciformes; family Lybiidae; genus Pogoniulus; species Pogoniulus pusillus. The sequence goes on along the minus strand of NC_087271.1, from coordinate 12,447,202 downwards.
CCCTCCTGCAGCCCCAGCCCACTATGATGCCATCATGTTTGATGTGGACAGCAAAGACCTCATGGTGGGGATGAGCTGCCCGCCCCCAGCCTTCGTGGAAAAGCTGTTTCTACAGAAAGTTAAAACCATTCTCAAGCCAGAAGGTAGGAGGGGGGATCTGTCTACATCCCTGTGGCCAGGCTGGCTGCTCCTGTGTTGGGGGGGGCGAGTTAAGAGGCAGTGCCACCATTCTAATCCTGGACAATAGTGGCTGCGGCCAGGACTGCTTCATGGCTTCTGCCATGATGGGTCCCAGATCCAGGTGTTTCAGTAGGTGCTGTGACAGCAGGGAGGAGCAGGTGGCCTGTGTCACTGCTGGGTCAGGCAGGCTAAGACATCCCAGGAGGCCAAGAAGGGTTGTGGGAAGGCAGAATGTGTAGGCGGTACCTGAGAACAGATTGTCTGGCAACCCACGACTCTCATGGTGACAAGGATGTGGAGCTGAGCCAAGGGCACTAGGGGGATGCTGGTACTCCTTGTGCTGCTGCGGGAGAGTTGTGCACCAGGGTGCCACAAATTCTGCTGTGTTCCCACAGGGAAGTAGGGAGCAGAACAATGTGTGCAGGCTGATTTGAACTCCCATCCCTCTCGCCCTGCTGCAGGAGTCTTCATGCTCAACTTGGTGTGCCGTGATGCACGGCTGAAGGAGTCTGTCCTGGCCACCCTCAGGGAAGTCTTCCCACTACTCTATGCACGCCGCATTGAAGGAGAGGTCAATGAGATCCTGTTCTGCCAGCCCAGCCCCGAGGGCCGTTGGGATGCTACAGAACTGGGGACACGTGCCCAAGCACTTGAGGGGGCTCTGCGGCAGCCTGGGCGCCCCTGGGACAGCTCATACATGCTGGCAGGCATGCTGCAGGCCATCAAGATCCTCTGAGAGTGGCCTTGATGCTGCTTCATTAGAGGTGTCCGTTTGTGGGTGCTGTACCTCACAGCAGAGGGGTGCTTATGGCTGCGACTGCCACCTGAGAGGGACTGGTGGTGGTCTGGATCTGCCTGAAGGACAGGACTGGTGTGGAGAGGTGCTCCCTGCAGTGTGCTTCCCAGGAAGGAATCTGGGAGTGTAGGAGGCTCTGCAGCCCCAGGGGTGGCATTTTGGTGGTGAGGGGAAGAAGATGATGTGGATCTGTCCTCATTGCTTTTCTGTTGTGGGAAGAACATCCCTCCAACCATCCCTCTGCAGCACAGCTCCTTCCTTCTGGTGGATGCTGCCTCTCACCATCTCCAGCATCCCTGGTCGCTGGTCTTTGCAGAGCTCCAGCCCTATCCCAAGCCTGGTTATGGGTGCATGTGGGCTGAGAGCTCTGAAAATAAAAGTGCTCAGGACTGCTCTGAGGCCCCAGTACTTTGTTAGGTTATTTCTGGAGCACCTAGTACCCCTGGAAAAAATACAGTTCTTTGGACAGGCAGCTGCTTCTTGTACTCTGGTGCCCCCTCCCCACTAGCCTAACCTGAGCAGGGTTTCTCCCTGTGCTTTCCCTGCTTCATCTCTCTAGTTGTGGCCACTATGAATGGGGACCTGTAGTCTCCCAGCACCGCAAGTATTTTCCCCTGCCTCCTGGGCCACCAGGGACCGAGCCCCGGGCCACCGGATCACCTTGATCACCTGGTCACCTGGGTCAACCTGATCACCACAAGACAGCAGGGAAGTGCCTGTTAGGGTATTCCCAGGGCTCCCCCTCCCTCTCCCATCAGCCCTGCTGAGGTCCATAAAAAGGGCATCCCAAGAGCTCTTACCCCTGAGCTGGTGGGGACCATGGCCACCAAGCTAGTGCAGGAGATAGAATCATAGAATCAACCAGGTTGGAAGAGACCTCCAAGATCATCCAGTCCAACCTAGCACCCAGCCCTAGCCAGTCAACTAGACCATGGCACTAAGTGCCTCATCCAGTCTTTCCTTGAACACCTCCAGGGACGGTGACTCCACCACCTCCCTGGGCAGCCCATTCCAATGCCAATCACTCTCTCTGTGAAGAACTTCTTCCTAACATCCAGCCTATACACCCCCTGGCACAACTTGAGACTTGTTCTGTTGCTGGTTACCTGGGAGAAGAGACCAACCCCCACCTGGCTACAACCTCCTTTCTGGTAGCTGTAGACAGCATTTAGGTCACCCCTGAGCATCCTCTTTTCCAGGCTAAACAACCCCAGCTCCCTCAGCCCCTCCTCACAGGCTATGTTCCAGACCTTTCACTATCTTTGTCACTCTTTTCTGGACACATTCCAATACCTCAACATCTCTCTTGAATTGAGGGGCCCAGAATGGGACACAGATGTGTCTGTATGTGCCCAGGAAGCACTGTGGCAGCTGTGCCGACAGCAAGCACGTCCCTCTGATCAGTAGCTGTGCCTATATTTTCATTTTAATCTGCCAGCAAGTTCTGCTTTGGAAACTGCTCTGTTCAGATTCCTTTTCTCATGCTCCTTGCCTTATTCCCCTTCCCATAGAGCCACAAATCAGTGCTCTCCTTTCTCCCTGAGCTGGCCCTCTTCTACACAAAGGCAGCAGATGCCTGTTTTAAATGAGTGGTTTTGGTGGTTTACAGGCACTGGAGGGGAGGGCTGGCTCACTCCCTGCCTCAGACAAAGGATGGCAGCGCGGGCACATGCCCTCTGTATGTTGCTCGCCACCTAGTACTGAGGGCAGCACGTGGTTGCTGGTCAGCTGGAGAGACAAGGCTCCAGCTGGGTGGAAGTCTGCCTGCCCTGTGCAGTAGCTTCTAAAGCTCCTTTGTGATGAGCATTTTTTTGAAAGGTATCTATTATCCATCCCACTTAGTGATGGCAAATTTCTCAACTGCATCAGCAGGGCTGCATTTAGTCTATTTTTAACTTGGTTTTCAGTTCTCAATTCCAATGGCGCAGGTTTGTGTGTGTGCCCTTTATTTGACCAAAACCATCTCCTTTCTTCCCCAGGAGCTTGTACAAAGGCTGTGTTCATGCCTCCCTTGTCCAGCCATGCCTTTCTGTTGTGCTTCCTAACGCCACATCCTGGTGGGAAAACAAAAGCCATCTATTAGAAATAATGTAAGGATGAAATCTCCCTTCACTGCAGCTGTCCTTGCAGCTACTGGCATCCCTGCAAGTTTGGTCCGGAAATACGTTTCAGCTAAAAACATGGTAAATTCATGAGTGCTGCAAACACCTGAAATCCTCTTCTACAGGTAAAATGCTCTGAGGCTAGAACAATTGCTGTGTAGTAAATATTTCTCTTCTGGCAGCCAAAATGTGCAGTTTATGTTTGACAACTGTGTTTCTGTTGAGTGCTTTGGCAATATACTCATGTTTACATCCTTTACTCCTCACTTCCTGCCTTTGCAGTGTAGGCATGCTGGAAGTGGCAGGGTAAAAACAAGCACTGCTGTCACTTAGCAACCTCTGCTGGCTTCGAGATGTTGACTTTTTTTTTTCCTTTTCTGAATTTATCAGCACAAAAAGAGATGTCTGTGTAACTCATCTCATGGTTCAGGTGTGAGGCTGTAGCCAGTTGGGGATGCTTTGGTCTGGTCCAACATGAATCCTTTTCAGAGCATTCCATCTGCGTCCTGCTGTTGCTCCAGTAAGTGAGAGACAGGTAGTTGATGTTTTGGCCCTGAGTTTTGTGATCTTAAGTGGAGGGATGCAGCTGGTCATGCCCAGCCATGGAGACTCTTTGACCTAAGGCGACTCTGTGGCCAAGCAGGTGGCAGGACAGTGCTGCAGTGGGGGGCTGCATATGCACCCTGTATTGTATAACCTCCTTGGGCGTCACAGTCCAGATCTCTGCTAAGTAGGACTGGAATTGGCTGGGCTCACAAAAAGAGGATGGAGGTGAATGAGGGACATGCTGTCACCAGCCAAAGGTACATCAAGCAGCTGGGAGCTATTTTGAAGTTATAAAAGCTGCAGAAACTGAGTGCTGAGGCTGATTCCCTTCAGTTGGGAAATGCTCTGTCAGGTTGAGCCTGGCCCTGCTGGCTGAGGTTTATGCTGCCACCTTGGTATGGCAGGGTCCTAGCATGGCAAGGGCTGCAACAGCCACATCTTGGAGGGTGGATGTGTCTGGGAAGTGTTTTGTCCATTAATTTTTCTGTCAGGGAAGCACACGGTTTGCCTTGTGATTGAGGAAGCAGGAATACTGCCAGGCTGCAGGGAAGGAAGTATGGCTCTTTCCTGGGGTGCTCATGGCCACAATGAAACATCTCTGTGGGCTGCAGTGCAGCACGGTGGTCTTTTTCTGCCCTGCAACTGAATGCATTGAATAAAAGGATGCAGCTAGAGATCACAGGGCAGGAAAGAGGCCACCGTGCTGGACAAGATAGAGAGCTGTGTCACTGTTTTGCAATCTGTGAGTCAGCAGTGCCACATTCTTCAGGGAAGAGGCAGAAAGTGCCTCCTCTTTACAGGGGAAAGTGCTGCAGCCACTACTAATCACTGCCCTGCAGCCATTCTGGCTTTCTTTCCCTGGCTTTAATTCTGTATTTCGCAGCTCCAAGATCTGAGTTGTCCTCTTGGCAGTTACACAGACATAATGCTGACCAGCACCTTCACGCCAGCATCACGGAGCCAGGTGCTGCTGAGAAACTGGGAGCTCCCCTGTGTACAGGGCTCATCGCCCACACCTCCTGCTGCTTTGTGCTGATCAGCTGCCTGAAAAGCTCTGCAGGATTCCGGGTTTGTATCTGAAGCAAGAAGGAGGTGAGAGAAGTCCCTGGAGGGAAGAAGCTCATATATGAAGGAGCCTGCCTCTTCAAAATGTGTTCAGCAGGGAGAACACAGCCTCGTCTGTGCTCTGCTCTCCTGGGGTCCTGCCTGCTCTCCTGGCAGGGCAGTATGCCTAGCGTTTCGCTACAGGCATCTGCAAATCTCTCTGGTAGTTTACATATAACCCATTTTTCATGAAGGGAATAGCACTGGTATGTGTTTATAAAGCAGCCTGGGGACCTGCTCCAAATGTCCTCAGTTTTAACATCACACTGCCCAATTAGGAAGAAGTGTCTGTGAATAAGCTTGTGCGATCAGATGCTACAGCTGCACCCTGAAGCCAGATTTGTTTTGCCATATCTTTTTCTGGAAGTCAGAGAAGGATGAACTTGCTGTTCATAGGCTTTATCTGAAATTCACTGGAGGCTTTGGCAGGGCTGAGGACCTCAGGCATGCTGTGCTGGAGCTGGTGACATCTGGAAGTAAGTAGAGCTGTGCTGACGGAGAGAGCAATGCCAGTGGGGCCAGTGTGCCACCTTGAGGAGCAGGGCACCCTTCCTGCTCTGCAGGGGAGAGGTGGTTGGCAAAGGTCTTCTCTTCCTGCTGAGCCTGTCATGTGCGAAAAGTAAATGATAAATACCATGAGACACAACTGAGTGCAGGGTAAAAACAGAACATGTTTAGCTAGCTAGCTAGCCAGTGAGCAATGAAACTCTGCTCCTGAAGATCATGCCTCATGCTTCCCAGGAAAATTGTTTCCTGCATGACTCTGACACTGATCTGGATTTTTCTTTTCAGGGTTATTCACTGCAAGAAGCTTTGCAACAGCCTCTGCCAGTACTGGCCCAGTTTCCTTTAATTTGGCCACTCTGGATCTTGACAAATTCAGAAAGCCAGGCTGGGCTCTGCATGGGGGTTTGGAACAAGCTGTCTGGAGAAGTTAGAGAAAGCAGAGACCTGAAGATACATTTGGGTGCCTTTCCTCTCTTCACTGCTCTCTTGGAGCTGCTGGAAAAACAAGCCTCCTCAAGCAAGCATAACGAAAATGTTCATGCTTTTAACGGGAGGTGGGAAATCTATACTTGGCTGCTCATAGCTTTCTTCTGTGAGGGAGAGTGGATTTTTGCAAGTAATGGAGTCACAGGGTGAGTGTGGTCACTTCATGGCTCTAACTCAGCTTCAACAGACCAAAAGGCAGTTTGAAAACTTCCCAGACTGAGTGGAATAAAAAACTTTTCCTAGTCATAAATGTTTCCTTGTTTTGTTTTGTTTTATTTTAATTATGGAAACCAACAAAAGTGTAATTTGAAGACCTAATGGAAAGCACAGTTCCCAAGGTTATCAATCTGAAGGTGTGCATAGTGTTGCTCCCGTGGCATTGTGCCTTCTTAAATCTTTGTTCATCTCTTGTGGAGCTGTGATCCTATTGCCAGGCTGCTCTTCTACCAATCTAAATTATTTCAGTGGGGCAGCACAAAGTGCTCCAACACTCAGGATGGATTTGGCCAGAACATGGTGCTGTTCTTCCTGACTTCCAGCCTCTATAGAAACCCATGAACTGGAAGAAGGCCAGGCAGCTACTCTAGCGCCTCCTGGCATAGCCTGTTCACTCAGGAGTGCACAAAAAAATAATCATGCTGCTAATTGGCATAATTATGTCAATAGCCCTGAGACTCCATCTAGATAGGAATGATTGTAAGGTTTTTCCCAGAGGGGGTGGTGCTGGGGAGGCAATCTAACTGCAGTAACAAAGCCACTACTACAGTGTTATACCAATTTAAAAACACTTTAGCCAGAACTACAGCAAACTGCTCTTTTGTTTCCAGGATTAGAAGTCAGTCGTAGAGAGCAATTTTTTAGAACTATCGAGAGCTCTAGCCAAGAAGTTTTGATAATCCTCCAGACCGTTAGTATCCATCAGCCTGCAGGATGTAAGCAGCTCCCTTTTGTTTTGCTTTTCATGCTGAGTGAGGCTGGTGTCTGGTTTAATACAGAGGACAACTTTTATTGCTGCAAGATGCCAAAGCTTCTGTTTTGGATATTTTTTCTGTTGTGATTGCTGCCAGTAATCACAGATAAATCTCATCTTCGTTGTGGTGCCTGTGCTTTTAGCTCAGCCTCACTATGCATTTTTAATTGAACCCACTACAGTGGTACTGCTTGGACCTTGTTACTGCTTCCCGGTCTGTTCCTTGACCTGCTACCAGCCCTACTGGACCCAGCTTCTAGGACCTGCCCTGAGATGGCTCTGCTGAACTGCATGTCTGACCATGGCAGCGCTCCCACCCATGGTTGAGTACTGGTGCTATTTGCCAGGGTCCCTCATGTGCTGGGCCCAGTCCTGTTGAATATCTTTATTGATGATCTGGATGAGGGGATTGAGTCAGTCATCAGTAAGTTTGCAGATGACACCAAGCTAGGAGCAGGTGTTGATCTGTTGGAGGGTAGGAGAGCCCTGCAGAGGGACCTGGACAGGCTGGATGGGTGGGCAGAGGCCAATGGGATGAGATTTAAAAAGGCCAAGTGCAGAGTTCTACACTTTGGCCACAACAACCCCAAGCAGCATTACAGGCTGGGGTCAGAGTGGCTGGAGAGCAGCCAGGAAGAAAGGGACCTGGGGGTGCTGGTGGATAGTAGCTGAAGATGAGGCAGCAGTGTGCCCAGGTGGCCAAGAGAGCCAATGGCATCCTGGCCTGCATCAGGAACAGTGTGGCCAGTAGGACAAGGGAGGTTATTCTTGCCCTGTACTCAGCACTGGTCAGGCTACACCTTGAGTGCTGTGTCCAGTTCTGGGCTCCTCAATTCAAGAGAGATGTTGAGGTGCTGGAACGTGTCCAGAGAAGGGCAACAAAGCTGGTGAGGGGCCTGGAACACAAACCCTATGAGGAGAGGCTGAGGGAGCTGGGGGTGTTTAGCCTGGAGAAGAGGAGGTTCAGGGGGGACCTCATTGCTGTCTACAACTACCTGAAGGGGCATTGTAGCCAGGTGGGGTTGGTCTCTTCTGCCAGGCAAGCAGCAATAGAACAAGGGGACACAGTCTCAAGTTGCGCCAGGGGAGGCCTAGGCTGGATGTTAGGAGGAAGTTCTTGACAAGAGTGATTAACACTGGAATGGGCTGCCCAGGGAGGTGGTGGAGTCACCGTCCCTGGGGGTGTTCAAGTAATGCCTGGCTGAGGCACTTGGTGCCATGGTGTACTTGAGTGGACAGGGCTGGGTGCTAGGTTGGACTGGATGATCTTGGAGGTCTCTTCCAACCTGGTTGATTCTATGATTCTAAGTGCTGCGGAGATGGGTTCTGGCTCCTGTTGATACTTTTCCCGTAGTAGGTAGGAGCCAGGAGGAATCCAGACACTGGGAATGCACCAATATAACCTCCTTGGCAGATTTGGAAGTGCTGAGGCCAGCTGTCTGCCAGGTCAAGTGGGACCCTGCGCTTCCAGGCGCCCCCTGTTCCCAGTTCGGTGCTGAAATCATAGAGGAGTGCACACAGACCTCCCCTGGGTGCTGGAGGAGGGACGAGGCAGGCATGGCCCTCCCCTGGGGGCTCACAGGGGACACTGCAGCTCTTCTCGCCAGAGGGACAGGGTGGTCGACCAGGCTTCGGGCCCTTGGAGGAGGGGGGCAGCATGGTGGGTTTGTGGGTAAGCATGGGCAGGGTCGAGGCACGGTCCTCGCACCCTACGATAGCAGCACGGGCACTGACTGTTCACAGGTTAGGACGGCCCGTTCGGCTACTTAAGCAGAGTGCGTGGGGGCTCCCTGAAAGCTTCGTGTCTTTGTCGGCGACCAGGGGGAGGTTCTGCCAGTGCTGGGCAGCTGGCACCACAAGGAAGGGCAGCTGGGACGGCGGCACGCACTGCTCGGGCTCGGCCCGGTCACCTCGCCCTGGCGCTCACGGCCGCACCAGCACCCAGCAGGGCCGCACCAGGCACGGGCGGAGCCTTACCGCGGAGCCCCGCCCCTAGCTGGGGGTGGGACGCATGCGCAGTGCGTAGCTCCTACCTGTCAGCCGCGGAGAGGAGGCGGGGAGGGGACCGCGCGGCGCGGCGGGATGGAAGGGCTTATCCCGCTCGTCAACCGGCTGCAGGATGCTTTCGCAGCACTGGGCCAGAGCTGCCTGCTGGACCTGCCGCAGATTGCGGTGGTGGGCGGGCAGAGCGCCGGCAAGAGCTCGGTGCTGGAGAACTGTGTCTCCAGGTGAGGCGGCGGGCGCGACACCCCCCGCAGCCCCACCGGCTGCGCGCACCCTTCCAGCGGCTGCTCCCCGCTTCTAACGCACTTTTCGGGTCTCCGCCCTTAGTGCCGCATCCCCGTAGTGGCAGCGGGAGGCCGGTGGCCAGCGGGATGTACAAGCAGGGGACAGGGAGGGAGGACGGGTTCCCGACTCCGTACCGCCCGGGGATGCTCAGTGCGCTCCCCTGTGCCGCGGAGGCGGCGAGGCGGGCCCTGGCCCGCGGCGTCCTTCATTTGCGTGCTGCGGAGGAGCCGCCGCAACTCGAGTATGAGCGTGGCCGTGTGCCCGGTGCGGGGGTCTTCACTGATTTTGGGGCAAGAAATGTGTTTGGAGCCCCAGATTCTCATTGCAGTGGGCTTTCTGGATCTGGTCGGTTAACGATTCTCAGTCCTACGCTTCATGCAGACCCAATGTGCGTATGGCTATTAGCATCTTCCCTAAAAATAAGGCAGGAGGGGAAGCCAGATGATGGGGGTGGGCCTTTGGATGGACAGACTGTATCTCTGAAGATCTCCTGAGGTTGAACATGAACTTCATGTGCTGTTTCATAAAGTTCCTGCAGCGTTTGCTGCAGATAGCGTGCGGGCTGGTGGAGGCGGGGGAGGGGGAGGAGGTGGTTCCAGAGGAACATAGCTGCAATCGCGAAGAGCGTACAGGATCCAAAGTACTACTGTGTGTCGACAGCTGGGGAACTTTCATATGCAGAGGTCTTCGTTAAAGGTGACACCTAATGCTGAGTCTCACCACAACCTGGCCTTTGTGTCAGACTTCGATAGCTCTGGATGTGTGTAAAGCCTCTGCACGGTTCTTTATCTCCAGGGTTTGCTCTGTTAAACCTATGTTCTTTCTTATCTTTCTGCTTGAAGGCTGTAGCTAATTAGTGATGTTGACGGAACTGCCAGCCTTTCAAGTTAAAAAACACCAAGTGAGAACCTACTAAATCACTATTGTCAATCTAATAATTACAGCGTTTTTAAAACGAGCCTTTAAAAAGTATTTTTGCAGCCTTTTGACTTTTTGATCCGTGTGTCCCCAAAGCTGTGAAAGCCCATGTGCTGCGCAGGAAAAGCATCCTTGTAAGGATATTTTGGTCCCTGTGGCAAAGCTTTGTCTGCGGCAGCACCCACCTGTGATTAGGACTGAGTGTGATGGGCTGTGGGCTGATGTCTTTCTCTGAATCCAGCTGCTTTGCTGGAAGAGGTTACTGCTGCTGGATGCCTGTTTTTGCTTCTCTGCTAAAGGCATCTGCTCCATCTGATCCGTAGGTAGAGCTCCTCCCTCCCGTGCAGCCCTCTCCCTTCTCAGCCACCTGGAGCAAAACGAGAAAATAAGCAGTTTGTCCTGGTCTGGTCTCTTTGGACAAGAGGCTCCAACCAGCTGCAAAATGGGTTGTGGACGTTTCTAGGAAGAGTTATGGAGAAAAGCTAAGAACAATGACTTTTTTTCTCCCCTCCATGTAGTTATTCAACATGCAGCCTGCAGACACTACAAGAGAGTTTCTTCAGAGAAGAGCTTACAGACTGCTGTGGAGCACCACAGTGTCTCTGTCACATGGGATCTGAAATCTGGATTTTTTCAACTCTGTCTCAGAGTTCCACATAGCAGTTTTGTGCAGTAACATTTTAAGATACAGAATCAGAATCTGTAGTACCTCCCTACTTGCAAATTTGGAGCCTGTTGTAAATGTGACATTAAAATGCATAACTATTCCATGAGAACTAAGCAACTATTTTAACTTGTCTTTCCTCCAGACTGAGTAGATACGTGTGGTTAGCAGATGTGTGCTTGCTAAGCTGTGAAAACTTGACTGTGAATCCTCTGAACCAGATTAATAAATACCCAGATCAGGAGAGCATTTTGCTTGTCGAATCAGCAAAATGGCCTGTGGCTCTTTTGAGCAAGCCATAGGACATTCCTGTTTGTACAGGACAATGAAGCTACTCTCTGCAAACAAGTTCATTACATCTGCATCTGTCCTTCTTGTTAATGGTACATTTCATGATGTGTGTGATTTACCACAGGGTGAACACTAAGTAATAGCAACACAGCTTTGAAACTGGCATTAGAAAAAATGTTCTAGCATTGATCTGAAGTTTGAGCTTTAATCCTCATTTTTGTGTTTGGATTTTTTTTGTGTGTGTGTGGTGTTATCGTGTTGTTTTTTTTTTACTACATGAATCTTTATCATTAGTAGATTTTGAACTCTTAGTCTTCAGAGAGATATTCAAGATCTCCTCTCTCCAGGAGTAGCTGTAATTAGTATGAGGAAGGCATGCTGTCCTCTATGTGGAGGCCAGGGTCTTGCTACAAGTATGCTATTGGTTGATGACCTGAATATTTGTTACTGGAGCTCTAGTGAAGTTAGGCTCTTCTTAGGGTCAGATTGCTGCCTGTAGCTTCTAGACTGTTGTAGTCATTTCAGCCTTTCACAGGGCCTTTGTGCAAAGAGGATTTTTTTTCTCCACTTTCACAGAGAAAACCTGTTTTCTAGCTTGCAGGGGGTATCAGAGTTGAGCTTCTTTATGGAGTCAAGCAGCCCAGGAAATGTGTTTGGCTGTACTGTGTTACCCACCAGCTATGCATTGCTAGAATTTTCCAAGAGAGTTGTGGCTTGGGTGTCATTCTATAGGCTGGCAAATGGTTCTGGAAGTAGGATATAGATCCCGTTATCGCTGAAACTGCTGAATGACACATATCCATCACTGTCCCCAGGGTAGCACCAAGCCTTGTTTAGATGTGCACAGCATCCTTAGTTACTAGTAACAGTCAGTGAATATTTTGGGGTTAGTTTGTGGGTTTGAGCTACATTGGTGCTAGTGTTGCATGAAAACAAATGTTTGCCTGCTCCAGGAATTGTCTGACATCCAGGAATTGCTTGTGTCAATGTGGGAATGCTTGGAACAAGGCTGGAGTGCAGCAAGGTAGCTGTTACTGCTTCTATTAGGGTTAGCATCTGCTGAAGTATTTAGAGAGTTTACTCTTCCCTTACTGTTCCTCTGTGTGTAAGGAGGCTGCTGCTTTTCATAGTCAAGGACTGTGTTTGAAGGGTTTCTTCTCAGGATTCTGGTTATATTTAAATGGAAGGAGATTCCAGAGAGCACCTGAGGACAGCAGTCATTTCCATTTATGGGTTAGACCTTCATGTGTACTGTTCCTAACTGGAGCTCGTGGCACTTGTTAGAGTAAATTGTATTGCCTGAAGAGCCAATGTTCTTCTTATCTGCTTCTCTTTGTAATGGAAGTAAACGTGCCCTTAAAATATTGTGCCAGTATTTGAAGCAAAGGATCTGGTGCAACCTTCTGGTAGGAGTGGGTGGGAGAGAGGTTGCAAAGCGCAAAGCAGAGGCAAACGTCTAATACCAAACAGTTGCCAGTTGGAGACAGGCACTTCATCTGGTCTTACTCCTTTGCCACAGATGAGAGCAGGACTAGGACCTTGTATGTTGTTCTTTTTCAGCATCTTATCTTTAATAATAACAGGCTTACTTAAAACTAATGGCAGGAAGCAATCTCTTTGGAGAGAAAGCATTTTCTATTATTTCATGTATGCAGAAGGGCTTTTAAGGTAACGAAAGGCACAAATGGCAAGATCCCCTGTCAGTGTCTTTCTCCAGATTTTAATCAGAACCTTTCTTTAATCCTTTAAAATACCGAGAAATTAATAATTAGATTTCAGAATTGAAAGCTCTTTAGTTCCTGCTCTGCTTAATGCTGTATAAACTGCATGTAGCCAAATAACTGCTTTAGAAGAGATGTGAACTCCTGATTGTAAGCCCGTCAGTCATCATTAACCACGCACTTTCGTTTTAAGAGCCTGAGCTCTGGTTTTATAATGCAGCTTTACAGCTTTTCGTCTGAGATGCTTTTGATAATCTTATGGCCACTGCATGCCATTGATTATGATATATGTGCTAATTTTTATTTATTCATTTTTTCTAAATGGTGAATCCTTGTGTGCTCAGCTCATTTTTTTTTTTTTTGTCTGCTTGAGATGGCAGTTGTGAAAAGACTGCGTTGAGTCATTAGGGGGAGAAAAAGGAGGCTGAATCTGGCTGTTGAAGCAGAGAATGAGTCCAAAGAAAGTAGGCACTCAGATTGTCTTTTTCTTGGGGGAAACGTAGTTAAAACTGGTGCAGATATTTTATTCTTCTAGTTAGTAGTCATTGCCAGAAAAACTCTGACGGAGAGTTTTCCTCTGTGAAAGAGGCGTTAAGCAGTTGGAGATACAAGCTGAAATGTGGTGCTGTGCATTCTTAAGGATCTGGAAATGAGCATCAGCCACTCCTTTTCCTGACTAAGCCATTCTGCAGCTGTATTGTGTGTATTAGTCTAGTTATCAAAATACTCTGGTGCACTGAAAACAAGAATTGTTCTGTTAAATAGGAACAGCAGCAAATGAGGCTCATTTAGGTTTCTTCCTAAATTTACACTTGGAGGTTGCAGAACAAACTTGGACATTTAGATGGGATATCGATGGCCTAGTTTTGTCCTTCAGTGTAACTCTGTTGTGGATTTTAAGTTCTTTTTCATGTCAGGTCTTGAGAGCTGCTACATGCAAAGCCAAGGGAATGTGTGGTTAAAAGCAGATATGCAAAGAAATTTGCTGATTTTTATAAGTTTGACTTCCCTTCCATGTAAAGTAAAAGTTTCCCTCTAGAACTGCTTTGTGATCCATGTATCTTATTTCTGACTCTTGAATGTTACGAATTAAAAGATTTCTTCTATTTTAAGAAGGCTGTACCCTGTAATGAGATGCCGTGCAGGGAGCCCTGACCGAGGGTCCAGCAGAGGGCTATGAGGATGATTAGGGGGCTGGAGGGCATGGCTTATGAGGAGAGGCTGAGGGACCTGGGGCTGTTTAGTCTGGAGAAGAGAAGACGTATAGGGGATTTGATAAATGTTTATAAGTATCTGAAAGCTGGCCGGGAGAAGGGGAGGGACAGGCTCTGCTCACTTGCTCCCTGGGATAGGACAAGGAGCAACGGGTGTAAGTTGCAGCAAAAGAGGTTCTGCCTCAACACAAGGAGGAAGTTCTTTATTGCAAGGGTTCCAGAGCACTGGAACAGGTTCCCCAGGGAGGTCGTGCAGTCTCCTTCTCTGGAGACTTTCAAGGCCTGTCTGGATGTGTTCCTCTGTGATCTGTGTTAGATAGTATTGTCCTGCTCTGGCAGGGGGGTTGGACTCGATGATCTCTTTGAGTCCCTTCCAACCCCTAACATCCCAGTCTGGTCTTGAGTGCCTACTGAGAAATCAGTGCTACAAATTCAGTGCCAGTTGTTACTGGCAATCCATCAAAGTATTGAAGATGGCTGCACAGCTCTGATGACTTTTGAAGATGAGTAGTGAGAGGTTTGTGTGGGTGGTTTTGGTTTTTTTCAGGTATCCCCTTTGCAGAAACTTTCTGATTCTGAAAATGCAACCAGTTTGTGTGACTCTAGGCTCTTATATAATGTTGTAAATCCCAGCACTCACTGCCTACAGGACGGAGCCCATGCCTGGGATTTTGTAGTGTTAAAATCAATGGGTAGCAAGCTGTCTTGCTCATTCTTGATGGGCATTGCTCCCATTGTTGTTTCAGGCTCGACTTACTCGCCTTTATAGAGAAGATAGAAAACAAGACTTTCTAGTTTAGATAAATAGAAGTTAACTATGTAATTGTTTGGACATTCACCTGTAAATATAGGGAGTGTTGCTGCTGCGGCTTGCAGAAGAGAGATAAGGACACTTTTCTCTCCCACTGCTTTACTGTATGACCACAGGCTGGTTTTTAAACATTACCTGCTTCCTTATCCACAGGTATAAGTCTTGAGTCTTTACTCTGTCGTGTTCCTTTTAAATTGTGTGTGTTCCTAAAGGAAGATGTTAGCATATACTCTTAATAAAATCAGGGTGGGATAACTGTTTTGTAGACTAAAGCTTGCTGTTATGCATTTCTGCACTGTGAGGGTGATGGAACACTGGAACAAGTTGCCCAAGGAAGTGGTTGAAGCCCTTTCCCTGGAGATACTCAAGGTGAGGCTCAACAGGACTCTGGGCAACCTGATTTAGTTGAGGATGTCCCTGCTGACTGCAGGGTTGGAGGGGTTGGACTGGATGGCCTTTGGAGGTCCCTTCCAACCCAGACCATTCTATGTTTTCTCTTCGTGTGATGGCTGCTTTATATATCTATATCGCATTAAAAGTTGAGTGTTGGGTTCTGCTTGGAACAGCTGAGATGCAGCAATGTTTCTTCTTCCCCCAAAGTAGATCAGTTTGTGCCTATCTTCTTGTGGGTAAGATCTTGGTGTCTGCCTGTCACAAAGCCCTAAGACTATAGCTTAGCCATTGAGGACTTGTGTTTGTGATTTGTTATCCATCAGCTGATCAGTGAGCAAATTGATGATATTCTAAGTATTGATAGGTTTCTTAAACAAGGTCTGGCTAGACTGGAAGCACAGAGAGGCAGAATCCATTTTTTATTTTTTTCTATTTGATTTTTTTTACTGTTGTTGGGTTTTGTTTTAAACAGTAAAGCTCAAAATAGGGCCTTCTAGTAAATAGAAGCTTGTGAACTACCCTTGTTTGCTGTGCTTGTGTGTAATGGGCTATCGGGAATCCCTTCAGTGCTGGATGTCTGCAGTGTAAAGCCTGTAGTGTAAATATGCTGAGAGCAGGAAATGAGCATTATTTAACTGTGACCTTGCATCTTTTTCTTCAGCAAGTTGCCCTGAGATGAACAAGGCAGCATTATTGAACTAGAGAGGAGCAAAATCCCATTTAACTGCATGCTAGGCTTTGATGTACTGCCAAGTACTGTGGTCTGTGATAGCCTCTGGGATGCAAGGGAGACTGTAGCTGTAGATAAGAGAGGTTTTCATCTGAAGGGTCTAGTAATAGTATCAGCTTTCATAATTTGTGTGTGTATGTTATGCTTTTCATTCAATACCTGGCTTGGTATTTCTGCATCCTAGTTCCTGTGCAAAATAACCAAGATTTCGTTCTTCAGATATGCAGGAGATTTACTCTTTGCTCTGTTTCCCACCCTCAGAGACAATATCAAAGCCAGAGGTAATCTCAAGTACTCAGTAGTTTGTTTACTACTTATGGTGCAGATACCAGAAAACGTGCTTAGCCGTAGGAGGATGCTCTAGGACAGTCTGTGTGTAACTCGCCTGCAGAGACTCGGCAGGGCTCTGTGTATTGAGTATGAGAACCACATCTCTAGCACAACAGTGGATGAAGTGGGCTATGTTCCAGAGCTATTCAGCAGCAAAGCTGGAAGCTGCTGTAGAAATTGTAGCATAATCCATCTGAGGCAGTGTTGTGCCCCTGCGTGCTCCCCTGTTAATTTGTTCAGGTGTTAAACATTGACAGAAGATCCCCAATGTCTGTCAGATCTAGGCAACAGGATGAAAAACCTTAGGAGTCTAGGCTGACACCTCCAGCCTTATGACTTTATTAGTGTTCTGGAAAACACCAGAGTGAAATGCTGCTTTGGTCCAACTCCTAGTATAAAAAAAATCTCGTGGTAGTCAGGTTCTGGTGAGTTGAGAGATGTGAGATCAAAGCTGATACTAAATTTCAATATTTAGCTTAACAGACCTTACGTTGTCCTAGACAATATATTAATTTGCACACACTACAGGCTCAAAGCGGGGGAACAGGCAGGTAAAAAAGAATGAAATGGTCAGAAAAGAGAGGTTGAGAGATTTGGATTATTTCTTTTGGAAGCATCCCTCTTTCCCTTTTCTTACTCTAGTTGGTTTTCTGTCTGTAAATTCAGGCTGTCGTTGTACTGCAGTTCTCATTGTGTTTACATCTTGGAGGGAGCAGAAGAATTGAATGCATTTATATTCCAGCTCTGCAGTTATCTGTAATGGCAGGTATTGTACCAAGGTGTTTGACACCTTGTCCCCTACAAAAGAAATGAATGTATTTTCACAGTGCTTCTGGAGAGGCAAAGTGTTTTGAATTGGTCTGACCTGTGGCGTAGCTGATTTTATGCTATACCGTTGCTTAAGAAGTCTATATTCAGGACGGTCTGATTTACAGGGAAGGGCAGGAGTTTGTTTTGTGTGGCGTTTTGATGATGGCATGGCAATCTGCAGTATCTAAATGTTCTGTCGTGACAGAGTACCCCGAGGTGAATTAATTGCTAAAGTCAAGTAATTACATGGCAGTCAGCTTCATGTTCCTGATGCCTGCAGTGTCAGGGACATGTTGTGCTTCTGATCCTTGCAGTCAGATTTTGTTTCTTATGCTGTTTGACTATATTATAGAGAAAATCTTTTGACATATTTTCTAAAGAAACATTGTTAATAGTATTTGGCAGCTGTAATTAACACCCCCACACACCTTCTGTTTAGAGCACTGACAACAATTTAAAACGAGTAAAGGATTTTGGTTGCTCATTTCTTATATTGAGGTACAAAATCTTGCTGCATTAGTATTCATCCTGAGAATGGATGGGCTTTTGTGCACCGACATCCTATGCAAATTAGTCCTTTCCTAAGAGCAAACATATCTGACGAGGGAGAATACAGTTGTCCAGCAAAGTCTGCTTTATTCTTTTCAACACAAAAATTCTGTGAATTGTTGGGGTTTTTTTCTTTTGTGTTTTGTGGTTTCTTCCTCTCCAACCCCTCGCTTGGAATTGATGGAGAGCACCGTGGGGCAGGAAGTAGCAGAAGCTTTTGTGAAATCTTAAAAGAGAAAGAAGGGGGGGGGGGGGGGGGGGGGGGGGGGGGGGGGAAGGGCATTTTCACAAATGGAATTAGGATGATGCAGCAAAGTTTTGGATGCCTGCCAGGGAGGACAGATGCATCGTGCATACAGTGGCTCGCCGACGAGCCTCCACATTGGCAGCTTCCCGATCTGTTAATACAGCAAGCCTACAGCCCTAGCATAATCACTGCAAACAGAGCACTGTTCATCTTACCACTTTGGTGGTTTTCCCTGGCATGTTTTCAGAGCTGGATATGGTAGGTTTTTAGTCTTATAAACCTTACTGAGACTTTAAAACTTTCTATTGCACATGAAGTACCTTCTTTAATACTAGGAAGTGCTTGCCATTTTCTGTGCAGAAACACAACGTCACTGCTGTCCAAATAGGGTGTTAGATTTAAGGTACTGCTAATGATCTGTTCCTTCTTCAGCTTCTGTTTCCTACTTTGGAGAACCTGTTGACTTTAGTCATGCTTAATGGAAGGCTTCACCATTGGGACCAGAGTAATCTTTGGCACTGTTTTTCTAATAGCCCTATAATGTTTACTTTAATGAAGGAAATGTACTAATTTTTGGCTGCTTGTTGAGCAGAAATGCTGCTGCTACTTGAAGAGAGCTTCTTCCAGATGAGAGAAGTATAATGACAGTGATTTTTGAGATTGCTCTTCTCCAGTCTTCTGCATGAGGAGGAAATCTCAAGCTTTGCTTTCCTGCCTTGGCAGTGTCTAAGCATTGTCAGCGAACTCACTTGATATGGGGGTGTCCAGCTAGTGTGTGTGAAATCACTTGCCATCTCATTTTATGTTCTTCAAGGGCTTTCCAAAAATACCTTATTTCTCACCTTCAGAGTCAGTACTCCCCATATTTCCATGGTTAGATCTGCTTGGGTTTGTTTGCTTATTATGTCCTATTTTCCTCTGGATTTTTGTGTAGTTGGTTTCAAGTCTATAATGGAGTAGGGAAGGGGAGAACCAAAGAGGTGTAGCAGGCTGTTAGGTTGCAGTGCTGTGTAAGATTATTTTTTTAAATTATTCTTACTGACTCAACTTGTGTGCTTACCTAAAAGTGAGGGATAATTGGGGTGTCCCTGCTTTGGCTGATCAGTTCAGCAGGTCGGCAATGGTGGTGAAGGACACCACTGAGATGGAAAATGACTTCACAAGAACACCAAGTCTATCCACTGTACTCGATAGGAAGAGATAGTTTACAACCCTAGGATGTCTGAATACTCAGCTTCTCAACCCTAAAGACAAACCCAAATCACAAGGGCTGCAGTGTGTAGTTACTGCTGAGTATTGGACTGCATCTCGATTTAGCAGGTTACTTAAAGTGATCTCTCAGCTGAAGGAAGATTTACCTTGAAAGAGTGATTACTGCCGGCTGAGATGAAACTTCATTGGAGGGCTTGAACTAAGCACTAAAAATCATAAGGATGCCAGCATCTGTGCTGTGTGGTTTACAAAAAAACTCTGGAAAGATACTGATACTGAGTTTTAGGAGATCACTAAAAAGCCACAACCTCTTCATGCATTTGGCTTGCCTAGTAGTCTTAATTAAGATAGTCATTGCTTTTCAGTAAAGATTAGTTATTTCAGTAGATCTTCATGTAAGCCCAGTTATGTTAGGCTGACATTTTGCAGCCACTGAACAAAGCTGTGGGAGACTCTGCTGAGTGACAGTTGCTCTGCCAACACAAAAGACATTTACTCTTCTGTAACTAATGAGAGGAGGTGAGGGATCAAGTGCTGACTGGTAATAAGAATTGATCTCTGTGCTTTGAGCTAATGAGGAAGAGCATCTATAGCCAAATAGCAGTGTGATGTAGGAAGTGATGTCTACTACTGTATTACTGAAAAAGAAAAAGGTACATGGTTGAGTACATCAAAGCACAACAGAGGTAGTGCCATGAGGCTTTTGTGACTCCTCGAAAATGTGTCCCAGGATTATCTTTGTACTGTCATCTGGAGGGTGGAGGAAGTGTGCTTCCAAAGGCACTAAGGAAGAATAAATACAGTGGTGTAGTGTTAGTGATGACAAACCTCCTCTGAGAAAGCAGCTGATACGAATTTAACTCTTAATGCCTCTTCTTAAATGCAAAGTGCACGTCCTTTTGCTTGGACAGGCTTTGCCATGAACAAGAGTGGGTGAAGGACCTGTTGCTGAATCTTCTATGGTGTAGGTGACTACATCAACAGCAAGTGAGACAGACAGAACACGTCTGCCAAAATAAGTCTTCAGATGTATATTTTTACCATTAAGAATTCTTTAGTTCTAAAGTAACTGATTTTGATTTGTGGGTTTTAGAAAGTGAACCTGAGAAAAGACTTCAGAAGTTACTAATGTCTGTCTTAGTAGGGTCATGCTGGACCATGCCTTTCCCTGGTTTGCTCTTCTGTAGTGCTTTGCTTTTCCCTGTTTTGTTCTTTTGCTCTGAGGCTACACATGATAAATGCAAGAAAAGTAAAAGCTTTTTGTCATACTTCTGTACAGTGTCCATTTGACACTGGACTGGAAGATGCTTGGCTGTGTAGGCATGTGTAGGTGTTCACTGTGAACCACTGTGTTCAGTTGCACAAGATATGGGTATCAGCTGCCAGTACGAGCTACAAGGACTCCTCGTGTGCCAGGCTGGAGTTGCATAAAACAATAAACACTGTGTTGGAAAAAAGCCCAGAAAAACTGTTGACTTTGGACATAATTGCTTCCTGTTGCAATTGAAGCTGCAGTCCTTGACAAATCTTGGGAATAAAGGCTTGTGTGGCAGTGTTGTTTGTGTGAGCAGCCTGTGGAATACGACCTTCCTGCACTTGATGAAAGGATAATAGAAAAAACTTTTATAAGGAATGTTGCCAATGTTTGGCAAAATGAAATAGATTTAGTTGGGTTATCTGTGCTCTTCTGTGTGAGAATTATAACTGTTTTTATCCTGGACCTCTCTAGTTTCTATGCTTTCTGAAAAATGTGGAGACTTTTCCTTTAGAAGGATTATGGTTTTGATAGGTCACCAGCATCAGTTTTGCTTGCTACCAGCTCTTTAATTAGTGCAGTTACTGTGTAATCATTGACATTTTCTTCCATTATTTGATTTCCTTGATTCCTCCTGTGTTTTATATGAATTAATGATATTGGTATTAATGTCAGTTCATCACCATTTATCTTGTAATACTGACTATGTAATTGATGAAAGTGGGGCATATTTTTCAGTTCTTTACTGGCAAAGTAAAGCAGATTTAAGTTACTCTTTGGAAATGATAATTAAGCTTTAAGTAGTGGCTGCATTGTTGCTCTTTATGCAAACTGAAGATTCTCTTGTTTTGTCTTTATTTTGGTTTATTTTTTAACATAATAAGTGTTGGTAGTGTGCTAGAGAGCAGTTCCAGAGGGGTAATGAATGTGAGGTTAGATTTTTTTTCCAAATTTAATATTGTTTATTAATTTTGATATTCAGAACTGTCACCACCCCTGACCACTAATTTTAATAATAATTGGTTCTTCACACAGTCATGGAAACATTCTACAGAGGAATAACTGGATCTAGAAATAATTAGCAAAAATACATAAGCATGAACTGAACTGGAAGAGAAGGTTCTTGCGGTCAATATACCGCTTGCAGTTAATGTACTGCTTGCTCACTAGATGGACTCAAGGAACTCCTTTCTGCTTGTGGCAGAAGACAATGGTGAATTACAAGAGGCTTTGAGTATTTACTCACAAAATTATCTCCTGGCTCGTGGGGCTAGCTACAGCTTCATACAGTACCCAAATGCTTTTAAGGAATTCTGTTACTGTCTTGTTAGCTTCTGAGACTTCTGATTCTTCCCAGGCTTCACAGAGTTCTGGGAAGGAGGCAGACAGTCTCTGACTTTATATCTTGCTCTTCTGGATGATCTCTGGTTCTGCAGGACTTCCCATCTTGGCAGACTTTCAGGTGTAGGCAAGATGTCTTGTGATGTGCACACTGGGCACGATGTCAGGCTGGCTATGCAGGCTGATCACATAGAGCCTGTTCCTGGTAAACTCGAGGCAGGGTAGTTTCCAAGCAAACAAACTCAGAGCATCAGGGTTTGTTACGTTGTGGCAGAGCTAGCTTATAGCATGGCAAGATGCAATAAGGTAGTAAGGCAGTGTACTGCCAGGAACAGAGAGCAATATCAGCAGGCATGAATACAATGGCAGAGCACATTGTGTTACCTGCGTATCACTTTTTATCAATGTAGCCCAAGACTAATGGGCCTTTGGACAAAGAATATCCAATCAGGATGTCACTTTGCCAGGCTTGACCATATTAGGTGAAGCCATAGGGTTGCTTTACCCAAAATTTGGGAAAAGCACAGACCTTGCACAAGGCAGGCACAAGCTAAGCATATGTTATGAAGGGGAAATTAATTAATGTGAGATTATATTTTTTTCAAAATTAATATTGAAGGCAGTGGTGAATTACAAAGGCTTTAAGCATTTACTCACAAAATGCTATTTCCCAACACACAGGGCTAAACTACAGCTTCAGTCAGTATCCAAACGCTTTCAGGGAATTCTGTCTTTCTTGTCAACCACTGAGACTTCTGATCCAGGCTTCAGAGAGCTGGGGAAAGGAGGCAGACAATCTCTGATCTGGTCCTCTGGACGATCTGTGTATCTCCAGGACTTCCTGTCTTGGCAGGAGACTTTCAGATGTAGGCAGGATGTCTTGTGATGTGCAGTCTCAGCACAATGTCATGCTGGCTATGCAGGCTGATTGCGTGGAGGCATTTAGAGCCTGTCCTTGGTAAACTTGTGACAGTGGAGTTTCCAGGCAAACAATAAGGCAGTAAGCAATGGCAGCAGGGAACAGCAAGCACAAATACAATGGCAGAGCACATGTTGTGTTTACCTGTCTATCTGTTTTTATCAGTGTCAGCCAAAACTAATGGGCCTTTGGACACAGAACAGCCAATTAGAATGGCAGCTAGCCAAGCTTGACCATATTAGGTGAAGCCATAGGCTTGCTTTACCCAAATTTGGGAAAAGCATAGGCCTTGCACAAGGCAGGCACAAGCCAAGCATGTGTACCTTGTTTACCATAGGAGAAAAATATGCCTAGGCAAGCCAGGATGTGTATGAGCCAATTTTGGCCTATTCAAGCCTGCCATGACAAGAGCTCCTAAATGAAAATTCATCCTCTACCTGGAAATCCCCTTGGACTATATTATGTTTACATTTTGGCTGTTTGATATGTGTCTTTCTTTATGTACATTATAGTCCTGCATTCTAATGAGACAACCTATTGAAGGAGCCTCTGTGTAGTTTGATTTTCAGCATTTCACTGTGGTTTCTGCCCCTTCTGAAATCCTTCTCTCTTCCGTGAGATTATTCCCGTAATTGTTTGTCTAGTTACTTTTTCAGCTATACAGCTTCCTGAGCACCAGAGAGAGATATGACAAAGGAAGGTCAGTACACAGAAACATGATCTTCCTTATTTTTGTTTTAATTCCAATAAAATTGTCTATTGTAGCATGACTCAGACTCCTAACTGCCTTGTTACACCTTAGCAGTTTGTTATAAATATAGCCCTTCTTCCACCATCCTCTGATATCAGGTTTTGAGAGGGGTTTTAGCAGGTCAAATTCAAACTTAGTATCTCTAAACAATTAAAAAAAAATGGTTTAGTAGATGTACTTGTCCACATCTCTGATAGTGGAAATGTGTTGGAGCACAAAGACAATATAGTTTATGTGAGTGTAGTTTATACTTTTGTAGGGTAAAAATCATTTGGCAATGAAAATGTTTTGCTTTTCAAATTGCTTAATGGTATTCTAACTATGAATGCATTCTGAAGTTGAAGAGTTGTTGAAGTGATGCTCTGGAAGACCTGAGTTCTTGCATCTTATTTGTGTTTGACACATTCAGTGCTGGCTAGGCAATGCTGGACAGGCTCTGCTGCCAGTCTCCAAACTGTCCTGTCGCTGCTGAGCTGGCATAGCTGTTGTCAGCAGAGTACCCTGTGCCAAACATGCTCTGGGAATTCAGATGTAAAAGTATTTTGATTCTTTATATAGGATGCATGTCTTTTAAAGGAGCCTGTCTTCAGCTCCCGTCTTTATTCTTGCACAGTGTTTCATCATTGTTTCCTCCACCTTGGTATTAAGTGGTCTTGCAGTGGTGCACACAGGTACTTCACAAGCTCACACCTCCACCACAGAAGACAACCTTTTCCTTCTTTTGTTGGTGTCTTTGTGTGCAAATTCTCAGGAATGTCTTTTTGCTAGATGGGTTTCTTTGCAGCTGCCTCAACTCTGATGTGGTTTCTCTCTCATCTCTCACTAAACATTTCAGTACAAACTGACCAGAAGATTTGGAAAAGCAAATATATCAAACCTGTCCTTTAAAGAACGTGTGGAGTGCCACCAAGGCATTGAGGGGCATCATCCTTTGGGTCATAAAGAATCTTTGGAATTCATCTGTGTTCAGTCCTATAATATCTCATGCTGATGAAGCTTTCCTTCTCCCTCCATCCACTTCTTTACGATATTTTGCTTTAAGGATGTTTTATTTAGGTGATGTTTTAGGAAAAAAACAAGGGTGTGGGGCTACTTCTAATACACTGGAAGGTTTTATTGGCACCACAAATAAACCCTTGGAGAAGTTTTCCATATGAAAGGGAGGGGGAAACGACCTGCATTCTGTCTGCTGGTTGTCAGTCGACATTTCCATAGAAGCAGTCTTACAGTGTTTAATCTGATTCCCTTGCTGCTAGAATTGTAATGTGTTGCTGTGTTATTTTTCCTACAAAAGTGCAAGTTACATCTCAGACTTGAACTCCTTGACCCCCTTTTTATCCTTATCCTATGATAAGGGCTGGAAGGGATCTCAAGGATCATCTAGTTCCAACCTCCCCTTGCCATGGGCAAGGACACCTCACAGTAGAGCAGGTTGCTCAGAGCCACATCCAGCCTGGCCTTAAAGACCTCCAGGGATGACGCTTCCACCACCTCCTTGGGCAACCTGTTCCAGTGTCTCACCACCCTCATGGTAAAGAATTTCTTCTTAACATCCAATCTGAATTTACCCACTTGCAGTTTTGCTCCATTCCCCCTGGTCCTATCACTACCTGACATCCTAAAAAGTCACTCACCAGCTTTCTTTTAGGCCCCCTTCATATATTGGAAGGCCACAATAAGGTCTCCTTGAAGCCGCCTTCTCTCCAGACTGAGCAGCCCCAACTCTCTCAGTCTGTCTCCACAGCAGAGGAGCTCTAGCCCTCTGATCATCCTCATGGATCTTCTCTGGACATGCTCCAGAGTGTCCAGATCTTTCTTGTAATAGAGGCTCCAGAACTGAATGCAGAACTCCAGGTGGGGTCTCACCAGAGTGCAGTAGAGGGGGAGAATCACCTCCCTTGCCTGGCTGGCCATGCTTCTCTTGGAGCATCCCAGGATCTGGTTGGCTTTCTGGGCTCTAAGTGCACACTGATGGTTCATGTTGAGATTCTTGTCCACCAACATCACCAAGTCCCTCTCTCTCCAGCGCGGCTCTTGAGCCAGTCACTGCCCAGCCTCTATCAGTGCTTGGGATTGCATTGGCTTGGGCCCACCTCTGCAGCCTGCCAAGGTTCCCTTGTGTGGTGGTTTGGTTGTTACCCGCCCCCACACACTTTAGAAGATACCCCAGCTAACTCAGACGGACTCTGGGAATATAAATGAAGCTATTTATTTACAGCTAGCACAATATACAAGCAGCTATTTACAATATATATACAGTTATAGACAGAAATATACAAAAATATACAAGTTAAAAGTAATACAGAAACACAACTCCCCTCCCAGAAACCTGAGTCCCCAGGAGGGGCTCTCAACCACCCCTGCACCTTCCCCCTGCCCCTCTCAACCTTACCCCAGTCCTGAGAAAGAATAGAGGTTCAGCCAAGAGGTTAAGAAGCAAGGTTAGTGGCAGTGAGGTTAGGGCAGCTGAGTCCAGAAGCCAGCCAGAAAGTGAAGACAAAATGGCGAATGTGCTATCTAATGTTTGCATTCTTCTTCAGGAAGACTCTGAGGGAAGGAGACATCACCAATGTTTTCCTTTCACAGCCTATCATCTAGTTTTTCTAACCAAAACATTCTACCCTGCTTCAAACTAGCACAGTCCACCCCTGTCTACTTCGCTCAGAGTATTGCTGAGAATTATCTGATCTAATCTAAACCAATATTTACACTAATGAATATTACAAGTTCAGTTCACACTTCATTGCGGCTATCTCAGATGTAGGTGATTCAAAAGCTCAGAACATTTTGTCTCCTCACAGATGAGACGAGAACAGGGACTCCCAGGTGACGTTGGGTTCGTGCTCACGTACTGTAGATTCTCTCGTAGATTCTTTCAGTGTTGGACACTGATGGTACCTAGAACAGAAAACTCCTAACAGCGTGTATTATACACTCTGAATTTAGACTCTCTCAGCTAAGGTTAGATTTCTCTGTGGAATACACTGGATTTCACCATTCTCCTGCATTACCCAGTAGGTATGACCAGGACCTTCAGCAGATACCACCCCTCGGACAGGTTTCCCTTCGCCCGAAGGAGAAAATACCCAAACAGTTTTCCCTAACAGATTCTTTTCATGTACAACAGGAACTTTATCACCATCTACTGTTTGGACCAAATCTGATTGTGCAGGTCCTGCTCTGTTTACTGAACCTCTACTATTTACCAACCAGGTAGCTTGTGCTAAATGTTTGTCCCAGTTTTTCAGAGTTCCACCCCCCATGGCTTTTAGGGTGGTTTTCAGCAACCCGTTGTAGCGTTCAATCTTCCCTGAAGCTGGTGCATAGTAGGGTATATGGTAGATCCATTAAATGCCATGCTCTTTAGCCCAGTTTTTCACAAGATTGTTCTTGAAATGAGTGCCATTGTCTGACTCGATTCTCTCTGGAGTTCCATGTCTCCACATGATCTGTCTCTCCAAGCCAAGAATGGTGTTACATGCAGTAGCATGTGGAACTGGATAGGTTTCCAGCCATCCGGTGCTGGCCTCTACCATCGTTAGCACATACTGCTTGCCAGAATGAGATCGAGGTAAAGTGATGTAGTCCATCTGCCAGGCTTCACCATACTTGTACTTTGACCATCTCTCACCATACCATAAGGGCTTGCTTCGCTTAGCCTGCTTAATAGCAGCACAAATGTCACAGTCATGGATGACTTGGGTGATAGCGTCCATGGACAAGTCAATTGACCTATTGTGTGCCCATCGGTATGTTCCATCTCTGCCTTGATGTCCAGATGAGTCATGGGCCCACCGAGCTAAGAACAGCTCACCTCGGTGTTTCCAATCAAGGTCAAGATCTAAGTTAGTATCAACTTGAGAAATCTTAGCAGCTTGGTCTGCCTGCTGGTTATGTTGATGTTCCTCAGTAGCTCTGCTCTTAGGCATGTGTGCGTCTACGTGCCGCATCTTCACTGGAATTCTCTCCAGCCGTGCATCAATGTCCTGCCATAGATCAGCACACCAAATAGGCTTTCCTTTCCTCTGCCAATCATTCTTCTTCTAGTCCTTTAGCCAGCCCCATAGAGCATTGGCTACCATCCATGAGTCGGTGTAGAGGTAAAGGATAGGCCAATTCTCACATTCAGCCACATCAAGAGCAAGTTGAACAGCTTTTACCTCAGCAAACTGACTGGATTCTCCTTCTCCATCTCTCGCTTCAGTAACTCTTCTGGTAGGACTCCAGACTGCTGACTTCCATCTTCGCTTGTTCCCAACAAGACAACAGGAACCATCTGTGAACAAAGCATAGTTCTTTTCCTGATCAGAGAGATCACCATAGGGAGGAGCTTCCTCAGCATGAGTTATTTTCTCCTCTGGAGGTTTGGTACAGTCTGTGCCTTCCGGCCAGTTGGTGATCACCTCTACCAGACCAGGTCGGTCAAGATTACCCATTCGTGCTCGTTGGGTTATCAAAGCCATCCATTTAGACCAGGTTGCATCTGTGGCATGATGTGGTGATGAACCTTTGCCTTTGAACATCCAGTTTAGAACTGGTAGTCTAGGAGCTAAAAGCAATTGTGACTTAGTTCCAATCACTTCAGAAGCTGCTTTCACTCCTTCATAGGCTGCTAGTGTCTCTTTCTCTGTTGCGGTGTAATTTGCCTCTGAACCTCTCTAGCCACATCCCCAGAAACCAAGTGGACGACCGCTGCATGGACTACTTCTCGTTTGATCTGATCAAAGGCTGCTTGTTGTTCAGGTCCCCACTCGAAATTGTTTCTCTTACGAGTCACATTGTGCAGAGGTTTGACAATCTGACTGAAACCAGGAATGTGTAGTCTCCAAAATCCCACCACCCCTAAGAAAGATAGAGTGTCCTTCTTGTTGGTGGGAACTGCCATGTTGGAGACTTTGTTGATCACATCCTGAGGAATGTGACAGTGACCATCCTGCCACCGCACTCCCAGAAACTGAATTTCTTTGGCAGGTCCTTTGACCTTGTCTCTCTTAATGGCAAAACCTGCTTGCAGCAGAATGTCAATGATTTTGTTACCTTTCTCGAAGATTTCCTCAGCAGTTTGGCCCCACACAATGATGTCATCGATGTACTGGATGTGCTCTGGAGCTTTACCTTTCTCCAGTGCATTGTGGATGACTGAGTGACAGATGGTTGAGCTGTGCTTCCACCCCTGAGGCAAACGGTTGAACTGGTACTGGATTCCTCTCCAGGTGAATGCAAACTGAGGCCTGCACGCCTTTGCTATGGGAATAGAGAAGAAAGCATTAGCAATGTCTATGGTTGCATACCATTTAGCCTCCTTCAATTCCAGCTCGTACTGGAGTTCCAGCTCGTACTGGAGTTCCAGCATGTCCGGCACAGCTGCACTCATGGGTGGCGTCACCTCGTTGAGGGCACGAAAATCAACTGTGAGCCTCCAATCACTGTTAGGCTTGCGCACAGGCCAGATGGGACTGTTGAAAGGTGAATGAGCTTTCTCGATGACAGCCTGACTCTCCAGTTGACAAATCAGCTGATGAATGGGCAACAAAGAGTCACAGTTAGTTCTGTACTGCCTGTGGTGAAAGTTTGAGTAGCAATTGGCACTTCCAGATCCTCTATGTCATGATGTCCCACAACTGCAGATTGGAGACTCACAGTTGATTTTCGTGCCCTCAGCGAGGTGACTCCACCCATGAGCGCAGCTGTGCCGAACATGCTGGAACTCCAGTACGAGCTGGAATCGAAGGAGGCTAAATGGTATGCTCCTCTTTAGATCGCACATCTGAAGTCTCACCTTCTACTGCACATTCAACACTTTGCCCCCTTACCAAGCAGGAACCTCTCTCTGCAGCTGCTTGCTTGAGCAGATGATGAGCTTTCTGATGAGTTCACTTTGTCAGAGCAGCTTATCACCTGCCATCAATGTTTAGTATGCCTTCAGAGAATGTTTAGAAGGAAAAGTGTCATATGTTTCTTTCTAACGTTGCTGTTGAGGAAAGGTCAGTGTGGTTTAAATAGGAGTTGTGTTAGTGCAATGCTCTTATCTCCAAATGTGCTTAGTCTGAAGCAGAAAATCAATACATCTTTGACTCCCTGAAGAAGGCTTTTAATGCCTCGTGTGATGCTGTGGAGTTCATTTTGTGTGATCAGTTCATTTGTAATGGCAATTTCTTTTAGCTCTTGATGTAAAATTGTGGTGTTTTTTTTTTTTCCTCGAAGCAGGATCTGAAATGTTTGAAAATCAAAGCACAAAGCTGCCATCTCACTAGGTGCTTTCTGCATCCTGTGCTCCTGTCATTTCGGTGCATCCAGAGAATGATGTTTCTAGTAATTTTTTTCCTCTTCCCCATGAGTAGGTAGCATTTCTCTGAGACACAGGTGTTTTGCCTGGCCTGTATCAGGAACAGTGTGGCCAGTAGGACAAGGGAGGTTATTCTTCCCCTGTACTGAACACTGTTCAGGCCACACCTTGAGTCCTGTGTCAAATTCTGGGCCACTCAATTCAAGAGAGATGTTGAGGTGCTGGAACGTGTCCAGAGAAGGGCAACGAAGCTGGTGAGGGGCCTGGAGCACAGCCCTGTGAGGAGGGGCTGAGGGAGCTGGGATTGTTTAGCCTGGAGAAGAGGAGGCTGAGGGGGGACCTCATTGCTGTCTACAGCTACCTGAAGGGAGGCTGTAGCCAGGTGGGGGTTGGTCTCTTCTGCCAGGCAACCAGCAATAGAACAAGGGGACACAGTCTCAGGTTGTGCTGGGAGAGGTCTAGGCTGGATGCTAGGAGGAAGTTCCTCCCAGAGAGAGTGATTGGCATTGGAATGGGCTGCCCAGGGAGGTGGTGGAGTTGCCATCCCTGGAGGTGTTCAAGAAAAGTCTGGGTGAGGCACTTAGTGCCATGGTCTAGTTGACTGCCTAGGGCTGGTGCTAGGTTGAACTGGATGATCTTGGAGGTCTCTTCCAACCTGGTTGATTCTATGGTTCTCTATTGGTAACTACTGCAGTTGTGATAGGTCTTTTAAAGGCCTGTAAGCATCATTCTGAGCTAGTTCTTGTACCTTGTTCCATGCTCAAGTATTGTAAAACATCACAGCAGATATAAATCAGTATGTGTGTGTGTGTGTTTCTTTTTCTTTGCTTTACAGATTACTTGATTTTCTAATTAATAGTACTTTTGCCTGCAGATCTGTGTTTGAGTACAGAATTTAATGAGCTAGCTTGTGTTTGAACAGCCTCTCCTTTTATGGTGTGCCTTAGCTTTAGCATGCAGAGTAATCACATTGTAGGTACACATTAACAAGTACTGGGAAGGTGAGACTTATTTTATCTGGAAATTTACATCATTTCATTCAAAATGCTGAGGACTTCTGGAGCGGTGTAGGGCACTACTGACAGCCAGTCTTCCTCTCATGTGCTGTTTTTGTTTTGGTTAGGTTGGGAAAAAAGTCTTCAGAGCTTACATGGTGGATAGGGTTGCCATAGTTCTCTTCTGCAGGGTGCCAAAACTTGTTACCTCATTGGTAGCTGTAGAAAGAGGTTTACTGTAGTCACATTCCTGAACCTGTCTTGACCTGGGGTGGTTCAGACCTAGTATCATAGAATGACAGAATTGTCAGGGTTGAAAGGTACCTCCAAAGGTCATCCACTTCCAACTCCCCTGCCATGGGCAGGGACACCTCACACTAGATCAAGTTGCTCAGTGCCACATCCAGCCTAGCCTTAAAGACTTCCAGGGATTGGGCTTCCACCACTTCCCTGGGCAACCTGTTCCAGTTTCTCACCACTCTCATGGTGAACATCCTAACATCCTACCTGAATCTACCCACTTCCAATTTTGCTCCATTCCCTCCAGTCCTATCACTACCCAACACCCTGAAAAGTTCCTGACCAGCTTTCCTGTAGTCCCCTCAGATACTGGAAGGCTCCAATAAGGTCTCCTCAGAGCCTTCTCTTTTCCAGTCCTAACAACCCTAACTCTTTCAGCCTGTCCCCATAGGAGAGGTGCTCTAGCCCTGACTTGCAGAAATAATAGCCTGAGGTTTGATGAAAATTTTGCATGCTTTATTTTTCATAGATGTATCCTCTGGGCTTGTTTTAATCCTTGTAGATTTGTGCACTGCCTTAAAGGAACTGCTAAAATCAGGCATCTGTTAAGTAGCACAAGGTCAGCATGAAGCTATGCAAGGATAATAGCTAAGATACAGTTCTTCAAATGACTTGAGGAGACTCATCTAAGCAGTCCTTTCTAAAGGGCAGATAGACCTTTATTTTTTTACCTCTAACCCTTCTTCTCTCCATGCCTCCCCAAACACACTGCACATTCCTACTCTGCTTAAGGTGATTGTGAGACTGCCTGTATACCTTTGAATTTTATTCCTCTAAAGGTGCTTATTTGAAGGGACCACTCTTGAAAGCTCCCCACTAAACCTCATGTCTAGGTTTGTAGGAGTTTTCTCCAGGAGCAACTGGAGAAAACCCTGGGCAAAAAAACATCTCTTATTTTGCTTTGGGTTTCTGCTCCTTGGTCTTGCAACTATCAGTTGCTTCCAACTTTTTCTAGGGTTTCAGCTGTATGGAGTCTTTGGAGGTACAGAAAGGGTCATGTGGTGCAGCATGAGTTGCTCTCTTCATTGTTTTCTGGTCCAAAGAACTCCAAAGACTGCTGGGATTTAGCATTTTCTCAAAAAAACCCACAAACCTCTGTGGTTGTGTTGCTGGAAATGTTATTTGTGGATGTGAACTGGCAGAAGCTGAGTGTGAAAGTGTAGATGCAGAGTGATGGCAGTTTGATGTGACCAGAGCTTTGGTGTGATGTCTGAGTGCCTGTGTTCACATGGCCATATCCTCTGCAAAGCAACTACAGGGCAAGGACTCAGCTATTTAGAGAACTCTGTAAGCGTGGGCATGGCTCCAGGTACTCTATGCAAGGGGAGTTTTGGAAACGTTCCCTCTGGGGAGTTGGACTTGATCTCCAGAGGTCCCTTCCAACCCGTAGCATCCTGTGATCCATATGATGGGCGTGAAGAAAGGGAATTGGTAATGCTCCAAGACATTAATGTAGTTTTAATATATATTTGTCTCCTGACCTACTGCTCTCCCAAACTAAAATTAACAGCCTGACCTTCTACTAGTGTTTGATGGGAATCTATCCCTACAGGTTTTCCATTTTCCATCTTCGTTACAGCTGAAGGCACAAAGGAGATTCCAAATTAGTCCAATGCCTTATGTAACTGGGCACTGCTTTCTGGGAAATAACTGTTTGGTTTTCTTTTTGTAATGTTTCCAGGGATTTTCTTCCACGAGGTTCTGGAATTGTAACAAGACGACCACTGGTCTTGCAACTCATCACTGCCAAAACAGGTAACCTCTTTCTCTTTTTGGTTCAATGCTTGGACAAGGTGCTGATGTGCTTTACCAGAAGGAAAAAAAAAATCTAGGGTAACTGAAATGATGGGCAGAAAGGTGCAACTAAACTCTCTAGAGCTTTTAAAGGCCTGCTGCTTCAAAGCTGTATGCTTAGGTTCAGCTAATCTCATTTTCCTTCTGTAAATGTAATCCAAAATCAAACTTGAAGCAGTTAAAGAAACTTAAATACATACAAAGTATTTTTGATATTAGTTTTGGTTTATTCATTTCTTGATGAGCTTTACAGTTACAGAATTGTAGAATGGTCTGGTTTGGAAAGGACATCCAAAGGTCGTCTAGTCCAACCCCTCTGCACTCAGCAGGGGCATCCTCAACTAGATCAGGTTGCCCAGAGACCTGTCAAGCCTTACCTTGAATATCTTCAGGGATGGGGCCTCAACCACCTCCCTGGGCTTCCTGTTCCAATGTTCCACCATTCCACTACCTTCATAGTAAAGAACCTGTTCCTAACATCTGATCTAAATCTGCTCTTCCCTAGTTTGAAGCCATTTCCCCTTGTCCTGTCACCACAGACCTTTGTAAACAGTCTCTCTCCATCCTTCTGTGGGCCCCTTTAGGTACTGCTGTTAGGTCTCCCCAGAGCCTCCTCTTCTCCAGGCCAAACAACCCCACCTCCCTCATCCTGTCCTTGTAGCAGAGGTGCTGCAACCCCCTGATCATTTTTGTGGTCCTTCTCTGGACCAGTTGTATCAGTTAACACACCAAACCTCCCATACTTCTACCTTTAACATCTGCTCCAGTGCACACAGATTTTGTTCTGCACAGCTTGTTTTTATGACTTGTCTTTTTTGTTTGAACTCACTGCACTAAGTAGAGCAGAAGGCAGACTGTGGGAGAACAAGGCTTCTGTGCATTATCTGGTCAAAGATGTAAGAATACAGTATGTGTATATCTCTGAGCTATGTGACATGTTGAGAGCTTTCATCAGAATCACAGAAAATACCTTGTTGAAAGCAATCTGAAAGCTCATTCAGTCCAATCTTTGACCCAGCACTGAAGGGTCAACACTAAACTATCTCCCTTAGCACCAGGTCTACAGGCAGCTTGAACACCTCCAGGAGTGGTGACTCCACCAGTGCCCTGGGCAGACCATTCCAAAGTTTGATAACCCTTTCAGAGAAGAAATATTGCCTAGCATCCAGCCTGAACCTCCCCTGATGCAACTTCAAACCATTTCCTCTAGTCCTGTGGCTTGCCACCAAGGGGAAGAGGCTGCCCTCTCCTTGCTCAATCTTCCCTTCAGGTAGTCATAGAGAGCAGCCTCTTCTCCAGGCTGAACAAACCCACTCCCTCAGATGCTTCTTGCAGGTCATTTAAATTCACTACTCTGCTAGCTAGAATGTTTTGGTGAGAAGGACTAGATTACAGGCTGTGAAAGGGAAACAGAGTGATGTCTACTTCACTCATAGGCTTGCTGAGATGTGTAAGAACAAGAAGCCAAACATAGAAAAGGCACTACTGCTTCTTCTGCTGGGGAGCTCAGAGCTGCATTTCTCTCTCCAGCCTTTCTGCCATTTCTGATTAATCAGCTTTGCTTCCTAACCCCCTGTCTGAACCTCCGTTCTTCCTTGGGACTGGGGTAAGGTTGAGAGGGGTGGCAGAAGGTGAAGGGGTGGTTGGGAACCCCTCCTGGGGACTCAGGTTTCTGAGAGGGCTGTTGTGTTTTGGTATTACCTTTTACCTTGTGTATTTCTGTATATATCTGTATATACTGTAAATATCTGCTGTAAATAGAAGCTTCATTCAAATTTCCAGAGCTGGCTGAGTCTAGTCTGGGTGATTTCCAAGGGGGGGGGGGGGGGGGGGGGGGGGCGAGGAACACCCAAACCATCACAACTACTTTATACTCTTCCAACAGGCACTTAATCTGCTGTCATGAGCTCAGCTCCCTAACATGTATAAAAGCAGCTACAGTTTCCCACTTTTCAATATTTTGGGGCAGTTTTCTGCTTCTAAACCAATGTTAGCAACCAAATCACTGGTCTGCTTTTGGCTTCTGTTTAAAATAGTAAAAAGAAATGAACTAATATCCAAACCAGGATTTAAAAATACAAAGTACTCTTCAAATTATCGAACAGGGTGAAACTGGGGAAGGAATGAAATTGAAGTTGTCTGTAGAACTCCAGGCTGTGCATCAATGTGAGGTGTGATGAAGTTGCTGTGTGCAATTTTTTTTCCCCTAAAAGGCCTTTTTGTTTTTTTCAGCAGGAAGGTAGGCTTTGGCCTGCTTAGGCTCTGGGTTTCTTTTTGTTCTTTTATATATTTTTTCCTCTCTTTTCTCTGAATTACTGTTTTTAAAGCACATTGATACTTTCAATGCCTCTATGAAATTTTCAATAGTATTTATATGAGTGCGAGGAATAGAAAAGGGAAAAAAATGGAATCCAGCATTTCTGTATGCTCAGCTTAGAAACTTAAGGTTTTTCAAGTGTGTAATACATATAAAAACACTATGAGCATATTAAAAGGTGAAATGTCTTGTAATTGGTAATATGACCAGTTGCCATTTGTGCATCTCTGGCTTTTGATCTCTGAATCATAGAATCCTAGAATCAACCAGTTTAGAAGAGACCTCCAAGATCATCCAGTCCAACCTAGCACCCAGCCCTTTCCAGTCAACTAGACCATGGCACTAAGTGCCTCATCCAGGCTTTGTTTGAAGACCTCAAGGGACGGTGCCTCCACCACCTCCCTGGGCAGCCCATTCCAATGCCAATCACTCCCTCTGGCAACAACTTCCTCTTAACATCCAGCCTAGACCTACCGTGTCACAACTTGAGACTATGTCCCCTTGTTCTATTGCTGGTTGCCTGGGAGAAGAGACCAACCCCCACCTGGCTACAATGCCCCTTCAGGTAGTTGTAGACAGCAGTGAGGTCACCCCTGAGCCTCCTCTTCTCCAGGCTAAACAACCCCAGCTCCCTCAGCCTCTCCTCATTGGGTTTGTGTTCCAGGCCCTTCACCAGCCTTGTTGCCCTTCTCTGGACACGTTCCAGCACCTCAACATCTCTCTTGAATTGAGGAGCCCAGAACTGGACACAGCACTCAAGGTGTGGCCTGACCAGTGCTGAGTACAGGGGCAGAATAACCTCCTTTGTCCTACTGGCCACACTGTTCCTGATGCAGGCCAGGATGCCATTGGCTCTCCTGTCCACCTGGGCACACTGCTGGCTCATCTTCAGCTACTATCTACCAGCACCCCCAGGTCCCTTTCTGCCTGGCTGCTCTCCAGCCACTCAGTCGCTAGACTGTAGTGCTGCTTGGGGTTGTTGTGGCCAAAGTGCAGAACCCTGCACTTGGCCTTGTTAAATCTCATCCCATTGGCCTCTGCCCACCCATCCAGCCTGTCCAGGTCCCTCTGCAGGGCTCTTCTGCCTTGCAACAGATCAACACCTGCTCCCAGCTTGGTGTCATCTGCAAAATAAAGATATTGAACAGGACTGGGCCCAGCACTGATCCTTGGGGAACACCACTAGTGACAGCTGCCAACTGGATGTGGCACCATTCACCACCACTCTCTGGGCTCATGAACAAGGCCTAGGTGTGGAGAATCTTCATCCAATTTTCCCAGTTCCACCTAAGAAAAGGAGAAAGAAAAGAATCAAGCTTAATTCTAGCATTCTTAATTAAGTGGTTAAAAATTCAGGGACATAGGAGTCAATAAGTAAGCTCTTAGATTCTGACCTTAAGTGGTTAAATATTTATTCTTAGACAACCATCCTAAGCTCACTTTAACAGCTCTGTATTGCTCTGTTTTGTTCACCCATTTTTCACCCTTGGTTAAGGGGCTTCTCCCTCTCTGGGATTTTCCCCAGGAATGCACTCACACAGTAGGTTTTCACAGAGCTGCCTTCTAAGCTGAAAAAGTATTTCTTCGTTACAAGTTAAATAACAACCCAGAAACTTTAAAGAGTTAGGGAGAACTGAGCTTCAGGCTAATTTTGTGTTTCCTGGATGTCAAGGCACGTTTCTCCCTTTGGGAAATGCTGTCCATTTCTTGTTTGGGCTTAGATGCCATGACCTTGAAAACGCAACCGTTAATTATGTTGTTACTTTGTTTAAACTTTGTTCTGCTGTTGTTTTTGATGGTGAAATTCCAAATAACTTTTATCTCTTAGGCCACCTTTTTCTCTCTGAACTAATTTTAAAAAAAGAAAATGAAGAAAATTGCTTAGAGAATGCAGAGTGTTCTTTTACAGGAAGCAAATGCTAGACTGATTTTTATCAAGTCTATAATTATCTAAAATGTTATAAAAAGGAATTAAAGAGCTGGGACCAGACTTGTTCAACATCTTTGTTGGTGGTATGAACAGTGGCACTGAGGGCACTCTCAGCAAGTTTGATGATGACACCAAGCTGTGTAGTGCAGCAGCTGGAGGGCAGGGATCCATCCAGAGGGACCTGGAGAGGCTGGAGAGCTGGGCACAAGCAAACCTCATGAGGTTCGCCAAGACCAAGTGCAAAGTCCTGCATCTGGATCGAGGCAATCCCAAGCACAAATCCAGGCTGGGCAGTGTATGACTGGAGAGCAGCCCTGAGGAGAGGGACTTAGGGGTGCTGGTGGATGAGAAGCTCAACAGGAGCCAGCAGTGTGCACTTGCAGCCCAGAGGGCCAAGCAGATCCTGGACTGCATCAGGAGAAGTGTGGCCAGCAGGGCGAGGGAGGTGATTCTCCTCCTCTGCTCTGCTCTGGTGAGACCCCACCTGCATCCAGTTCTAGAGCCCCTATTACAAGAGGGATGTGGAAATGCTGGAGCATGTCCAGAAAAGGGCCACTGGGATGATCAGAGGGCTGGAGCAGCTCTGCTGTGAGGACAGACTGAAAGAGTTGGGGATGTTCAGTCTGGAGAAGAGGAGGCTCCCAGGTGACCTTCTTGTGGCCTTTCAGTACCTGAAGGGGGCCTACAAAAAAGCTGGGGAGGGACTTTTCAGGCTATCAGGGAGTAACAGGACTAGGGGGAATGGAGCAAAGCTGGAGGTGAGTAGGTTGAGACTGGATATGAAGAGGAAGTTCTTTGCCATGAGAGTGGTGAGAGCCTGGAATGGGTTGCCCAGGGAGGTGGTTGAGGCCCCATCCTTAGAGGTGTTTAAGGCCAGGCTGGATGGGGCTCTGGGCAGCCTGATCTAGGGTAGGGGGTCCCTTCCCATAGCAGGGGGGTTGGAACTAGATGATCCTTGTGGTCCCTTACAAGCCTGACTGATTCTGTGAGTCTATGAACTGTATCAGGTTCTTGCTGCTGTAGGAAGGTTAATTGATTTCTAATCCCAGGATTTTTCCTATCTCTCTTAAGAGTACCTATTCTTATAGTATTCCTTGGGATACTCTAAGATACTAAACTTTTTACTTGGGCATGCAGAGATGACTGCAAGATATTTTAACAGCATTTTGGAACTGGCTGGGAATCCTTTTTGGAATGTGAATTTGAGTGGCAGAGGAGGTTAAACTACATTTAACTTTTGAGTCACTGCACTGAGGGACAAAGATTGGCAGCTGAGGCATTTATGCACACACAAGTAAGAAGAAACTTTGACCACCCATTGTGAAGGTTGGAGATGTCACAGAAGGGTACAGCAGGATTTGGTGGTAAAGAGTTATCAGTGGCCCTCCAGAATCTGAAAGATATGACACATCTAGGTGAGATGGTTTGGGTGTTGCCTGCCCCCCCCCCACTTTAGAAATCATCCAGACTAGACTCAGCCAGCTCTGGAAATTTGAATGAAGCTTCTATTTACAGCTTAGCACAATATACAAGCAGATATTTACAGTATATACAGCTATAGGCAGAAATATACAAGGTAAAAAGGTAATACAGAAACACAACAGCCCTCCCAGAAACCTGAGTCCCCAGGAGGGGCTCCCAACTGCCCTTTCACCTTCCCCCCCCATACTCCAGTCTCAAGGAAGAATGGAGGTTCAGCCAGGGGGTTAGGAAGCAAAGTGGATTAATCGGAGACGTGGCAGAGAGGCTAGAGAGAAATGCAGCTAAGGCAATGCCCCAAGAAGAAGAAGTGCCTTATCTATGTTTGGATTCTTCTTATACCTCTCAGCAAGCCTATGAGTGAAGTAGACATCACCCTTGTTTTCCTTTCACAGCCTGTAATCTAGTTTTTCTCACCAGAACATTCTAGCTTCAAACTAGTACAGTCCACCTCTGTCTATTTCACTCAGAGTATTGCTGAGAACTATCTGATCTAATCTAAAACAATATTTACAGTAATGAACATCACAAGTTCAGTTCACACTTCATTCGGGCTATCTCAGACTAGCACACTAGGTGAGGACCTGTTACTCCTGTGAATATGCACAGAGTCACAGAACCTTAGAGGTTGGAGGGTACCTCCAGAAATCGAGTCCAAACCCCTGCCAAGGCAGGATCACCCAGGGTAGTCCACATAGGAATGCATCCAGGTGAGTTTTGAAAGTCTCCAGAGAAGGAGACTCCACAACCTCTCAGGCAGCCTGTTCCAGTGCTTTGTCACCCTCCCTGTAAAGAAGTTTCTCCTCATGTTGAGGTGAAACCTTCTATGTTCCAGTTTACAGCCATTGCTCCTTATTGCTGCTGACCACCAAAAGGACATTGGCCCCATCCACTTGATACCCACCCCTCAGATAGTTATACACATTGATAAGATCTCCTCTCAGTCCTCTTTTCTCCAGACTGCACAGTCCCAGGTCTCTCAGTCTCTCTCCGTAGGGGAGATGCTTAAGTCCCCCACTCATCCTCGTGGCTCACTGCTGGACTCTTTCCAGCAGGTGTCTGTCACTCTTGAACTGGGAAGCCCAAAATGCTACAAGCAAACAATTCAGTACTAAGAAACTGATCTCACTGTCTTGGTTTTGAGTGGACAGAAGCTCTCTTGCCTCTTCCAAAAGGGGTAAAAGGAAAACATTCCACTCTGGATTGGGTAGAATTGGAAATTTAAAGTTGATGTGCTCTTGGTAGCTACCTGAAACAGTACTAAACACACAAAATACACTAAATCCATACTACATCTTGGCCATAGTGATCCAAAACCCTCCTTAGGTCAAAGTTTTGCTACCACCTTCATCCAAACCAGCCCAAAACTTCAGGCCTAAAGTGCCTGCCCACCCCCACCCCATGCCTCTCTACTCATACCAAACCCGAGTGACACAGCTAAAGTTCAGCTTGGCAGCTCCAGGCCCTAATTGATGGCATTGGCAAGGCCAAACCAGGCCTCATTCCCCTGAACTAAAGCTCAGGGAGCATCATCGGGAAGGGTAGAGAGAGAGGGAAAGGGCAGACACTGACTCTGCAGCCAATTTTATAGGGATTCAGGACTTGTGGGAATGAAATAGCTAAAAGATTACATTTCTGGTCCACCTCCTGGACCTATCTGGTCCTCCTGGAGGACTTCAACTATGTGGTTCTTAAAGGCACCCAGCCTCAAACCACAGCACACAGAGTGTAATGTTTGGGTTTTTTCCCAGAGTTTTGTTTACTTCCTCTCTTTAAAAAATGCTCTGTAATTAGCTCAAAGCTTTTCTCTAGTGCCCTGTGTTAAGGAGGGTTTTGAATCTGGGTTTGGGGTGAAATGCAATTAGGCTGATGTCAAAGTTATTAAACAATGTATTAATGTATATGTGGTGGAGGGCCACTTAGACCCAAAGGGCTGTGTTTACAAATCTATTCTTGCCCGGACATGTTGTCCCCCCGAAAGATGTTGTCCTGCCCAAACTTGGGGAAAACAAGTTAAGGGGGACAAAGGAGCACCATAAGCCTGGTGCCTTCGAGTCTGGCCTGCCTGCTTGCAAGGCTGAAGTAAACACATTATGTAAGCTCAAGCACCTAGGGTGGGGATCCACCTGAGCCCCCTCCATATTTGGGGGTATCGGACCAGTGGATTTCACCTTATTTGGCACGTTTTGGCCTGCTGCCAGACTCTTATTGGACGGAATTGTGGACAAGGACCATCAATCTCGGGCTCATATCTCATAAAAGGGACAATTCAGTGTTCCTGCCACCCTCCTCCACTCGCTGCTCCTAGCCACTTTGCCGCTTCTGGGACCATCACTGCTGCATGATTCTGACCCACGGCGCTTCGCACCGGCCCAGGGAAATTATCACAGTATCACACACAGTATCACAGTATCATCAGGGTTGGAAGAGACCTCACAGATCATCAAGTCCAACCCTTTACCACAGAGCTCAAGGCTAGACCATGGCACCAAGTGCCACGTCCAACCTTGCCTTGAACTGCCCCAGGGACGGCGACTCCACCACCTCCCCGGGCAGCCCATTCCAGTGTCCAATGACTCTCTCAGTGAAGAACTTTCTCCTCACCTCGAGCCTAAATCTCCCCTGGCATGGCTTGAGGCTGTGTCCTCTCGTTCTGGTGCTGGCCACCTGAGAGAAGACAGCAACCTCCCCCTGGCCACAACCACGCCTCAGGTAGTTGTAGACAGCAATAAGGTCACCCCTGAGCCTCCTCTTCTCCAGGCTAAACAATCCCAGCTCCCTCAGCCTCTCCTCATAGGGCTGTGCTCAAGGCCTCTCACCAGCCTCGTTGCCCTTCTCTCGACACGCTCAAGCACCTCAACGTCCCTTCTAAACTGGGGGGCTCCTGGCCAGCTGCCGCTCCAGCCCGTCATTCCCAGCTCAATCGTGCCCGAGGAGCCCCTCAGACAGCGCGCCCCAATAACACCTGAACTGAACTATCCAAACCCACGAGGGTCAACAGCGTGGCTTTGCCACACATATTTGGGATCACCGAGACTGTGACTCCAGCCAGTGAGTAACTGAGCAAACTCGATTTAAGCAGCATAGACTTTCAGACTTTACCCGTGGCACGTTTATGCCGCAAGACTCTCTATCCAAACCTTTCCAAACCTCTACTAAATTCCTGATTCCTGCTGTAAATAGACATTCTGTAAAAGAATTTCACAACTGCAGACAAAGAACTTGTGTAGGTTAGCTGTATATAAGTTTGGGGAAAGGGGGGGGGGAGTTCCTTGTATACATAATATTAAATTATTTAAACCTTTTTAAATTCGGCCTCATATTTAGTTCCCCAAAACCCAAACAAACCCCCTTCACAACAATATACAGAGAAAACTTCTCCAAACTTATTTACAACTCACCCACACAAATTCTGTGATGCAGGTGGTAGAACTGTTTTTGCAGAATGTCTTTGTATATACAGTCAAATTAAATCTTTAGAAACGTTTCTAGCTAGAGAGACTTGCAGCACAAACTGCCGCTGGAAGGTTAAGCATAAACCTTTACGAACTTGAGTAAAGAGAGTTCGGGTACTCACTGGTCTAAAGTCTCAATATTTGCACTCCAAAAGCATGAACAGGAAAACAGATGTAGTGCAAGCCAGGTGGTGGACTTCACGTGGTAATGATGCGATGTGGCTTTGCTGCTTGTTCGGTCCAAATTGAGCACGCCGTCTGAGAACGGTTCACGGGCACGAGAGGGGTCTTCTGTGCTCTCAGGAAGTCATCGGGTGGTCGGCAGCCACCTGGGCAAAGCAGGGTCCAGGCCTGCGGGCTGGAGCAGTCCGAGTGAGTGCTGTGTATAGCAAGGAGGCAGCCCTTGGGCTGGCACAGCAGGCTGGCCAGGAACACATAGTTCAGTTGTTCCCTGGATCGATGCGAAGTGTGGTGGCACAGAGAAGCATGTAAAGCGAAGGGGTAGTGAACAAAACTAAAGCAGCAGCAGGCAGCAAACAAGCAGGGAGAGGTGAGCATCTTGTTTACCTGTATGCCCCTATTTATCAGATGTGGGCCGAGATTAATGGTCCTTTAGCCATGACATCATCCTGTCAGTTTTTGGCAGTCAGCCGAAACATACCAAATTAGGCAGGGTCCACGGGCCTGGCTCCCCCAGATATGGGCAGAGCACTAGCCTTGCACCCAGTAGGCCATAAGCTAGGCATGTGGTGTCGTGGAGGGCCTGTAGGCCCGAAAAGAGGCCTTTGCCTGGACATGTCTTTCTGCCAGGACCCCTGGTTGTAAACAGTTGTGCAAGCCACACACACCCAACTTGTGTCTCCCTGGGGTAAATCCATGTGATCCCCGTATTTGGGAAAGTCCAGGCAAGAGCTTCTGCCTATTATGGTAAGGTTTGGCCTATTGCCAACCTGATTGGTCATTCTAGTGGCCAGAGAGGCCATTAATCTCGGCCCACATTCAATAAATAGGAGTGCACAGGTAAACAACGTGCTCAGCTTGGAACCCATTGCAGCACTTAGCTCAGCTCTGACCCTCACTTGCATGGCTCAGCTGCTCAGACCCCCATGCTCAGATGCCATTGCATAGCTCCGATGCTCAGAGGCTCAGACCCTTGTGCTCTGATCCTCAATCGCAGCTTACCTGCCTGTGTACCTTTCTTGCAGAGCTCATTTAAGCCTGCACATATATATATATATATATATATAAGGAGCCTATAGCCTTCTAAGCCAGCTGTGCACATCTGCACACTATTATTATCAGGACCAAATCCTGCATTGCCTTTACCTACGGAGCTGAGACTCCCAGCAGCCGCGCACACTTTGCATGCCCGCTGCCTATCATTGCCTGGTAAAAGCCACCTCCACTGAGATAGTCTCTTCCAACCCTGATGATACTGTGATACTGTGATAACCAGGAAGCAGACTCTGGATTGTCTGCACACACACACAGCCTGCTAGCCATGAACATCCGTGCCAGAGACAGCATGATGTTCTTCTCCTGCTCCTGAAGTCCTGCCAGCTGATAAGTCCTGGATGCAGCATCCAGAAGAAGCCAGCAGCACCAAAGGCAGAGATCGTCCCTCGCCAGGAGAAAAGGTTAGGGAAAACCTATTCCTCACGAACTGGGAAGATTTATCCTCTCCCTTCAAGCCGGGAAGATTCCAGCCTCCAAGTCCGTGGGTAGAGATCACCTGAAGTCTGGACACTAGGCACAGGCTGTGACACAGCCCCGGAGGGTGATTAATAATTAATAAGAATTGTGAGTAAAAACTTTAATACCTCTGTAAATATAAGTTGCCTCTGCTGTAGAGCAGAAAGAGTTTCAGCCGGCTCTGCTGGGCAAATAACATAAAGATCCCAAACGGCATTAAGCCACGGGGAAAACTCCTCTCTCTGTTTATAGTTTGAATGTTTGCTAGTTAATTAACAAATTCCCTGTACATATTCTATCCTAAATTGTTTTCATAACCAGGTACCGAACTGAATATTAATGCACAGTGGTTTGGGGTGGCGAGAGTTCAGAATATTGAATTTAATAAATCTATATTTTTATATAAAATTGTATTGCCCCAACTAATTTCTCTCCTCTGCCAAATAGGCGTAGGCACTGAGAACTCCCCCTTTGCAACACGTGGGTGTACACAATAGCATTACGCAACCTGGGCAAGCCAGACTTTATGGCGCCAGGTCTATCGTGTCCCTTTGTGTCCATTTGATAGGTAAACATGTCCAGGCAATGCAGAACATGTATAAGCCTATTTTGGGCCTATGGGTCCTCCACGACAGCCTGCTGACCTCCTTTAATCACAAAGACATTTTAATGGGAACAGTGCAATTCCTATGTGGCTTGACGCCGTTTGCGCTTCCACGTCCAGGTGGATGCAGTCTGCTGAAATCTCAAAGGCAGAGGTTTTTATTAAATATTGGAACTGACAAGTCAGTCTCTAGTAGTATTTGATTTTCATCTGAGTTTGATAGTGTGAGGTATACCTAGTGGCATAACGCAAGTCAAAATGTGGACGTCAAAAATAGTTTACAGTTCTCTGAAGGACTCTGCCTTGTTCTTGACTATCCTACTTTGAATCTCCTTTGGGACTGCTTAGCTGCATTTCAAATGAAATAGTGAATTTGGCCTGTATTCAGTAAATTACTGTACTGGTTAGAAGAGAGTCATTGAAAAAAAAAGACAAGCCTGAATCTCCATCTTTTAAGTATTCTGATGCACTAAAGTGGCTTTCTTCTTACAATGAGAGGCTGAGAAAAATAGTTCATTGGCACTCCTGTAGGGAGGGTCACAATTTTTCATTCTTACTCTTCATCTTGTTTTCAGTTTGACTGCTCCTGCTCTTTTAAAGAAAAGTTGTTTAGATGATACCTTACTGGAAGAGAGAATTGAACCAAATGAGCCTGCAGTCTTTGTTCTGTAATAGACAGACTTCATTTCTAGGACAGCAGCCTTGTTCCCCACTTAGAAGCCACCACTGAACAAAAGTTCACATCTGTCATCA
This sequence comes from Pogoniulus pusillus, assembly GCF_015220805.1. NCBI lineage: Eukaryota > Metazoa > Chordata > Aves > Piciformes > Lybiidae > Pogoniulus > Pogoniulus pusillus. The sequence goes on along the minus strand of NC_087271.1, from coordinate 12,402,461 downwards.
AACCTGCTAAGCATCCCAAGAGCAGCTTCGTATTCATTTCTCTGGTCACTGCATTTGGCCCTGGGCAATTCCACAGCGCTGAGAATGTCTAGTGTCACACAGTTACAGAACTGTCAGGCTTGGAAGGGACCTCAGGGATCATCTAGTTCCAACCCCGCCCCTGCATGGACAGGGACATCTCACACTAGATCAGGTTGCTCATCCAGCCTGACCTGAAAGACCTCCAGGGATGGGGCTTCCACCACCTCCATGGGCAACTTGTTCCAGTGTCTCACCACCCTCATGGTGAGGAACTTCTTTCTAATGTCTAACCTAAATCTCCCCTCCTCTAGCTTGGATTCTTTTCCCTCTACTCCTATCACTACCTGCCACCATAAAAAGTCCCTCACCAGCTTTCTTGTAGCCCACTTCAGATACTGGAAGGCCCCAATAAGGTCTCCTCAGAGCCTTCTCTTCTCCAAACTGAAATCAAAGAAGACAAAGCTTTTTCTAGTCTGTGAAGGAGCTCAGAGTAGAGAATGCTTCTGAAGAAAATAGTCCCACTTGGGAAGATGCAATTTGGCTGGGTGCTGCTGTCTGTCTGTCCGTTGGTGAACTTTAGGTTTTACAGGGCAGATGCAATAGCTGTGGTGAATCACCTTAGCTGTTCAGAGGATGTACATGGGAAGAGTTTCACCTGCTTTTTGCCTGGGTGAGCAGTTGGGTGTGAGGACAGTTTATTTTGTGGGAGCCTGGTGTTTGACTTCAGGCAAAAGACTTGCTGACTCTTTCAGTGTTTGCTGCTGCATAAGATACGAGCAGCTCATTCTTTCTGACCAAACAACATTTGTTTTAAACACTGAGCTGTTGTGATACTTGAATGTAAAGTGCTGATCTCTCGCTTTCTTACCTGTGATTTCTTTTTTGGCGGAGAAATTCATTGTGTGTTCTGTTGCTGTGGTTTTAGAAGGATTTTTGCCCCCTCTGTGTCCTTAAAGATGTAAGTGTTGGCACACAGCTGACATGGGACAAGGATTTTAAGGCTGCATTAAATGTTCAGTAGTCATGGAGCAACATGAGTGCATCCTGCGTTAGGTAGCTTAGTCCCTTTTCAACTCTTCTCTCCACCAGTTTAGCCAGTAAGTGTGGTAACCTCTAGTGATTTGTCATGTTGAATCATAGAATGGTCTGGGTTGGAAGGGACCTTTGAAGGTCATCCAGTCCAACCCCCTCTGCAGTCAGCAGGGACATCCTCAACTAAATCAGGCTGCCCAGAGACCTGTCAAGCTTCACTTGGCATATCTCCAGGGATGGGGTCCCAACCACCTCCTTGGGCAACCTGTTCCAGTGTTCCACCATTCCACCACCTTCATAGTAAAGAACCTGTTCCTAACATCCGATCTAAATCTGCTCTTCTCTAGTTAGAAGCCATTTCCCCTTGTCCTGTCACCACAGACCTTTGTAAACAGTCTCTCTCCAGCCTTCAGGTACTGGAAGGCTGCTATTAGGTCTTCCCAGAGCCTCCTCTTCTCCAGGCTGATGTGTTACCAGAATTCCTTAAAGTAGGGCTGGTGAGTTGTGGGGCTTTCTTCTTTTTGTGTTGGTATGCCTTCATTTATGTGTTAAAACCTATTTCTTCAACATGTCATATGTTTGTTTTGCAACTTTTAGTATCCGTCCTAGCTTGTTGATTCTTTGGTCAGTAAGATTAAATGCTGTTTGTAGGAGTTAATAAATACTTTAAATGGTGCTACTCTGGGAAGGTAATGACTTGAAACACCTGAGAAGGTCTCAAGAGATGTTTTTTTTGTTTGGTTGGTTTGCTGATTGGTGTTTCTGTTGCCACGCATTCTCTGTGAGCTTAAGCAATCTGCTTCTCCTCTTGCTGTGCTTTCTCACAGAACCACAGAATTTCTTATATTGGAAAAGACCTTCAGGATCATCAAGACCAATCATTAGTTTCACACTGACAAGTCCTTGACTAAACCAAATCCCTCAGCACAACATCAAGTCACTATGAATCACTATGGTTGGAAAGGACCACCAGGATCATCCAGTCCAACCTTCACCCCAGCATCCTTCATCACTAGACCATAGCCTCAAGCACCACATCCCCTCTCCTTTTAAACACCTCCAGGGATGGTGACTCCAGCACCTCCCTGGGCAGCCTGTTCCAGTGCCTGACCACCTGCTCAGTAAAGAACTTCCTCCCAACATCCATCCTAAACCTCCCCTGATGCAACTTGAGGCCATTTCCTCTTGTCCTAGCATTAGTAATTTTGGAGAAGAGAATTCTCCTGCCTGTGGGAGTGAAGTAATCATCTTGGTTTCTTGAGACTGGGTAGTATGTTTTTTAGACAGCAATGACAATAAAAAACATACTTAGGTTTTGGATGAAGCCTTCTGTAGGTCTTCTGTATGTTAAAAATACACAGCCTACTATAAATTCTGTTGTTTCTGAAAATATCTTGGCTCCAGGAATTTTTTCCCCACTCATTATGTTTCCTCATGTTATTTTTGCAGGAATTTCAGATTTCCCCCCATGGTCTTGCATTAGTTCCTTTGCTAACAAAGTGGCAGATTAACAGATTTTGAAGTTCAATTGTTGAGATGGACATTTTTTAGATGCATGAGTCACATGTACAATACCCACATTTGTTTCAGTTCTGTTAATTGTAACACTAAGTGGAATAAAAATCACCATAAGGTTCCAAAGATATTCTGATTGATTTTTATTTTCTTAAGGTCTTGCAGATGCTCTCTTCTGTTGAAGTGTTGAGCTTTAAGTAACTACCTTTTTGCTGTGCGTTTACTTCCTCAAACATACCCATCTTTTATTGCCATCTGGTGGCAAAACCAATCCTCTAACAGGAAATTAAAGATGTAAAAAAGTCTTTAGATTCTTTATTTCAGCTAACAAATGATCTTATAGACTCCATCAGCAGGAAGACATTTTGACATCTTCAAGGACAAAATACTAGAAAGGTGCCACAGTGCCAGTGGTTAGGGATAGATTGAGCACTTGGCCAGGAGGAAAGAAAGACTCTGGCTGCTGTTTTCTAGCTCCCACTCTGACAGTTATTCAGATCATTAACAGGGATGCTGTAGTTATCAGTAAAGATGTGGGAGGTTTGTACCCCCAAAGCTAAGGAGTGACATCATCATGGGGAAAAGGTGGTAGTAGCTGGTGGCACTTCCTGAGACAGTGGAAGATTCATCACCTGAGTAGGACTGATGTGCTGGAAGAGAGACAGTGCTTCTGGTTTGAAACCTGAATTTAAATTGTTAGTGTAAGGCTGCAGAGACTGCAGATCTTCTTTACTGCTGTTTGTCTCTGTGTATGTGTACTAGTAACAGTGCCTGGATAACCTGAGCTGGTCAGCAGTGACTTCTGAGGTCTGGCAGCACAGGTTTGAGAGCTCACCCAGTTCTGCGTCAGTGCCCTCAAAGAGGGTGTGGCTTCATCTTATGTTTTGACAAATAAATACTTGGTTTTACAAGTGGTTTTGCTTGGCTTGTGTTCTTGGTCCATGGCTGATGCTCAGTGACACCAGGAAAAGATGGAATCCCCTCACTGAAAGACTGGAAAATGAGTCTATATTTGCCCCTCTTCAAAATGCCAATAAAGAAAAGTGACAGGAAAAAAAATCAGCTCACTTTTGGGAAAAATAATTCTGCAATTAGTTATTCACTGACAATCTGAAAGGTGCTTTAGATGAATAACAGCCAACACAAATTCATCAAGGGAAAAAGCCCCTTGTTAGCAGTCTAATATACTTTTTAATTAAAGAGTAGCAGGCTTGTAACTAAAGGTGTGCCAAATGTCTTACCTGGGGTGCAGTAAGGGGTTTTTATTATTATCTTGCATGTTTTTGTGGTGTAATAAATAATCTAAGGAAACATGGTCCAGAAAGGACTCCTGTGAGATGGATGTGCAGTTGTTTACAGAGTGAAAGGGATGTCCTTCCAGGTTTTGTTCAGTGTTCTGTAGTATTGATGGGATGACAGAATAGAGTGTATTTATTAAGCTTCTACTTAGCAGACACAACCAAGACTGTGAAATGTACTAGAGGGCAGAACCAGAATCCAAATTGCTTGCCAAGGAGTAGAAATTCCCCCAGAGGAGGTAAAAAAACCATCTGGAGTAAGAGATAGTATTTTACTAGATGGCTGCTTTTCAGGAAGAGACCTGAGATATCTAACAGAGATATATGATCAAAAATATGTAGTCTTAAAAGTGGGGTGGAGCCAGACCCTTTTCAGTGGTGACCAGTGATAGGACAAGGGGCAAGGAGCATAAACTAGGATACAGGAACTCCCGTCAGAATGTGAAGGAAAGCTGCTTTACTTTGAGGGTGCTGAAGCAGTGGAACAAACCACACAGAGAGACTGCTCTGGAGACTTTCAAAATCTGTCTGGCCACGATCCCGAGGAATCTCTTTTGGTGACCCTGCTGTAGCAGGGGGGTTGGACTGGGTCATCTCCAGAGATCTTTTCCAGCACTTAGTGTGCTGGGATTCTGTGATACTAGAACTTGGCTGAAGCACAGATATAGCTAGAAAACCTTTTATTTAAGCGTGGTTTGGCTTTAGACTACAAGAAGTTTTTAGTGATTTTATTTTCCTTATGAACTTGTGAAAATGTAGAGAGCTCATTTGTTGAAACCATGTGTAACCTGAGCTGTTAGTATTTGGAAACAAATGCTGATAATCTTTTGTGATACAGAACTTGAATTAATCCTTCTTCAATTTAGTGATGTATTACAGGCAAACCTAAGGGGCTGAAAACTCAGAATCTGATTCACAATCTGCTTCTTACTCTATTAGTGTAAATGGTATCTATGTGAGTCTTTCATGTTGTTCCAGAAGATGACATGCTAAAGATAAAAGCAGTAAACCATATTTACCCAACCTGTCTTTTTAACTAACCCTTTCTTGTTGTAGGCTGGTTTTCATCTGTGCAACCATATCTATAATATGTGCTCATATATAACGCTTCCCTGATATCCTGACATCCTTTTGTGCATACATTGGTCTTGAAAATGGCTGTTCAAGTCTAAAAGCTTATAAAATTCGGAGCTCCTGTTGATATTTTTCAGAGTATGCTGAATTTCTACACTGCAAAGGGAGGAAATTTACTGATTTCGATGAAGTTCGCCAGGAAATTGAAGTAGAAACGGATAGAATAACAGGCATGAACAAAGGCATTTCTTCAATTCCTATTAATTTAAGAATATATTCTCCACATGGTAGGTAAATTATTCTATTTTGTATTTCTGTCATGAAACACATTCTGTCTAGCCATGTCATATAGCTCTGCCTGTCTGTCTCCATTGGTTTGTGTTCTCATTGCTTGATCAGAAGTCTTCTGGAATGAAAAAAATTGAGTGTGACTTGAACAGAAAGTGGATAAGTATCTGGAAAGATCTTGATTTTTTTTCCCCCCTGCATTATGGGACTATGATAATGGTTCATTAAGGTAGCACCAAGGTTACCTATGTGATTTTTTTGGGGGTATGTTTTGGTTTATTGTATTTTTTCTAATTAAAAATCACATTCATTTGGTCATCAATTCCTTTCCCAAAAATTGAGGGAAAATGATAATGGAGAGCTGAGCTGGGCAGAACACAGCCTCTCTGTCCCATGAATATTCTCATGATTTAAAAATACTCTCAGTCTGCATCAGGATGGAACTAATCTCTCCCCTAGTACATAGATCATGAGATAGTAGCTCACTAGTAAAGACAAGTAACAGGAGGTGGGAGACTTAGTGGCAAAACTTCTTTCTGCCATCCTTCAGATGGATTGCCTGATCAGTGATGTAGAAAGCCATTATGCCTCCTTGCCCTTGTTTACTGTTTGTTGTCACTAAAATATACATTCAGACAGTAATGGTGTTTGAAGCTGCTTTCTGTCATAGACCCCCCAGTACTGATCAGAGTTAGTTCCTTTGGTTGCCATCTGCCCAGCTTAATGACAGCAAGATAGAGAAAATGTTTTTGCATTGAATTCATTTTAGATACAGGAGCAAAGTGCTGTGTTTGGCTGAAGCACTTTATTTTTCTAACCACTTCAACTGATGTCTTAATTTCAAATCAAATGACAGAAAGATTAAAATAAGAAGAGAGCTAATGAAAGAGATGTTGAACCTCCCTTTGATATACCATAAGCAGCCTTGTCTCTAAACATATGCCCCTGAGCTCTTCTCTGCTATACAGATGTGGCACAACTAACTGCAGAGGAGCTGAACTAAATGCCCAGCCTCGAAGCTTCTTTGTTCACTGTGCTGACTCTAGGAGAAAATGGAAGTTTCCTGCCTTACACTTCCCTTTGTTTTATTAGAACCCATCTTCTAATTCTGAAACTGTTGTCTGTATCAGCCAACTCCTAAATAAGCTTCTGGTGTTTTATTTCTAGGAATCATCTTTTTCTCATTTCTCTAAAGCCGCGGTACCCCAGTACTGGCTGAACAAGCTAGGATGATTCTTATTGGCACTTGTGACCTGTACTGAATAAATTGTACCAAAGTAAAACAGGTTTTTTTGAATGGGTAACCTTTTTTGTTTTTCTTGAGAAGCAGTTACAAAGTAAAAACACCAACTAAACACCAACCAACTCCCCCCCCCAAAAAAAAAACAAACAACCAAACAGAACCCAAACAACCCAACACAACAAAACCAAAACACCAACAACACAAAACCCCAGCCTCAAAACCACAGAATCACAGAATTTCTTATATTGGAAAAGACCATCAAGATCATCAAGTCCAATCATTAGTTTCACACTGACAAATCTTTGACTAAACCAAATCCCTCAGCACAACATCAAGTCACTATGAATCACTGTGGTTGGAAAGGACCACCAGGATCATCCAGTCCAACCTTCACCCCAGCATCCTTCATCACTAGACCATAGCTTCAAGCACCACATCCACTCTCCTTTTTAAACACCTCCAGGGATGGCAATTCCACCACCTCCCTGGGCAGCCTGTTCCAGTGCCTGACCACCTGCTCAGTAAAGAACTTCCTCCCAACATCCATCCTAAACCTCCCCTGATGCAACTTGAGGCCATTTCCTCTTGTCCTAGCATTAGTAATTTTGGAGAAGAGAATTCTCCTGCCTGTGGGAGTGAAGTAATCATCTCGGTTTCTTGAGACTGGGTAGTATGTTTTTTAAACAGCAATGACAATAAAAAACATGCTTAGGTTTTGGATGAAGCCAAACCCTCTTCAGAACAATTCTGCTCTGAGGCAGGGTAGATTCTGAGGGTTTGGGTTCTTCTGAGGGTTTGGGTTTTTTTAATTTTCTTCATTGGGTACAGTGTTGAAAGCATGGTCAGAGAAGATCTGTAATTAAAAAAAAAACAAACAACCAAACAACCTGTTTTGGGTTGATTTTGGAGTTGTTACCAAAATAGTCTGCTGTCTGTGCTGAGAAAGCCATGTTGATTTCTTGAAGAGCTTTCAAGGATATTCAGTACAATTCTCCTATTGCTGGTTACAATGTTTAAAATATTAAATAGTGCTAATAAATCCTGAGATGAAAGGCCAACAAGTGAGACATTTCGTTTGAGCCACTGATAATATTTATGTATCTCTAAAGGTAAATTTGTGGGATTTTATGTGGCAAAAGCTAGTCTGCAGCTAGACCTCTTTTGACATCTCTGGCATGCGAACTTGTTTTATGATCCTGTGTTTTCTGTGCAGTATTAAGCCTGACTCTTATTGATTTGCCGGGAATCACTAAAGTGCCAGTAGGGGATCAGCCTCCAGATATTGAACAGCAGATCAGAGACATGATCATGCAGTTCATCTCTCGAGAAAACTGTCTGATACTGGCCGTGACTCCTGCCAACACTGATCTGGCCAACTCAGATGCACTGAAGTTAGCTAAGGAAGTGGACCCTCAAGGTAAGCATGATTGAATGTAGCCACTTTTTGTTCTCCAGTGTAATAACATCATTGGAAGTAGTAGACCAACTCTTTATTTATTAAGTTCATACTATATAATATAGATGTGTGTGGATACATTCTCATGCAGGCTGCAGAATCACAGTAGCCATTTGTTGTGTTAGTATTGTTCAGGTAATGATGTTGTAAAGGTCATTGTAAATGTTTGTCACTCTTATTAGCATTAGAATTTTATGTAGTACCTAGCAAAATGTACCGTGGTGCTGATGGGATGACTAACTGCATCACAAATTCCATGCAATCATATTATGGGAATGCTGAGCCTTGCTGAAGGGATCAGAGGAGCTCATTTCAGTGATTAGCTCTTCTTTTCTAGGCATATTGTAACTTGCATTTGTAGCTGTTGTGTGACACAAGCTTTTGAGAACATCACATATCTGTTATTACATAACTGTAAGATGTAATTGTTCTTCCTGAATAGAAATGATTCTTCACTATCTTTTTCCTCCTGTCTCCACCCTGGAGGCCTTAGGACCATCGGTGTGATCACAAAGTTGGATTTGATGGATGAAGGGACAGATGCAAGAGAAATTCTAGAAAACAAACTACTTCCTCTTCGCAGAGGTGAGAATGTTTAAGTGCCTATATTCTTTGCAGTCTGGGAGGTGGTTTGGATAGGCGTGATGCTTGGGAGACCTGGAGGTGCATCAAAGGTGATCACCACCTCTTCCCATGGAACTCCTTGATTCAGCAAAATGAGAAGAATTTTTTTTCCTGTATTTTTACTGTATCATATCATTTATCTATGCAGACCTGGGTGTGTTTGGTTTTGGTTTGGATTTTTGTTGTTGTTCATTTTTGAAGTGGTTTCTTCACAGTATCACAGTATCATCAGGGTTGGAAGAGACCTCACAGATCATCAAGTCCAACCCTTTACCACAGAGCTCAAGGCTAGAGCATGGCACCAAGTGCCACGTCCAATCCTGCCTTGAACAGCCCCAGGGACGGCGACTCCACCACCTCCCCGGGCAGCCCATTCCAGTGTCCAATGACTCTCTCAGTGAAGAACTTTCTCCTCACCTCAAGTCTAAATTTCCCCTGGCACAGCCTGAGGCTGTGTCCTCTCGTTCTGGTGCTGGCCACCTGAGAGAAGAGAGCAACCTCCTCCTGGCCACAACCACCCCTCAGGTAGTTGTAGACAGCAATAAGGTCTGCCCTGAGCCTCCTCTTCTCCAGGCTAAACAATCCCAGCTCCCTCAGCCTCTCCTCGTAGGGCTTCTGCTCGAGGCCTCTCAGCAGCCTCGTCACCCTTCTCTGGACACGCTCAAGCATTTCGCTGGATACACCAAAGTTTCTTACATTTCTGTATTTGAATTGGTGATTTAAAAGGAAGTGTATCTGCTGCACATAAACATGATGGACGATCTAGACACAGTTAAGGTCATTACAGTCCTTGTAAACAAAATCTGAAATGCTTAAATTGTTTGAATGGAGGCAGCCTAGTCCTATTTAATATGGATTCAGCAGTTCAGGCAATAACTTCATTAACTTACCCATTGGTTTTGTGTTGTTTTAGGTTACATTGGTGTTGTAAACAGAAGCCAGAAAGACATTGATGGGAAGAAGGACATAAAGGCAGCTCTTCTAGCAGAACGGAAATTCTTTCTTTCCCATTCAGCATATAGACACATGGCAGATCGCATGGGAACACCATACCTCCAAAAAGTTCTAAACCAGGTAAAATTTGAAGGCTGTGGTCAAATACAGCTTGTGTAATCACAGAATCAAAGAATGTTAGGGGTTCGAAGACACTTTAAAAGATCATCCAGTCCACCCCCCCTGCCAGGGCAGGATCACCTATGCCACATCACACAGAAACACGTCCAGGCAGATCTTGAATATCTCCAGAGAGGGAGAGTCCACAGCCTCCCTGGGCTGATAGGGTAGATGTAAAATCTTTACTAAAATGGACATTGACCAACAAACCTCACTTACTCTTTCTTGATTTTTGACCCTCTTAATTTTCACAGAGCAATAAAAAAGATGTATGTTACGTGTAGTGTACAAACACTTACTGTGAGATGTCGTTTGTGGCTTTTACTGACAGTTCTGGACTCCTCTGTTCTTTTGAATACTGATTATGAACAGAAAAAAGATTTGCCACCCTTCCTGGAAGCCTACAGTCTTATCTGTTAATTATAACATTTCTTTTTCCTAGTTTAAAAGAATTTTTAGAATTCAAAGTTAGAAACTAGAGTGGGGAAAAGGGAAGGCAGTTTTAGCAGTCTTCTATCTGAAGTCTTATTGTATTCCTGTACTTTTCAAAATCTACACTTCATTGTAGTTTTTAATAGAACCAACCTACTGTGTACTACTGAGATAAATGACAAACACATTCATCAGGACACTTTGTTCACCCAGCCTTTAGCTGTGCTCAAATCATTAGTTTATTTCTATGAGTCCATACAGACTGTGTCAGGTCATAGCTTCCTTCAGCAGGAAATAGGCTTATTTCCCAGTTGTCTGGCACAGGAACTGTCCTAATGAAGTTTGCTGTCCTAATGAAGACACTGCCTACAACAGACTTGGAGGAGTATATAGTTCACCTCATCATTTTGTGTCTTACATCTTTTTAGTGCCTTCCCTTAAGCTTATAGAGCAGACATCCCTAATGATGATGCCTCTTGGCAGGTTTAAAGAGAAGATCAAATCCCTCTGAAATTTCTAGTGATGCTATGATTTTTATTTTATTAAACCTAGTTTATCAGCTGAGCAGTGCTCTTGGCATTCCTATAAGTCAAACTTGATAGTCTTTTTCCCCCATTTGCTGTCAAATTGCAAACAAAGTCCAGGTCAGCCTGGCTTTGTCCATGTTGGACAGCAGCTGGAAACAGAAGAGTTATTAAAGTAGGCAATTAAGTGGCTGGCCTGCTTAATTTCTTACTACAGTGACTTTGCAGCTGCAACTTGGCAGCTAGGTTATGACATGCTCTGGACTTGCTCACAGGAATGCTAATGCCATTTATTGGTGCCTCAGAACTGAAGTTCTTCAGCAAGATGTGAGAACATCTCTTACACTCTGCAGTTTTGTCTGTTTAGGATGTTTTGCCTCCTTTTATTTCCTGAAAGCGCAATCCATATATCTTAGTTTTGTAGCTGAAGCATGAACTGCATATACCTTTGGACTATTTTATCTGTTGTGACTTGGAATCATAGAATGGTTTGGGTCGGAATGAGCCTCAAAGATCATCCAGTTTCAACTCTTCTGCCAGGGACAGGGACACCCTCCACCAGGCCATGCCACCGAAGGTCCAACCCACCCTTGAACACCTCCAGGGAGAGGGCACCCACAACCAACCTGTTCCACCTTCTCCAGTGTCTCACCACCCTTGCTGCAAAAAATGTCTTCCTAATCTCCAGTTGAAATCTGTTTCACAATGATGCACTTAATAACTGTACCATTAAGGTTAGCCCATGCAAAGATCTTATCCAGTTTATACTATCCAGCCTTTATCCTATTTAATGCCTTTCAAATTCTAGCATTAGCAGAGATGGTTTTGCACAAATGCAGAGAAGGAACATCAGCCTGGCACACAACTTGGAGGTGAATGCAGCTGAAGGCTGGGTTATGTACTATAAACTCTTTTTGTGAGTTGTTCTGTTAATTTACCTATTACAGTATGAGCTGTTGGTCTTTTGTTGGTATCACTGTGGGTTGAATATTAAATATAGGAAGATCTGTTTGAGTTTCATCCCCAAGACATTAACCACCTGTTAGAGTGTTTGTGGTTTCAGGTGCTATTTCCTATTCTCTGCATCCACCAGGTGGTGCTCCAGGGAAAAGCCAGCTGCTGATTTTTGCACCTATCTCTGAACAACTCTTATTTTGAGTTTATGTATGACATTGGTATATGACAGTCTTAATTTATAGCCTGTCTGACTGAGGATGGGAAAAGATTTGCCACACAGTGTAAAAAAATCTGCCGTGATTTTAAGTAAGGAACAGGTATAATGCATGAGAAATTATGGCAAGGGTAAGACATTGATAGTGCTGTTCAAACACATTACAACATATATATGCAAAAGTAAGTTAAGTACAAGTCTGGTAAGCCTTTTCCTACCCTCCTTCAGTCCGTCCCCCCACCCCCGCCCCGGCCAGTACCTTTAAATGTATTTTCAGAAATGAGAAGTGATAGGCTTGAGTAACAAAACTTTTTTCAGCCACAAAAAGGTAAAGTTCCATAATCATTAACGTGAGGGCAAAATCTTTTCCCTTTAGTATACTTTTTACAAGGGATCAGAAATCTTGTGGAGATGAACTGTGTCCAGTTCTGGGATCCTCAATTCAAGAGAGATGTTGAGGTACTGGAATGTGTCCAGAGAAGAGTGACAAAGCTGGTGAGGGGCCTGGAACACAAACCCTATGAGGAGAGGCTGAGGGAGCTGGGGGTGTTTAGCCTGGAGAAGAGGAGGCTCCAGGGGACCTCACTGCTGTCTACAACTATCTGAAGGGACATTGTAGCCAGGTGGGGGTTGGTTACTTCTCTTAGGCAGCCAGCAATAGAACAAGAGGACACAGTCTGAAGTTGTGCCAGGGGAAGTACAGGCTGGATGTTAGGAGGAAGTTCCTCCCAGAGAGAGTGATTTGCCATTGGAATGGGCTGCCTAGGGAGGTGGTGGAGTCACCATCCTTGGAGGTGTTCAAGAAAAGCCTGGATGAGGCACTTAGTGCCATGGTCTAGCTGACTGGATAGGGCTGGGTGCTAGGTTGGACTGGATGATCTTGGAGGTCTCTTCCAACCTATTGATTCTATTCTATGATTCTATGATTTTTCTGAGTGATGAGAGAGTGCCAAGTTAAGTACTTTGTACATCTTCATTTCTCTCTATCCCTGTTCTCAGTAGGCTGTGGATGCTCAGAATCTCTTCCTTGTCCTGCATTGCCTTGTGGCCTGAAAGTTGTCATTCTGAACAAGTATATGGCAATGGCAAACTGGGAAACATCTTTAGCAAAGCCAGCAAAATAGGAGTGGAGGCATCTGTGCTGAGATGTCTTTTCAAATGAAATATGTAATGTGTAGAACTTTTTTTGTGTCTTGTTAAACAAGTATCTACTAACAGGGCTCAGTGAGCGAAGAGGATGAAGGAATTTTTGAAGTCTCTTTATAACGTGTATGCAAAAGTGATACTGTGTTGTTCTTTAACAGTCTCCAGTGCTGCAAAGATCAAAAGGAACTGCAGTGGTAAACTAGCACAGGTCATGGCTGGTGTGCTTGGCAGTCAGAAGCAAATGGCTGTGCTCTTGTTTTCATCTTTACTAACAGTAAGAGGACTTCTGTTTACTTTTTAGCAACTTACCAATCATATTCGGGACACCCTGCCAGCCTTCAGGAGCAAACTCCAGGGTCAGCTGCTTTCTATAGAACATGAAGTGGAGGTGTACAAAAACTTCAGACCAGAAGATCCAACCAGAAAAACAAAAGCTTTGCTGCAGTGAGTGTCTAGTTTCTTGTCTGCTCTTGTATTCTGTATAGGTTTCTTTCACCGTTTTTTCCCCCCTTTCCTTTCTTTCTACTGAGTTTAAAAGTGAAAACTAGGATCCACTTAAGGATTCTGCATGCAAACTCCAAATAATTCTGTTCCAGAATGCTTTATTTATCTTAAAATTTCAGCAGAGTTTTCCCTATAATAATTCTATTAATCTTAGAATCAGGACAGGAAAAGGTACAAAGATGGGCAACATGAATTATCAAAGGTGAGAAACAGCTTCTGATACTATAGACACATCTTCAATCTACCAAAAAGATCTCCAAGGGCAAGAGATTGCCTTAGAAGTCTGAAGGGAGAATTGGGAATGTTTCTTTTTCCAGTATAAAAAACTGGCTAGCCAAAAGAACTCAAAGATGGCAAGAGAAAAATTAATCATAGATGGTAGTCTTCTGTGTGATGTGCCACTAAGCCACAGAGCTCTTTTTGCAGGAGCTGATGGTCTTGTGCTTTCAGAAAGCAGCTAGGCAGATTCATAGGATGAGAAAAACATTTAAGGTTAGTAAGTACAATGACAAATTCCCGCTGCCTGCAATCTACAAATAGCAATTTTGTGAGGCCAAGAGGGTATTCTGGAGAAATATGACTGTGTTTGCTCTGTTCTCCTAAGCACTTATTGTTGGTGTCTCTTGTGAAATGGTGTTCCACTGCAGTCCAGCCATTTTTATGTTCAAGTGTACTGGGGTGAATGAAAAACTCTTTCTTGCTCTTTGCCTCTCTTAGCACACACTAGCATTAAAACAGGGGATGTGATGTGCTAGCTGTGCTTGTGTGAAAACTGACCTGGCAGATACTGTCCCTTATGGCTCAAGAAGTTGTGGACTGAATACTGTTGTTGTTTGCCAGAGAAATTGCAGCTATTTCTGGAGCCATGTTGTTGTAACGAGTACTGACCTAGAAAGCTTTTTCACCGCTGAAGTCTGTGTATAGTTTGAGTCTCATCCATAAGATAAATCTATCTGATAACACTGTTGTAAAGTGATGGAGCAGAGGTGGCTGTTGGTCTAGCCTTGAGCTCTGTGGTAAAGGGTTGGACTTGATGATCTGTGAGGTCTCTTCCAGCCCTGATGATACTCTGTGTGTGTGTGACTTCAAATGGAATTAGCACCTTTCCTTTATTGTGGTTTTAGCACTAAGGGAAAAAGACAATGCTGACATTCGAGATTGAAGCCCATACCACCTGCTGCTTTGCTTCATGCCAATTCCTTACTTGGTCTGTTTCCAGAAGTGTTTGGTGCACATTATTGTGTGTATTTTGCTCATTTCTGCCTGAATAGTTTTTTTGAATTGCAGCTCTCTGCAGCCACTTCTGTGTTCATGTGTGGTTAAAATTTGCCTCTTAAAAGAGGAAGCATATAAAGGAAGAAAAAGAGAGATGTAGAGTGTACCTAGCTCTCCTCTCTTAGATGAGTGTTTTCACATTGCTGCTTTGAATGATTTCCAAAGTTTTCAGCCTTCTTTTTTTTTCCCTCTGGCATAGATGGTAATAGCACTGGATTGTGAAAATTTCTAAGTTCTGGTCAAGATTCATTTTCATTTTAATAAAAAGTCAGAAGGAAAAATGACCACCTGAGCTAGAGAGGCTTTGGTGAGCTATTTGAAGACTCTTGATTTACTACTTGTTTTTGTAACAACTGTGTCCAAAAGATGCATAAGTCTGTCCCTTATGATTTCAAGATGTTTTGGTTGCAAAATCAGAGAGATATTGCCTTTGTTTCTTCCATCACAGTACCACACAGATAGTTTTTTTTGGTCACTCTGTATATTTAGTAACTTAACAGCTAGAAATGCTTGTATGAAATGTTGTGAATTGTTAGGTGCCTGCTTGTATCTCCTGCTTGTTATACTACTGTAACATGTTCTAAAGGAAAAAGAATTGACTCTCATTCCAGCCAAAATCATCCTCCTTGATACTTCTCTGCATAGATTTTTCCAATTGCTTCATTAAAAGTGGGTGCTATAGGAAAAATTAATTACTTCTGTCAGTAAAAAAAACCTCTTTTGGGATGTGTAAAGTAACCTAACTAGAACCCTTTCTTGATTCTTGAGAACAAGTTCCATAATGCATATAACCTCACCCCCCAGATATCTGCTTCACCTCACCACATGTAGTTTGAAGTTCCTGCAATCCTTGTCAAAACTTTACTTGTTGTTACAGGTGTTTTTGTCAATTCTTGAGCATGTTTTAGCTGTCGCTATGAGTCATGTAGTGAAGCAAGAGTTGGTACCTGATGTACTTAAATGGTGTGTGTTTGTTTCTCTCTCCTCCTTTGATGTTTAGGATGGTGCAGCAGTTTTCAGTGGACTTTGAAAAAAGAATTGAAGGATCAGGAGATCAGGTTGATACACTGGAACTTTCAGGAGGTGCCAAAATCAATCGTATTTTCCATGAGCGTTTTCCTTTTGAACTAGTGAAGGTATTTATCCATCTTTCTAGTGTGCTTTGTGTTTTATTTAGATGTTCTTCAGACTGATACCAGGATAAGACCTGATTGGAAGAACTACTCTTGACTGTGGAAGAACTTATGTGAAGTTGAATTGACCTGAAACTTTGAAATGAATTTTTAGTTTTGGATATTGAGATATGCTATGACTTCTGAAATATGGGGATTAGAATATAATTACAGTCCAAATTCTCACTATTTCTATACTTCTCTATTGATATATCACAAATAGCATCTTCCTTCTGGTTTGATTGAGAAAGCAAAGAACTACAATTAGTAATTTTTAAGTTGTTGTATTCAAAAAGTTAGTACCTATTAAAATTAGGGTTATGGAAACAAACTATTTTCTTTGCTTTCTGCTTCTTGTGTTCAATGCATAAAGTCAAAAGTAGTTTCCAGTCCTACACTCTCATAGTGGGATGTGAAGCAGAAGCAAATGTTTTGAGAAAACGTTTCTTCTCTTGATATATCTTTTCTTGCTTATTCATCCTTTGGGTTAGAGAATAATCAGAGGCCTAATGGAGCATGAGCTAATTAAACCTGGTTTGCTGTGAGTTTATGTTACATACTCTTCAATTTTTCTTTCACTTCAGTGACTTCAACTTCCTCTCCACATGAATTCTGCTGTATGTTTAGTCCTCATATTTTTATTATTTTTCTGAGCTTTATTTCCACCTGGTTTATGTTCAGCTGCCTTGACATTCCCTAACTTTCAGTTGGGTAAGAACCAGACAGGGTTGTGGCTGGTTCCAGGGTCTAAAAGTCAGCTAGTAGTAGTAGACAGTTGGGTTCTGTTCTGTTTATGACAATACTAACTACTCTTCCAGCTAGCTGGCTTGCAAGAAACATAAAGTAAAGCTTTATAACTGCTTAACTGAGACCACTCCTCTCTTAATTTCTTTGAAAGATAGTAGAATGAGAGGAGAGAATAAACAGACCATAATCACAGAAGCTGAAACACTTTAGGTAATTAGGGAAAAAAAAATCCAAAGAAGTTGCATCTTCCAAATCCTGTTTCTGGCTTACTTTATCAACTCTGCAGAATTGTTGCAGCTGTTGGTATATCTGAAATGGAAGGCTGCATAGTTTTCAACAATCCTTACTGCTGCATGTAGCCTTAGTGTTAACATGTTTTAAAATACACTCTGTTTAGAATAATTACAAAATTCCTGTTTTGCCAGTTGAACTTGTCTGTCTTCCAGATACATTGGGAGAGGTAGTATTTTCTGGTTTACTTAATGGTTCCACTGATGTGGTGTCATCTGCTTTTGTATCTCCAGATGGAATTCAATGAGAAGGAGCTGCGGAGAGAAATAAGTTATGCCATCAAGAACATACATGGTATCAGGCAAGTGCTCCCATGTTTTCAAGCTCAGGCACACTGACTGTCATCTCCCCCTCTACTCTGCCCTGGTAAGGCTACATCTGGAATACCCTGTCTAGTTCTGGACCCTGAAGTTCAAGAAGGACCTCAGGGAACTGCTTGAAAGAGTCCAGCACAGAGCCATGAGAATGATGAATGGAGTGGAACATCTTCCTTACAAGGAGAGACTGAGTGAGCTGGGACTCTTTAGCTTGGAGAGAAGGAGGCTGAGAGGTGACCTCAGTAATGTTTATAAATATGTAAAGGATAAGGGCCAGAAGGATGGAGCCAGGCTCTGCTGGTGATGCCCAATGACAGGGCAAGAGGTGATGGGTAGAAGCTGAGGCATAGGAAGTTCCATGGAAACATGAAGAGGAATTTTTTCACTGTGAGGAGGGCAGAACACTGGAACAGGCTGCCCAGGGGGGTTGTGCAGTCTTCCTCTCTGGAGGTACTCACGATCCGCCTGGATGTGTTCCTGTGTGATCTGGTATAGGTGATCCTGCTCTGGCAGGGGTATTGGACTGGATGATCTTTTGAGGTCCCTTCCAGCCCCTAACATTCTGTGATCTCATTAACCTATGGACACACTGACATTGATGGCTAGGCTGTGTTCCTAATACACCGCTCCTAGCAGCTGTTTTTTTTTTCTCCCACTCCTTTACATTCCTGCTTTTCAGCTAGCCATTTTGGGTCAAACAGTCGATTTACCCAAAGAAGTTTAATTTACCTATGAATGCAGGAAAATTATTTTAGAGACAAAAAGAATTCCTACTTTTCTGCTAGTGTCTGCAGTTTTGATAAGCCTGTATTCCTGAAAAGTTGTATGTTTTAGAGGGAGAACTTATGTCTTGATATGGGAAAAAGACTTTCAGCTTGCACTGCAGCACACTCCCTGCACTTTATTCTCAACCATTTCTTGAAATAGCTGATTTGTAAGTGAGGTGGCCAAGGTTTCACTTTGTGGCTATGTCTGCAGTATATTATGAGAGGTATTTGGGGGTTTTTGTTGTTGTTTGTTTGGAATGACCTAATTATCTCACTTTGGAATGATCATTTTAATTTGTTTGACAACAGAACAGATTCCAAAGGGTTTGAGTGGGGTTCTCCTTTTTGTTTTTTCTTTCCCTTCCTCCTACCCACTTGCTTTGCTTAGGAGATTTGGTTTGTGTTACTCGAATAGTAAATTCTCAAGCAGTTGACTCTAGTTGCCTTGATGCAGCATTTGATCTTAACTGGTCATTGATGGAAAGGATGAGTAATTTATGGTAGTGAACTGATAGTTTTGGGCATATTTTTATGATTTGCTTTTTAATATAACTTACCTGCCAGGATTGACCTTTGCAAGCTGTGTTTGAAAGAGAAGTAAGGCTGATTTGTTTAGAAATGGTTCTGTGAAATTTCTCTTGTACTGGTTCATCTATATCCTGCAATGGCCAAATGAAATTTTCCATGTAGGGGTCTGATTAACACAGCTACAGAATTCTTATGCAAGTGATTGCACGTGGGGTGCTACAGGTGCTGTTCATCCTTTCTCTAAGGTTTGATATACCGCTGAAGAGGCTTTACTGCATTCTATCAGTCATCTGCAAGTAGTAGGGTGTGCTTTTACTTCTATATTCTTACTACCAATAATACCATTTATTAGAGTAGCAAATTTGGTTCTGTGAAGTCTGTGCTGGGATTGTTGTCTGGCTGTTAAGTCTCTGAAAATGGAGCTAAGAGCAGTTCAGTAAAAACAGTCTTCCTTGTGTGATGCTCTTATTGCTGTCTTACGTATTCTTTTATGCCCACAGAACAGGCTTGTTTACTCCAGATATGGCATTTGAGGCCATTGTTAAAAAACAGATAGTCAAACTGAAAGGACCTTGCCTAAAAAGTGTGGATCTGGTGATGCAAGAGTTAATCAACACTGTCAAGAAGTGCACTAAAAAGGTAACTTACGAGTAGCCCTGGTAATGTAACTATAATGTAATGATATAGTAGATGATACAAAGCCTGCCTTGCCCTTTATGATATTATAAGGCACTTCTGATCTTTGCTCAGGGTGCCCTAATAACAGCAAATACAGGATCACCTCTGGGATGTAAGCACAGATATGCTGAAGCTACTCAGAAATAACCCTCACACATCCCTTGCATTTTTTTGCATGATACACATTTTTGTGGTGCCAGTGAGCAGGTAAAGGAACCATTTCTTAAAACAAGGAAGGCTGACAATAGGAATAGGTGTTGATCTGTTGGAGGGCAGGAGAGCCCTGCAGAAGGACCTGGACAGGCTGGATGGGTGGGCAGAGGCCAGTGAGATGAGATTTAACGAGGCCAAGCGCAGAGTTCTACACTTTAGATACAACAACAAACCCAAGCAGTGTTACAGGCTGGGGACAGAGTGACTGGAGAGCAGCCAGGAAGAAAGGGACCTGGGGGTACTGGTAGATAGTAGCTGAAGATGAGCCAGCAGTGTGCCCAGGTGTCCAAGAGAGCCAATGGCATCCTGGCCTGGCTGAGGAGCAGTGTGGCCAGTAGGCCAAGGGAGGTTATTCTTTCCCTGTACTCAACACTGGTCAGGCCACACCATGAGTACTGTGTCCAGTTCTGGGCCACTCAATTCAAGAGAGATGTTGAGATGCTGGAAAATTTCCAAAGAAGGGCAGCAAGACTGGTGAGGGGCCTGGAACACAAACCCTGTGAGGAGAAGCTGAGGGAGCTGAGGTTATTTAGCCTGGAGAAGAGAAGGCTCTCATTGCTGTCTACAACTACCTGAAGGGAGGCTGTAGCCAGGTTGGGGTTGGTCTCTTCTGCCAGGCAACCAGCAGTAGAACAAGAGGACACAGTCTGAAGTTGTGCCAAGGGAGGTCTAGGCTGGATATTAGGAGGAAATTCTTGCCAGAGAGAGTGATTGGCACTGGAATGGGCTGCCCAGGGAGGTGGTGGAGTCACCGTGCCTGGAGGTGTTCAAGAAAAGCCTGGCTGAGGCACTTAGTGCCATGGTCTAGTTGACTGGCTAGGGCTGGGTGCTAGGTTGGCCTGGATGATCTTGGAGGTCTCTTCCAAACTGGTTGATTCTATGATTCTGTTTTTTGGACAGAGAAGCAGATTCACTGCAGTATTTTGAGCAGTATCCAGATTTTTTTTTAGTTCTGTCAGAATTTGGAAGTTACTGTACAGATTTTTTCCCTCTCACTATTATTAGCCAATTGTACCTTTGTGTTTAACAGTTTGCATTTCAAATGGTGTGGCCGAGATATAAAGATGTTGCCACAAGGTGGAGCCTTCAAAGTACAAGAAACTGGGAAATGATTTAAAGTGCCACTCTGGAATTAGGCACAGTAGAAGAGACAGGCCTGGAGAAACTTCACCCAAGGCTGATAAACTGTGATTCACATGTCCAAAGTGTCCTTTCCTTGGTGTTCTATGGAGCAAAAGCACAGAAACATGCCAAGAGCTTAGGTCTCTCCAGCTTTTCTGGGAAATGACCATTAATAGCAAGTAAAGATTGCTTTGTAGTGTGGTTAACTTTTAGCCCAAGTCTTCATAATCATTGCTTTCTTCCAGAGATAAAAGCTGGAGGCTCCCTTGTTTATATTCTATTGAAAGCACCCTGCAGGTATAAATTTCTACTGATTTTGCTTTTCAGTTGGCAACATATCCAAGGCTGTGTGAGGAAACAGAAAGAATTGTTGCTGGTTACATTCGTGAACGAGAAGAGAAGACCAAGGACCAGGTGAGAATAAGTAGGTGACTTAACTGTTTAGGGATGTGTGTGAAGGAGGAAAGTTCTTATGTACAATGTACAGTAAGGTGATGAAGGATTCAATCCCATGCGCTAATTACAGTGAGACCCACAAGCAATTGAACTGGGACACCTGTGGGAGTGACAAACCTTCTTTCAAGTTTAAAAGTGTTTAAAAAAAGGTAATTCAGAGAAACTTGTTTAGAACATTCATCACCTGGCTAAGTGCTCCAGGAAACTTCAAAGCTTAGATTACGTGAGAAAATCCATTGGAAGTGGAAACAGGAGTTATTGCCTGGAGAGTGCAGAGTGTGACAGCAGAAATATTTGGGGAGGAAGAACTAGGCAGAGCTGCTGAGGTTTTTTGGATTTCTGTCTCTCTAGCCATGTCCCTGTGCAAGCTTGGGCATGTGCAGCATGTCTTGCATCTTTTCCTTTATTATATGCTGTGAATGTATTCTTGAACAGCTATCTGTGAAATTGTATTTGCCAGGCTTGCCCTTGCAGGGAGTTCGAGTTAGCACACTCAGTTATTTAAAAATTTGGAAGAACCATGTGCAAAGTTCTGGCTTGCTGAAATGAAAGAATTGGTCAGATAGGTTATTATCACATATCCACGTCATTATTTATGCTCTTAGCAGTTATCATTAACAAATCAAAACACCAGTGAGGTTTTTTGGAGGTAGGAGCTTGTGCTGGTTTGAGGCTAGACCCAAATCTCCACTGTCATTGATCTGGGCAAGACTTGTGTCTCGTTCTAATTTAAATTCCCAGAGACTCAAATATATTTGATAGAACCAATAACAATTTCATAGAGTGCACTTCCCTCTTCCCCCTTCTTTCTCAAAAGAAAGAAATTAGATGTAGAGAGAGGAAAAGTTAAGCACACCCAAATAAATAATCTCACTCTGATTTGGAAGTTAAAAAGTTTAACAATAAATTAAAAAGATGTCTGAGGTAAGGAAGTTTCAAAGGTATAGGGAGGGAAAACAAATACAAAATGTGTAAATACAACCAGATTTTTGATGGTAATGAGTTTGTCTGCCTGCTGGGTGATGGCCACGTGGTGAAACAAAGAGGAACAGGATGGTGATGCTGGTAAGTAGGGAGGCAGGGAGCACAGAGAGACAGACCAGGAAGACCCCCTGCTTTTGTGGCTCTTTAGACAGGAAGAGGGAGTGGGCTAACCATCACCTGGTAGTGTTCAGACCCACCCCTGGGGAGGGATCAAGACCACTTAGGGTCAGGTTCAAGGTCACTCCCACTGGAGGGTTAACCCTGTACAACTTGTGATATCTCCTGGAAATTAAGAAGAATCTGTGAGGGAATCTGTGTTCAAGGAGTTGTGCAGAAATAACTTTATATGGATTAAATGGTAGCAATAGATTTCTTCCTTGCTCCCTGCTCTCAAATGCAAGTCTGAAAAAGTGGAGGACAAGTGCAGTCTCATGCACATTCAAGAAGCTATTTAAGAGTAGGAGTGAACTTTCTCTAATATCTTGGCAAGTTCTTTGCTGAGTTAAGCTACCAAGTTTGAGTCAAATTCTGTCTGTGAGCTATTGAAGGGCTGGCAAGTGCTAAGTGTAGAAACCATTCATTCTGTTATTGACTAGGCCATCTCTCAAGCCAGAATTATGTACCAGAATAACTGTCTAGTACTTGGACTGTACAGTTTCTGGGCCAGAGATAGCTTACCTGTCACTTTTTTTGTGTATTACCTAAAATAAGGATACCTAAATTTTCTTTATGGTTCACATTTCTTGCTGACTTGGCTGAAATGGTATGAATAGAAATTTACTAACTTGTGAAACATGGAGCTGTGTTGTATATTCTTAAACTCTCCCTGCCCATGTATGATTGATCTTGATGAAGTGGGCAAGGACCAAGATAGTGAAAAATGAGCTAAAAATAAATAGAAATAGGAAATAACTCTTTTGTAATTTAATTTATTAAACAAACACACAAAGTGGTGGGATGCTGAAATGATTGCTGTTTGTTTTTGGCTCAAATGATTATGAAAGCAATAGTCAATAATACAGAAAACTTAGGAGTTCTGTTTTTCTCTCTCTTCCTTTTCCTCAAACTCTCTCTTCCACCTTACCCATCCTTTTCTTTACTCTCCTGTTCTCTCCAATAGGTGCTGCTGCTGATCGATATCCAAGTTTCTTACATCAACACTAACCATGAAGACTTCATTGGCTTTGCAACGTATGTATATAGCAGCTTTGTTATAAAGGGTTTGGGTTGGTTTGGGCTTTTTGGTTTGTTTTTATTAAGGTGGTTTTTTTTTTGTGTGTGGTTTTTTTTCTTTTACTAAGTTGAAAACACTAATTCTGAAGTATGATAACGTAGATGCTGGCTGTGAAGTCCCAAACGTGCAGGGTCATGTTTTTTCTCAATATCCAGTGTTTGAACTCTGTTCCACTTGCAGGGGATTCTTTACTCCACAGCCTTGGTTTCACTGAAGTCAACACTTCTGTCTTGGTCTGGAATCACATGCATATTGGGAAGCAGCTCTAGCAAGCCTCATTGCCCTCACTGTATACATTTGAGGACCACAGAAACCTGTAACATTGGTGGTCTCTCCTCATTGTTATTAGTGCATATTTTGGGAGCTCTGATTCTGTGTGAAACAGTTTTGCTCAGAGTAATGGATGTCACTGAATTGTAATTGTGCCTGCTGTTTGGCTGTAGAGAATAATAGCACCAGAATGCCCTGCAGGGTCTAGTTTGACGTTCTCCTCTGTTAATTGAAACGGCTGTGAGAAGCTTCTCCAGTATGTTCTCCCTCAGCTTCCGGCAATTGTGCCTCAGGGACTTCATACCAACGTTTTGACACTAGTAAAAACATTAAAGATGTCTTCACTCTTTGAAGAATAAATGTTCCTTCAGCCATGTTCATGCCTTATTTGCCATAACAGTGTTTAGAAACACAACAGGTTTCATCCATGTGGAATTCTAGCAACAAAGTTTGGCACCACAGTGTGTATTATGCTATGGCCTATTCTAATTGACTTTGTGAAGGAAGATCTCCTTCTTTGTCAGCATGCCTTGAAGGTTTAAAACATGGAGTTCAGCAAGCTGAGAGGGAAGAAGGCAAAACCAGTTTGTTTGCGTGCTTGATTTGAGCAACCTTCTCTAGAACTGCTTGCAGGTCCTAGATAGCTTTATCAGTTCACTTGACAAATGACAGGATGTCGTAGGAATGGTAGCTGGCCTTCTAGAGGTCAAGATAACAACCTGCCTGCTATTTACTTCTCTTCATCCTTTTCTGACAGGAAAAAGCCTACTAAAAACACTCCATATATATTCATGATGTGTGTTGTGACCTTGAGAAGTCACATAGACCAACCTCCTGCCTGCAGGAGGGTCAATACTGAGTTCAGACCAGGTTACTCAAGCCTTTGCCCAATCAGAAAAACTCCAAAACTGGAGATGCTCCAACCTGTCTATGCAGCCTGTTCCAATGCTTGCTTCTCCTCACTCTGAAAAGACTTTTCCTTGTGTCAAGCTGGAACCTTGTACATTTTGCAGCCTTGGATTCTGCGGTGCCAGGTATATGTGGAGCTGTTTCACTGTTTCTCCCCTGGTAAAATCCTACCCGTGGATGCTGCCCTTAGGCCCTGTAGTGAAGTTTGTGGTCCTTGCTGCTGTCTTTGCCAAGGAGTTGCAGTGCCTGAATTCAATTTGTTGGGAAAACTCCTTCCTCTTTTGCTAGCTGAGATCTAGAAGTCCCCAGCTGCTTTGCACATGGCATAAGCAGATAGCAGATTGCTTTTTGCATGAGTTCACTGATAAATGCAAGCAACTGTTTCTGCAGGTTGAAACTGATGGGGAGTTTCTGTGTTGACTTATGCTCAACTGGAAGAGAAAACTTGGGTAACTGAGAAGAATTTAAAGTGTAAAATATATTCATTTATGCACTAAACAGTAGAAAACACACTTTAAAAACACTAATCACACTAGTGTTATAGCATTTATGTTAGAACTGAAAAAGGAAATGATTTTGGACTTCTACAGCATCTAAATAAACATTTAGGACTATGGATTCCCCAGATTCCCTAATATTCTTTTTTTGTTTGTTTGTTTTTGGTGTTTTTTTTTTTTTTTTTTGGTCAGATCTTCTAGTCAGTTGTTTCATGTCACTGCAGTGTAAGTCCTGTGAACCTTGTTCACAGAGTGAGAGCACAAGACACTTCAAACCAACCTTGCAACACTGCTAGGCTTAAGGCAGGTACATTGCAATGTCAATTGAATTGAGAAAGATTTAAGAGTGCTTATATTTAGAACAACTTTGTGTAGTTATATAATGGTGAAATCTTGGAATAATAATGCTTGTCTCATTTAGCAGAGTGAGTATTAAATGTTGGGATTTGGTTTGTTTCTGGCTTGAGTAACTTAGACTCATGCTTCAATGTAGGTAAAGAGTAATTTGTGTTTTGAAGAGTAAATAGAGGACCAGTTGCTGGGCTATGTCTAAAAGGCATATGTTTCTTACTATGACCTCAGTGTTCTAATTAGCTTTCCAAAAGTGATAAAACAGAATAAAAACCAAAACAAGCCAAAATGACCAAAAAACCACCCCCAAAAATCCCCAACCCCCACTACCAAAATCAAACCAGAAGAATCTCCAGTTATGTTTCCTGAAGCCACCCCACATATGTTTCTCAAACAACAGATTGGAATTGTTGAGGGCTTAATGCTGAGTTTTCTGCGTGCATGCTATTTCATTGTAATTTATGCACCAAAGCTTATGGACTGGAGACATGTGGTGTTATTTGGTCAAAAGGATGTGGATGATGGAGAGCTAAGCCCAGTGAACAGGCACATGGAATAAACATCCTTGTGAATTTTCTCATGGACAGCATGTGGACTGCTGGTTTGCTAGAATATGTTCCAGAGGGGAGGACGAGAATTGGGATGGAGCTGAGTTTGGTGCTTCAGCAATTCTGTGGACTGGCAGCTGTGCACAAATGAGTTGCAGAATTGATCCACAGGCTGTGATCCAAGCACCGTTTTTTTTTCTTAGTCTTTGAGGGCCACACTTGTAGCTGATCTAGTATATATGTTTTTGGGTTTTTCCTTCAGGTCATCAGTGCCTGGTGAAATGGTCTGAGCTAATCCAAACAAAACTTCTGTCACCAGTGACTGCCGTAGTTGCTAAGTAGCCAAAGCCTTCTTTCTGAACACTTTTCTTTTTCCAGCAACATTTAAATGTTGTGGCCTAACACTTACAAACCACCAGATAATTCAAATGCATTTGGAATTAATGGCAGCTTGCATGTTTTTAAGGCAGGAGTGTGTTCTGTTTCAGTAACTGGGATTACCAGTGTTCAAGAACTGAACAAAATACTTTAAATGTGGTATAATTTCAAATGCATATACTCTGTTCTTATATGATTCCAGCTTTTTAAACCAGCTTTGTGGCAGCTTTATCTGTTGGTTATGTTTACACTCTCAAAATGCATATTAGAATAACCTCCAAAAGAAACTATCAAGGCAAAGCTGTTAAGGATCCTCCTGCAGAGGAGGATTTTGTTGTACTGAGCCAAATAAGAGAAATGGTTTGCTTTTTGTCTCTTTTGAATATTTATAGAGGTTGATGTTTTCAAAGTTACCCACATAAGCCATAATTTCTCTGTGCTTTTAGTAACCTTTACCAACCCAAGTAGTATGTTGATACAAAGGGAATGACTAGTGGGGGCTGTCTGCTGTGCATGTCCCTTCTGTCCCAAGCAGGCAAGTACAAGGAGGCCTTCCCACACCGTAAGAAAAAGTAGTTGAAATATGCTGATTTTGCTGTGTTTCTTTGTTGCTCTAGTTTTCTGTGCTGGATTCAGAAGTAACTGTTACTGCTAAAATCTGTTACCCAGGAACTGACTTAGTTTGAGTTTCTTCAGAGTAACTCTTCTCCTCTGCTTCCCTTAGTGCCCAACAAAGAAGCAGTCAGGTTAACAAAAGTGCAGTGGGAAATCAGGTAGGCACCTAACAGAGAATGGATACTGGCATGTGCAAGTTAATCCAAGCCGTTTGGTTTTCTTGGCTGCATTTATTTGTTGTGACTGTACCATTTGCCTCTTCCACTTCAAATATCTCTAAGATGCATCATCATCATCGTCATCATCATTGCCTTGTTTTACTGAAGTTTTCAGAGCCACCTGACTTCCATTGGTGCCATTATTTAATATTTCTACTGCTGCTTGCACTGCTGGGTAGTGTCTCTCCTCCCATGCCCTTTAGTGCACTGAGTCTTTTCATATTGCACATTACTGCACTTTGCCATTAACTGCAACCTTGTGAATTTCAGAATCCAAAATGCTGGTGAGTACTTGCTTGTGTGTGCTTTGTCATAGCCATTTTACTAGCTTTTAATGTTCACAGCTTAAGAGGCAAGTCAGCAAGCAAAAGTGAATTTGCCTTTATTTCTCCTGGGCTGACTTCTCTAAAAGTAAACCCAGGTTAACTGGTTGATGCTCTCAGAATAATTAGTGTTTTCACTGAAATTCATTAATGGAATTACTTGTTTGTTTCTATCACAAAAAATGTGGGGCTGATGCTGTGAGATGCTAAGTCCTCCTGAGTTCTGCTTCTGTCTTTGCTTTTGGATGAGCCAGGGGTGCTTAGTATTTCACAGGATCAATCTTCTTTTTTGGTTGTTCTTTTTTTTTTCTTTGTATGAGGTGAAAATAATGAGAATGCTACAACTTTAAGGGTTTCTGCTCACTGTGAGGGTTTTGCAAAGTCTGAAATGGAAAGAAAACTTTATGGCATTAGTACATAATTTAAAGGGAAATAATTGTTCAACTGAAAATAAGACACTAAAATTTTGTGTGAGTGTAATTAACAATACTGAACATCTCTCTGATGTTTTCATGTGCAATTTGGTCAAATGGTGCTCAGGAGGTGAAAGGTTAAGGTTTTCAAATGTGATCATTGCATTAAGATCCTGCAAGTCTTACCACAGAATCATAGGATGTTAGGGGCTAGAAGGGACTTTGAAAGCTGATCCAGTCCAGCTCCCCTGGCAGAGCAGGATCACATATACCAGATCACACAGGAGTGCGTCCAGGCGGGTCTTGAGTATCTCCAGAGAGGGAGACTCCACAATCTCCCTGGGCAGCATGTTCCAGAGTTCTGCCACCCTCACAGTGAAGAAATTCCTCCTCATGTTTACGTGAAATTTCTTATCCCCCAGATAAACCTGACATTTCAGAAAGTCTCTTATTCTGATGTGGTAGATGAGAGTTCTAGCATATTTTTTTTTAAACTTAGTCATCTTTTTGGGGATAGGAATCCAACTTCTTCCTCCTTCCAAGAAATGGCTACTTATTTTTGAGACATTAGTTAAGATAATCCATGAACTTCTTGGATGCGATGGTCCCCCACTGGCTGACCAACACAAGTGGTATTTTTGGTGTAATACAGAGTTTGGACTAAAATGAAAAAAAAAAAGTCTAAACACAGAAATTACTTCAAAGAGTAGCCTCTCCCCACCGAGGAGAGATTTCCTTCTTATCTAGCTGTGCTGGAATATGTGTCAAACACAACAACCAGCATCACTTTGGAGTGTCCCATAAAAGGAAAACCAACCAATTATCTGCCTCTTCAAAAATACACAAGTGGAATGAATGGGCTTTTAATTAAGTGACTGTTTTTCCTCTGTAGAGAAGTTGAGACAAAGCTTGGTGTTTCACGTTTCATGTTGCAACTTGATTAATTTTAATGTGAAGGACTTTGCCAAACCTTTTATTTTAAAGACAATAAACCATTTGTTTGTAAGTTGATTGTTTTGGAGTTGAAAAGAATGAGAAAATGTTTCTGAAATGAAAACTTCATTTTTGCAATTTGCTATTGCAGGGAACCAATCTACCGCCTTCAAGGCAAATTGTACGAGCTAAGTTCTGTAAGCTTTATTGTTGCTTTCTCATTTAGCTTCTCAGAGGGCAAAGTTTGTTTCTAACTCATCGGTTTGTTGAATACTTGCTACTAAACTTTAACGTTAAACTTGTCTGTAATACTCCCTCAACAAGGTACAATTGCAGTTCATCTCTTAACTGCTACTAAACTGCTGTTACAAGTATGAACTAATGTCACTTAAAATGTAGAGAACTTAATATTTGTATAATTGTTTCTCAAACCAAAATGGCTAATTGGGGTTTATTTTATTATATAACTGGAAAGCAGTTTTTATCTGGTTTCTGTGTCTCTGTTCATAATAAACCTCTTTTTGAAGGGTGAGCAAACAAGTTTCTGGTAATCAAAGGGAAACATTAGCTCTTGAGTAAATGAAGATGCTGGTTGTGGGTGCAGGTACTCTTCTTAGGATCTTTCTTTTATAAAGGAATTACTTCTGATAGAAAAAGTGAGTTGTGTTAATGAACTTACAAATGGTCAAAGCCATTTCAGCATTCTTCTGATAGCCCAGGAAGATCAGTGTATCTTGGACAGACTCTTTTCTAACCCTTCCACTTCATGAGTAAATAAATACATGAATGCCTTTAATATTACTAATTAGAATTAATTGTCTAAACAGCAGTTAATTTTATAACAAGTTACTTCTGGTTCAGTGATGGTTAGGTGTGAGAAGTAAATCCCTGCATTCTGTGCACTCTTAGGTAGTATCTGTAATGAAAACATACACATTTTTCCATTTTGGCACATCATCAAATTATGTTTAGTTATCGTTTTGAACAAATTTAAGCTAAACTTATGCTCAATAAAGAAACAAGGACTAGGCAGCACTGATTCTAACAGCAGCTGAATTCCATCCCTGGGAAGATCAAGATCATTAAGTTTTCACTTAATAGTGGGATGCCCATTTAAAATTCATTGCTTGTCATTTTTGTAGCTTGCTTTATCTGACACGATGCAGATAATTCTGAGATCCACAGAAACAGTTGAGTGCAGCAATACTGCATTTTTGGAAGAAGTATAAGTGCTGATCCTTCTTAACATGTTCTGCTCCTTTTCCCTCTCACTTTCACACTCCTCTAATTTATTCTCTCACGCTTAATCTTTGGCCTTTCTTTTTGTTTGTTTGTCTTTCCTTTGCTACCGCCTGAGGTTTTGACCTGACTCCACAAAGTTTCTTTTTAAGCCACAGGTTAGTCTGTCTTCTAATTCGCTTGCAATGATCAGTGTAATGCTTAGTTTTACACAGCACACTAGCAAAATCTGGTTCCTGAAATCTGACCCATCCTTAACCATGTATTTTGTGTGCCGAGATTTGGTTTAGTGACTAAACTATAGTGTTAAAAGCTCCCATTCATGATAAGCCTTTGAAGATGGTGTCGTTGCTCCATATGCCCAGCTGATATTCTGTGTGCCAGAATGCAAACCACTCAATTTATAGATTATATGTAATTTATCTGAAATTGTGTTTTGTGTTTTGCTTCTGTAGCAATACCATTTCATATGCTTTGGGTAGCTCCTGTAGCTGGAGAAAGGCCTTAATCTGAACTGAGAGTTTCAAGTTGCTGTCCAAGGGCTTTGGAGGTTTGGGTTCCAAGGCGTTGTTTAACCTGCCTCTTTTACATTGTGACACCAGCAATCTGATTCACTTGCCTGGACACAAGTAGCATTCAGACCCCGTCAGCTGGCCCGAACCAAAGTGCCAATAAATAACTTTTCCCCTAGTAACCCCTTCTTTTCCCTTTTAATCTTGCTCCATAGCATACTTAGAATCATAGAATGGTTTAGGTTGGAAAGGATGACCTCAAAGATCATCCACTTCCAATCCCCCGCCATAGGCAGGGACACCTCGTCCAGCTTGGCCTTGAACACCTCCAGGGAAAGAGCAGCCACAACCTTCCTAGGCAACCTGTGCCAATGTCTCACCACCCCCACTGTAAAGAACCCTTTCCTAAGAATCAGTTTTAGTCTCCCCTCCGCCACTTTAAACCCACTACCCCTCATCCTGTCATTACAAGACCTTGTAAATAGTCCTTCCCCAGCCTTCCTGTAGGCCCCCTTCAGATACTGGAAAACTACTATAAGGTCTCCTTGAAACCTTCTCTTCTTCAGGATGAAGAGACCAAACTTTTGTAACCTGTCCTAATACTTTGCTGCTTCTTTTCTTCAAATACACTTAGATCCTGTTACCTTGCATGAGCCAAGAAGAAAAGATGTTTAGAGGATATTTTTAAATCATGGTAATGGAAATTTATGCTGTGGTCAGTGAGATGGTTATGAAAACATCCTGACAAGGCTCTTCTACTAAGAATTTTTGTAAAAGAGGTGGTGCCCATGGACAACCACATGATGCTAAATTGTGAAATATCCTTGAATGAGACATGCAGCTGTGGAATTCTCACCTTATCCAGATGAGAGAAGTATTTTGCTCTAAATGGCCTTTAATCATACTTACTTTTTAGGTTAAGATTCCTTCATGACTTAATCATCTTCGTTTAACTTCATTTGAAAGCATGTTTCAGGTTTTCACTATTAAGTGGTTTGCTCCAGTAAAAACTAATTTTTTTTTCTTTAAAGTAGACATATTCAGAACTTAAGCTACTATCAGTGTTTTTAAGTTGTGTGCTATATTATGCAGTGATTTATTGTGCATTGGGGAAACAATGTCACAAGGTCTTGCTTGTGGTCAGTACCAAACAGATCTGATCTGTTTCTGCTCTGCATGATGGTTTGGGTGTTCCCTGCCCCCCCCCCCCCCCCCCACTTTGGAAGTCACCCAGACTAGACTCAGCTGGCTCTGGAAATTGAATGAAGCTTCTATTTACAGCTTAGCACAATATACAAGCAGATATTTACAGTTATAGACAGAAATATACAAGGTAAAAGGTAATACAGAAACACAACAGCCCTCCCAGAAACCTGAGTCCCCAACAGGGGCTCCCAACCACCCCTTCACCTTCCCCCTACCCCTCTCAACCTTACCCCAGTCCCAAGGAAGAATGAAGTTTCCACCAGGGGGTTAGGAAGCGAAGTGGATTAATCAGAGAGATGGAGGGTGAGGTTAGGGAGGGTGAGGTTAGAGAGAGAGATGCATCTTGGAGCTCCCCAAGAGGAGAAGTGAGATTCCCCTATCTGTCTTTGGATTTTTGTTTTTATACATCTCAGCAAGTCTATGAGTGAGGTAGACATCAGCCCTGTTTTCCTTCCACATCCTATAATCTAGTTCTTCTCACCAAAACATTCTAGCTAGGCTCAAACTAGCACACTCTGACATTGTCACATCCAACCGAAACACTGTATGAGGTTTCTGCATTAATCTCTTGTTCCTTACTAGCCTCTGTAGTGCAAGGTCTTCATATTTGAACTGGAAGGGGTCATAAGGATGCCTCACAAAGTAGATTTTGCAGTTTTTATTCTCTCAATCTGCTTAGTATTTGGTTCTTAGTGATTAGAAGACAGTGTAGTGCTGGGAGTTGTGTTGTGTTCAGAGTTTTTTCAGTAGAATTGTGTGACACAAGCTGAGCTCTGTAAACTCAACAAATGCTGTTGCTTGTGTTGTTGTGGAAGTAGCCAGACTCATGGTGTTCACACTTGTCCTTCAGTCTTCCCAGTCAATTTCACTTACATCTCACCTACCTAGAAATCATCTTTCAGCTACTTCTTTTAAAGAAATGCAACACCTTCTGATTCTCTAATGTACATCTTTTACCAAGACCTTACATGATTTAACGGAGTAAATCATGTAGCAATGCATAAAATGGATTTACTGTGTCAAATCCTGCTTTCCTGTTTATCCATGAAACAGTAGAGAATAAGAACAACAGATATGATTCGGGGGTTGTGCAGCTGAACTATCAGAAAATTGCTTCCTTTTCGCTTGTTCCATGTGCATTCATAACCTCTAAGTTTCGTTTTTCAGACACTCAGATTAGGTATCAGGACCCTGAAGGAAGGAACTGTGTCATCCTGTGCATGGAGTCTGACTACCGGTCGGAATATTGTCTTCACTAGCTTCTGGCAATGCCCATGTTTTCCACCTTCCTGAAGTTCATAACTCGTGTCACTACTATCTAGTTTGCACCGAGGGACATTTAGAAATGTGATAGAAAATAGTGGAATGAGTCTCTTAAAACACACTACTTTCATTTTCCAAGCTAAAGTATTGCACAACATAGCTAATACAATAGATTAAAAAAAAAACCAAAACCCTCTCCCCATTGGAGGTTTTTTACTTCCAGATCTCTTTGAAAAACCTTCACTGCTTATTGTCTATGGAAGGACACTTATTTCTAAATTATAGCTTAAGCTGATTTCTGAGAAATTGGCTGGAGTCTGAGATGTAATTCAATTTCTCTGGAAAATAAAATCATGTTGCTTAATTTCACCTTGTTTTGCACCTAAACCTTGATCCAATATCTTTGTCTCCCCTGGTCCCAACACTGGTACCGAGTAGTTTTGAAGTGTAACTTTTTGTGTGGGAAAACAGGAACAATCCAATGAAAAGAATATGAGGTTTAGCACACACTAGGATCATCTTCTTTCTCTTGATGTCTCCTGGAACTGCTTCCAAGAATTTTGGGTAGCTATGATTTGTCGTAGTGTCCAGGATATTTTAGTGAACATGGTACCTTGTTTTCCCAGAGGAGGATAGATAAACAGGTCTAGACATTTGCATGTGAAAACCACCAAGATACTGCTAGAACTTGATGCCCTGTTTGTCCTGCTGTGTTCTGTGGGAGTGACAGCTGGATCTAATCCTCAGCACATAGGATTTTTGAGGGAACAACTGGCAAATTCCTTTCTTTGCAAGACAGTGACCCATGTTTGTATTAGCAAATCAGCTTGTTCCCATCCATACCCAGTGATGGTTATGCATCTATGGGGAGATGTGTTGAACTGGGACAAGACAGCCTTTCAGAGCTATATTAATAGGATTAAAAGCTTTATTACATTTAAAATTACTTGTGTAGTTTAGATTTTAAACTCTTCACTTGGTCTGTTGTGAGACCTCTACCAGAAATGCATTTATGTCAGATTGAGAGAATTTGACCTGCATTAACAACCTATAAAGTCTGTGGTGATGATGAGGGAAAGTGCTGACGAGAACAAGCAGGTAGTGCTGCTTCTCTTCCCTTTTAAGTGCTCATCTGTAAGGTTCTTGAACATGCTAGTAGAGTGTTTCCTACTGATTTGCTTCTAGAAACCACCTCTTTAACCACACTATGACATCTGTCTTCAAATCTTTTCTTCTCTTTAAGATGTGCATGCAAACTAGTTTTCAGTAATGTGCTGGCCTGGCTGCCTGTGCTTCCAGAGTGTGGATAAATGCTTTAGAGGGAGCAACACAGCATTTTCAGTTGCAGACAGCATGGTTCAACAGCATCTTCTCACAGCCCCTATTTTCAATTTCTTCATAGCATGGGAATAACCACCCTGGTGCATTTGCTGCAAAGCATTTAGTCTGCTGTTCAAAGGTAGCTCACTTTGTTGCAAAGCTAAATTTGAATGCTTGAGGAACTTTAATTTTCTGAACTTTTCCTAAAATTCCTTCCATACACATTTGTGCAGTTCAGAGCAGAAAAAGCCAAAATCAGCTTGGTTCCACAGCTTATTCTGTGGCAGCTGCCTGAAGGGCAGTACATTGGCTGTATATGCATGTCGCTTGTTTCCTTCAATAAACATCGTAAAATAAAATGAGGATTTGATGAGTAATGAGGATCATGTCAGCTTGCACTTGAACAAGCATTCCATGTCTATCTGTACTCAGTAATGCCTCCTCTCCACTTCTCTTTGCTTTCCTTTTCTCCTAATGAACATGAATCGAAAAAGTAAAGGCACATTTCTGCAGAAACCTTTGTGTTACAGGCTGTTCCCTCATTCTGCTTGTGCTATACCCTTGAGTCTCTCCACAGGAGTCATGTCTGGTTCTCTCATAGCTTACTGAGTCTTCAGAACCAAATCAGTGCTTTCTTAGTTATTTTCTTTCAGGCTGAAACCCCAGAGACTGTTTTTGGACCATTAGGGGTTTTCTTATCCTTCTGGCCTTAATCAGTAGCGAGTGGGGAAATGTGATTTTGAAATGAAATTGGGACTCTTGGATTGTGTGCATTGCCAATGCTTTAACCAACTTTTCAGGAGAAACTTCTCATCTCTTTCTTTGGTTCGGTTAAAAATATAACCTAGTTATTTCCTCTGTGCAGTATCAAAGTGTTTTGTTTTGTTTTTTTTTTCCATGATGCTCACATGAATTTGCATGCTGAATGGGAGTGAATTTCAGTTCTGAAACTTGTTAGATACAGGGAAATGTTTTTCACTGGATGGCTACTGATGCTGAAGTTACCAGTCTTGAAAAGCCCTATGAGAGGAATGTCACAGTCTTGCATGTTTCTCAAAAAGAAAGAGGAATCTCATGGCTGATCACACAAGTCCATGTTTGTGTGAGTTGCTGAGAGAGTTCTGAAGGGGTTCTCTGAGCACTTCTTCCATCTCAGTCCTTCTTAGGCAAGTAAAGAGTGTTGCTGTAGGGAGAAACACAATGGCTGAGGGTTCCCTGCATTGATGTGATGGGGAAAGTTCTGTTGTCCAGAGCATGATAGGAAGGAAAAGTGAGAATTTCTTTATGATCCATAAACTGCTCTTCTTCATGTCTGGAGTTGTCATTCATTTCAGTTTTCTTTTGTCCCCCTTTCTCTTTACATGGTGTAGTCTCCTGGCCCTTCAGTATTTATAGGTGTGCTGTTCTCCTCTGTTCTTTCATCTTTTGCTTGTATCTATTTTGTAAAGTCCTGCTTTACCTGTGTTCCCCTTCATTTTTATTGGTGCCCTAGCTGTTGATTTTTTTTCCTTATAAGAGGAAAACAGCTCTCTTATATTTCTCTGTTTTATTTAGCAAGTCTTTATTTAAAAGAATGAATGCAGCATCAGAATCATCTCAAGAGAGTAATGAACTAAACTTGTGCCTGACTGAACCTCTGCACAGGTCATCCGGAAAGGCTGGCTGACCATCAACAATATTGGCATCATGAAAGGAGGATCCAAGGAGTACTGGTTCGTTCTAACTGCAGAAAGCTTGTCCTGGTATAAAGATGATGAGGTAAGGATTGAAGAACTTTGTTTTACCATGGGAAAAAACCTCCAGTATTTATTCAGTCCTATGATTTCACCTTAAAATACAAAATCAGCATGCAGAGACTTGAGCTGAAAGAATGTTTAAAGGTATTACCTGTGTTCTTTAAATTGTCTGGGTTTGATTTAGGATGATTGCTCTAAAACACCTGTCGAGGTGTTGGTAACATAAATAGAAAATATTTGTGTGAAGATATTGTTGTTCACTTGTTTGTTTTATTTTTTTCCCCGCTCTTCCTGTGATTTTCACATACTGGTATTTATAAAAAAAAAGGAAGGAACTGTTTGGAATGTTGTGGATATTGTTCTATGGCTCTATGAGCTGCTCTTGCACATGTACCATAAGTTGATCATGACTTGTCCAGGTAAAGTTGTTTCTAAAAGTAACTACAGCAATTGATTTCATGCCCTTGTGCTCCGAGAAGATGAAAAGCCTGTCTGCAGATTCTGTAGGTATGGATTTTCAAATCTGATAAAACACCCTGGTAAGAAATGCCACTTGCACATCAGTAAATCTGAGGTGAGTAATAAGAGAACTGGAGAAAGTATTTCTGTGATAAACAGGACATCCAGGTTGCTCATTTTATTGAACATATTTTTAGGTAGCTTTTTGTTCTGTTTGTTTGTGTTTGTTTTTTTTTTCCCCACAATGTTGGTAACCATGCTTGATCCAACAGTCCAGCAGTCTTCTTGGTAACAAACTTTAAAATGGGATTATTAAGTGTACTACCAGCTTTACCATAAAGCCTTTGTGGTTTTTTTAAGGTTTGTGTTTATTTGCATAGAAAACTTGGGCTACATTAAAAAAAAACAACAAAAAAACAACCCTACAAACTGGAGTTTTCTTTTGTTTTTTTTTTGGGGGGCTATTTCCCAGTTAATTTTTTTTTGAGCAAATTTTTGCTGATTTTTAGGGTGAACCAATTCATTTGATGGAAGAAGCAGAGGTAAAGGCAGTGTTATAAATGACCTCTAAAGCATCACTCAGTCTTTCAGTCTTAACTAATAAAACACTGGCTTACCCCAACAAAACAGGCAGCTGGTTGATGGGGGACTCTGCAAACTACTCATATTCTGTTCAAACCAACTCGGTGTTTTACTGCAGTCGAACCAGTGGGCAGAGGTTCTGTGGTGCATGCACATGAGCCAGAGCCTTGCTGAGTCCTGTGAATCCAGAATGAGGTACTTAGCTCAGGGAGTTACTTCAGTAGTGCCCCTAATGGTGGAAAATCTGCTGCTCAGTCGTATTTTTTCCTGTGTTAGTAGCCATTTTTTACTTTAACATTGAGGGATAAAATAGGTTAACCTTGAAGAGGTTGCCCCTTGACCCTTTAATTAAAGTTTAAAGGGATTCAGATATCTTTACTGTGACAGGAAAACGTGTGTCAACCAGAGGGGAGGAGTCAGATGCTAAATGTCAAGACAGTAAGTTTTATTTTCAGATGGCTGAAACATAAATTGAGATATTTAACTGCAATGACATCAAAGTGAATTAAGAAGTGCAAAGATGCCCTTATGAATTTGAAAATTCGAAGCTGTCCTTTTTTATTATCTACCTTGAAGCTACTAGAAGCTGTTCTCTTAGCTTAAGTACCAGCAACTGTAATGAAAAGAAGCGGTGAGATGAACACACCTTGCTATGCTCGATCTCAGGCACTTGCAGGTGCGTCTAAGATGTGCTGTGACAGTTTGTGAGGTAGTTTTGGTGTTGCTTTTTTGAATCTGACCTTTCAGTGTGTAATATTAAAATCCCTGAAAAAAAATTATGGGATGTCTTCTGCCGTGCAGCTTTAAACTGTTTTGATAGTGTACTAGAGAGTGTCACCAGGGAATCTCAGGACAGTGTGTGGAGGGATTTGGCCACTGGCTGATTTCCATATGCATGTTTTATAATGTCTCTTAATTTCCAAATGGTTGTGTTTTGAGAGTCAAGAAAATACCAGTAGCTCATTCAGGTCAATATGGGAGAGCACTCAGGAGTTTCTTGGAGTGGTAAGAGAAGATAACAACATAGTGTTCCATGCTTTGCTGGTGTAAGAAATTCTTCCTGAAGTACCAATTTGCTGTATAATTTGACTATTCTGTTCTGGGGAAGAGTTCACCAAGTTAGGTCGTACTTTTTTGGGAGTTGGATTTTGTTGTTTGTTTGTTTGGGTTTGGTTTAGTTGTTGTTGTTTTTTTTTTTTAACTGTGTCTTTTGCAGTAGAACTTGAAATATTGGTAAACTCTGTTCTGAAGATGGTAAAAGCCACGGCTTGACCATCAGGTTAATCAAAAGACCAGTGACTTGTATAAGAAACAGAACTACTGGCTTCTGAAAGCAGAGAAGCAAATAATCTCCTGGCTGAATTCCAGTCTTTCTAATTACACTTTGTCTCCTTAAAATGTTCCCCTCACTTTCAGCTTGCTTTGGTAGTTGTCACATCCGGATCTCAGATGATTACTGAAATAGCTGCATTCGGTTGTATTTCCACTCTACTAAGATATGTAGTCCTCAGTGATGTGTGAAGTGATACTCATGTTTATGTGTCTGGGCTCAGCACGGCTGTGCACGCCGTGAGGTCGCAGGGAGTTCAGATCCCTGTGCCTCCCACTGGCGCTGGTCACTTGTGCGTTCTCCGCACAGTAGCAAGAGCCTCTCCACGGCCGCTGGGGAAGCTGCGGAAAATCGCGTCTCACCTCTGATCTCCTGCCACAGGCATGAGTTCTCTCCCCCTGCACAACAAAGGTCGTAGAACCTTTGTGTACCGGTGAGCTCTGGCAATGTACTTTACAAAGCCAGAGTGCTACCTAGGAACGTTAGGACTGTGCAGGCTGTGTACCCCCTCTAGTGTGAGTCGAGCCCATTTCCCATAGTCTGGAATTTACTCTGAGATGAAAATCTCTCTCTAAACGCAAGTGGTTGGATGCTAGTGTCATTAGAAGAGTGTAAATGATTTCCCTTATTTGTGAGCTGCAGCTTTTATAGGTGAAGGGTCCACAGTGGAGTGTTTTGAAGCAGGTTACTTTGGCAAAAGATTTCAGAATTTATTGGGTGTTACCAGGGTCACAAAAGAAATTATTTGTTTCTTTTTTTTTTTATTGTTGTTGTTATTGCTGCTTAAAGATACAACATTATTTTGTGCTGAGATGGGGATCAGTAACTAAGAATGCTGTATAAGACTGGTAATTATGGAAATACCAAGTTGATGGTGGGTAAAGCATTGTTTACTATTAGTGGCATAAATGCTAATCTAAATTAACTGTTGAGCATGCATTCAGTTGCTTGTGTTCATAAGTTTGTTGTGTGACCAATATATGCCTTTGTCCTTTTCCACTTGCTTAAAATCAAGCAAAGAAAATACTGTGCACCACTTTGAGGCTCTTGTACACAATCAGCACATGCATTGGCCTCACAAATAAGAGTCTCTCTTTTGTAGAGCATTCCATGTAATGCTAACTAGTGTAAGGCATGCTTAGCAAAACCAGATATTAAATCTGAGCATTTTAGCTCTTGGTTGTTAACCTCTTTGGTAAGTAGCACAAAAAGCTGTCAGCTTTTGTGCTGAGCTTCATTTGAGAGTCAACGTCCAGTTTTGAAGTTCGCAGTAGGATCAAATGAGCTTTGAGGATGTGGGATGCTATGCTAGCGTGTGAATTCAAAAGCTCTTTATTGTAAACAAAACGATGCCATTTGTAATGTGCTGTAGCATTTTTACTATGGGGCATGGTCAGAGAATGTGGTTTATAAAAAATTATAATGCTTTCTAAAGCATGCAGAGACTTCACTGGCATTATTGGTGTGCAAGGGATGCCAAGCTGGGTTCTAGGAGAAGAACTTCTGGAAAATTGAAGTGTATGTTTATTGGGAAAATTCTCTTTAGTGTTACTTCCAAATGAAATATTTCTGTTCTGTGTCATTAGGCAAGGAAGGTGTTGTCAGCACCTAGTGATAGGTGCAGTTTGCATTATAATGTCACACTTTATTCTCAAGTATTAATAAGATAAATTTCTGGGGTTTAGGAAGGAGATAGGAAAATAAGTGAGGAGGTGGGAGAATGGAGAGGTGAGACGTTACTCTAAGATCTAATGTTGTGTCTGATTATAGAATTAACTGGGCACACAACCAGCTGCTCTGGGTTTCTGTGGCCAGCAGGAATGCTGGTGAATTTTATACCAACAACAACCCAATAACATGAGTTGCTTGACTTATGCCTGAGAAGTCCAGGGGAGGATGAAATGCACAATGGTGTTGCAAAGCTACGTACAAATAAAACTGGCGTTAGTGAGTTAATGAGAACAACTAGGAAAAGAGTACTATAGGAAGCACAGTAAAAATTTCAGCAGTGGGTTTTATTGTCTTTTATAGGCGGTGTTGGTTTGACTCTAGGTGGGTTGCAGTACGCGGCTTGGTTACTGACCGGCTGTCTGAGATCCAGAGTGACTCTTGGTTGGAGCTGTTGGCGAAGATGCTCTGGTGTGTCAGAGCGGTTTCCCACTGGTGGCTGTCCCTCAGGCTGGGTTGTCATGCGACTGCCTGTCTGTGCCTGCTGTACAGGTGAGAGGATGTTCTGCACAGCAAGTGTAGACAGGCAGACACATGACAACTCCGTCCAGCCAGTCCCTTGGAGCCGTCACCGCTGGTATGCAACAGTTTGTACCATTCCAGTTTGGGGGGGCTTTGAGAGGGGAACACACATAACAGAATTAAACTTTAAATCATTGGGAGGTGTAGAACAAGAACAGAACTTGGTTTTATTTGGAAAAGAAGCATTTAGTTACATCAGTTATCATTGTGCTGACACGTATCAGAGATGCAATTTCGACAGACTGGTCACACCGAGCATTTGGGAAAGCAAAAAGGATTGAAGCCATGGTTTATTTTATATGCAATTCATACAGGATTTTGCCTGCATACTGTACTCACACATGGTAGTCTAACCAGATGTTTCTACTCTTCTTGGAAGCACAGAAATAACTGGAGTTCAAGATAAAGGACATGTTTATATAGTACATATTTTCTAGGAGCAGATAAGTACAATAATCTTGCATGTTAGAAATAAAAATCTTTCTGTATAAATGCAGGAAACCATGTGCACATTAACCCAGCTAAGGGGAACATGCTGGAAAGAGAACTGGGTCCATTTTATATCTTACTTGATGATGTGTTTTAAAACTATGCACTTTCAGTGATATTTCTTTAGTGTTTTGCTTTGCACATTATTGAAATTCAGCTTTCTCTCAAAATCGGTACTTTCTCTGGGAACAAAATCACTTTGTTGAGCTTCAGTAACCTTTCAGTTAAACATAGACTATGCTATAGATCAAAAGCTTGTAAATAACATCATTTCGCCTCACAAGATGTGCTGCTTTGCTAAACTTCCCTGTATATAAAATAACACACGGTGGCTGTATTTCAATTTAGCAGTGACATTTGCAACATCACTGAGCTGCTGTTTCAGAAAGAATGAAACATGTTGGATGCTTAAAAGGGGGAAAAAATAGTTGTAATGCTCTTCCATGCAGATAAAATGATTCCGTTCTATAATGGTGTTCTTAAATCACTGTTGCTCGCTAGTGCCTCCATAGGTAAGCAACAAAGTTGTGCATTCAAACCCTTCTCATCCGTAACCAATACAGAATAGCAGCAAAACACATTCCAGCCTGAAAACTGGCTATAAAAGGGATTCATTTACCAAAAGGCTCAAGAGTGGGGATAGTGCTGGGATTTTGAATTGGACTACTAATAAATCAGTATGTAATTAGTCAAGCGTTCTAGCAACGATTGTTATTTTTATGTAAATGA
Source organism: Pogoniulus pusillus (assembly GCF_015220805.1). Taxonomy (NCBI): domain Eukaryota; kingdom Metazoa; phylum Chordata; class Aves; order Piciformes; family Lybiidae; genus Pogoniulus; species Pogoniulus pusillus. Next base: position 12,360,666 of record NC_087271.1, on the reverse strand, counting down.
AAAGGTACATTTCAGCAACCATGCAGCTGAAGTGTACAAATTACCAGTTCCACGAGGAAAAATTTTCCTTGTAGCTAACAAGATGGAATAAGCTGTCTTACAGGGATGAATGAAGCACAGAAGATGACTAGCTAATTCAGACATGAAAATAAAAATGAACTGTGAGACGTTAAATAGCCTTACTTTGGCTTTATAATAAGCTCACTTCAATTTTTGTAGCTTTAAGGAGAATTTGAAGTGCATGCTTTTATGTTGGCATGTCTTCCTACTTGCTTGATCATTTTAGAGAGAAGCAAAAGGGGCAAATCAGAGATACTTTAAAAACAAGTATAAAGCACTGCTCGTCTTATAAATGTCACCAAATTTAGTGTCTACATTTAGTTGTTGTCAAAACAAAGATCTTTAATCTGTGAGAAAATCAGTTCTCAGTTCCGATGTTCTGTATCTTTGAAATAGCAAAGACTTGTACAGTAAAATCTATTGGCAACCTATGTGGTCTAGAAGGGTTGGAACAACAAAAGCATGCATTTTAATTAGTAGGTTTTCTATTAACAACTGTCAGGGAAATTATTTTGGGAGTAAAAGTTGTGAGTGGAAAGATCGTGCGGTCTTTCTAGTAACTGTATACAAGGAGAACTCGTCAAAGTATCAACAAAGAGCTTTAAATCTTGAACTGAGACAAATTTATTTTGGCTACTACTAATCTTCATTTGATTCTTATTTAAAAACTGATATTCTGTGACATTGCAGTTTATCTGCTGAAAGAGCTTAACAGTTTTGGATGCTGCATCTGGCTGACTCATTGAGTCAGTAAAGGGCTTGAGAATGTTTCAGAGTACTCATAGCAACAAAAGAAAAAAATCTTGGGATTGCCAATAATATATTTACAGAAACCGGTATTAAGGATCTGACTTTAAATATTGGTAGCTTGGAAATAGAGTTCAGAATTGTCTTCTCTCCAGCTATGATCAGGACTTCTTTTGTTTAAGAGCAGGTTGTTATTTTTAGATGCTCTTTTGCAGTGCAGCGTAAAATGCAGTACTGAGGTACAGTAGCATTCAGGAAAATTTCATTCTTAACTGTGGCATTTCCTGTCTTCTTTTTTTTGTGGCTTTCAACCTGACCCTTAATATTTCATTTAGTTTTTGGGTTTTTTGTTTTTCTTTTCTTAATTACAGTCTAAGAAACAAAGTCTTTGCAAGTAAAAGTAAAATTACATTCTTGATTAAAATATATCATTCAAAAAGAAAAAAGCACACTAAGATTTAGGGGGGGGTTTATTTTTCCAATCTGCTTAACAGATTTTGATTAAAATAATAATTCAACCTTCTATTTAGAAGTTTGGAAATTTTATGCAAGCACTTTGTTGTTTTGGATATTAATATTTCCCATATAGCAATGGTACTTGGGTGGTCTGCAGAAATGTCTGTGGATGCACGGTGATAGTAGAGGAAGGAGGACAAGGAGCGTGGAGAGGGTAGCAGTGTCTTTTAGTCTTCTGAAAGCACAGATGTGTTAGATCACACTGGAAATAGTAATATAGAAGATAACATGCAAGTTAATGACAAAACAGAAAAAAAGTCAAATTAGATGTTTGCCTTTTTAAAAAAAAGTAACTAGTGGTTTTTTTTCTCATGTGGATCCTCCTTTGATCTATACTTATTTCTGTAAAATGAAATGACTTTTCCCCACCCTTCTTTGCTTTTTGATTTAAATATTAAAAGATTATACAGAAAAGGTTAGAAATGTTTTTTTTTCTTTCTTATTCTCATGTAATTTTGTTGGGTGTCCTAAAAACTATGCTTCCTAAAGTTAAAAGAAAATCCACTCTATCGAAGCACTCAGCTATTTTAAATACTCATAGTGACATCAATTTGCCTTTCCTGTTTTCGTGCAGTCTATGCTAATATGAACTACTCAATTAACTTCATACAGCAGGTTTAAGCATGGAGATTGTCCTGGTTTCACAGAAGTCTCTCACCATGATTTAGTATGCATTGGATCATTGCAAAAGTAATATTTATTTCTTTGTGTTGTGGCTGTGTGTGTGGAGTTTCGTTGTTGGTTATTTTTCCTTGAAACATATTTACTTAGCTATCTTGTTTGCTGACATGTATGTTTAAAACCTCTTGTTTTATAACCATGGGAATCTTCTGTATGGTTATGATCAATTAGAACTTGTTTCAACTAAACCAGCTCTATTTTAAGGACCGGAGAATCACTTAATTCACTTTGAAAATGTTTTGATTACAGAGCTGAAGCAGATATACTTCCTTATTCATTCCTAACAATACAGGCTTTCTTTCCCTATCTGTTGCTTTGCATGCTGCATTTCCCCCCCACCAACCCCCCCTGCCCCCCCCGCTGCCTCATTTCCAAGCCCCATGCCAAGGGGGCCTCCTAGATATCAGCCTTACAGTCTAAAAATGCAACTTTGAAGAGTCATGGCTATATGGGAGGGGAATCGCTTCCTAAATCCAGAAAGGTCATTTAAAATAAAGATTAATGCAAATAGTGGACTAGAGATAAGAGAAACACCGGTTCCATGTGTTTTCATTGTCTCTGCTTATTTAGCAGAAGCTAACCCAAGCTATTTTCAACAGTATTTTCACTGAAAACTTCTTACAGCCTGGATAACAACACTTCCTTTCTTAATTTCAAGATCAGAATTATAAAAGTAGCTATGCAGGTAAGCACTGGTTAGAGAAAAAAAATATTTGCAAACAGTCATCTTCCCTTTGAAATCAGAACTGAGCAAGTTTCTGAACAAGATCTGAAAACACTTTTCTACTCCTTAAGAAAAAAAAATCTGAGGCATAAAAATTTGCAGATTTGCTATGCCTACGTCAGCAATCACAGTTAAAGAGAAATGTTAATGCAAATTTGATTCTCATTCCATTCCTTTTCTGTTAATAACTGCATTTAACTGTGTGTTCTAGCTCCATTTTAAAGGAGAGTAAGATTAAAAATTCCATCTACTCATACATTCTACAATACTACTACTAATTTAATCCCAAAGATAATCTTCCGCGAACTAGAGGAAGAGAGGAGGAATAACCTGTAAGTGTCCTTATACATTAAAAAAAGAATTCTCTAAGTCAAAACCTCTAAGTTTTGCTGGGAGGCTAAAGGAAATGCCAGTGCTAGGTCTTGCTTTGTAGGCTTTTAAGACAGAGTCATGCGAATGCTATGCAGCCATCTCTCCCCCGGAGGACTTCTATTGATTATAGAAGGAGCAATGAAAAAGCTAATAATAATATGAGTATTTTTCAGAAATAAACTGTGCAGCTCTGAGGCTGTCTGAAATATCACATGCATTTTACAAAAGTGACAGGTTATAACGATAATGGCTGCGTATTGAGGCTAATTCTTTTTCTAGTATGGCTATTGAAAGCCTTCCTGGCAATAATGAGCACCATATAGAGGGAGTTTTTTTTTCCTGCTTGCAGTAGTTTGTCACTAGTGTTAACTTTAGGGGAGCTGACTCTGGAGCTCGGCTGGTATCAAATTGCACTCCAGACTTTTTGTATTATTTTGTCCATGGGGATTTCATTCAGCCTGAGGGTTGTTGGTTTTGTTTTGTTTTTTTTTTTTTCTTTCCTTTTTCCCCCCCTACCAGGACAGCTGGAAATTCACCAAAGCAAACTTCTGCATTCGTTTACAAATTCCATTTTTATCAGTGGGATTCAGGACAAAGTAACTTAGCATTTTGAATGTTAGAAGAAATAACAGCGATTCAAACTATCCATGAGAGCAGCAACGATCGGTCGGTGCTGATCACTTATATGCCGTGGCCAGCCAGGTATCGTGATGGAAAACTGTTTGTTCTGGTTTATTTATTGCTTTTTGGTTTGGTTTTTTTTCGCAGCACATCCTGAATTTACAGAGATAATTTTTCCTGGCAATTAAAGATTTCATATTCTACACGGCAGAAGCTTAGCGTGGCGTGATCATAGCTTCCCTATGGTTTCCCTCCCAGTCTTCCTTAGCACATACAGCATAGCTTAGTTGCAAAGAAGTTTCAGCTGCACATATCAAAGTCTAAGTACAGTTCTCCCCGACTCGATATAATAACTTTACAATCATTTAAGATAATATTCATGCATTCTTTTATATTATTTTATTACCTTAAGAGAAAATAATTTCTTAAAACTGATCTTTCGATCATACTTCACGGCAGGAGCTATTCAGAATACATACTTCTAGCAAGCCTTTTCTGCATTAAAAAAAAGGACCAAAAAATAAATATACTCCTTAAATATTTTATACTGATTGCTGTAAGTTTGAAAAAAAAAAATTAAATTTACCTTGTTAGTTTTTTTTTGGGGGGGGGGGGGGAACCACCTTTATTTTAAATTAAAAAAAAAAGTAAATTAAAAAGAGATGACCAACTAACTCTACTCTTGTACACTTCTCTAGGTAGCATAGCTCTAGGCAATATACCTCTCTCGTTTCTTGCATAGGTTTTAGTAAACCACCAGAGCTCCATCTTTCTTGCAGTGATGACTGGAGGAAGGGGGGAGGGGAGTCACCTAGGTTCGCCAGGTCATAGGCCAGGTGTTCTTCCAAAGTAGGCCTTACCAGAATGTCTTCCCCGCTTTATTCTGAAGTCCTCCTTTTTCACAGTGTCCCTTAGCGTTTCTTATTCCCTAGTGTGCAAAACCTGCGAAGAAAAATACTGTATATGAGATCTGAAAGGAGCAATGAGTGTCTTCTCCTTGGCAAGAGCAACTTGCGTCCCCAATAGTCCATGCCGCTGCTTTCCCTTGCCCAGTCTAACCAATGTGCAGACTACTGTACAACAGCATTGTCCTGAACAGGTAGTCTGAACACTGGGGCGACGGAGCAGGATCTCCGGACGCGTCTATTTATTTATTTTAAATCCTCTTTTAGTCTCGGGGAAAAACTGCCTTCCTGCATCACGAGTTGTGCTCGGCTCTCCCTCACACTCTGCAGCACTCACTGAAACACACTGAAGTGCTGTGATTTCCAGTCTTGACGTGGCACATTTGCAGCAGACTGGGGATCTGGCAACGAATTTAGGACCAGGAAAAGGGGGAGGGCTGGGCCTGAGAGTCCATATATGGGATGATGTCACCCTGGGGAGGTTTGGGTATGCACTGTGCCGCTGGTGAGACCGCTAGAATTGCCTGCTCTCAGACATGGGTCTGTGTATAAAATGGTACCAGATGTTTTAGTGTAATGTTAAGCAGTCATTTCATCTTCAGGCCAGATTTTTTTCTTCAACTGGGCAGGAAGTGGGCCCCAGTATGGAAAAGCTGTAAAAAGTCAAGATGTACAGTTTCACTGCAGCCAACGGAGAGCGAGTTAATGGAGATGCAGAATTTGCTGGTTTGTGAAGGCTGAAAAACTGACTTTATAAAAGCGATTCTGCTCGGGAAGCTCTTGCAACAAGCCAGCGCTTATTTTCTTTCCTTTTAATGACTCTAGTTGTGCTTTTCTGTTTTGGCATTTCAGACCAAGAAAAGGGCAAATAGGTTCATTTTTTCTTGGAACTGTCAGCGGCATGCAGGCTGCCGAGACTTGAGCAGTAATTAGAGTTACTTCCTGAAAGTGAAGCCCCCATGAAAAGTCTGGAGAAATGTTCTTTGTCATAGCCTCTACATGAGTAATTAGTTCCACATGTGGCCTTCCTATTTCCCTTCAGCTATTTTGGCTGGCTGGCTGAATACTTTGCTATAGCTCAAGACTTAAAGAAGCTTTAAAGTTTTCATTTCAAGCATCCACTGTGAAAATAGCTATTTCTGGTGTCATAATAAATTGCTTCTGGTAGATCAGTGCTATTAGGCCTGGCATTGTTTTTCGCTGGTAACCCTGCTGGTCCCATTTTTCTTTTAATGGCGTTTGGTGGAATTATCCTGCTAAATTTTATCTTTGATGTTTACCAGATCTATTGAATTTTGCCAAGTATGACTTTACCATAGATTTTAAGATACTTTCCCTACAGGCAACTGCCCTTGTCCTCCTGTAGAGTTTTTTTTTTTTTTTCCTTTGTTACTCATGATGTGGAATCCAAGTGTTGTGTTAGAATTTATTTTTTCTTTTTAATTTGCCTTAGCCCATGGTCTAAACTGACAGCTAACATCCAGTCAGCTTTTCTGAAGTCAGACCTGGAGGTGACTGTGCCTACATCCGTATGAAGTTGTTGCCAGTAGCTTTTTTTCTGCCCCCCACCCCCCCACCCCCGCCTAGAAGTCTGGGGCAAATGTCTGAGGCAAATGGGAGTATATTCTGTAAGGCAGATCTCCACCAACTTCCTGGGCAGGAGTATGTGTAAATCTAAGTGTGTGCTGTGAGCTCTGGTGACCTAAATAACTTCCATGTGATTTGGTTCTTCCTAGATGGTAGCAGATTCTGTGAGAGCCATAGCTCCTAGAGGCACACGCAAGGCAGAGCTATAGCTTCAGGGAGGATGAATGCAATAAAGTTGGATGCCAAAGAAGTTGGAGTCGGAGTCTCAGGCCAATTAAAAGGAAAAGTGACCTTCAGGCTGCTTCGTGGTGGTGGTGACAGGCCAAGTGCTGTGCGTGTGTTTCAGATTGCGCATCCGATTCTACCATTTGGATTGCAGTCGGCTGGTGTGTGTCCAAGAAGTGCTGGGGTTTCTTTTTTAATTGGCTGAGATAGAGGTTTGAAGAAGCTTTCTTAGAAACAACCGCACCATATCAGCGTGAGTTGGTAGGCAAGGGCTTCTGGAGACAGAGCTGCTGTGACAGAGAAAGTAGAACACACCAGGAAAAAACAGGAGGGCTCCCAGTCCTGCGTGTGTAGGAGCTGCCTTTATTATATTCCCACTTGGCACTTGCCTCATGGAAGAAGATGATGATTTAGGAAATACTGAGTAGTGTCAGGGTTTTTTTTTTGAGTGGGACCCTCAGCAGAGTTGGTCACATTTTCCTCAGAGAGGAACTATCGGAGATTAATTGCTGCGTGTGCCACCAAGAGGAAAAAAAATGTGTTGTGAAGACAAGATAGTGTTTCAGGAGTCTTCTTTCCGTACCAGTGGAAGGCAAGGCAGGCTGAACGAAAGAGCCAATACGTAAATGAGTCAAGCCAGCTTAGGGCCTGAGAGAAGTGAAGTTGTCAGTCTTACTGATGTATGCAGCAGCAGCATTCGCAGAATCACCGAGGCTGGAAAAGACCTCCAAGATCATCAAGTCCTGCAATTCTGTGAATTGTTCCTGAGATGGTTAAACAGAACCAGCATATCTCACCACATTATGGCCTGGAAAGTCATTCCCTCTAAGTTTTGTCTCCTGGCAAAACCAGATCTCCAGAGGAACAGCGGTTTTGGGATGTTCCGGATACCCAGCAAGATGCTAAAGCCTTGTTAGTGAGGACCTCCAATACAATACAAAACTATTCAGACCTCTTACATACGTTTTCTTTCTTTCCTCAGGGCTTCTCAGATAGTTACACTCATTTGTGTTAGACATTTAGATCCAATCCCTCCTTTTCCACTTGATCTTTGTTTGGAAAGGAATAGACCCAAAAAGCAGTCAGTGTTTCCATTCCTTCTGATACCAAGGTCAGACTATACTTGAAGCATTTGAAACAGTCCACTAAATCTCTCCCTAGTTATACTGCAGGATTGAAAACTGCTTCTGAGGCTCTAATTTAGCTGTAGTTTCTTAAATGGTGGGCTGCTTTCATCATGGCACTAATCTTGACTCAAGGAGTTGATAACAATAGCAAGAGCTTATCGTAAGTGCCTTCCAAAGGTGGTGATAAGCTTTCATTTTTCTTGACTTTATCATCATGCTGACACATCTGCCGTGCCTATGAACTCAGCCCAACAGTTAAATTCTTTTCAATGAGCCTAAAACATTCTTTGATTTTCAGCTTGGAGTAAACTAAGGATTTTGTAAAGTTTTTTAGTGCTTATTTGGAGGGCTACCATGAAGTAAGAAATTGGTTAGATTTCTGCTGGATTGGTTTCGTCTCCTGGCAGACAGCAGCATAGTGCCAGGCTATCCTTCATACTCAATGTGATGGGCATCTTTAAGGTGGTCATGCACTGTGGTGGCTAGCATGGGAGCTATAGGCTTCACAGTGTTTGTAAAGCATTCTAGGCTGCTTTTAGAGTAGTGAAGAGCCTGAGGTGCTGCTAATGGGTTTCGTTGTTGTTGTTCCTGTAGAAAGTGTCTGGACAGCTGTAAACTTTGTATCACTGTTTTTCAAGAGCTCTAGGCATGATCCAGAGAATTACAGAACACTGAGTGGGATGTCTGCAGTTAATAAATGAGTTGAAGTAATATCAGACAATTGAACATTGAAATTCTGCAAGAGAAAGTTGTCTGGCATAATTTGTTTTAGGTTTTTGCGTGGACACAGCAGTAAAGATTAACCCTTTTCAGCACTCAGTAAGCTAAAGTGTGATTTAAGAGGGTAAGAAACAGGTAGGCATAAGACACTTGGTGCCATGGTCTAGCCTTGAGCTCTGTGGTAAAGGGTTGGACTTGATGATCTATGAAGTCTCTTCCAACCTTGGTGATACAACTACCTGAGGGGTGGCTGTGGCCAGGAGGAGGTTGCTTTCTTCTCTCAGGTGGCCAGCACCAGAACAAGAGGACACAGCCTCAGGCTGCACCAGGGGAGATTTAGGCTTGAGGTGAGGAGAAAGTTCTTCACTGAGAGAGTCATTGGACACTGGAATGGGCTGCCCGGGGAGGTGGTGGAGTCGCTGTCCCTGGGGCACTTCAAGGCAAGGTTGAACGTGGCACTTGGTGCCATGGTCTAGCCTTGAGCTCTGTGGTAAAGGGTTGGACTTGATGATCTGTGAGGTCTCTTCCAACCCTGATGATGATGATGATGATACTCTGATACAAGGAACAGTACAAAGAGGCTGTCATTGCTATCATAATAAAAAAAAGCCCTCAAACATGGAAAACTACCTCTAGGGGCTGATTTTGGAGCTGAGTGAACAAAGTGAGCGGAAAATTAAATGCCACTGGAAGTAAACACATGCAAAGTAGTAGTCTCAATTTGTAGAAATCCCCTTGAGTTACACTGTGAAATTAAGTTCACTTTTCTCCAGAATGCTTGGGATATGGATGCAAAAAAAAGTTGATGAGGATAATGCTGGGGGAGAAGAGGTGAGGGTGGAGGAAGCATCAACATGTCAGGTGAAAGTAACTACTTCTTGCTTCTGTAGTTTTTTTTGCTTTCTGTTAATCAGTGCATGTCACTGATGGTTAGGGAAGGTCTGACTTAGTCTTGCAGTCCTTCTGGTCCTTGGTACTCTGACTCAGGAAATTTTATTTTAACAAAAAACAACAAACAGACAATCAAAACCAAGAAAGAAACAGTTTTCACCTTGACAATTTTATTCTGACCAATGCACGTAGGAACAATCTGTGCTTGTAAGTAGCTATGCCCATTGTTAGAAGGGCACATTTTTGAGCTGTGCTGCTCGTTTTCAAGCTTGTACCATCATCCTCATCTGTGGACTGTAGTATTATTTGTGAGATATGAAAAAATTATGATGCAGGCAGCAGTTGATCAGTGCTATCTGAAGACCTCCTTTGGTAGGTACCTCTGAATGAAAGCTGTAATGATTGCTGAGCCATATATGTGCACAGTTTTCTGAGCAGTCTGGCTGTGGTGGCTGCAGGTAATAATTTTCTCTTCTATGAATGGCTTTAGGACAACTCTATATATGTTGGATAGTGTTCCAGCCTAATGCCCCTCTGTTGTGAGTTCCTGTGAGCGAGACATAACTAACAGGTGAAAACTACAGCCTTTACACACTATGTTCCCCATTCCAGCTTGTTTCCATTCCCCTGTCCCTTTTTCACTTACCTTCTCTGTCCTTTCCCCCCTCCTCAGATACGGATAATTCTTTATATTTACTCTTCCACCTACTCTGCAACCTTTCTGTCTTCAATCTCCCTTTTCTGCTCTCTGTATGTGCTTTACCTCATGCTTTGAGATTGTCGAAGAGAAGTGATTGGAGTAGAAAGAGGAGCTGAAAAGGGTCAGTCCAGCTGCATAACAGTGTTAACATTCATAACAACTTTAGGAGCCTGTGTTTCTTACTGCCTTTCTAGCCAGTGGTCAAAGCTGACCAGTGTATAGTTGGAAATGTAGGAAAATAACCAGAGTACCATAAAGCAGGAATTTTCATGCACGAATGACTTCTGTGCTTGCTGTATATTTTTCAGCTTATTTTTTTTTTTTTGCATGCACTCATGCATGTGTTTGAACATCTGACCTGATTTTTGGATAATAAATTGGTTTTAAGGAGCCATGTGTTCTTAGCATGGTGGCAACAAGTGATTTTAATGACTGGCAACATTTAAATTGCATATAGATTATTTCATTCCTGCTAAAACAAATAGCTGCCTCGTTGGAGCGTTGTGGCCTAATGGGAGGTATCCTCTCTGCCTGTCATGTTTTTCTTCAGGAAAAGAACAGGATATGGAATAGCTTTGACATTTCCTTAGTCATTGCTTACTCATACACAACACACAATTAGTGGAGATGCAAATTAGCTGAGCTAAGTTAATTTTCAGAGTGGTGGGGAAGAGCATGATATGCCCTGGATTAACACTGTCTTCTTTCTTGACTGCTGTGCTCTCCTCAGACTTTGTTTTAGCCCTAAAGCATGTTAGTGTTAAGCTTTATAAAACCCAGATGTGCAGATGAACCAAGTGTTCTTTTTCCCCACTCAGACCCGAATGATTCAGTCAGGTTACCACATCACTGAAAATCATTGCTTCTCTCACAGAAGAGGTCACTTTTGCTATAAAGTGATTGTAGTATTCAGTAAAGGAAAATAAGTGAACGGTAAAAGGGGATGAAGCATTTGAGTGAGTGTGGGGCCATGCTGTTTACTGCTTAACCAAAGCAGAAATATATAATGGATAAACTTGCAATGTTTTTTTCTTTCTTTTTTCCACTCTTTCCTAGAAAAAAAAAAGTATTGGAAAATACAACTGCCTGGGCAACCAAAGGAAGTGTGCATGTTATAGAAGTTTCTAGTTTAAAATCCTGTGTCTTGTTGGGTTTAAACTGCTGGGTTTATCTAATTAGAATTTGGGGGTTGATTTACCCCTCAAACGTATTTTTATGAACATTCTTCCTTCTGCCCAACTGAGAGACAGTTTGTTGTTACTTTTGTGGGTTTTTTTTCTGGCAAAATGTTGTGTTGCAGCTATTTCTATGTTTCAGTAATACAATACACTCTGGGGGCAGATCTTGGGGATCTTTGACTCTAATGAATGCCAGTCACGTGAGGGCAAATACATGATTTATTGCTCGAGTATATTTTCAGTAGTAATGCCTGGAGAATTTTTTAGCTGAGGGGGAGGGGAGATCAAGAAAGAGAAGGATGCAGTTGAAAGAAAATTGTGGCAAAGTGATGTTAACTCTCACCTCTGTTCAGGCTTGTGGTTTGCAATGCCAACATCATGAATGATCCCCAAACAGAAACATCCATCCTTTGCACATTTAAGAATCATCTCCAGGGAGCTGTGTTGTAGAAGCAGATCTTAAAATGCACACCAGTGATGTTGCTCAGGGCCTCTAAAACTGAAAGCCATTTCTTCTAGTATTTATTGTCTTTGGCAGGAGTGTTATCCTCTCTTTATATTAACTGCTGCATGAAGTGTCCTCTTTGTCTTGCCAAAACTTCTGTTCGTGATATAATTTTTTCATAGGTTGACTTGCTTTTGATAAAGACTTAACAATAACAAGCCTGGTTCTTGAATGTGAAACTGAGAGTTGCTTTCCTGAGGCTGAACATAGAAATCTGTCATCTGTGCTGTGCAGAGATGTGTGCTCTCTGAAGAGGTGACTGTCAAAGAGCCTCAGTGTAATTGTACTGCTCCAGCTCCATGAAATGCTTTGAGTGTACCCATGTAATAGAACCATTCATCCTCTTTTATGACTGAGTTCTAAATCATATTTCCAAAGATTAATAAGTTATGTCCAAGGAGTAGTCATGTAATATTTTGTCTGGCTTTTTCTCTAGGTTCTGAAGATTTAATCACCTACTTTTACTCTCTGACCTGAGTGTGTTGGCATAAATATTTCAATTAGAATTTAAGAGCCAGCATAAAAGCATTTTGACTGCTTAAATTTTTTTGAGTTGTCCTGTGAGATCTGATGTCCACAAAATTGTCATGTGAACCAATGCTCCCAGACATAGCTTACAGATTTGATTTTTTTGAGGGAAGCTGCTTCTTGAAAATATGTGAAATGTAAGAATTAACAAATAGACATAAATAAACATCAAGAGTCAATAAATAAACATATTTCTTTAAGGTGGCTCTGAGGATACTTTATTGTGGCCTTCTAGTACCTTCTAACCATCATGAGGGTGGTGAGACACTGGAACAGGTTGCCCAGGGAGGTGGAAGCCCCATCCCTGGAGGTTTTTAAAGCCAGGCTGGATGTGGCTCTGAACAACCTGATACAGTGTGAGTGTCTCTGCCCGTGGCAGGGGGATTGGAGCTAGACCATACCTTCCAGCCCTGATAATTCTATGATTCTGTAGTTATAGTTGTTCTTTTTATCAGTGTCTCCCAGGAACAGAGGTCTCCAGATGGCTCATTATCACTCTCTCATATATTCCAATTATAAAGAAGAGTAATTTTTTATATGTGACCTGAGCCTCCATAGCCAAAGTGAGATTCTGTCCTGCTTTCATGGCAGCACATGTTGGTTGTGACTTAGTCAGTCAAGCAAGGTATGGTTTATCAGTTTAAAATCCTGATAAAGATGGAGTGCTAATAGGTTATTTTTTTCCCTGTCAATTACTTCATTTTATTACTTTTACAAATGAAGTTTTAGTGCTTTGCCTTAGCTGTTGCTTTACATGCAATACAAGCTGTGTGTTTGTTGTGTCTTCACTAATGTCACCTTGAGAAAAGTGTTCTAGAAACCTGCAAGCCATTGTGCCAGTCAGGCAGGTATTTCTAACTGTTGAACATCATCTCACTGTCTAAATTTACTGCAGCTACTAAGCAGTAGTTGAGGAAGACGTGCTCTATTCAGGTGTTGTTATATCTGTTTTAGAGTTTCCTTTTCTCAAGTTACTAAGCATTTTCAAATGTTTGTCTAAGTCCTAGAGAACCTAAACAAGTTGCTGAGGCTCTCTCCTATAGCTCCATCTCTCAAACTAAGAAGAGCCTTTTATTGGTAAGCTGGTTCAGGTCCCTTTCCCTCACTTGATGCGTCTTGGCTCACACTCTTCAGAACTCAAAAAGTTCTTTCCCCTCCCCATTATGGTCTGAAATCATAACCATAACTTAACCTTTGCAATATAGAGCCCAAGAATAATGTTCCTTCTTTGAGGTCCCTTTTTTGGCTTCAGTATGGTTTTCTGCAGGATCTTTCATAACTCCTCTCTTTGTATTTGTGTTCCTTGCTATGCGGATCTACACTGTATAGTCTGTCGCTGACAGTTGCCTTCACTACATATTGATCTGTTCCTTTCATGGAAGTCTCCACAGCTTTGTTTCAGGTCTTCCTGTTGCTGATGGAAAGACCTTTCATTGGACATAGAGAATTACCCCCACTGCTGTCTGATTATTTCATCCTAAGAGCAGATACTTTATGGAACCGTTTTGTGTATGATGCTTTCATCTCTTGAGGATCTGCTCTTGATTTAAAAGCAAACCTCTTAAAACCAGTAACAAGCTTGCCACCCACACCTCTCTGGGTGCCACTGTAATATGCTGTTAACACCCAAGATCAACTCACCCATGTTGTTGCTGACACTTCATATATCTGCAGTGATTTTCTTTGTTGCTTTAGAGACTTGTATCTGATATGTGAATCTTAGTGTGTTCTGAAGATTGCCTAGAGTTTCGGGATGAAGTAGACATCTATTTTCTTCATTCCCTAATAGACCTTCTGACATCTGACCTTTTGGCATCTTTTACTCCAGTTATGAGGTATGCTGATTAAATATGTCTTTTCCTAAAGCCTTACAAAAGCTTTTACGGTTGAACACTGAACCAAAACGCTGGCTTCTGATGGTAATTTTGTGGGGAATGCAGAAAAGGCAGAAGCAGCAGCAACATTTTAATAGCTATTAATGTTACTTAGACTGTTATTCACAAATGATATGCATGTAGGGTGGGACCTGAAAAAGCAGTTAAGTGGGCAAATTCAAGAGACACCCAGTAAAGCAGTGAGTATAGGTGCTTGAGACACAAAGATGCCTAAGCACGCTTCTGAAAATCCCTGCAACCAGGCAGGTTTCACAAACCTGGCTGATCTGAGCATCTTTACTGCTGAAAAGCTCACATAACCTGTGTGTGTATATTAAAAAATGGATTTCATATCACAGTGTTAATTTGTAGCAGTTTTCTAGGCTCTCTTCTGGAATATTTCAACAAGACTTGTAATTATTACTGGATGTGTTGGTCTTCTGTGGAACTTGTATAAGTTCAACCATTTCAGTTTTTTGTAATGTGTTTTATCTGTGTCAGGTGCTCAGATGGAGGAAATTGGAAAACACCATAAGGTCTTATAGCATGCACTGTCATCCACGTTGCATCCAAAGCATATTGTGCAAGTGTAGCTGTTTGCATTCTGTTCCAAACCCCAATTCTCAATGGCCAGAGCTAATTAAGATTATCAGACACCTGTATTTGCACACAGAAGAAAAAGGTTTTTAGACTTTGTGCCTCATAGATCAGGCCTGGCTGAGGAAAAAATACAGAGGAGCTGTACTGAGTTATCTCACAGCTTCCCTCCACAGAATCATTCAGGCTGCAAAAGCCCCTCAGGATCACCAAGTCCAAGCCATAACCATACTCTACAAGGTGCACCCTAAACTGTATTCCCAAGCACCACATCCAAACAACTTTTAAACACACCCAGGGTTGGTGACTCACCCACCTCCCTGGGCAGCCCATTCTAATGCCTAACCACTCTTTCCCTGAAAAAAAATTTCCTGATATCTAGTCCAAACCTACCCAGTCACAGCTTGAGGCCATTCCCTCTTGTTCTATCACTATTTACCTGTGAGAAGAGACCAGCACCAACCTCCCCACAACCTCCTTTCTGTAGACAGCTGTAGACAGTGAGGAGGTCTCTCCTCAGCCTCCTCTTTTTGAAACTAAAGGTGGACCTGTATGTTCCTGGGAAGGTGGAGATTGCTGAACAAAGAAAAAAATTTGAGAATAGATTTAACAGTGGAAAATTAGCAAACTGAAAACAGTTGTCAAGGATCTGAAAATCCTCTGAAAGCAAATTTAGTTTGGGAAATTGGAAACTTAGAAGAAGAACATTGGAAGAAAAGTAAGAGGAGTGCAAGGGAATAATCATTGGAAAGGTTTATGCCAATTTGGCTTTGTTTGGAGGTGAATCTATCATGAGGACTCTGGGATTAGAAGGTGTCCCAAGCCTTGAATACTTGCTGCTTTTTTAGCAGCCTGACGTGGCTGGATTTCAGGATCAGCAGGTTGCTGATCAGTGGGGATGCCAAATCTATTAGTAAATTTGAGTGCAGATCGTGCTGTAAAGATTGCCAGGTTTGCAAGTTCAACAGTAAGCAGTTATGTCTGTTGTGTATTCATATGTTTCACATGGGTTTTTTTGTTTCATTTTGGTGGTTTTTGTTTGTTTGATTTGTTCTGTTTTTGTTGTTGGTTGGAAGTTTTTTTTTTTGTTTCCTGCTGACTGCAATTTTCCTTAAGTAACAATTTTGTTGTTGTGATTCACAAATCTAAGGAGATGTAGAATCAGCAAAATTTCCTTTTCTTCTTTTAACACGTCAGAGAATTCTCAGTCCACATGTCTCTGTCAAAATTAGACCTTCATAATAGGTAATCTTTGCATTCCTGATTTTTGTGAAAAGATATATAAATACACAGGTGCTGAGCACCTTGGAAAATAGAGCCCATGTCATAGGATCATAGGATGTTAGGGGTTGGAAGGGACCCAAAGAGAACATCGAGTCCAACGCCCCTGCTGGAGCAGGACAATACTATCTAACACAGATCACAGAGGAACACATCCAGACAGGCCTTGAAAGTCTCCAGAGAAGGAGACTCCACGACCTCCCTGTCAGACAATATCTGCTCAGCCCATGCTTGTGTGCATTCTCTCAAGGGAAAAATGCTGCCCTGTCTTATCTTCCTAAGTTTTGCTAAACTTGGTCTTAGATTCTACCCTGCAGCTACACCAAACTCAAGTGTCTTGTCTTTACAAGGTGCAGTGATGTGTTATTCTGCTGTGCTAACCAAGTAATGCATCTTGAGATCTTTTTTCTTTTTATTCAGGCACATCCTTTCCTACTTGGATTTTACCTTGAAGGGGAAAAAGGAAAGGCACTCCATTTTTTCTTCTGTTTAATTTTTGCAGCTCACTTATGCCTCCCTTAAAGCAGATCTCTAAAGGGAAAGAAATCCAAACAATTATTAACCCATGGTAACAACAAATGCTTCTGAGGAACAGCAGCTCATCATTCATTCTCTTCCATTGACATGTAAATCTCTTGAGACTGTCTATGGAAAGAAGGAGTTTGCTGCTTTGTAAACCTCCCTTGGTATCGATAGAAACATGACATGCTTGCTTTCATATTTGTGTGTCACCAGGAGCTGCTGAGAAAGAAGGAGGGGAAAAAAAAACAGTGTGGGCTGTGAGGAATAGGAAGAAAAGATGCATATTATGTAAACAAAGTCAGAAGGAGCTTGGAAGTAATTGTTTGAATCAGCAAGGAAAGCTGAGAATATGATAGCTATGGAGACGTCTTGGCAGAAGTAGTATTTATTGGCTGAGTTTAGTGCAGCACGGAGCATGTCAACTAGGTAAAAGTTGTTAGCACTGGAAAACTGTATGTTGTGAGCAGGTATAAAATGCAACGAGCTGTGTGGCATGGACCAAACTTAGTATGCCTGAAAATAGAAAACTCTACAGCAGGTTCACACAGACACAGCCAGCACCCTTTGAACACGCATGTTTTAAATGTACTGATTTATTAACTAGCTCCAGTGGTACTTTTTAGGAGTGATTTACCCTAATGAGATAGAGCACAGATGCACTGCAGCATGTTTGTCCACAGAGTTGTCTCCTAACTCCTTTGCTGACAAGATTCTGACAGTAGACTTCAGATCTGAATTTGTGGGAGGGATTTCTTCGTTGACTGTCTATGAAGCATTGCATGAGGGGAAATAGAAGCCATATGCAATTCACTACACGGATCTGGTTTTCATTTAAATCTTTTCCTGTATTGGCTTCTCTCTCTTCTACTAGCAGAAAATATAACTGCTAAATGAATAGTATGAAGCCTGAAATAAAAGGCAGTGTGGATTTTGTTGGTTTTTTTTTGTGTTCTTTTTTAACTGAATTAAAAATGTATTTGATCAGTAGTATATTTTCACATAGGATTCTACAGGAGGAGAACAATTTGTGTATAGTACACTGGGAATATCTGTTGTCTTAAGTCTTTAGTGGGCTGAACTGATAGGGTATCACAGAACTGCAAGGCTGCTGAATTCACAGAGCTGTACCTTTCCAGTAGTGGCACCACAACACAAAAATCTTGATGAGCTCTGCACGCAGAACTGAAATATGCACTAGTCTCTAATTCCCTGGAAAAAAAAAGAAATCCTTGATCTAGTGTGGAGTTGTGGAAAATTTCACCATGTCTGAAAATAGTCCAGTAGTCTCTGGGTTTGGATTTTATTCCCCCCACCCTGGTTTTTGAACAGAAGTTGTGTTTTTAAAAGTTCACTGAGGCTCTTTTAGCAGCGAGGTAGTCCCTTGGTTTTTTGCACACAGCCTGGGAAAAGAAGCGCCTCAGGACAAATAGAATGCAACACTTTAAAAAAAGCTGAGCTGTTTCATGTATTGGACACGTTATACTTTGAGATCAGTCTGCGAATGAAGGACTTACCTGGCTTCTAAGGGAAGTTGTGAAGATCTTCTGCCTCGTGGACTTTTTGGAAGCTGTGCAAAATGGAGCTCTTCAGCGCTAATTGCCAGGTGCTCAGCAGCCTGTGTGCTCTCATGTGCCCAGTGATTTCAAGCCGTGCTATCCAGCAGTGTAAACAGCACGGTAAGGAATCTCTTTCATTTGGTCAGGGGAGTAGTGAAGATGAAGCAAAGAGGTGGATCCCTAGCTCGAGTTTTCTTAGATTTCCAAGGATAGCATTGTCTAAATCTGCCTGCCAAATAGCACCACCGTAAAGGAACACTGCACGCAGTTGGAAATGTTTCTGCACCTCCCATTTGCTGCACAGATTAAGGAAGGTTGAAGCACCAATTTCAGCTGCTAGATGTCTTTAAAGAGGCTTCGAGTACTTTAATGTAACTATTTGTAAGATCGTTAAAATAGCTTCTGAGCACTAGGAATGCACAGCTCAGATGACACTACACGTTTTACACAGTGAAAAACTGCATAAAGAGGCACTAAAACTTACAAAAGTAATTAGAGGGACTTTCAGAAAGCCTCAGCAGATTGCATGCTGATGACGCTGCTGTCATGCAGTTGGTCGAAATCTGGCTTGATTTAATTACCAACAAATACCTGGAGGCACACAAGGACATAACGGAAAAGCAAGTCAGAGACACTGTGGAATGTTTCTGCTGTTTTGTCAGTGTTGCACAGCTCGAACATTCTCTCAAGAGTATTTTTGAACTCCGGGCAGGAAAAGAAATGGAAATGTGATTCGATGGAATGTAATTCTGAATTCCTGCTTTTTAAAAACCATTAATTGCAGGAGAGAAATGTTTCTGCTTCATTCTTTGTAAAAAAAGTTGTTAGTAAGAAATGCCTAATTCCTTTATTTGCCTTTTTTCCCCCCATGTATATGTATTTAATGCACTGAGATTCCTGCCCTGTGAGAGTAGGTATAGTATAGTACAGAGTTGGTGTAGCGAAAGTCTCATAGAAAACCATGCCTGATGCAGGGGGGATTATTTTCATTTGTGTAGTAGTGAAGTGCTGAGTGGACAGGAGATGGAATTATTGCATCCTAGTGACTCCTAGACAAAGCATGTAAGACCTTGTTTTGATTGCTATATAATAATTTGCAAACATTTAGCTCCTCAAAAAGCCCTAATTAAAGAACTCTAACAGAGTTATATTAATTCCTATAAAAGATGCCTGCTTGGATTATCCTGTTCCCATTCAATGCTCTCTGCTTGTGTCTTTACGTTCACTTCAAAATACTGATGGTCTCTGGGTGCATCCAAATCTCAGCACAGAAGATGTGAATCTAAGTTACTGAATTCAGATCCCACTGTAACAAAAAATTACTACCAGTAACATTATCATTTGGCTTATGCTTTGTTTCACAAAATATCTTTGTGGTTTTTTTTTTAGATGCTTTCTTTTGGGTTTCTTAATTTTGGAGGGAATGGAAAGATACTGGATAAATCACAGTGCTGTCTTTGGTCTGAAGTTTTCCAGTTAGCTAGAGAGAAACACTGTTTTTTTGATGGCAAATCTGGCTGTTTGAATGCATTCGAATTATCTGAAATCTTATATATCTACTTTCCACCTATTTGTGGTGTTCTTTCAGCTTTCATTCATAATTCAAGCCCTTGATTTGAGACTTCGTATTTGGGATACTCAGAGGTATTGACAGACTGTTGCCTTGACTAGGAAAAACAATCGTGGCCATTAAAAAAAAACAAATAAAACCAAAACCCCAACAACAAACCAACAGACATTCTTGGTGGTGACCTTCCCTCCTTCACTTTGATGATTCACTAGGTATTTAATTATTTAAAGTCAACATGCTGCTATTTTGGAAGTATCAGTTATGTTTATGTGCATTCAGTTCCTGGGCTTTTGGTGTTTTGTTCCTTCAGAGAAGGGCTTATAGAAGATTTCCTGTGAAAGACTGCAAGCTTGTGTAGATTTCCATGTAATGTGACTCCTTATTTTCATAACTAGAGTTTGTCTTCTTACGACACCATTTCTGTTCCTAAGGACTGCACATCTCTTGTAATTGGAATGGCATCATAACGTAGGAGTTAAAGCATTGGAGTTGCTCAGCCATAGGAGACAGAGTAAGGTATGAAGGTAGTATTTAATCACTTGAAAAGGAGTGACCATAACAGACTGTCAGGTGTCACTGATTACACAGCCTGCTCAGAAACTACAATACCACTTTCCTCACAACAACTACATCATCCCTGCAAATCAACTAGTTCTTAAAACAAACTGGGAAAGTCAATGAAGAAATCAGCTCTTACTGCAGATAGTACTCCAAAGAGAGTAGCCCTGTGTCAGGTCTGCATAAGCCTCTTCTCCTGAAGTTGAGACAATGCACTGCATGTGTATGTACAGTGCTTCATATGAGGGATACATCAGCAAGACCTGTTTTGGATAAATTTGGCTTTTTCACAAGTTGCTAATTTTCATCATGGTATAGACTTAAGAATTTAAAGACCAAATGATTCCTTTCACAGGAGATGATGCAGAAAAAGCATTAGCTTGGGAAAAGATGGAAGGAGGCTTCATAATTCACCAATGTTGAAATGTTTAGAAGTATTAAATGTGTTTATTGATGATAAAATGTTGGGAATATGCAGTATGATTGGAGTGAAAATTGAACCAAGATTTTTGCCTTTGCCTGTGTCACCTGCTTGTGTGACCTTGAGCATATTCATTCTGCTTTGGTTTCCCTTTTCTGTAAAGCCTTCAGAAGAAGTCTGTGTTACAGTGCAACACAAAATACTCAGCTGGAGATATAGTAGAACAGTAACACAACCAGGTGGTAGGGACTGTTTGAAGTTACACAAGATATGCTACCTAGCTATGCAATGGGAGATGGGTTGTGTATACAGTTACCTTCTATAGGCTCTAAGACTGGATTCTGTCTTACAAAATCTTCTGTGGTGTCTTGTTTACACACATCAGGAATGGTGTGGTCAGCAGGAGCAGGGAGGTCATTCTGCCCCTGTACTCTGCACTGGTTACACCACACCTTGAGTATTGTGTTCAATTCTGGGCCCCCCAGTTTAAAAGGGACGTTGAGATGCTTGAGCGTGTCCAGAGAAGGGCAACGAGGCTGGTGAGAGGCCTTGAGCACAGCCCTACGAGGAGAGGCTGAGGGAGCTGGGATTGTTTAGCCTGGAGAAGAGGAGGCTCAGGGGAGACCTTATTGCTGTCTACAACTACCTGAGGGGTGGTTGTGGCCAGGAGGAGGTTGCTCTCTTCTCTCAGATGGCCAGCACCAGAACAAGAGGACACAGCCTCAGGCTGCGCCAGGGTGAGGAGAAATTTCTTCCCTGAGAGAGTCATTGGACACTGGAATGGGCTGCCCGGGGAGGTGGTGGAGTCGTCGTCCCTGGGGCTGTTCAAGGCAGGATTGGACGTGGCACTTGGTGCCATGGTCTAGCCTTGAGCTCTGTGGTAAAGGGTTGGACTTGATGATCTGTGAGGTCTCTTCCAACCCTGATGATACTGTGATACTGTGTTTATAGTAGCTCTCAGAAGTCCTTTGAACAGCTAGAGGGAGGAATAAGCCTCTTTATATATTGCCTCAGTCTTAGGTGAAGAGGTTTACAGAAAGATCATGTTTGGATACAGCCTGTTTCTAGAATATAACCTGTCAGTGATTCTGGATCTTTCCATCTGTAAAATTTGTCTAGGACCAATTTGGACTTCGGTGAATTGGATTCAGTTTGAAACTTCAGTGGAGTCTTCTTTGTCGTGTGGCCTGCATATTTGAATTTGTCCTTTTGAAAACATGTTGCCTGTGACACCTCTCAGTCTATTGAACTGATTCTACCAAGCTGATTTTGTTCCATTCATTGAACCAGAGAGGTGTTTCCTTGCCCAGTAGGTGAGGAATGGTTTCCTTCAGCTCTTAGTAGTTCTTTCCCTTCTAGCTGTCTTTATCATACTATCATCATCATCATCATCATCATTTATCAATCTCTTACTTCAGAGACCTTCAAGTCTTTTGTTCTCTTCCATTGTCTTATCTGCAAGCCACAATCTCCTGAGAACTGCCATCAGAAGATGTAATACTGCAATTCATTCTGCACCCAGTGCCTTTACTCCCCAGATCCAGTTTAGTCCCACACAGCTGTTTCTGCACTCTTCTGCAAGTATATGTCAAGTCACATCAGAGAGTTTAGTGGTGTTAGTTATGCTTTAGTTATGTTTCACCAGTATTTTACCAAAACTTCCTTGCCTGCAACCTTACTCCAGTTCACATGGATGACCATGCCAAATCCTACCGTGTCTTTCAAAGCCTTCTGTTCTTTCTGCAGATACCTCACCTATACGTTCAGTGGCGTTAACAGTTCATTCACTGTGCACAGAAATGAAAACCACAACAGGAAGTGTTGCTCAAGGGTAAATAATTACTAAACATGCCAAAAAAGGTGTGACTTTATTCCTCAGGTCAGATTGGGTGACCGATAGATTGTTTCCAATAAAAAAATAACTGGTCTAAACAAAGACCATTTCTCTCAGGGCTTTGGTTTATGTGGTGACTCAGGTCACTCAAATGTGATGGACTTGAGTATTCTGCTGGGGACCTGGGTTTTATTTCTCCTTTTGTTTTTTCTTCTGTTGTTTTGTTGGATTGCACTTGATCATAAAGAAGAAGAACTGTTGGTTTGTAGCCTGAGGCTCAGGGGTGACCTTATTGCTGTCTACAACTACCTGAAGGGTGATTGTGGCCAGGAGGAGGTTGCTCTCTTCTCTCAGGTGGCCAGCACCAGAACGAGAGGACACAGCCTCAGGCTGCGCCAGGGGAGATTTAGGCTCGAGGTGAGGAGAAAGTTCTTCACTGAGAGAGTCATTGGACACTGGAATGGGCTGCCCGGGGAGGTGGTGGAGTCGCCGTCCCTGGAGCTGTTCAAGGCAGGATTGGACGTGGCACTTGGTGCCATGGTCTAGCCTTGAGCTCTGTGGTAAAGGGTTGGACTTGATGATCTGTGAGGTCTCTTCCAACCCTGATGATACTGTGATACTGTGATAATATGAGGCCTTGCTATACCACATGTGGTTGAGTTTGGAGAGGAGAACCTATGGAAATCATCCCTGGCTTATTCACCTAATTTCAGCTACAGTCTCATCCCCCACAGAATTTCTTTTTTTTACACAGAAGTTACATTTATCATCACTACCTATCTTAATTTCAGTAGTTTGGAATAATTAATAAAAATGGCTGCTAGAGGCCAAAAAAAGCAGGGAAATCCCTTTTAAATAGGATATGTGCATAATTAAAGAAAAACATTCTTTAAAGCCAGGAAGACAGAAATGAGGCCTTACTTTATGGTATCGATGGTAGCATCAGGGAGAGCCATTAAACATATGCCCAGCTTTGTAGGGGACACAGTCTCAGGCTGTGCCTGGGGAGTATAGGCTGGATGTTAGGAGGAAGTTCTGCCCAGAGAGAGTGATTGGCATTGGAATGGGCTGCCAGGGAGGTGGTGGAGTCACCATCCCTGGAGATGTTCAAGAAAAGAGTGGATGAGGCACTTAGTGCCGTGGTCTAGTTGACTGGCTAGGGCTGGGTGCTAGGTATCACAGTATCACCAAGGTTGGAAGAGACCTCATAGATCATCAAGTCCAACCCTTTACCACAGAGCTCAAGACTAGACCATGGCACCAAGTGCCACGTCCAATCCTGCCTTGAACAGCCCCAAAGGTTGGACTGGATGATCTTGGAGGTCTCTTCCAACCTGGTTGATTCTATGATTCTATGAATTTATAGTGTTCTGTGAAGAATTGGATATTTTGCACCAGGCAACCAGCAATAGAACAAGGGGACACAGTCTCAAGTTGTGCCAGGGTAGGTATAGGCTGGATATTAGGAAGAAGTTCTTCACAGAGAGAGTGATTCCCATTGGAATGGGCTGCCCAGGGAGGTGGTGGAGGCACCGTCCCTGGGAGTCTTCAAGAAAAGACTGGATGGGGCACTTGGTGCCATGGTCTAGTTGATTGGTTAGGGCTGGGTGCTAGGTTGGACTGGATGATCTTGGAGGTCTCTTCCAACCTGGTTGATTCTATGATTCTATGATTCTATGCGCCACTCTTTCACAGAATTGCAGAATGTTAGGGGCTGGAAGAGACCTTGAAAGTCCCTTCCAGTCCAAGTTCCCCTGCCAGAGCAGGCCCACCTATAGCAGATCACACAGGAGTGCATCCAGCTAGGTCTTGAATATCTCCAGAGAGGGAGACTCCACAAGCTCCCCGGACAGCCTGTTCCAGAGTTCTGTCACCGACACAGTGAAAAACTTCCTCCTCGTGTTTCCATGGAACTTCCTGTGCCTCAACTTCCACTCTTTTCTCCTTGTCTTGTCATTGGGCATCACTGAGAAGAGCCTGGCTGTTTTTGGAGACATTGGTGATTCATTCTTTCAATGTAGCTCTGCTAATATCTCTGACTTTTGTTCTCTTTTATTGCGTATCTGAACATGCCGTTCTGACCAAGTCTGTATTAGAAACAAAACCCATAGTCTATTGTGAAATTTATCTTAACACCTTAGTGTAGGTAAGTCACGATGGATTTTTCTGTGTTTACCCCTTTTGGACTGTCTTTCCCAAGATAATTCTGTGACTCAATTTGCAGTGAAAGTTATAGACCTAATTTGAGGTCAAAAGAAGTAAGGATCCTAAGAGGAGGCAACTGAAATTGTTCGTGTGTCTCATTAGAGTAAATGTTAATTGCATTAGTCTCATCTTGTGGTTAGCTTCCATGTTATTATTTCTGTGGGCCTTGGGATACATTTGTGAAGAAAGGGAGAGTGGGGTCTATGTTCTGTCTAAACCATCAGAAAAGATGCTGACAAAATGCTATCAGGTGGAAGTAGGTTGAAGAAGTGGGCACAAAAGCATCTTTTTTGCAGCTTTTCCTTTACTATACTGACATAGACTCCAGTTTCCTTTTCTTGAGAAGCAGACTGGGTGAAGGAGCAGACTTCATTTTGGAGACTCTCATGTGGAAGAGATGGCTTACAAGTCTTAGTTGCATGGTGTTACAAGGCTGTAAGGAGCCTAAATAATATTGGCAGCCTCACAGAAATCTTCATGTGGGCCTTTCCATGATAAAAACTCAACTTGTTGACAGCAGCTAAGTTGCCCAAGGGTGTGTGGCACAAATGGAGGTGTTAGACCCTGAAAGAGCATTCAAAGGTTGGAGTAGGTGTGCTTGAAGACCTTGTTTAGCTGATTAAGAACTAAAGATGTTGATGTTTACTTAATCCTTCAGCCTTGGCTAGGTGGCTGCTTAGTAATGAACAATGCTGGTTCTGTCCTAACGTTGTGTGGAAGCACAGATCATCAAAACTCACTTTGTGTCTATTGTACCTGAAGATGTTTACCTTGAACTGGTTTGAGCATGTGAAGGTCCTAGGTCGCTGCATGAACACTTATTAGGCAATAAAAGGTTAGCCTTAAGAAGCTCTCTCTTTATTTTCATTGCTTGCTCTTCAAACTGGTTTGCTAATATTGTTCTGAACAATATTTATTTTGAATCAAAGGTGTTGCTCAAGTGTGTGTGTGTTTGTGTGCATAAAAATCCTGCTTTCCTGTCCTGTAATAATCTCTTGGAAATCTCTGGAAAGTAATGGTTTTGTTTGTACTTTTCAGCATAGGGGTTACACATAGAGCCCACTGCTAAAGCCCAGTTATGCATATTAGCAGCAATCTGTAGTTGCTTCCATATTAGTTTTGTGATAAAATGATATTTAACCTGAAAATGCTGCATTTTGACCAACTCTAAGTCAGGTTATGAAAATTCCTGAATGAATTGCAGTATTGGAGACCTGCTTGCCTGCTTCCAATAGAAATGAGAACCTCAGATCACCTGAACCAGGCTTTCTAGTGAAAAACATGGATTTGCCGAGGGATATTGCCCTCAGAAATCTGCCCCAGCATCTTCCCAGTGTCAAAAAGAAAGTTTAAGAATTCCTGCAAGTGCAGGTTAGCAGCTAGAGGAAGAGATGGGTATTCAGGGAAATATCACACCTCTGCTTGTATTCTTCTCAGTGCTGACTTAATTATTTGTGATTTAAAGTCTCATTTTACTGCTTTCTTCTGCTAACTGACACAGTTGGGAGGGTAAAACAGAAAAAGTGGTTTGCAGAGTTCCGTGGAATGAGCTGAATTTGGGTGAGTACCTGAAATTGTAAGATGGATATGACCTTCGGAGATGTGGCAGAGGTTCCCAGCTGAGTTGGCAGGATTTTCCTCCATGAGCTGTCAAAGCAGAATTAATGAGACCTGGTAATATGGGACCATTCAGTGCAAGTTTTGTGCTTGCTCTTCAAAATGGAGCCCCAGTTTACTGACCAGTGTTTTGAGCTGTTTGGGGGGGACTATGAAGTAAAAGTATTTGATCTGTATTAATCCAGTGCCACCTGCTGAGCCAGCAACTGCATTGTCCACCCTCTCTTGAGCCAGCTGATACCCTGATAGTCTAACTTATGTAAAAAAAACTACTGCTTTTGAAGCCATGCTTTTGGAAATGTGTAAGAAGCATTTTCTGGTTTGTATTTGTTAAATACAGCTTGTCTGGTTGTGCCCTCTCCTGCGACTAAGAGCTTTTTACTAATAGATCACCACTTTCTCCAGTAGCTTTAAAAGCAAACCAGGCCTTATTTTATGCCTTTTTTTTTTTTCTTGGTGAGACTGCAATTAAAATGTTATTTGCTATAGGTTGCCTTTCAGCCCCCCACCCCCACGCTTCTTAATTGTTTCACTTGGAGCTCAGAGAACATAGTTCATTGTTAGGAAGAAAGAATAATTCAGACAGCTTGGTCAATCAGTGTGCAGCTTGTTTTAATTTTTACACTGTCTCTATTGTGTGGAAAATATGATTTGCATGATAGTGTAGCCATGAAATGAAAATGTGACAATGTTTCATCCATAAAATAAGAGAGTTTCAGACATGGACTGTGTAGTTTTGAATGATAGTGTGATGTAAACCGTTGCAGTGTGCTTTAGGTGTGTGCTGTGTAACTATCACAACCAGAAAAATGGACATGAAAGGAACATTGTTTGCAGAGTCAAGTACTCAGAAGCTAGGAAATAGTGGATTTATGGTTGTTTGTGCAAATGCCAGCCTCCACTCTGGTGTGTGCTTTCGGCATGAGAAAGCGTGCACATGGTGTGTCTAAAGAAGGCAGGAGTCCTGGAGAAAAGCAGTGCACGATCACGTAATCAGATACTTAATCACAATGCATGCACATATGGAGAGGAATGAAGGTTGTGTGTGCAGCCATAAATCTGACATTCTCTGACTTTCAGGTACTTGATGTTGAAAGAATTTAATTTAAGTTGCAGCATGTGTTTGTTTTAGGTATGATTTCCTAAGTCTGTAAGGAAAAGGCTGAAGTACTTCATGCAACTGTTAAGGTTGGATGCAACTCTAAGGATGGAAGTTCAGGGTGAAGGGCAAAACTTCACATCTGGTTCAATTCTTCAGTAACGCAGCGTGAGCTACTTTAGAGTGGAGCAGCACAGTGCTGGGCACATGAGTTATGCTTGCCCTAGTAATTAACCCACTGCAACTGTAACCACTCTCCCTGCCTTTCGGACCTTCAGCATTGCAATGGAGGAGTTTTAGGGGTTAGCAGTGGTGGCTGGCAGAGTTAGAGAATTCTCTGTGCAGTGGCAGTTAATTGCCAGATTCAGGTATCATGGGCATGAGGGGTGCCAAAGTCAATTTCCTTGCCTGCTGGGTGAAAAGAAGTGGAGCAGAATGTTGTGGGTTGGGAGGAGAAAAAAAAAGCTCCTACCTTGAGGAGGTTTGGTTTTCTTTCCTCCCCCCCCATATATATTATCAAAAGCCTACTACAAACTGCAAAGATTTGAAAGCTCTTGAACTGTATATCCACAAGATGGATTCATAGTGGGAAATGTGAGAGAGTTAAGATATTTTAGATTACCATCATCTGCTAAATTTCAGATGATGTGCCCAGGTTACCTTTCTTACAGTGCATTAAGGATTTTAGGAAAAGAGTAAGCAGTTGTGAGAAGGTTTCAGTTCAATTTGTCTTCAGTAAATAGCTCCTCAAACCTGGTGGATAATTGCTCAACAGTGTAACAGCCATCTTACACAAAGCAAGCCAGCCCAAAACAACCTATAGCTGTCCAACTGTTCCTACCAGCAGCTGCTTTTGGAAAAGCTTTGTAAACTGGGCACAGTTCAGCTCCCTTGTCATCCTGTCTTGACAGCTACATCACAACACAGAGAACTGCCTTGTGCCGTTGGAGTGCAGGGGGGGATCTGTGTTTCCAGCGCTGTATTTGGGTCAGAAAGCTTGCAGTCAAGTGAGTGGATTCTTGGCCTTTCGCCCCTTGCTTTTTAATACATCACCTCGGCTCTGTTGCTCTCATGTGGAACTGCACTGATCAGAAGTGTAATGTGAAACTGATTTTGCAAAACAATAAATTGCAAAGAGCTTTAGGAAACAGGTGGCTTTGGTTAGTAAACGGCACATAAAATACAGAACATCAGTAAATGGAAGGCTTGGCCCCAGGAGGGGAGAAGTGGTGCTTTAACCCCCTTGCTTTCCCCATTGTGGTGATTGGTTTAAGCTCGCTTGCCTCTGGCCCCAAAGGGGGCTGTTCTAGCAGCCTAGAATAGCCAGAGACTGCAGAAGCCCAGACACAACCTTCCTGTCTCCATTTGCTGAGGGTTGTAAATAGCAAGTTACAGCAGCAAGGAACCCAAGCTTCACATGGGAGTACCTCAGATCCAGGGATTTCCCAGGATGCGAGCTTTGCCAGCTCTGTGCACCCCGGTAGTGACCAGTGGCATGATCTGCTACGTTATCTGGACTCCTTTGAGGTTTTACAGTGCTTTTCTTCCTTGGGTTGGCGTATTGTTTGCAAAGACAAATGAAACCATACCAACAACAACAACGAGAAAACCAAACCAAGCCCAAACCAACCAAAAAAAACTCTGGAAAAAGCCCTAAAAAGAATGTAAAAAATTCCTTTATTTGCAATCTACACTGAGCAACTTTCTGTAAACTTCACCTAACTGCAGTGAGAAAATGCAGTTGATATTGAATTAAGCTTACCAAATTGCTGCATGTGGTATGGATGATCCTTACTGTACCAAAGATGTATGAATGTAAATTGTGTTTTCTGAACTAGAGCTCTCTTTAATGTTGACTTCTAGCTGTGTTGCAGCTAAACCCGTGCCCAGATCCCAAGACTGCAGAGGCTCACACACAATTAATCTCACAAATTTATGAATGCCAGAGCATGGAGCAAAATGAAAACAACTGGAGGAATGTATAAGGAGAATAATTGGACTGTATCCAGATGTGCATGTGTAAAACATCACCAATTGACTCCTCCCCCATATCCTGTCTGAAGAAAGGAATTTTTTTTTCAAAAATAAGCTGGGGTTATTTGAAAGAAGTTGTGGTGTTTGAATGAAATCTAATAGGCAGGATTAATGGTAATTAAGTACATTCTTGGTTGGGTTTTTTTATGTGTTTGGTTTTGTTTTGTTTTGCTCCCTCCCCCCACCCCCCAACTCTTTTAGTATCATTTAATTTAGCAGATACATTGCCAGATCCGGTGTTAGAGATGGAGATTTCGCTACACATATTTGAGCTGCAGGAGAGAAGAGGAGAAGAAAAGGGAGGGTTTTATGAGTGTGTGTGTGTTGTGCACTCTAAATTTTATGATTAGCCATGATCACTTGTCAGAAGTCTATCAGGATATTTTTGTAGTGAAGGCTGGTCGAGAGGCAGAGGGACACTTGAAATACATAGAGAGACTTTACTAAACTGGAATAAAGCAAGAGCAACAGCAAAGAAGTGGCCCGTCCTCATGTTGTATTTGCAGGTTGGAATAGAAATGAAGGTAACAAACATTCTCTTACACAGATATTGTTACATGGATGACTTTCAACTGCAGAGGACTATCTCAATGTATGCAGTAAGGGCCAGTGCCTTTCTTCTCAGCCACAACTGTATATGTTCTGACAGATCTACAGTTACAGCGGGGAAGGGAAGAGAAGAAATGGGGAAGGGAAGGAGAGAAGTCTGGACTGGAAAAGTCAGCTTTTGCTTTACTACTTTGTTGATTTTTTTCCTTTATTTTTGTTTTTGGGTTTTTTTTTTTTGTTGTTGTTGTTTTTTTAAGAAGATAAATCTGTCATTCCCCTTCTTATTTTGATGCCCTTTTAATATTCTTCCTTTTTTTTTCTTTTGTAAATAGCATTGCCCACCTTTAAATACTTGTGTGCTTTCTCAGCACAAACCTTTCCTAGACATTTTGCAACACTTATTTTTCTCCCCAAATTAAAATAGCAGGAACCTTGGCTGAGTTTCATAAAACACCCTCACAGGCTTGCTCTACTGTCTTATGTTTACTTTGGTTCTATACCCAAATAAGTTGAGAAAAAGAAATAAATAGTACTGAATCTTCTTAAAAGCTGCAATTTATACTTACTGTGAGGAAGACTCGTAATGTTCTGGTTCTTTTTCTAGTCCTTGCTCACACAGCAGTTTCCTTGAAGCCAAGGACATGAAAATAAAAAATTCTTTGGGGTTTGGACCATGAGGCTTTAGCCACCTCCCTCCACAAAAGCCTTTATCACAGAAGCACTCTCTGCTGATGTCTTTTCACAGAATCTTGGTTTGAATGTCAACTTTTATTTTAGCTCTGCTTAAAAATGGAGTTGGAGCAATATTGTAGTTTGGCTTCTGCTAAAGAGATGGGTTAAAAATTTCAGCTTTCTGTGTCTCGAGTAGTTTGGATTAGCTTTTTTTCCCTTCCCCTCCCCCTCTAATGGAGAAGGACATACTAAACTGTCCAGGCAGACTCACGTATTTGCCAGAGATGTAAAATTCTTGCACTTACACTGAATGAGCACAGAGGCACAATACTGTTTTTACACAAAGTATAAAATCGCCAGGCACGGATCCGATTTAACAGAGTACGGGTTTGAACTTTTATGCCACAATGCTTCCACTAGAATAGAGTGAAAGGTATTTTTGAGAAACAGAGATAGTCCTTGGGTAAAGACCTCCAGAGGTTCATCTGAAAATGCTTAACAGTTGCAAAGACTCTTAAAAAACAGTAAAAATAATTAATTCAGAACGGCCACAGCTTGTCGTGTTGATTCGCTGAAGTTGCAGCAGCTGCCGAGGTGAGATCGAGTTGCCTTGGCAACAGCACATATTGTACAACAGTACCACACCACCATCAAACCGATGAGGTGAGAAGCAGTTTAAAAGCTTTACTAAATTTTTATGATACGTCTGCTACGTTTGCAACCTTGTGGTTGGCTGAGTTTATCCAGCTTAGCCTTCTTGGAGCCTAGAAAGCTCAGTTGCTGAGTACTGTTTGGTGGAGAAAGGAGAGGGGGAAAAAAAAATCACTAATTCATGTTCTTTAGGGTTGTTGTGTGTGTTTTTTTTCCCCCCAAATACTGAAGTTAAGCTGTGTCTCTGTAGCTGTTCCTATTAATTATGCTTATGCTCACGATGCAGAATTACCGCTGTATGGAAATGCATTTCTCTCTCCTTTGTATGAGTAACTTCCCCCCCCCCCCCCCATTTTTGGTAATGAAAGTAGAAGATATTTAGGTAAATCTATTAAAACTTGGCAAAGAAAATCCCTAAACATGAAAGGAGCTTTGGTTTCTGGTTGCATTGCAAATTTGGGAGAATTCAGTACAGCATTCAAGTGGTGAGTCTCTGTCTTTAGTGACAACACCTAGGCACTGTGCTTGCTTTCCCATTTGCTTGCTTTCCAATCCTTTGTGCTTCCCACAGCTGTTCAGTTTAATAGAATATGTAATCACCTCCAACCACATTACTCACAAGGGATATCTGTTTGCATGCCCTGCCCTGTACATTCAATGAGAGAACTCAGAATCTGTTACTCCAAAAGATCTTTAAGACTCTATTATTTGTTTATTTACTAACAAG
The DNA here is from genome assembly GCF_015220805.1 of Pogoniulus pusillus. Taxonomy (NCBI): domain Eukaryota; kingdom Metazoa; phylum Chordata; class Aves; order Piciformes; family Lybiidae; genus Pogoniulus; species Pogoniulus pusillus. Next base: position 12,328,812 of record NC_087271.1, on the reverse strand, counting down.
TGTGTGTCTTGGTGGAGCAGTTGGTCACATAAACTTTTCACCAACCTTAATCATTATTTTTTTGGTTAATTTTGACAAAGATTCTGAGCACTTTGAGTCTTTCCTTGGCTGGGATACTTAAGTGACTTTAATTAGAAACCAGGCATAAAAGCAGTGGCTAAGCGATTTCATGCTTCTAAACAGAGATCTGAAAATGGAACAAAAAACCAGGATCAAACCCTTGGTATCAACCTTGAAAGCAGCAAGAGAAGCAAATGTTGTGAAAACTCTGCAAATCACAACCACCTGGTTAGAGTAGTGAGCCTCACATAACTTAAAGAACTGACTCAGATGCGATGTCCAAAAAACAACCTTAAGAGATGCTGCCCAAAGCACTAGTTAATAATTACTGCATACAGCTTGGAGCTGGCCCAGATTCTGCAGTGCTGTTGAATCCTCTTGTGAGTTCATGCATACCGCAGTGGTTATTGAATGCTTTTCCAAGGTCCATTGTATGCTCTTCCCCGTGGGATTTGGTGCCTCTAGTGTTGAGCTGTGGAACTCTTTAACAAAGCTGTGTCAGCAGCAGGTATGGTGGCGTTTCTGCAGGGATCTCATGGCCTGTGTAAGTTCAGTTGGTTTTAAGTGTCACACACAGGTCTGAATGAATTTTTTTGTTTGCTTGTTTTGGTGTCTGGGACCTGATCTAGCTTCAGAATATTTTGCAAAAGTGATTTGGGTTTATAAAGTTACTTGCTACTGCTATTTTTTAGAATCAGAGTGTGAATGCTTTAGAATTGTGGTGAGCAAAGAGAGGCTGAAAGTGTGTTCTTTGGCACACTTGGCTCAGATGTCATACTTGGAGCAAGGGCAAGCTGGATGGTGCCTGCTGCTCATTGAGAGATGTTCTGGAACTGTAAGCACTGTTGTCTCACCTGCACAGGTAGCTGTGCAGATAACCTTATTAAAAGTCAGGGCTCACTGACCTGGGTGCAGCTTCTTGGAAACCTGTCTGTCCTGCTTCTGGACCTGGCTCAGTATCTTTGTTCAGTGTCACCCTGTGCAGGGTGATACTACACTGACAATAATTGCTGTGGCAGGGCTTCCTCCATTTCCTTCTGCATGTCCTTAACACAGGGGATGTTTTAGTCAATGTTCTTGCTTTAGTCAGTTTAGCAAAGGATATCTGATGTTTGGGAATTTTGAAGACTAAGAAGAAGTAAATTAAGTAAAGCAATGAGGGAGAAATCTTTCCTTAGTCTAGACTTCAAAGCCCATTGAACTATTTAGCCCCAGCAGTAGCAAAGGTACTTTTGTTGTGTAGTTACACAGCATGACACTCCATACTTAATTTAAGTGAGGCTGCATGGAGGCAAGTCTTAAAACACAGTTATCAGTTTGTAAATAATCCTCATTTTTCCCTAATGTGATATGATTTTGCAGCCTTTGAAGTAGGGTCTGGCTGCAACCTGAGAGGGAAGAGCATGTTACTGGAAGACTGCCAGATGACCTCCAAGCTCTTAGTCAACGTGAGAAGAATTGTTAGCCCTTGGAGCAGTAAGTGTTTTGCCAGTGCTAGTTCAAAATCTTTTCTAGAGGCTACTGCAATGGTGGTAATGGATCTCTCTGTTGCTAGTCTTGAGTTTAGCAGTAGATTGACCACATCTGCATTTTTCAGACCTGTCTAACGCCTTCTGCTCCTGTTGCATCTTAGACCCACACATTTGAATGTATATTTTTATCAGGAATTGGGATATGACTGACTTCTACTGAGCTATTTCACTTGATTCACTACAAATATCAGGACCTTACAGCTATAGCATTTTTTTTGGCTGAAACATTCAGTTAGATGCTTGTTTTAGTTGCTTGGGTGACTGAGCCTATTATCCAGTAGTTTTTAAAAAATAGCTTGACTTTGGGAAGGTATTTTCTGTTAACCAAGGCAACCATATGATTGCCTTGGCAGTCAGAACACAACATACATAGCATAGCAAAAACTATTAGGAGAGGGTCAGAGAACTTATCAGTACATCTAGCTGTTGTCATGAAGGTTTCTGTGTTCTGCACAGGAGAAGCTTTCTCTCTTTTTTTCCCCCTACAGTTTTGAAGCCAATTTTATCCTGGGCTATAGAGGAAAGGTGTCTTTATTTTTGAATTGTTGATAACCATCCACTGGGGAATTGTGCAGTAGATGCACTCCTTTGTTGCTCTTTTCCATTCATTTGGGGATTATCTTACTCATAGGTCAGATCCTTAAGGAGGTGTTGTTTGAATTCAGTCTGTCTCTACAACAAGTCAGGGAGGCTGATATTTGAACACTCTTATTTTGGAAGAATTGCTATGATGCTTTCTTTTGCATTCATGCCCTTTCTCTGCCAGCGCTGAGGGTGCAAGCTGCCATCTGCCCATGCACTAGATAGAATTGTATTGGCTACTAGGTTGCTTCTATTTCAGGTCTTGCTGTCTGTATACATAGTAGTCATCACCATTGGAGGTAACATCCCCTCTTCTTGAGAAAGTCAATAGAGAGCTCAGTGGATTTGGTTGTAATGACCATCTTGGCATATCTTATTGGAGTGAAATGAGAATATTTCTGAAGCCTCATGCCTCTGGAACAGCAATTATGCCCTCACTGCCCCCCACTGAAGCTCTCATAGGGCCAAGTGAGAAAAGCCAGGCACATAGTAAGTTCACAGCCCTCAACTCACAAGGTCACAGGATGTTGGAAGGGACCTCCAGAGATCATCAAGTCCAACCCCTCTGCCAGAGCAAGACCACAGAATCTAGTGTAGGTCACACAGGAATGCATCCAAATGGATCATGAAAGTCTCTGGAGAAGGAGATTCCACAACCTCTCTGGGCAGCCTGTTCCAGTGCTCTGTGATCCTTACAGTAAAGAAGGTCTTCCTCCTGTTGAGGTGGAACGTTATGTGTTGTAGTTCACGCTCATTGTCCCTTGTCCTGTCACAGGACACAACTGAGCAGAGTCTGTCCCCTTGCTCTTGACCCTCAGCCCTCAGATGTTTATAAACATTGGTTAGGTCCCTTCTAAGTCTTCTCTTCACCAGACCAAACAGCCCCAGGTCCCTCAGCATCTCATAGGGCAGTGCTCCAGCCCCTTCATCATCTTCCTAGCCCTCTGCTAACACTGATCTAATACCTACAATGGAACGCATGTGCACTGAAGTGCTGTGTGTGCCCTATGGACAGAGATGAATGCAAGTGTGCTTGCAGTCTGTCTGCAAGAGTTTTGACTGGGCTGTCTCTCTTCTGGGAGTCCTAAATAGCTGCCGTGGTCTTCTTGGTTAGGAAGGGTTTCCAAGGGTAAACAAATATATCTGGGGAAGTGCTGTCATGCAGAGCCTTAGGTGGAAAACATCTATTTTAGTGATTGCTAAAATGTGAGGCTGCAGCAAAAGTAACACATGGAAACAGGGAATAGAAAGAAGTAATTTAAATATGAGTTGGGATCTGCTAAAGACAAATTTGCCATTTTCCCCATTCATAAAGTCAATAAGGCAGAGATGCTAGGCACAGCGTGAAGATAGTGAAAACATCAGATCACAATGACTCCAGTCTGAAAATGAGAGTTTACAGATAGGAATCTTCTTATTTGATTTAACAGTGTAGGAGGAATTGTTGCAGATGAGATAGGTTACAGGACTGGGGCACAGTATCCTTTCTGGTTAGTCCTTGGCTGCTAATAAAAGTGAGAGAAACAGAATCAGCACAAGTAGCTTTTACGTGGTACATCATCTTTTATGAGAGGCATCCCGTGTGCTAGTAATCCATGTTCCTAAGCATATCTGCTGTGCTATCTGTTTATCTATATGTTTTCCTTTTGGTTTCCCACTTCTGCACTGCCCTTTTCATTTTATTACCTCTCTCTTGTTAACCAGGTAAACCCAGGATAGCATTTTAAATATTTTGCAAGACAGAGTAGCCTTGTAACTAAACCAAAAGTTAAAACCTGTGATTCTCTTCCTGTTTCTGTTCTTTATCTTGTTGGTGAACTCACTGCAAGGAGCTGCTGTCAGTGTAAAATCAGTCTGGAATCTGCGACTTTGTTGTGTTAGCTGTAAAGAAAACGTAATGAAAAAGCTAAGGAAATCAAAATCTCTGCTTTTGACATTGGGTTTTTGACAGCATTTTGAAAAGTAGTAATTCCGGTCCCGAATCAGGTCAGTGTGTTCATAAAAGCAGCACACGCTGGATGCTAAAGAGGAGCTGAATGTAGTGAACTACTACAATTGCCACAGCAGACAGCTGGCCAGCATTTGGTCCACTCTCTGGCATTATGAAACATTGCTTGCCTTGTATCAGTCCCTTTTTTTACTTTTCTAATGTAGCTGGGGGCATCCATAGGCAAGGATTCATGGAACCACACCAAATTCTTAGTCTCAATGATGCTTGACATCAGTGGAAGTCATAGCTTAAGTATGTGCTTTGTTTGGAAACTTTTGTTTATCAGCTTTCACAAAGGAAATGCAAGAGTCAGTCACCTCTTTGATTTCATCTTCTGTTTATGTTGGAGAAAACAATATTCATAAACATGGACAATTAATTTTAAAGCTACAGTGTGGTAGCTGAGTGCTTGGAGGTAGAAACTTAGGTTACTGCATATAATGTTGGTTTTGTTTGTTTCAAATGAAAACATCAGATCAGTGTCTTCTGATTGCAAACTCTCTCACCCATAGAATATATTTCTTATAAGATTTCAGTTTAAAAGTTGATTATAGAATCATAGAATCAGTCAGGTTGGAAGAGACCTCCAAGATCATCCAGTCCAACCTAGCACACAGCCCTAGCCAGTCAACTAGACCATAGAATCATAGAATCATAGAATCAACCAGGTTGGAAGAGACCTCCAAGATCATCCAGTCCAACCTAGCACCCAGCCCTAGCCAGTCAACTAGACCATGGCACTAAGTGCCTCATCCAGGCTTTTCTTGAAGACCTCAAGGGACGGTGCCTCCACCACCTCCCTGGGCAGCCCATTAATGTTCGTAGGGAGTGCTTAGAACCTTTGTGCAGCATGTAAAGGAAAAAGTAAGTACTCCCCAAGCATCTACCTACTGGTGCTCAACAATGGGTTAAAAATACTACACAGTTTTGGTTACTTAGAAGTCCTGATGGGTGGATGGAGTGCAACAATGGACATTTTAGTGGACATTGCTTTGCTAACCCTTTGCCATGCAGCTGAAATACAAAAAAGACTGAAGTAGTGACCAGCAAGAAAGTCGATTCTTGGGAAGCTGTGTTTGACAAAGCCTGTTTAAAAACCTTTTCTGTGCAAAAGAGATTTAGTGTTTTCAGCTGCAGGAGGAGCAAGGATTTAAATCATTTTCCTATCACTAACTGCTTCTTGTAAATGCTGTAGAAAAAGCAAGAACAGCTTTAAAGAGTTAGGAAAGCTCATTAGCAACCAGTTGCCAAAATAGCTGTTTCTACATACTCAAGTTAGAATAATCATGTTAAATGAAGGATGTTTTTTACATCTGGTTTCAAATCTGGAAATAAGTTGATACAGGCAGGCTCGATGAACAGTTTAATTGCTGTAATAAATTTGCAGTAAACCTCGTGGAAACAATATTGTCTCTTTTTGCTGTGAAGATGGGTACATCATAAAGAGATGCTCGCTTCCTCCCTTGTCTTCTTGTTGCCAACTGCAAATTTTCAGTCTGATTTTTGTAATGGGTAGCTACACAGAAGGAATCTCATCTATGTGGAAAAAAACTAAGAAATGTGGACATCCACAGAGGTGGTCAATAAGGTGGGCTGCTAACAAAAGTGACTCTCGGAAGAAACACCTTTTTATTATGCTTCTCACAGCCTCTGAAGATTCCACACAAGTACTTTATGGGAGAGCATTCTACACTGTGGGAGGAGAACAAGTGCTTTTAGGCATCTGAGGTCAAAATGTGAAGAAGGACTTCAAACATTTATGCTTGTGTTTCTTCCTGCTTATGAGGAAAATATTTCAACTGGTCAGGCCACACCTTGAGTCCTGTGTCCACAGTATCACAGTATCAACAAGGTTGGAAGAGACCTCACAGATCATCAAGTCACAATTCTCGAGGCTGGACCATGGCAAGTGCCACGTCCAATCTTGCCTTGACCAGCCCCAGGGACGTTGACAGTTCTGGGCTCCTCAATTCAAGAGAGATGTTGAGATACTGGAACATGTCCAGAGCAGGGTGATGAAGCTGGTGAGAGGCCTGGAACACAGCCCTATGAGGAGAGGCTGAGGGAGCTGGGGTTGTTTAGCCTGGAGAAGAGTAGGCTCAAGGGTGACCTCATTGCTGTCTACAACTACCTGAAGGGAAGCTGTAGCCAGGTGGGGGTTGGTCTCTTCTCCCAGGCAAACAGCAACAGAACAACAGTCTCAAGTTGTGCCAGGGGAGGTCTAGGCTGGATGTTAGGAGGGATGCCAGAGTGATTGGCATTGGAATGGGCTGCCCAGGGAGGTGGTGGAGTCGCCATGCCTGGAGGTGTTCAAGAAAAGAGTGGATGAGGCACTTAGTGCTATGGTGTAGTTGACTGGCTAGGGCTGGGTGCTAGGTTGAACTAGATGATCTTGGAGGTCTCTTCAATCTGGTTGATTCTATGATTCTAACAGTTTAGGAATAGTTTATGCAGCAAGTTTAATTATTTTAAAATAAATGTTGGCTAACAAACGCTTCACTGGCACAAGTTATGTGAAATTTAGGATTTAAAGTAGTCTAATATTTCCATAATGGCCTTCTTTGCTGTGTGCAGTGCACATGTTCCTATAGACTTCATGTGAAGTGATGCTCTTCTGCAAATTATTTGCCACTGAGATGATGGACCAACACCCCACCCTACCAAATGGAAAAGATGAGTAGCTACTCCTGGACTAGGCTGGGACCCAGTTGGGTTGGAAGGGGATAAAGGAAGGTGTGGTATGTTATTTCCCAGAGCCTTGACTCCTTTGTTTTTGGAGCAGAGCCAGATGCTGACCTCTTCTCTGGAAGATGAAGGTGCCTCTATGCACTGAGTCCCCTGCTTATCTGGACTTGCTATTGCATGCTGGAAAGCAGATGCCCACAGCATGGGATGCTGTTGCCTTCCAGTGCAGCACTGATAAGTAGTTGCACCATTAATTGAGTAAATTGAGTTTGTTAGTTCTGTCATTAGAGCTCTTGTCTTGTGCCTCTGTCTCAAGCACCTCTTCCAAGCTCTTTCCACTCTGAGCTCAGAATACAGAATCTCAGAAGCATTCGGGTTGGAAATGACCCTTGGGATCATCAAATCCAATTGATTACCCTACTCTACAAAATTTACCTTCCTGAGGAGCATGGTGTTGGAGATGAGACTTCTAAAACACAGTTCTGGAGAGAAGGAGTTAGCAGATATAGGCCTACAGTGTGCACAATTGTCTGCACTGAAGTAGAGCAGAGAAGAGAACATGCTTGAAAGAGCAGAACATCTGAGTTAGGCTGTGGGTTTGGTGAAGGTTGCCTGTCAGCTTGTGCAGCAAAGGTGCTAGCTGCAGTGTCAGTAAGAGTAATTCCAAGTAACTTCCAAGTGATTTAAAGTCAGGTTTGCTTCCCTGTGCATGCAGTGTAATCTAGATAAGAGGCTGATACGCACAGGTTGGGGAGTTTTTATGCTTGTGACTGTAATGACTCAAAACTGAGGCACTTGTGAGAACTGAAACAATTGGAGGGTGATTGTTGAACTTAGCAGTTTATAGTAGTGCTTCATCATCTTTAAGTTTAATCGTTTTTACTGCTACTTAGGCTTTTCAATAAAGTGAAAGACTGAATATTGGAGCTTTCACAATGTTGCTTGTTATTAGGTCTCCCCCTCAACAAAGCAGCAGGCCCAGCTTTTGGCACAGTGTCTCTTAGTTAAAACACCTCATTGTAAAGTTCTGTACTGTGAATCACTACAATGATCATGGAGAGTCCCATTGACGATGTTCTTTGTTCCTTAGCTGACTGCAGGAATGTGCAGAACATCTCTCTCTGTGTTTGGTGGCACCAATAAATGTGGTTTTGATATGAGAGGTGATGCTTTCCCAGTTATTTAGGTCTGACTTCCTAAGCAAGAATATAAAGAGATGTCAGTTTTCCAGATTCTGTGCATGATTCCACTAGGTCTTCGTTAGATCAATTAAGTAATCGTCTTTAATCCTGAAATTTTCTCATGTCTCCTGTTTATTTTTGTGTGCCATTTGTAAGTCAGTCCACAAAGATTTTTAGATACCTATTCAGTGGCTTCTTGCACAATCACTTCCTAATCTTAGCCCCACCTCTGCAGCCTCTAGTCCGTGTCACTGTGTGGTGCCTTTCTGCAATCTCATTTTCATCTCTGAGATGAAACCTCATCAGAGAGACCTCATCACTCTCTACAACTACCTGGAAGGACATTGTGGAGAGGTTGGTGCTGGTCTCTTCTCACAGGTAATTAGTGATAGGACAAGAGGGAATGGCCTCAAGCTGTGGTTGGGTAGGTTTAGACTGGATATTAGGAAAAAAAAATCACAGAAAAAAGAATTTCACTGGCATTGGAATGGGCTGCCCAGGGAGGTGGTGGAGACATCTGGATGTGTTTAAAGGTCATTTGGATATGGTACTTGGGGATATGGTTTAGGGTGAACCTTGTAGAGTAGGAATATGGGTTGGACTTGGTGACCTTGAGGATCTTTTCCAGCTTGCATGCGTCTGTGATTCTGTGATACTCTGAACTGCTTTAAAGTCATCCTCCCCAGATTCTTCTTCTCCACATCCCCACCTCCCATTTTAGGATATGGATAAATAGACAGGATATGGATAAAAACAACAGACATGTTGTTGTTTTGTTTTGTTTTGTTTTGTTTTTACTTTAAAGGCAGTACAGTTTCAGCATGTTTGTATATGTGTCAGGGCAGTGTGGATTTTCTTAGACTGTGGAAGAAGTTGAGAATTTATAGCCTAATTCAAATGAATTAGAGATGTGTTCTTATAAAACTCAGCGCCTGACATCAGTCAGTTTTGTGCTAAATGAACCTAGTAATGAAGGTCACAGAATCACAGAATGTTAGGGGTTGGAAAGGACCTCTAGAGATTGAGTCCAACCCTCCTGCCAAAAGCAGGATCACTTATGGTAGTCTGCACAGGGAATGCATCCAGGTGGGTTTTGAAAGTCTCTAGAGAGGGAGACTCAACAACCTCTTGGGCAATGTGTTCCAGTGCTTTTTTTCAGCTGTGGTCTTGTCTTTTCATCTGTGTTGTTTAAACTCAGAGAATTTAGACTCTAATGGTAACTGAAGTACAGTTGGTTTAGAGTAAGAGGCGTATGCCTGTTGCCATCTGTAGTATTTCCTCCTTTTCACTGAACATAAGAAAAATTCTATGATGTGCTCCTCTTCAGGATGATCATGTGTCCTAAGGGGTGTCCTAGTGTTCTGAAGGGATCTGGAATTTTGTTTGTCTCCTGAAAAGATCACAGGCCACTGCTTTGGTATCTTTCCCTGCATTCTTAGAAGGAGGTAGTATCAGTTTTGTAAGGTTTCAGTACAAACGGTGACCTCCGCCGCAGGAAGTCCCCAGAGGTAGTGATGTTTCTCCACATACAATCTATGATTGAGGTCATCTTTGCATTTCAGTGCTTTATATCTTCAGAAACATTTCTTGCGCCAAATGTCCTCAGCAGGAGATGTGATGAGTGAACAGGGAATTGAAAATGAATGCAAGGAAAGCAAGGGGAATTGGGGTTCACCTGTAAAGACTCCGTGCAGCTGCCGAGTGAATTTGATTTTTCAATCCTAGGTTTGTGTTCCCAGACTCAAGTGTAATTTTGCCTCGTCCGAATTAGGTTCTCTCCCTCTCCATTTCTAAAGTAACAATTTCAGGGCAGGTTGAAATGTGTTTGAAGTATTATTCTGTTTCCATTAGGGAATGTGAATTTCCTTTAACCCTAAATTTTCCAGGCTTGTAACACTTGGGTTTCAGTAGGTATCGAGTTGGCCTCTCTTCCAGGCTGCGCGGGAGAGACACCAGGCTTACACCAATGCGATGCGTAACGGTCAATCCATTTGTTGAAACTCAGCAGGAACCTATGTAGTGGAGTTCAGTAGAGGGGCTTGTACTTTTGATAGACTTACAAAGCAGGATGGGCTGTCCACACACACACAGAGGCAGGCCTGACCAACTACCCCCCTTTGCAAGAACTTAGCCATGACATTGCTTGTTCCCAGGGCTGAGCAGCCTGGCTTCTCGCGCAGCTCAGGACTCCCTCAGCTTCTCTGCCAGCCTCCCAAGGCCACTTTTCTGCAGCTGTGCCTCCTGATCAGTTCAGTTACTCAACCCTGCTTACTCTCCTTATTTTCTCAGACTATTCAATTCTGCTCAGTTCTGCTCAAACCCCAACAGGTAGAAATTTTATTTTTTTTTAACCTCAGTGAGGCTGTGGAGCCTCCTACTCTGGAGACTTTGAAAGCCAACCTGGATGTGTTCCTGTGTGGCCTGATGTAGGTGATCCTGTTTTGACAGAGAGGTTGGACCCATGTTGTGGTAGGCCTGATTGGCCCAAAATAGGCTTGCACATGTCCTGCCTTGCCTAGGCATATTTTTCTGCTCCACCAGAGAGGCAAGCATGGGAGATGGACACAAAAGTACCTGGAGACACAGTCTGGCCTGCCCAGGGTCCTGTGGTGTAAGGTACACACACTTAGCTTGTGCCTGCCTAGTGCAGAGCCTGTGGCTTTGCCTAATATGGTAAGGTTTGGCTAACTGCCATCCTGATTGGCTATTCTGTGTCCAAAGGGCAATTAATCTCAGCCCACGTTGATGAAAGGAGATACACAGGTGAACAACCTGCTTTTGCTTCCCTGCTTTGCTTCCCTGCTCTTTGCCTGCACTCTCTGCTGTGCCCAGCCCTGCTGCTATTGCACACTGCCTTATTGCTTGCCTGCTGAACTCCACTGCTGCCAGTTACCAGGAGCAGACCCTGGATGTCTGCACACGATCGGCCTGTGTGGCCAGCGTGACATCGTGCTGAGACTGCACCACATCTGCCTGCTGCACCTGAAGGTCCTGCCTAGAATCCCTGGACATACGTACAGATTGTGCAGAAGAAGACAGGAGAACAAGGTCAGAGATTGTCTGCGTCCTGTCCCCAGAAGCCAGGAAGATTCAAGCCTCAACGTCCAATAAGACAGAGTCCCCTGAAAGCATCTGGGCATTGTCTGGGCTGTGGCTAGCCCCAGCAAGGATAGTAATAATAATCTGTGAGTAAATGCTTAAATGCCTCTTTGTAATTCTCTGCTGCCTTCTGCCATAGCAGAGCTTGAGTACATCCACTGGGCAAGAGGCATTTGGCCGTGGGAATAGTCTCTTCCAGTTCAATTAATGTTTCTATATTTTGCTGGGTGTATTAGATGCAGATTACATCCACAGAATGTTTCCATAACCGTGTAAGAACTGAAATATTATTAAAATGAGTGGTCGGGGTGGTGAGAGTTCTGAACAGCGACTTTAATGGACAGTATTCATTTTGGAAAATATCATCTCGCATCAATTAATTTCCCCTCCCCAACAACCCAATGACCTCTGGAGGACCCTTCCAACTCCTAACATTCTGTGAATCTATGAGTTTTATTATTGTGATGGTTTGGGTGTTCCACTTTTAGAAATCACCTTGTCTAGACTCAGCCAGCTCTGGAAATACGAATGATGCTTATATTTACAGCTAGCACAATACACAAGCAGATATTTACAGTATATACAGTTATATACAGAAATAGACAAGGTAAAAGGTAATACAGAAACACAACAGCCCTCCCAGAAACCTGAGTCCCCAGGAGGGGCTCTTAACCATCCCTCCACCTTCCCCCTACCCCTCTCAACCTTACCCCAGTCCCAAGGAAGAGGTTTGGCTAGAGGTTTAGGAAGCAAAGTGAGTTATCCCAAAATGGAGGGTGAGATTAGAGAGATGCAGCTCAGCCAGCAGCCCGAGCGAGAGTGATGCCGAGAGTGTTATCTAATGTTTTTATTTCTTGTTCCTATACTTCTCAGCAAGACTGAGTGAAGCAGACATCACCATTGTTTTACTTTTACAGCCTGTAACCTAGTTCTTCTCACCAAAACATTCTAGCCTGCTTCAAACTAGCACAATTAGTTTTTAAATTCTTATTAGTAATGGCAATAGTTCTATAAAGTACTTTATTACCAGAGGGACCTGGACAGGCTGGATGGGTGGGCAGAGGCCAATGGGATGAGATTTAACAAGGCCAAGTGCAGGGTTCTGCACTTTGGCCACAACAACCCCAAGCAGCACTACAGGCTGGGGACTGAGTGGCTGGAGAGCAGCCAGGAGGAAAGGGACCTGGGGGCACTGATAGGTAGTAGGCTGAAGATGAGCCAGCAGTGTGCCCAGGTGGCCAAGAGAGCCAATGGCATCCTGGCTTGCATCAGGAACAGTGTGGCCAGTAGGACAAGGGAGGTTATTCTTGCCCTGTACTCAGCACTGGTCAGGCCACACCTTGAGTACTGTGTCCAGTTCTGGGCCCCTCAATTCAAGAGAGATGTTGAGGTGCTGGAACATGTCCAGAGAAGGGCAACAAAGCTGGTGAGGGGCCTGGAGCACAAATCTTATGAGGAGAGGCTGAGGGAGCTGGGCCTGTTTAGCCTGGAGAAGAGGAGGCTCAGGGGTGATCTTATTACTGTCTACAACTACCTGAAGGGGCATTGTAGCCAGGTGGGGGGTGGCCTCTTCTCCCAGGCAACCAGCAATAGAACAAGGGGACACAGTCTCAAGTTGTGCCAGGGTAGGTATAGGCTGGATGTTAGGAAGAAGTTCTTCACAGAGAGAGTGATTGGCATTGGAATGGGCTGCCCAGGGAGGTGGTGGAGGCACCGTCCCTGGGGGTCTTCAAGAAAAGACTGGATGAGGCACTTAGTGCCATGGTCTGGTTGATTGGTTAGGGCAGGGTGATAGGTTGGACTGGATGATCTTGGAGGTCTCTTCCAACCTGGCTGATTCTATGATATCCCCATTAAAACATAACTGCATTTAGCCTTCTCTATTGCTATACTTCTTTTTTCCTGGAAATTACTAGTAATTATATAGTTTGCTAATGTAGTATTATCAGACCTTCATTATTTCAAGCTATTTCAATGTGTTACATTATTAAGTGCTTAAAATGAGCCTAAGCTACCAGACAACCTGGGATTTATAAACTTGGGAATATTCTCAAAGGGGAACAGAGTGTTATTTCAGTAAACAAATGGATTGTGCAGGTAATTAAAATACACATTCAGTTTTGGTAATGTAAATGTAGAAAAAAAGAAAATGGATTAGGGAAAATCAAATTGCCACACAGAAAGTTTAAATAGCTTTGAGGTAGGCTTGGAATATTTTTCATGAACATTTTGGTTTGGTATTTTTGGGGCTTGTGGGTGGCAGAGGGGAACTGGCTGAAAAGTTTTGTTTTACATCGTAGTTTAAAAGAAGCTGTTGGATGGGTTGTTTAGCCTGGAGAAGAGGAGGCTCAGGGGTGATCTTATTACTGTCTACAACTACCTGAAGGGGCATTGTAGCCAGGTGGGGGTTGGCCTCTTCTGCCAGGCAACCAGCAATAGAACAAGGGGACACAGTCTCAAGTTGTGCCAGGGTAGGTCTAGGCTGGATATTAGGAAGAAGTTCTTCACAGAGAGAGTGATTGGCATTGGAATGGGCTGCCCAGGGAGGTGGTGGAGGCACCGTCCCTGGGGGTCTTCAAGAGAAGACTGGATGAGGCACTTAGTGCCATGGTCTAGTTGATTGGTTAGGGCTGGGTGCTAGGTTGGACTGGATGATCTTGGAGGTCTCTTCCAACCTGGTTGCTTCTATGATTCTATGATGGGCAGCTTTGCAGTTACCTGTCCTCACTCCTTTATAGCTTTGAATGGCTTGAAAACAAAATGAGTGGGGGGGGAAAACATTTGACTAAAATGTTTATGATTACTTTAGAACACATTTAGAGACTATTTCTATTGATATTAGTGATGATTGTGTCTGAAATTAGTTCATGGACTACTAATGAGACTGTTTATGCTAGTAAAGCTTAGATGTATGAATTCACAGCATGTTAGACGTTGGAAGGGACCTCCAGAGATCATCTACTCCAACCTCCCTTCCAATCACCCAGGGTAGTTCGAACCAGAATGCATCTAGGTGGGCTTTGAAAGTCTCCAGAGAACAACCTCTCTGGACAGCCTGTTCCAGTGCTCTGTCACCCTCTCTGTAAAGAAGTTTCTCCTCATGTTGAGGGGAAACCTTCTATGTTCCAGTTTGTATCCATTGTTCCCTGTCTTATTACTGTGCACCACAAACAAGAGACAGGCCCCATCCACTTGACGCCCAATCCTCGGATACTTAGAGACATCAATCAGGTCCCCCTAGGTCTTCTCTTCTCCAGACTAAACATCCCCAGGGCTCTCAGTCTCTCTTTAGTTTACAGAATCAATGTTTACAGAATGAATTTATATGTGGAAAATTAAAAACTTGGGAGTTCTAGTACTTGGTACCTTGTTTCATGATTCTCAATTCCTTACAGGAGTTTGTACCTCGACAGATAAGTTAGTTACCTTCTTTTTAGTTGAATTTTTGTTGGCATCATGGCTCTTTCACATTGAAATAACCTTAATATGTCAGTGTTAGAAAACAGTTGTAATACATTTTTTCCAGCAGCAGTTCCTTGTTGATTGCAGTATCTGTAAAAGCTAACGACGTTAAGGAGTAATGGAGTATATCTTTCAAAGCATAAGTACTGAGTAATAGGAGTGTTTTGACATAGTGTTTAAAGAAAGGAAGAAAGAAAAAAGAAATAATGGAATTTGGTTTCCTGCCCAGAACTTTGACTGGCTGTCTGGGAATTCAGTGCCGTATGTCAGTGTTACGTAGAATTGGTCTGTGTATTTTGTAGTGATCCTTTGTCGTAGTGCCCTGCGAGTTTAGAGCCAGTGTATTGACAGCAATACTTTGAGTCAGCATTGATGAAGACCTGTATGCAGAGAATCATGGAATTGTCAGGGCTGGAAGGGACCTCAAGGATCATCCAGTTCCAACACCCTTACCTCACACTAGATGAGGTTGCTCAGAGCCACATCCAGTTTGTCCTTAAAAACCTCCAGGGATGGGGCTTCTACCACCTCCCTGGGCAACCTGTTCCAGTGTCTCACCACCCTCATGGTGAAGAACTTCCAATCTGAATCTACCCACTTCTAGTTTTGCTCCATTCCTCCCAATCCTATCAGTACTTAACATCCTAAAAATTCCCTCACCATCTTTCTTGTAGCCCCCTTCAGATACTGGAAAGCCACAATAAGGTCTGCTTGGAGTCTTCTCTTCTCCAGACTGAACAGCCCCAATTCTCTCAGTCTGTCTTCTTGAAGAAGTGCTGTGTTTCCTAATAAAATACCTCATATTTTCCCAGAGAAGTAGAGGTGTTATCTTTCTTATCTGTAATACAACCATATAATATAAACATTCAATGTTTTTGCAGGCATGTTTCTACTTTAAGATGTCATTATGCCTTTTCAGTTGTCTTTTATGCTTGCAAGACAGTCATTACCTCTTGCAGGACTTTCACTGTTACAGTTCTGAAACTCCTGGAGGCTTTCTAAGACACTGTACATTTAATAGATTCTTTGAAACAGGTGAAGTTAAGGATGTGTAGATAGTTCTCCTGAAGAAAAAAAGCAGGATCACCTATACCAGATCACACAGAAACACATCCAGGAAGGCTTTGAATATCTCCAGAGAGGGAGACTCCACAACCCTCCTGGGCAGCCCGTTCCAGAATTCTGTCACCCTCACAGTGAAAAAAATTCCTCCTCATGTTTCCATGCAACTTCCTGTGCCTCAACTTCCACCCATTCCCACTTGTCCTGTCATTGGGCTGGCTTCATGCTCTTTCACCAACAATAGCTATCCAAGCTGCACACTGGGAGTCCAAGTGACAGTATCTTAGCAGAGGTGATTAAGTGAATGCAGGTGCTTGTCATCCTAGCACAACTTCTAGTCTACACAATGGTATAATTGACTTGTGTTTTCCTCTCTAGAAGAGCAGCATGGAATAAAAGAGGGTGTTAGATATGAATCAGGCTAATAACTTGATTGCAGGAATCTCAGTAAGGGAGAAGTGGAATTCTTTAAAGATGATCTAAATTTATAGGGAAGACATGACATATTTTTAAATGTCATAGCAAGAAAAGACAAAGTTTGGATTGGAAGAGATACAGACAAAAAATTAGTAGTAAGGATGTTAGTTCATGACAGCAGAAGAATATAACTGCAGTATTCTTAATCTAGCAGTTACTGGAGACCTCATCCACCAAGCAGAAGTGAGGGAAATGCCTCCTCCTAGATGCTGACACTCTTGAGATACTCTCAGTGCCCAGTTTTTGTGCTTGCTGCTCACAGCCATTCTGATGGGGTCTCTTGTTGACTGAGCCTTTGTGTCTGCATTGGTGGAAATGAATCTGGCAGCCAGAAGCATCACAGATGTTATCTCTTGAGTTCAGCACCTCACTTTCCTCCATGCCTCTCACACTGCACAGTGGCAGTCCTGCTTTGTTCATAGGTCTTGGCTGTGGCAGTGCACAATCTGTCTCTTAGCAGAAGCCTCTAGTTGTCACCTCCAATTTAATGAAACCAATAGCACATGACTGAAGAGCTGCTTGATGTTTATGCTTGCAGAGTTTTTCACTAGTCTGTTTCTTAGCTATGTGCTCTGATCTAGCTGGCTACAGAAGGGCTTTGGATAATCTGGACATAAGCATTGTCTGCCCTGGACCTGCAAGAGAACTGCTTTCAGTGAGAAGTATTTGGTAGTCTCTGAGACTTTGGCCTATAGCCATTATCCTGTCACTCTGATTCTGTGAGGACACAAAGGTGTCTGGAACTGACAAAGGTGATCTGTCAATAAATTAATCAAAGGTGGTGATGACATTTGAACAGTCATGTTTTTTTCTGTCTGAAGATGGCTCTTCCCTTCCAGAGGTGCTGCTCTAAGCTTCCCCAAATGGTGGTACCTCCTGCTGACATCTGAGTTCATTGTCTGTCATGGTATTTAAAGGGAACTTGTGGCCAAGGCAGTCACTGTGTTTTAGTTGTGTTCTAAGGTACATCATAAGCTGGACATACTTTTTCTTTAGAATGGTACTGGAACCTACCAGTGCAGATGATGTACATTGAGAAGCAATTTCTGTCTTTAGATGGTTACAGTCTAGAGGCAACTTAAGATTGGTTTGAGGAAAAACTTTGGCCGTGAGCTTCAGGAGTGTTCCAGTATGGGAGAGTTTCATGGAAACAGTTTTCCTGATGGATGTTTCTAAGGAGGCTCCAATTAGGGGCTATTAATTTCCCAGGACAGAGGGCTGGAGGTTTTCTTGCACATCACCATAATTATTTTAGGATATATTTTGCTAGATTCTGTGATGCATTTCAAAACCCTCTCCCTTGAAGATTTGATGGCATATGTCACATAACATTTGAAGAGGATGTTCTTTATAGGAAGTATATATAGTGCTTGATGATTATGGTGTACTCAATTTTCACTTATTTATTATAGGAACATCCCCAGGGCTACTTGTTCTGCAAAGAAAAAGCCAGAAATGTTGTAAGCAGGTGGATTGCTTACTCTTTTGTTACGATTCAATAGTTTTTCTTTGATAAGATTAAGCAGCCTGAGTATATTTATACATATTATGTAGTGCAAGGAAGGGGATATCTTGAGGCAGTTGGTGTTTTTATGGTACAAGTATTGTAGCTTGTTTTAAATAAATAAAAATGGAAGAGAAAAGCTGAAATGTAGCTTTCAAAAAATGTTGCAATAAAAAAAAGTGGAAAAAAAAAAAGAAGAAAAAAAGGAGGAGTGATGAGGGAGAAGTCTTGACACCAGAAGCTCTGTCATAGCAGAGTTTCTCTTGGATGTCTGGAAAAAGTCTTATAGTTCTGGGCTGCTTTCCAAAATATTTTCAGTGACCATTGCCACAGGCGTAAACTTCTTAATGCATTTTGCAGTAATCTCCAGCACAGTGAAATTGATTACTGTCTGAAAGCTTTTCATGATAACAAGCAAGTAGGGCAGCAGAAATGCCATAAACTTGTGTGTGTGTGTGTATATATGTGTATTTCTGTTGCATCTTCAGGAGTTTTGCAGAGACAGATGTGTTCTTTCAGGAAAACCCTACTTAGTGTTTTTTGTTTACATCATTATGTGATTGGATATTTATCACTTTGATTTTAGAAAGGAGAGTTTCTTTTTCCACACACGCAGGAGCAAACACAAAGGATCCAGTGTCTCTCCAGGTGCTTCACTTGGTACCCAAAGGAAAGCATCTGGTGCTTCCCACAGTTAGAGCTTTTCTGGGGTTCACTTTATAGAAACTGAAATGCATTCAACAGATGGAAGAGTTTTAAGAGATGATTTTCTGGCAGAAAACAAAGCTATTGTGGCAAAGGTGTATCTGCTTCACCTACCTACCAAGGAATTTGGGGGATGAGATGGTACAAAGCGGCCCTGTGGTGAAGGGTGGGGGAGGTGTTGGACTAGATGACCTTCAGAGAATTCTGTGATTGTGTGAAGTTCAGGAGGCTATTAACGAGAGGCTCTCTTTTTGTGTGCAAAGTAAGGGAGTTCAGGAAGCTGCAAATGCAGTTAAACTTACTGGTCTTGTTTTCAATTTTAATTTAGTATTCCTAAGACAAAAATATCATTAGAACTGGAGAGGTTCATGTGCCCAGACCATCACCAACTCAAGACTGAAATCTGAGCTGCACTACTATGCAAAGAGAACAGATTCCAGGAGTTAGATTTTTCCTTTAAATAAAGGAAAAACCACCTGTGGTTCACATCAGATTGGAGATCAAGGTGTAGGAGCATTTAACTTGAAGTGGTATGTGTGGTGGTTTGGCTGTTACCCTCCCCCCCCCCCCCCCCACTTTAGAAGGTACCCCAGCTAACTCAGCCGGACTCTGGGAATATAAATGAAGCTATTTATTTACAGCTAGCACAATATACAAGCAGATATTTACAGTATATACAGTTATATACAGAAATATACAAAGTAAAAGTAATACAGAAACACAACTCCCCTCCCAGAAACCTGAGTCCCCAGGAGGGGCTCTCAACCACCCCTGCACCTTCCCCCTGCCCCTCTCAACCTTACCCCAGTCCTTAAGGTGAAAAGAGGTTCAGCCAAGAGGTTAAGAAGTAAGGTTAGTGGCAGTGAGGTTAGGGAGATGTAGCTCAGTCTGAAGCCAGAAGCAGAGTGAGAAGATGGCGAAAAGTGTTATCTAATGTTTACTTTCTTGTTCCCATACCTCTCAGCGAGACTGTGAGGGAAGGAGACATAACCATTGTTTTCCTTTCACAGCCAATTATCTGCTTTCTCTCACCAAAACATTCTAGCCTGCTTCAAACTAGCACAGTATGTCACTGGCATTCTGTGCCCTCTGTCAGCATAGATGGCAGACATGCTGCACAAAGCCCTTCATCCTGCACTCTCATCCCCTGTACTCAACACTGGGGAGGCTTCACCTTGAGCACTGTGTGCAGTTCTGGGCCCCTCACTGCAAGAAGGATATTGAAGTGCAGGAGTGGGTCCAGAGGAGAGCAATAAGACTGGTGAGGGGGCTGGAGGTGTTAGGCCTGGAGGAGACTTAGAGGGGACCTTAACACTCGCTATAACTACCTGAAGGAAAGTTGTAGTCAGGTGTGGGCCAGGCTCTTATCCCAGACAGCTAGTGACAGGATAAGTGGGCATGGTCTCAAGCTGCACCAGGGGAGGTTTAGGTTGGATATTAGGAAGCACTTCCTCACAGAAAGAGTGATTAGGCACTGGAATGGACTGCCCAGGGAGGTGGCAGAATTACCATCCCTGGAGGTCTTTAAGGAAAGATTGGATGTGGCACTTGGTGGCATGGTTTAGCTGATGCTGTGGTGTTAGCTTACAGGCTGGACTGGATGATCTCAAAGGTCTTTTCCAGTTTCAATGATTCTGTGATTATGTTTCACTCCCACAAACCACCATTGATTGTTGGATTGTTGGTGGAGAGTGGAAATTAAAAACCTGAGCACCACTAGAGGAAAACCAGGCTGTCAAAAGCAGGCTTCATTGCAAGGGAGAAAAAGGTTGAAAGACTCTTTTTTTCCCTCCCCTTTACCTTTGGAGTAGTCTCTAGATGTATCCAGCAGAACTTTTCCAAACTGTCAACTGGTTCATCAGTTGGGGCTTGCTCTCAGTTTCAAATGCCAGCACCACTTCAGTTCAGAGGAGCTGCTGGCTTCTTTCCCAGACAAGATTTCCCAAATTCAGAATGACCTCTCAAGATCCTAACTAATAGGAGCTAAACAGAGATTTCCTCTTCATCAGGCCCTTTCTCAGATTGATCCTTTTACTGACAGCATGCCCCCACAGCACAAACCAGTGAAAGAGCAGCCCTTCCACTTGTAATAATAAACACCCCTTTTGAAGAGGAGCAATCTTACATCATGTTGAATTTGTTATATATTCCAGGAACTATTATCTTTCTGTATATAAAGGCACAGGGGCTAAATAAGTAACTTCTTTTTTCCCCTTTCTTATTTATTTTCAATCCAGCCATTTAAGCTCTTCACTGATATAATGGGATGCCTACTCAGCCACCCCTCATAATTGAGGGGAATGAGAGCTGGGCAATGGGAAAGCTCTTTGTTTGGGTGCCACAGTGTGGGCACTGCTGTGCAGGCAGGATCTCCCATGAAGTTAGCTTGGTGCAGCAGGTTTGGTAGCTCCGACTTAAGGTCCAGCCTGATTGCTCATCACAGCACTCCCCAAGAAGTGGGGAGTCTGGTGGTTCATCCTTGTGTGCTGTGCCTGTCCTCTCATCCAGGCAAGGAGGAGTGATTCAGGGCTGCTCAGTTCTGAGCAGGTGGATTGTGAAGTTCTGAAGTTGTAGCTTCAGCTCCCTGTAACCTCCCTCAGTTAAAGCTGGACAGCTGTGCTGCAAAGTAGCTATGAGAGACATCCTATATTGGTGTCCCTTTGTGAAATCTTGAAATGTAGAAGGATAGTAAACTCCCTTCTGGTAAGACAACAGTGGCTACTTCCTGAAAGGATCAAGTATTTCAAACAGGAGGAGCAGCTGAGGAAACTGAGCTTCAGCCTGGAGAAAAGGAAGCTGAGAGGAGATCTTCTCATTCTTCATTCTCTACAGCTACCTGAAAGGAGACTATAGCAAGATGGGAATCAGCCTCTTAGTAACAAGTGATAGGAAGAGAGGAAACGGCCTCAAGTTGCACCAACAGAGGTTTAGATTGGATATTGGAAGGGTATTTCTGAAAGGATTCTCAAACACTGAAACAGGCTCCCCAGCGAGATGGTTGAACCCCATCCCTGGAGTTGTTTAAAAGACAGAGATGTAGCACCGAGGGACATGATTTTCACACCAAAATAGGTTAAGTTAGATAATGATTGAATCTGATGATCTTAAAGATCTTTTCCAACCAAAATGATTCTATGATAAATACAGAGTTGTGAAGTCTTGTCCCTGAAGCACTTTTGGGCAGAAGAAGGATGCAGAAACAAATAGAATACCAGTTCCTGTGAGAGAACAACACAGAATGTTGTAAATGTAAAATGAATGACAAGAGTAGACCAAGAACTGATTCAGCATTAGCATCAGGTTTAATCTCATGTCTGAGTTCAGAAGAAACACCAGAAATAAAACATGCCTCTTGAATGCTTTTTTTTTTAGTAATATATTGTAAGTAAAGGCACCAAGAGACTGGGGGGAAAGTATTGTAAGAGATGGTAGTGCACTTAATTTCCTAGAGAGGATATTACAGAAAGATGAGAACTCAAACTGTGTACAAGTTGACCATAGAAGACTGGGCAGGGTAGAATCAGAATCATAGAATTATCAGGGCTGGAAGGGACCTCAAGGATCATCCAGTTCCAACCCCGTACCATGGGCAGGTACATCTCACACTAGATGAGGTTGCTCAGAGCCACATCCAGCCTGGCCTTAAAGACCTCCAGGGATGAGGCTTCCACAACCTCCCTGAGCAACCTGTTCCAGTGTCTCACCACCCTCATGGTGAAGAACTTCTTCCTAACAACCAATCTGAATCTTCTCACTTTTGGTTTTGCTCCATTCATCCTAGTTCTATCACTACCTGACAACCTAAAGAGTCCCTCACCAGCTTTCTTGTAGGCCCCCTTCAGATACTGGAAGGCCTTCTCAGAGATAAGGTCTCCTTGAAGCCTTCTCCTCTCCAGACTGAACAGCCCCAACTCTCTCAGTTTGTTTTGATAGGAGATGTGTTCCCAGCCCTCTGATCATCCTCATGGCCCTTCTCTGGGCGCGTTCCAGCGTGTCCAGATCTTGCCTATAACAGGGGCTCCAGAACAGGATGCAGTACTTCAGTAGTGCATAGATGGAAGAAACATGGTCTTTTCATCTGCAACTCATTAGGTATTCTTTCACCATGCATTTTTTTTTTTCTGCTAAAGCATCCCCTTCTTCATTTTATAGATAGTTTTCTACAGTGTACCTGTGAGCACACATTACTAAGTTGTCTGCATTAAAATAACTTAGTTTTTCTTCAAGCATTTGCAATACTGTGCAAGGATCTCATGCTTCATTCTTCAGAGTATGCTTTAAAGCCAAGAGCCAAGTGTGGTAAAGCTGAGACCATTATGAAGTTGCCATGTAGCTTTCTAAACTGAAAGAGAAAAATAAACTGAAATTAGAAACACAGCAAAATTCTTTTGGTTATGTTTAAAGAATATGGCTGGCTCTTGGATATTGATTTAAATGCCATAAAAGCTGCTATGAGGCATCTTAATAGTTTATATTACATCAAATACCAGAGAGCAGGGTATTCTGCTCTAGCAGTAAGCATCACTCCTAGGTAGAAAGAAGTTTGAACCTTTCCTTTTCAGGAGTAAACAGGCATAGTTTCAGCACCACCTGCATTTCCATACATTTACTCTTTCTTTCTTTCTTTCTTTCTTTCTTTCTTTCTTTCTTTCTTTCTTTCTTTCTTTCTTTCTTTCTTTCTTTCTTTCTTTCTTTCTTTCTTTCTTTCTTTCTTTCTTTCTTTCTTTCTTCCTGTCTTCCTGTCTTCCTTTCTTCCTTTCTTCCTTTCTTCCTTTCTTCCTTTCTTCCTTTCTTCCTTTCTTCCTTTCTTCCTTTCTTCCTTTCTTCCTTTCTTCCTTTCTTCCTTTCTTCCTTTCTTCCTTTCTTTCTTTCTTTTTTTCTTTCTTTCTTTCTTTTCTTTTCTTTTCTTTTCTTTTCTTTTCTTTTCTTTTCTTTTCTTTTCTTTTCTTTTCTTTTCTTTTCTTTTCTTTTCTTTTCTTTTCTTTTCTTTTCTTTTCTTTTCTTTTCTTTTCTTTTCTTTTCTTTTCTTTTCTTTTCTTTTCCTTTCCTTTCTTTTCCTTTCTTTTCCTTTCCTTTCTTTTCCTTTCTTTTCTTTTCTTTTCTTTTCTTTTCTTTTCTTTTCTTTTCTTTTCTTTTCTTTTCTTTTCTTTTCTTTTCTTTTCTTTTCTTTTCTTTTCTTTTCTTTTCTTTTCTTTTCTTTTCTTTTCTTTTCTTTTCTTTTCTTTTCTTTTCTTTTCTTTTCTTTTCTTTTCTTTTCTTTTCTTTTCTTTTCCTTTCTTTTCTTTTCCTTTCTTTTCTTTTCCTTTCTTTTCTTTTCCTTTCCTTTCTTTTCCTTTCCTTTCTTTTCTTTTCTTTTCTTTTCTTTTCTTTTCTTTTCTTTTCTTTTCTTTTCTTTTCTTTTCTTTTCTTTTCTTTTCTTTTCTTTTCTTTTCTTTTCTTTTCTTTTCTTTTCTTTTCTTTTCTTTTCTTTTCTTTTCTTTTCTTTTCTTTTCTTTTCTTTTCTTTTCTTTTCTTTTCTTTTCTTTTCTTTTCTTTTCTTTTCTTTTCTTTTCTTTTCTTTTCTTTTCTTTTCTTTTCTTTTCTTCTGACTTAGCAGATTCACAGGATGTTAGGGATTGGAAGGGACCCAAGTACATCATTGAATCCAACCCCTAACATAGATCACAGAGGAACACATCCAGACAGGCCTTGAAAGTCTCCAGAGAAGGAGACTCCACAATCTCTCTGGGAAGCATATTCCAGTGCTCTGTGACCCTTACAGTAAAGAAGTTCCCCCTTGTGTTGAGGTGGAACCTCTTGTGCTGCAACTTACACCCATTGCTCCTTGTCCTATCCCAGGGAACAAGTGAGCAGAGCCTGTCCCCTGCCTCCTGGCAGCGTTCAAATACTTATAAACATTTATCAGATCCCCTCTAAGTCTTCTCTTCTGAGACTAAACAGCCCCAGGTCCCTCAGCCTCTCCTCATAAGCCATGCCCTCCAGTCCCCTAATCATCCTCGTAGCCCTCCACTGGACTGTCTCCAGCATATCCAGTAGATTTACCAAGCTACTAATGCTTGTATCTGTTCCTGTCTGTAATATGAGGATAGTGATCATCTGAGTTGGAAGAGACCCCCAAAGGTCATCTAGTCCAACACCCCCCCTGCAGTCAGCAGGCACATCCAGTCTAAATCTAGCTTGAAGCTAGAGACAAGCCCTTGTCCTATTACCACAGGCCTTTGTAAACAGTCTCTCTCCAGTCTTCTTGTAGGCCCCCTTCAGTTACTGCTATTAGGTCTCCCTGGACCCTCCTCTTCTCCAAGCTGAACAACCCCAGCTCCCTCAGCCTGTCCCATCCCCCTGATCATTTTCGTGTCCCTCCTCTGGACCTGCTCCATCAAGTCCGTGTTCTTTCTATATTGAGGGCACCAGAGCTGGATGCAGTACTCCAAGTGAGATCTTACCAGAGCAAAGCAAAGTGGCAGGATCACCTCTCTGGATCTGCTGGTGACACACCTTTTGATACAGCCATCTAAAACACTGCAGTACCCTAAAACGTCTTCAGTGTTATTTTCTGCCTCTGCTGCTTAGCCACTTTACAGAAGAGTTGCTCATCTTTGGTATTCCACCTGCACATTTTAGCACCTTGATTGCAGGACTCCTTAGTGATGCTCTGCCATCACTAGCTGCTTGCAGAAACAAGGTCTAGCATGATGCCTGCAAGTTGGGCAAGTATTAGGTCTGAATTACTAACATAGAAACAAATACAGAGAGTAGTACAGTGTCAACATGAAAATATAGTTTGGAGGCAGAAGTGTCAACCTTTTTATCTTCTGCTCCCAAGCTCTAATTCAAAGCTGTCTGTCCTCAGCTTATGATTTTAAAGTAGTTCACTATTTTGCCTCATTAATGCCTGATTGTCCTGATTTAGGGCCATGAGCTACACAGGACCAGAGGACTTCTTAAGAGATCCAAACTTCCACACTAATACTTGTTAAAATATTAAATGTATTTAGCTGTTAAAGTATTAAATTAAAGTGCTAATGGCAGAAGCATTTCTTGGAGATCTGTATTGTTATCAGTGTGCAGTAGTTACTCTTGAGAGCAGTTCTTCCAACGCAGCCTGGACTTCCAGTTGGAAGCCTGATTTCTTTGAACTTGCAGTCCCCACAGTAAGCATGGACAGATTTTGTTTGGTGTCATGACCCCCCAGTTGGAAACTGGTGTTCTAAAAAAGCATTAAGAGATGGTGGTTTACTCGGTTCTCTGTGATGTAACTGACAGGACCATTAGGCCAAGGTTTGGGCTCAAACCTGCCTCTCAGAATCTGAGCATCATATATTTGAATTGTCCTGTGTGAATTTTGCTTCTCTTCCCCAGGATACAAAACAGAGAGTACAGTTTGTCCTGCATGGATCTGTAGTACAGTAGTGACAAATGAAAATAAGAATCACCTTTGGTAACTAGAGAAAGCTGAAATAATGTAACAACCTCTTGTCTTTGAAGCAAAAGAGTGATCTTGCCCTTATGAAGCAGTAAGCTCAGTTTTCTTCTTTTGCTCTGATGGAGCCTACACAGTTCCAAAAGCAGAGAATGATTTCTGCCCCTGGCTGAAAATGAAATCAACTTCATTAGCTTGAAAGTGTTGGCTGAGACCTTGCTGAGGGGGAAGGGGACTCCTGTTGTATTTTTTGCCATTTGGGACTTGAGCAGTATTTATTTTTAGTTCATTTAAACACTGCAGAAGGAAGGGGCAGTTGTAATATGGCATATTTACATCATGCTGTCAGTTCCTGGCAGCTTGCTTGCCTGTCAGAGGACAGAACTAGTCCATTAAGGATGTGAGTGCTACTTATACCCACGAGTGGTGAAACATCATCTCAAGGGTGGGAAGGCTTCCCCAGGCTAGCAAGTAGGTTTGTTTTTCTAAGGTGCATTCTGGGGAGGGTTTTTTTTTTTTTCATATGTTATAGAGCCAGGAATGGATCTTGCTGCCTCCTGCTTTTAACTTCTCCTCTGCTCTGTATAGGAAAAAGAGAGGCAAATTCTCTGCATGAGGTCAGCATGTGGCTGGTTTTCCCCCTCATGCCGTGCTTGAGTTCTCTGCCCCATTGTAAAAATAAAAATCTATCAATAAAAAAGAACAAATGCTGAGGGGTACAAACTGGACCCACAGTTATGTGTGTGTCATCACTTGTAGAAGTGTGCCTAGCCCCATTCCTCCCAGGCTTTCATGCATTCCCTCTTTCTTATGCTATCAGCCGCTCGGATTGGGAAACATGCACAGATAGTGTTGACTGGAGCTTCTTTTTGCCCTGCCGTAACATAATATTGATATAGCTCTGGCTGAAATGATGTTGGGCTTATCTGAAAAGAACTCCATTTATTTTTTACCTCTTCTGTTAAAAAAAACACCAAACTACTTCCCCCCCCCCCCAAAAAAAAAAATAATCCTGATACAGCTTTTGCCATGCTTTAGTATCACAGCAATACCTTTCTCCTGGAATTAAGCAGTATTTAGGTCTGATCTCTCTTATCACAGTATCACCAAGGTTGGAAGAGACCTCACAGATCATCAAGTCCAACCCTTTACCACAGAGCTCAAGGCTAGACCATGGCACCAAGTGCCACGTCCAATCCTGCCTTGAACAGCTCCAGGGACGGCGACTCCACCACCTCCCCGGGCAGCCCATTCCAGTGTCCAGTGACTCTCTCAGTGAAGAGAGAGAGACCTGCTGTCTCTGTTTGCTTCAAGCATAGGCACCCTATCATTCCCCTTTCTTGGGAGCTGCTCTGTCTCAGCATGTGAGTAGAAGCCATGTAAACAAATACCAACCACTTCTTAGCCTTCGATAGGCACTTCCTTTTTCCAGAGTCATAGGATCAACCAGGTTGCAAGAGACCTCCAAGATCATCCAGTCCAACCTCTAAGAAGAAACATTTTCTCACAGTTTGGCATCAAATATTCATAAAAGCTTCCTGCTTGTGGAATTTTTGTTTAGACAGTCAGATTGTCTAGCCTTGGGCACTGTGGTAAAGGGTTGGACTTGATGATCTGTGAGGTCTCTTCCAACCTTGGTGATACTGTGATACTGTGATTCTTGGTGTAGTTTTTTCATCAGTTGCTGCTTTCCACTCATCTGTGATTGCTTGGTTTGTCAGTAAATAGTGTCTGTCTGAACACTTCATCAGAATATCCTTACATTTCTGGTGCTTGAATAGTGAATCACTGTAAGATTATTCTGCAATAGTGAAAGGTTAGTGAATAGTGAAAGGCCTTGAGAGATCTGTGCTAGTGGGAGGTGTCCCTGCCTATGGTAGAGAGTTGGAAGTAGATAATTTTTGAGGTCCCTTCCAATCTAAACCATTCTGTGAAGTGTTAAAGAATAAAAATTCAGCTTATGTACTCTTTTTTTTTTCTTCTTAGTTATAATGGAATAAATAACATGGATCTTGCTGCTCCAAAGATTTTTGGGTTTGCTTTGTATGACCTGCCTTAAATGTTTGAAATAGAAACCCAAAATACTTTAGATTACCATGCAGACAGCTTTCACCCCTCAAAAAAAAACCTCCAAACTTACTTTTAATACAAAGTTTGATATATGTTCTCCTGGGTTCATGCACTAAGATATGTTTCAAGTGAGTGTCACTTTGTGATGGCAGCAAAGTTAACACACTGTTACCTTCTCATTATTTAGGACATATGTCTATGATATCCTAGTGGTGTTCCCCAAGGATCAGTACTGGGCCCAGTCCTGTTCAATATCTTTATTGATGATCTGGACAAGGGCATTGAGTCCAGCATCAGTAAGTTTACAGATGACACCAAGCTAGGAGCAGGTGTTGATGTGTTGGAAGGTAGGAGAGCCCTGCAGAGGGACCTGGACAGGCTGGATGGGTGGGCAGAGGCCAATGGGATGAGATTTAACAAGGCCAAGTGAAGGGTTCTGCACTTTGGCCACAACAACCCCAAGCAGCGCTATAGGCTGGGGACTGAGTGGCTGGAGAGCAGCCAGGAGGAAAGGGACCTGGGGGTACTGATAGATAGTAAGCTGAAGATGAGCCAGCAGTGTGCCCAGGTGGCCAAGAGAGCCAATGGCATCTGTGTGGCCAGTAGGACAAGGGAGGTTATTCTTGCCCTGTACTCAGCACTGGTCAGGCCACATCTTGAGTACTGTGTCCAGTTCTGGGCCCCTCAATTCAAGAAAGATGTTGAGGTGCTGGAACGTGTCCAGAGAAGGGCAACAAAGCTGGTGAGGGGCCTGGAACACAAATCCTATGAGGAGAGGTTGAGGGAGCTGGGGGTGTTTAGCCTGGAGAAGAGGAGGCTCAGGGGTGATCTTATTACTGTCTACAACTACCTGAAGGGAGGTTGTAGCCAGGTGGGGGGTGGCCTCTTCTCCCAGGCAACCAGCAATAGAACAAGGGGACACAGTCTCAAGTTGTGCCAGGGTAGGTATAGGCTGGATATTAGGAAGAAGTTCTTCACAGAGAGAGTGATTTCCCATTGGAATGGGCTGCCCAGGTTGGTGGTGGAGGCACCGTCCCTGGGGGTCTTCAAGAAAAGACTGGATGAGGCACTTAGTGCCATGGTCTGGTTGATTGGTTAGGGCTGGGTGCTAGGTTGGACTGGATGATCTTGGAGGTCTCTTCCAACCTGGCTGATTCTATGATTCTATGATATTGAAACAGATCCTATCCATAAAAATCAGTATTAGGGGACAGTGTACTTCTAATTTTTATACATCAATATCTGACCTGTAAGGGTATTTTTTTTTTGTTTCATTTTCTATTTGTTTACTTTTAAACTGGCAAATGATTAATGTCATTTGTGTAGGTTTATTTATCTCAGTGGTAATACTGAATGGATGACAATGTACACTCCCTTCAGGGAGAGCCCCAACTGTTCAGAGAGTATGCCCTGGGAGCAGAACATAGATAGGAACTGTGACAAACACTTACAGGCTGGCAAAGATCTAGGCTCCTTCATTGGAGTTGTTAGGTGAGAGAGTGAAAAATACCCCTAAGCGTGACTGTTGCGGAGAGATTTCTCTATGCCTCCCTTATTAGGGGGAGGTGAGAAATTAATTTAGGGCAGTACTATTTTTTTATAAAATTAATTATTAAAATTAGTATTTACAAACTCTTGCCACCCCCAACCACTGTGTAATAAGTTCTAGTGCAAGGTTATGAAAACAATTGGGATATGATATATTTATGCACAGGGATTTGGTTAATAATTGTTACATATCAACTATAGACAGAGAGAGATTTCCCTCAGGCTTAATGCCTGTTTAAGAACTATGCTGTCTGCCCAGCAGGGGCTGAAACTGTGTCTGCTCTAAGGCAGAGGTGACTTACATTACAAAGGAGTTAAAGCTTTACTTAAAAGTGTCCTCTTAATTATTAATCACCCTCCTGGGGTTGTATCACAGCCTGTGCCCAGTGTCCAGATCTCTGTGAGGCTGGAATCTTCCCAGCTTGCGAGGGGGAAACTAGATGAATCACCCAGTCTCTGGGGTAAACCGGTTTCTCTAACCTTTTCTCCTGGTGTGAGGTAGTCTCTGCCTCGATGCTGCTGGTTTTCTGGATGCTGCGTGTCCAGGGATGGTCAGCTGGCAGGATTCCAGGAACAGGAGAAGATTGTCCGTGCAGCTTCTGGCACGGTCCTTTCACAGCTATCAGGCTGTGTTTGTGGGTGCAGACAATCTAGAAGGTTTGTCGTCCTGGTCCTTCTTACCAGGATGAAGCTAGGAGTCTGTGCTCCGTAGATAAATGCTAGATAGTTGGCCGGTATGCACGGCTGGCGCTAGGTTTAGGGGCTATCGGCTCCCCATGTATATATCAGCTGCAGGCGTGAATGTGCTTTGCTTCTAAAGGTTCACAGATAGGTTAACGCGCCTTGAGATCAAAGTAAGAGGTCTGAGCCTCAGTGAGCATCGGAGCAGTGATTTGGCTTCCGAGCATGTGGGTGTGAGTGGCTAAGCACTTCGGGTGCAGGTCGGAGCTGCAATGTGGATCAGAGAGCTGAGTCTGAATACTCTGAACAGCTAAGTCTGAAGACGTGGTGCTCCTTTGCACCCCTCTTTATAGACTGTGGGCCGAGATTCATGGCCCTTTTGGCCATCCAAAGTGACCAATCAGCTTGGCAGTAAGCCAAACTTTACCTTAATAGGCAGGAGCAGTTTGCCTGGACCCTCCCAAAGGTTACACAACCTGTTTACTGCCATGGGTCCTGGCAGAAAAATATGTCCAGGCATAGGGAAGCCTCTATTTTAGGCTGCAGCCCCTCCACCACAGTGACCTTTGGTGGGTAACAGTTTCTGGCATAGCTAAGCTAGAGGCAATTTGAAAATCCATCACATTCCTTTTGTATTGATACTGCCACACTGGGTTTGATAACTTTTGTGTTTGACAAGACAGCAGAAGCCATGCTTTCCAGAAGGGCCTTTGAAATATGCTTTTTGCTCTGCTGAGGCCTGTTATGAGGCACTCTAGGAAAGTGAGCCATTGTTGGACATGTCACTGGATTTTTACAGTTCCATTCTTAGATACATTCTCATCCAGTTTGGTTGTGCAATCTGCTTAGCCAAGCTTAGCCAAGCCAAATTGCATCTGCCCCTTGCAATACACACATCTCACTCTAGCTCTGTGCAGTGGAATTTACTTTTGTGTGTTTCTTCTAGGAAATATGTATTGAGAAAAACGTGTCTTAGTTTGATTTATGACTTCTGCCTTGTTTTATGGCACCCAGTGAACTGTTATCACACAGATATTTCTTCCTTGAGTCAACCACTGTAACCAATGTCCCAGTTCACAATTTTCCAGCAAGTGCAATGGATGCTAGACTTAACAGCTAGGTCTGGTGATAGCTAGACATAGACTAGTCAGTCTTGCTTCTTCTTGGCAGATAAAAGACTATAGAGGAATCCCAAACTTTTCAGCGTTGGTAATTTATTGAACTTCTGTAGAGGCTGGGTGGGTGGGCAGAGGCCAATGGGATGAGATTTGACAAAGCTAAGTGCAGGGTCCTACACTTTGGCCACAACAACCCCAGGCAGCACTACAGGCTGGACACAGAGTGTCTGGAGAGCAGCCAGGCAGAAAAGGACCTGGGGGTACTAGTAGATAGTAGGCTGAATATGAGCAAGCAGTGTGCCCAGGTGGCAAAGAAAGCCAATTGGCATCCTGGCTTAGATTAGAAATGCTATTTTCAGCAGGAGCAGGGAGGTGATTGTCCCTTTGTACTTGGCCACACCTCAAGTGTTGAGTCCAGTTTTGGGCCCTTCAATACAAGAGGGATGTGGAGGTGCTGGAGCGAGTGCAGAGTAGAATAACAAAGCTGGGTGAGGACCTAGAGAATAAATCTTATGAGGAGTGATTGAAGGAGCTGGGGATGGTTAGTTTGGAAAAGAGGAGGCTGAGGAGAGACCTCATCACTGTCTACAGCTACCTGAAAGGAGGTTGTGGAGAGGTTGGTGCTGGTCTCTTCTCACAGGTGATAGAACAAGGGGGAATGGCCTCAAGCTGTGACTGGATAGGTTTGGACTGGATGTTAGGAAAAATTGTTTCCCAGCAAGAGAGTTCAGTCATTGGAATGGGCTGCCCTGGGAGGTGGTTGAGTCACCACCCTTAGAGGTGCTTAAAAGTCATTTGGATGTGGTGCTTGGGGATATGGTTTAGGGCAGACCATGTAGAGTAGGGATATCAATTGGATTTAGTGATCCTGAAGGTCTTTTACAACCTGAATCTTTCTGTGAATCCATGAATAACCTTAGGGGTTTTCTTTTGTTGTTGTTTTGACATCATACAGTATCTTAAAAGTATTACTAATCCTTAATTTGGAATGACTTGCAGCAAAAAGCCTAGAAAAGGTGGAATGGTAGCAATTGTGCTGTAAATAAGAATGTGCTGCAAATGAGAGTTGTGATGAAAATGCAAAAGGAGTTGCCTAGAGCAAGAGCAAATCTGTAATTCCTGCTGTCTGCAGAAACAAGCTGGTTGGAGTCTGGTTTTGTGTGCAGTATATAGAAAAGCTCAGTGATGGTGTTGTTTTGGTTGATTGGTATGATTTTCCTATTTTCCACTGGAGGAATGGAGATTTGTCCCTGGGATCATCAGATGCCACCCTTAATTAATGATAGTGATTTAGTCCAAGATTAATTTTATGTGACAGTTTGCACCATTTGCTGTGCAGACATGGTAAAAACGTTCTGTATTGCCATTCATTTGTTTCATTTTGAGTCTGATCTTTCTCTTCTTAAAATTCAGAGTGAAGGATAATAAATGCAGTTGCTTAGGTGTTTGAGATGGAATGTTGGGGATTAGGAAATGTTTTTAAAGGGTAAGTGAAAAACAATTGGAATTGAGGTTTCATTTCTGTTGCAGGTATGTCTATGAAAGATAACCTGGTGTTGTTGAGTATGTCCCTGCTGACTGCAGGGAAGTTGGACTAGGTGGCCTTTGGAGGTCCCTTCCAACCCATTCTATGATAAGCAGGCGTTTCACCTTTGGGTATTCTCTTACGATAATAGATTTACCGAAGGCATTACCAAATAATGAGAGCTTGCTGAGTTCAGATTTCTTTGAGGCTTCTCACATGGTGCTGTTTTAATCTGTTTTTGTTCAAACTCTGAGTTATTTTGTGTTTCTTTCCTTTGTTTTTTCTTTTGCTAGGAAAAAGAGAAGAAATATATGCTGCCTTTGGACAACTTGAAAGTGCGTGATGTTGAAAAGAGCTTCATGTCTAGCAAACATATCTTTGCCTTGTTCAACACGGAACAGAGGTAAGAAAATCTGATGTTGTGAAGACACTTCTATAAACCTGGATCTAAGCTGGACATTTTAATAACTGGGAGTGCAGTTCTGATATTTCAGCTGTGTCAAGTGAGCAAAGGTCTTGGTACTCTTGATTTATCTGCTTCTTTGCTGTTGCATAGCCATGGGATGAAAAGTTAGTGTCTGTCCAGCCACTCGTTGGGTGAAAGAGCTTTATGATTAGTCATCTAGTTCTTCTGTATGGCTGAATAATCATCTCCTGATCCAATTTGTGTTTCCTTTGGCAATCACCTAGGCTTACCAAAACATTCATGACTTCTGTACCTTATGACTGCATTCGACTGGTGTAAATTACAAGGTCATCATTGCTTTTCACTTTCTCCAGTGGCAAACTTTGCCTGGCTCTGATCTGGGGAGTCATTTGTTGTTTGGGTTTAAATATTGCTGAGTGGAGAACAAATAATATCCCTTTGCTTCATTGATGAGTAGAGCCCTTGCTTTGTAGTGTTTGTCTCCTACTTTTCCTCTGATTTAAGTGGTACGGGTACTCTGTGGAAGCCTGCTCCTGATGCACAGCCTGGGCACAAATAAGCCAAGGAAACATGACAGC
This sequence comes from Pogoniulus pusillus, assembly GCF_015220805.1. NCBI lineage: Eukaryota > Metazoa > Chordata > Aves > Piciformes > Lybiidae > Pogoniulus > Pogoniulus pusillus. The sequence continues at coordinate 12,295,106 of NC_087271.1, read as the reverse complement.
ACTTAATGACATGCAAGGGATCTGTAAATCAGTTTGTTTTTTACTGAATAGGAGAGTTACATTTGCAGGTGGCTCTGTGGAATTATATTTCAGCAGATAAGGTGCTTAAAGTTTCTTTTTCAAGAAAATAAGTGAAGTTAATTGTAGTAGTATCATGGATCTATCCAGATGCCCTTGTTTTTTCATCTCTTCTGCTGGGTCCCTTCACACCTACTTCTCCCCTTGCATCGCCAAAGCTTGACAGTGCATTCAGATGTTGTTCAAGACAACGAAGGCTGGAAGTGGCTCCCTGCAGGGCCAACTGTTGTTGCTTTTGGACTAGCTAGAAATAGTAGTTTCAGAAGCAAGGACTGCCCCTCCCTCCTGCAAAGCAAAAGCAAAGCATAGGATTTCTGGGTTGTCAAGTTTCTACCGGCCTCAGAAACATCAGGACGCAATGTGAGCCTCGCTCTGAACCACACCATGAAGGCTTTGCCTGCATCTGCTGACATCTCAGTTAGCTTACATATGGACATTGTCTGCCAGGAGATGCCCTTTGAAAGTATGTTGCACACATACTTGCTGGGAGTAAGATTTCAAACACTTGACTACTTGCATTTCTGGAACACAGAAAAAAAAAAAACCTTTGGAAACCTTTTCACATTTTTAAAAACATAAATTATCCTCAGATGCTGGATGGAAATTAGTATGATTCTGATTATTCTGCTGTAGATGCGTGGAATGTCCCAACACTGCGTTATACTTCAGTCAAGAAAGATAACTTTGTCCTGGTGGCTTAGTATCAGCAGTCCATATGAAGTTCTTTCCATGAGGAATGTGTTCATTTTAGCTCATTGTTACTCCTTTGTTTTGGCTAATGGCTTTCAATGTTTTCATAATCTTAAATATTAACCACTGAACTGCTGGGAAAATGCAAGAGAGGCATGCATTTCCATGAGTAAGTTTGGGATTTGGTTAGGTGCACATTCACATTTTCACTGGATCTTCATGCACAGTGGACAGCAAGGATTTCAAAATCAGATGTCTGAAATGTTTGCCATGTCTGTAGTAACCCTGCCCCAATGGGCTGTGAGTAGAGCCTCCAGCATTTGCAAGCTGCTCTAAAACCATCTCTGTGTCTAAATGGGCATGCTAGGACATGACAACACAGTGATAAGATGACAAAACAAGTTTACCTTGGGAGAGGCTATTTATGGAGACAATCTTCCAGCTTTGAAGGAGGCAGAAGTTGTTCTTGAAGAAAGGTTTGTTGAATTCTAATTACAATGTCAATTCCTCTGTTACGATGGAGGAGCTTATTTGTGATATTCCCCAAAGCCTGCCTCTGGCACAAATTGGTGAGAACAGATTTGATATCACTTTCCACACTCTCCTGAATTCATAGATTGTGTCAGCAGAAGCAGAGGTATTTGGGCTTGAGTCAAGTGGTCTGGCCCTCAGCTGGGGACTGTGGTCCCTGTCCCACATTCTTGGGGAAAGTGAGAGAGAGAATCAGCAAAGATCTGAAGACTGAAATAGGAGGTCTTGTTGGTTTGCTTTATGTGAATCCATTGATTTCTAGCTTTTGAATTGGGAGTCCATGTAAATATGGTTTGCTTTTCAAAACTGATATAAAAAATAACTTAATTTCTGGTTAGGGTCTTATGTTGTTGGGTTTTTTTTTTGTTTTTGTTTTTGTTGGGTGGATTTTTGGTCTTTTTTTTGTTTGTGTGTTTTGATTGGGGTTTGGTTTGGTTTTTTTTTCTTTTGTTTGGTTGGGTTTGGGTTTGTTTTTTTGGGGTTTTTTTTTGAGAAGGAATAGTTGAGGCTTTTAATTAAAAACACCTTCAAAACTGTGAAAAAAAAAAAATCAGCTTTCTTCTTCTGAGTTTGCCCACTGAAGGTTCTGGTTATGGAACCATTTTGCTGTTTAAGATGTAGATCATTAAAGAACAAAGGCACAATCATCTGTTCCAGCCCCCACAATAGCATGGAGATTATTCTGTATCTTTTCTTTGCCTAATCTGCAGCATGTTTTTGTCACCCACTGTGCAAACTTTCTTAATGTTCAGCTAAAGTATTTTGAATTTTCAAGCAAAATCTCTTTAGCAGAGGAATTTTCATAAGCTTGTTCTCCTTTTCCTTCCCAGCCCCTCGCTGCACAGGTATTTGCTGCAGCCGTATGGTTCTGATACTCTACATTTCAGTAGTTTCCTGGATTATGCACTGCATTTTTTCCAGTTATGAAAACCTTTCCAGTTCTGAAATACACTTACCAGGAAAACTCTCATTTCACTGCAGAGAAGCAAAAACCATCTTGAGTTAGCAGAGGCTCAGGGGTAGATGCAGGAGGAAGCTAACAGTATCTGTCAGTTTGATTTACTGCAGAAGTCAACAGTTCTCTGACAGGAATCAAATGCGACTTGGTAATGTATAGTAAATGGAGACTGTGACGATTGATTTCACAGTGAGGGTAAATTCTCATGAAATGAACATAATTGCATGTTTATGAAAAGGCTGCATTGTGAAATAATTAAATTCTTTTCCTGTTACTTTCTAATTAAAATTAAAGAAAAAAAAAAACAGCCTAGGAAAAAAAACAAAACAACAACCCAAACCCAAAAACCAGCAAGGAAAACTTTTGGTGTCAAACAGATACAGCATTGCTTAAAGAATGGGAGGGGGAGTTTTCTTTAATTTGTGTAAAGGTTTTGAGGGGGTTCCTCTGCTCAATGGAATTCTCTAGTTTACTTACTTTTAGCAGTGCTAGGTATTAAAACTAAATATATTACAATGATTGCCCTTTGACTCCTGGATTATTTTTGACCATGTCGATCTACATGAGTCTGTCTTGAAGCAGCGAAAATTGAGCTGTAGGATCAAGCATTGTGTGTCTAAAAGGTCAAGCTGTCAAGAAAGTGAGTGTTATTTTGTGTTGACCATCCTTTTCTCTTCCACAGTAAACTTCTGGTAAGGCTTTTAGACTGGAAAAGAGATCAAGTACTTAAAAAGGATTTGAAAGCAATTATACCATAGGAAAAAAAAAACCCTAATGTTTGCAGTACTGCTGTAGAACATAATGTGAAGTTGTGTAGATGTAGCCAGTGATCTGACTTTCTTAGGGAGAGGTAATAAAGGGGATTTTGTCAGCTCCTGTGCTTGCATACATTACACTGATCTGTGATGTCCTCATTAATGAATGTGTAAGACTCATGTGTGGACTTCAAAACCGAGCAAAACAAATTCTGCCTGTCCCAGAAAGTTCATGGGTTTCATTCTCAACACTTTGCCTATTCCCCATGTATTTCCTGCAAAAGTAATTTGCCAATTGGTGCTTTTTCTTTTAGGTAGTTACTGTAGTCTGGGCCAAGAATTGTAATCTTAAATGTAGGTGCCTGTAGAAGCTGTGCATCAGTCCCATCTCTATTTAGTGAAGAAACCAAGCAGTCACAATTTGTCTTGATCTGGCCCAGTGGACAGCAGGATCCACATTGCACTATTTTACTACATTCTGTGTTGGTCTGAAGTAATCCTTTGCCTTTGCAGTAGATTAGTTGCACTTACCTGATTTATTAGTCTGTAAATTATATTACTGTCTTACAACTCTGTCTAAATACTTCTTTTCTTTTAAGTAGAGGAGAAATGATGAGTAAAAACTCTCCTTTGCTGCAGGCAGATAAAAAGCTTCCTTTCTAGCTCTTCTGCAGATCCAGAGAGATTAATTCTTTGTTTTGTGGGATAAAGTGAAGATTTTAGGGGCCATAAAATGGTAATAGGATGAAGTGTAGTGTCAGTGAATTTTTCAGACCTTTCTTACCAATACTGGTAGTAGCAACTGTACAAAGAGTTGCCTGATGGAGAGTCCTGTATCAGCAGTCTTTTGCAGGAAACGCTCTGTTCCTTTTCAGACTCATTCCTCTCCTTAGAGCCAAAGAAACAGAATCAGTGTGTGACATTCTCACTTCCTTGCAGAGGAAGATCCCACCAGGTCTCCCTGTCTTTTACTTTGCTGCCCAACCAGGATCCAAATAAAACTGAATAATGGTGTTGCTTTCCTCATCTCTATGGTTCAGTATGACTGGGTGATGTGGGAGCAAATTCACAGCACAGAACTGTTTCTTTTTGCCTTCACAAGAGTTGTCAGGCTCCCAAGAGCTAAATACCCCTCAATAATCATGAAGCATTAGGACAGAATTTACAATCTCTGCATGAGAGCTTACTGTCTGAGGCAGGCTGATTGTAGAAACAGATCCTTAATCTGAGAAACAGATGAATGTCAAGAAGAGAGCAACCAAAAGGAATTTTTGAGGGCACACAATAGGACTGGAAATAGAACTGCCAGATGATAAATTTTAGCTACTGGCTCCAGAGTACACACTCTGACTGTCAGGAATCATATTGCACAAGAAACTGTCTTGTATAGTAGGACCCAGCGAAGTATGTTATGTCTGCTAAGTGAAAGCATTTATTTTGGGTGCACGTTGTTGGCTGAGTCTTGCTGTAGAAGGGGATGGAGCACAAGTCCTCTCTGGGACTCCAAATGCACTAGAGCTCTAAGTACTGAATTCCTTCATATGGACAACAACTGGGTAACTACTATCCATACATAAGGGAAATTGGGCAAGAGCCAAAATAAAGGGAACTAGTGAAAGGAGACCGGGTCAGAGGAGGTGTTGGATGGAAGCCAGACTAGAGGAGTAAGCCTAAGATGAGATGTGTGTTTAGTTACTGTTTTTGAATTACTCAGAAAGCTAAGCCCCAGGAAGAGCTGGACTGTAAGCTATTCAGAGCCCTCTCTGTTAGAAATGGAAGAATGAGAATCTATTTAATTAAAAAGCCCCACAAATTTAATCCAGAAAAGATCTGCTAATGTTTGTATACAAACTTCTAAGAAGCTGGTGAGTACAATATTTAAGAATAGGAAAAATATACAAACCCAAGGAACAAATGGCCTTTATCCCCCAAATCCATTCCATTAAGTTTAAAAAAAAAATAAACTTGGGGAAAAAAAGGAAGAAGAAGAAAGAAAAATAAAATGGAAATTTGTTGGTTGGGTTTATGTTTTTGTTTTTTTTTGCCATGGAATATTTCATTTTTAGCATTATTGGCAAGGATTCTTTCTATTATGAATAAAAATAGTATGGTGGGTAGGTGGTGCAGGTTTAAAGGTGGTCCTCTGGGGAAGGAGACAGCAGTGCCACATGGATCCCATCGGTATGATAATTATGCCATACTCAAATGATGGTATCACAGTATCACAGTATTATCAGGGTTGGAAGAGACCTCACAGATCACCAGGTCCAACCCTTTACCACAGAGCTCAAGGCTAGACCATGGCACCAAGTGCCACGTCCAATCCTGCCTTGAACAGCTCCAGGGACGGCGACTCCACCACCTCCCCGGGCAGCCCATTCCAGTGTCCAATGACTCTCTCAGTGAAGAACTTTCTCCTCACCTCAAGCCTAAATTTCCCCTGATGTAGCTTGAGGCTGTGTCCTCTTGTTCTGGTGCTGGCCACCTGAGAGAAGAGAGCAACCTCCTCCTGGCTACAACCACCCCTCAGGTAGTTGTAGACAGCAATAAGGTCACCCCTGAGCCTCCTCTTCTCCAGGCTAAACAATCCCAGCTCCCTCAGCCTCTCCTCGTAGGGCTGTGCTCAAGGCCTCTCACCAGCCTCATCGCCCTTCTCTGGACATGCTCAAGCATCTCAATGTCCCTCCTAAACTGGGGGGCCCAGAACTGAACACAGTACTCAAGGTGTGGTCTAACCAGTGCAGAGTACAGGGGCAGAATGACCTCCCTGCTCCTGCTGACCACACCATTCCTGATGCAGGCCAGGATGCCATTGGCTCTCTTGGCCACCTGGGCACACTGCTGGCTCATGTTCAGGCAGGTATCAATCAGCACCCCCAGATCCCTCTCTGGCTGCTCTCCAGCCACTCCGACCCCAGCCTGTATCTCTGCATGGGGTTGTTGTGGCCAAAGTGCAGCACTCTGCACTTGGAGCTGTTGAATGCCATCCCCTCGGACTCTGCCCATCTGTACAGGCGGTCAAGGTCCTGCTGCAGAGCCCTTCTGCCCTCCAACTCAGTCTGGGGTCTGAAACATTACTGACACCTACCAAAGACATGGTCTCAGTCATGGCAGGAAAACTTGACTCAGCCTGCAGGGCAGCTTCACTGTGCAAAGTCTGGGTGCCATTGCCCCACCCAAAGAAGCAGAGGGCTGGGGCAGAAGACTGCTCCCTCCGTGCGTGATGAGGGACTGACGCCTGTCAGCAGCTTTTGCGTCTGTGTGGCCCCAAGGCAGGTTCCAAACAGGCATCCACCCCTCGCCACAAAAACGATCAAACTTTCTTCTCCAGGGAGTTATGGAATATTTTAGTGCCAGTTACTGTTACTGCTGCAGATTTTGGCCTATGTGGTGTTAGTTTTGGCTGCATTTCTGTTCTGGATTACATATAGAACTCTAGATACTTCATTATTGTCCAGGCTTGGCTATATACTAATCAGCAAATCTTCTGTTCATTTTCACCTCAAAGTTGTGTGGCTTTGTCTGCGTGAACTTAAAAACCTTTCTGTTCCAGGGAGGCCATTGGCATGAACTAGGTGGTAAAATCCTTAAGTGCAGCTATTTCGTGACATTATCTCAGAGATTGTCACTTTGCCTTTTCTAGATGTTAAGGAAAAAAAAAAATCTTCAGAGGCATGTGTCATTAATTTGAATTGGCACTCACAGTGGACTGATATGAAATGGCATGGCATGATAGAAAACGTTAGTCACTGCTGCTAACTCAGAGCAGATGGTAATTTTAATTTCTTTAAAATATATGATTTGCAGAGCTTCTAAGAGAACTTTCTTATATGAAAACCAGGGCAGATGTTGAAAGCAGCCACTGTGGAATTACAGGTAGCTATAATGGTAGGCAGCGACTAAGGCTGAATATGCGAAGTGTCTACAGTGGAGCTGCAGGTTGAGTATGCAGAGAACAAATAGAGTTTCATCTAAGATTAGCTTTTCTGGTTGTGCATGTGTATTTGGGGGATCTGGATTCTGTCATTTTCCCCTTTTTACATTTTAAGTGACTATTTGTAAAACCCATATTCAGAATTATTTCCATTTCAATCAAATCTAAGAATTAATCTTCATGTTTTTTTCTTAGAATAAAATTGGGCTGATTTGCATTTGGCTCCAGACCCTTAATGCTAATTTTAGTCTACTTGCATCCTAATAAAAAGGCCAGAAGTTTGCCAAAAATAGTTTGAGAGGGTAAGCACAGTTGTTGGAAATTCAGGAGAAGGTAGTCCTTTATCTTTCAGTCTGTGAGCAGCCTCACTTCACAGAATCATAGAATGACTCAGGTTGGAAGGGACCTTAGAGGTCATCTATCCCAACCTCCCTGCCATGGGCAGGGACTCCTCTCAACTAGAGGAGTCAGCTGCTCAAGATCTCATCCAGCCTGACCTTCAACCCTCCCCAGGAAGAAGACACCCACATCCTCCCTGGGCAGCCTATTCCAGTGTGGCACCACCTTTGTACTGAAGAACTTCATCTGAAGATCTAGTCTGAACCTACTGTCCCTCATCTTAAAACCATTCCCTCTTGGCCTATTGCCAGACACCCTTATGAAAATTCACATCTCCAGGTCCTGTAGAACCTCTTCAGGTACTGGAAGGCAGGTCTAAGGTCCTCCCAGGGTCATCTCTAGGCTGAACAATCCCAGATCCCTCATGCTATCCTTGTAGCAGAGGTGCTCCAGCCCTTGGATCATCTTTGTGGTCCTCCTCTGGACCCACTCCAACAGCTTGTGGCTCTTTTTATGATGGGAACGCCAGAACTGGACTCAATATTGAAGGTGGGGTCTCAGAAGAGCAGAGCAATGGGGAAGAATCATCTCTCTGGACCTGCTGGCCACACTTGTCCTGATGCAGCCCAGGATACGATTTGCCTGGCTTCAGGACCCAGAGGGACAGGAATCTCAGTAAGTCACAGCTGGGCTCAGTCTTCAAACCTACCTGACACTTCCCTTTTCCCCCTTCTGCAACACTTCCAAATTCTTTACTCCATTCCTGCATTTTTCTGTTAGGGTTCTTCTGTGATGGGAGGGGTGAAATAAATATATGATGTGGACAATGTAAAGGTAATTTCTGCTTTAGAAAGTTCATGCTAGGCTCTGAAATATACGAGGGAAAGGAGTCCAGCATGTGGGACACAAAGGTGATAATAATAAATTGAAGAAGGTGTTAGATAAGCAGAGTTACAGCTGAGTGCCTGCTGGACTGAGAAGGTAGGTCCTGAGGCAGGAACCACTTTGAAACTGGAAATGCTGCTTTTAGTCCAATTGTCTGTCCCCATAAACGATTATGTGATGGGTTTTGGCTTTTCTGTTTTTCAATTTCTTTCTTTCTTTGTTTCCTGGAATGCAGTTCTTGAGGATTATTTAGCTGGAGTGTCATAAAACCTGCAGATAAGAAATGCTAACCTTTTGTGTTATGTTAATTTCCAGTAGTGCCACTGTAGATACTTTTTCATGCACTGTGCAGGCTATTCAGTGATGATGATGAGACTCTGGAGGAGGAGGCAGCATAGGCAGATGTGGTGTATGCATGCAGCTTTGCCCATGGCTTCCCTGCTCGTGTATTCATGTCTCAGAAATGTTAAATATGCAAGGGAAATACTGCACATAAATTGTACTCCTAAGCATGTTCACATTTACTGTATCTGGCTTATCTCTGCAGTCCCTTAGCTTTTAAGGTGCCTGAATATCAACAAGATCTGTACTGCAGAGAGTTCATCCTTTTGTTTCTTGGTATCCTGTAGTCTATCATTCTTTTTCATGTATGGCATCCCATTTGGATGTTACAGAGATGACAATGAGAACATTCCCTCACTGTATCCCATATGGAGTAAGTAGAGTTGACCAGTAATTGTTTCTGTGCTAATACTTTCAGTGAAAAAGTGGAAGAGAGACCAAACCAGAAAATGTGAATTGTTTTCAAGAACATTTTTACAGCCTTCCACGAGACGTCAGCGGATTCCTAATGACTGAAATGTGCTGAAGTGTTTTTGTAAGATTCCAGTAGAAAGAGGAAAAGGACACCCTCTCTTTGGAAGTTAGCTGGTTACTTTGGCTTTTCCCTTTAAACAAATCCTGTGCCTGTGAGCTGCTCTGGAAGAAAGAATGGCAAAGGAAGCATAGAAGCAAGAAAGCTAATTTGGGAGGCAAGCATCTGTTTGCCTACCCTACTGTAAGCTTCCCACAGTTCCTGGCTTAGTTGTGCATGTCCTTCAGTTCCTCACTTGTGCTGAAATGTGCCTCTTTGGTGGTGAGGTAAGATTAGCTGCACAAAAATAATGCAGGTAAGAGGGGCCTTGCAGAGCTGGAGGGGCCACATCAGCTGCGTGGCCATAAGGTGTCCTTAAACATGTCCCCAAAGGCTCTGGGGAGACCTAAGAGCAGCCTTCCAGTACCTGCAGGGGGCCTGCAAGAAGGCTGGAGAGAGCCTGTTTACAAAGGCCCACAGTGATAGGACAAGGGGAAATGGCTTCAAACTAGAGAATAGCAGGTTTAGGTTGGATGTTAGGAACAAGCTGTTTTCCATGAGAGTGGTGGAACACTGGAACAGGTTGCCCAAGGAGGTGGTTGAGGCCATATCCCTGGAGATATTCAAGGTGAGGCTCAACAGGGCTCTGATCTAATTGAGGATGTTCCTGCTGCAGAAGGGGTTGGACTAAATGACCTTTGGATGTCTCTTCCAACCCAGATCATTCTATGATTCTACCAAAAGCCTTGACAGGGAGACAGGAACGCAAGACTGCTAGCTCCCACGTGCTCAAAGCAATTGGCTAAAATCCCTTTTTGTACAGCTATGCTTGATGTAGCAAGTCACAAAATGCCAAAAAGTTTAATATATAACATGACAGTCCTGCAAAAATGTTTGCACAAGCTGGTGTCATGTTGTTTTGCTCTTGTAGATAAGTATTTTTGGAAGTTCCCTATCATTATGTTTTACAGTCTTTATTTGCTCTATTGTTATTTTTAGTCATCTTCTCGGAGAGTACCCTTTTACCATTGCAGCTTCCTATTTCTTCAGAGTTATAGCTGCTTACTTAGCCAAAAATCTTATCTCAGTAAAGTTTCTTCTAACAATAAATTAAAGCTTTTTTTTTCTGTCTTTCTTTCTTTCCCTCCCTCTGGCCATTTCATTTCACTTCTCTTTATTTTTATTGAGTTCTTTGTTTGGTTTGGTAAATGTTGACTTGGGAGTTCCAAAATATTGCAAAATGAATAAAATTCAAGTGGTTTGTCACCAGTTTAAGATAATAGCATCTTTAATCATAGAATCAACCAGGTTGGAAGAGACCTCCAAGATCATCCAGTCCAACCTAGCACCCAGCCCTATGTGGTGATCTAGACCATGGCACTAAATGCCTCATCCAGTCTTTTCTTGAACACCTCCTGGGATGGTGACTCCACCACCTCCCTGGGCAGCCCATTCCAATGGCAAATCATTCCATCTGTGAAGAACTTCCTCCTAACATTCAGCATCCAGGCTATTATTTGCCTTGAGGAAGGATGGAGTCAGGGGAGAAAAAAGGTTTAAGTTTTGCATTTCTTATCAAGAATGAAAAATAAATCTGTAGAGCTTTCAATCATTAATACTGTCAATGGCTTAGCCTAAACTGTGAGACCTGACCCTTTAGTGTTTCTTTGTCCCTTTGTGGGCTGGCCCCTCTGAGAAGGATGCACAAGTGTGCTGGCTGCTCTGAGCAGCACTGACGTGACTTCTGATGGTATCTTCAATCTGAATGCTTGCAAGGAGCAGGGTGAATTTGGTTCTGAGTGCACCTGCCTGGTTGGTCAGATGTAGCCACTGCAATTGGTGAGAATTACATCACCAATGAAAGGAAATCTGAGTATATCCTTTATTACTTTGAGTTTTGATTGCAATCCATAACCCTGCTAGAAATACCTGATTTCCCTCTATTCAGAGGTGGCTATGCTCTGATTACCATACTGTGATTTGACAGCTGATGATTTAATGATTACTTGTCGTGTCTGCTTCATGCTCAGGCAGGAATCCTGACTGTTCAATTACAATTCTCATGCCTGATTTTTATCTATTTCCTGAGACTGTCCCTAAAAAGCAAGTCTGGGAGCTGCGTAGTGACATTGTCAGTGAGAGGAAAGTGCTTCTGTGAATGGAAATTCCATCAAGTTGGTTATCCTCCAGCAGCACGATGGTGAAATCCCACCAATCTCTGAATGCTAAAGAAATTTGTCTAGGCAGTGATAATAATAGCTTCATTTCCTGGTTCTCTATTGCTTTCAGTTTGATTTTTCTCAAAACATAGGGCAGAAATGACCTGTGTAGTTGTATAATGAATCCAAAGAACCCATTGTCATTGCTGTCTTTGACACTTGAGTCATCTCCATCAACCTCTCTCTCCACTTCTGTTCCCCCTTCTCCACAGCTTGCTAAGGAAAGAAAACTGTCTGATTGTGATGGAAGATTGATTCTTGTGTTAAGGTCTAGCTAAATATGGTTTCTTAACCTTTGTCAGCTAAACTTGTGGACTCTTTCCTAAAAGAGCCATTAGCTGATAAATTTATAGTGATCTGGTCTGCATATAGAATTTGCATTCAGAAACTAATGGCTAAACCATAAGGAGAAAAGTCTGTCTTGTTTATTGGAGAGCTTACAAGTACCACCTTCCTACATATGTATTTTCCCTCCTTTCTCTTTTCTTCCATCAAGTAGTTCCCTATATTCATCTTAATTATGTGAATGACTTGCAAGAGGTGTTACTTAAACCTGTCCCAGTTGTTCTTGCTATGACAGCAGGCATCAGAGGTGTGGTGTGTTTGTTTAAAATAGCTGATGATCATTGTTTTCTGTCCCCTGATGATGCCTGAAAGCTAAAAAGGATATCAAGTGCACTGAAAGGGCTTGACATGTGAAAGAATTGTGTAATTTCTTATTTTGATATTTACTGGTTACAGTAGCAATCCATCACAAGCCACAAGGTTTCATTGGTGTGTTTCAATGTGTTTGTCCTCTGCAGCATCACAGCTTTTTTTTTTTTTCCTCCAAAGTTCTCCATTTTGGCAAAAGCTGGAAAATTTGATTTAGTGTAGTTTCATGGTGCTTTCGGACAGTTATTCTTTCCAGAACTGTGCTGTAGCATTCTAAGATACTTTTTAAGTACTCCGTGTAATTATTAAGCAAGCACCTGTCCCATAAAAACTCTCATCCAAAGCAATTACCAAGTAGTTTGTAATCCTGAAGGATTTTGATTTCAAATGCTGCGTGCATGATAACAGAGCAGTACAAATGCTCATTTTACAGCATGGTGCTCTTTGTTCTAGGAATGTTTACAAGGATTACCGTTTCCTCGAGCTAGCCTGCGACTCTCAAGAGGAGGTGGATAGCTGGAAGGCATCTCTGCTACGAGCCGGTGTCTATCCCGATAAATCTGCAGTAAGTCAAACAGCTCACTAGGTTCCCAGTAGCTGCTCTGAGTCAGGAAAAACATTCATGCCCTCCAGGAAAAGACGAAGTGTCGGCAGGAAGAAATGGTAGCCTTTCACTTGTGCTCTTCTGTAGTGCTTTTGAAATGCTCAGCATGAAATGTTTTAAGATCAATTAGCATATCAAGATCAATATTCTTAAAATGGCAAACAAACTAAACCCGACAAACCAAGCAAAAAAAACTCCAACCAAGAAGGAAACAAATAAACAAACAAAAATCCCAAATAAAGAAAACCCCAAACCTTCCAAATTTTTTTTTTTTGTTGGATCTATGTAGTAAAAGCGTTGAGCAATTTGGGGTTTCATGAGCTGTGTTGTTTCTGGTAACATCTCCTAGGGTAAAGAGTTTATTCCTCCAAGCTTTGTATGACAGAAGGGACAGAAGCACTCCAGGCAATCATGTATAATTACTTCATTGATTTGCTGCATGGTTTTTGTGTATGAAACACATGCTAAACCTTTCCAAGGCTATTTTACTCAGCTAATCATCATGCAGAGCAAATTGAGCAGGAGACAGTAAAAAAAAGCATTCATTAATTTAACAGAAAAGAGGTTGAGAACCTGAATATGCCCAAATACCATTTCATATTGTTTGGGCTTGGTTATTTTGGTATTTAATATCAAGTCAAGGTTTGAGAAGCTGTATCCATAGAAGAGGCTCGAGGAGCAAGAATACCTGTCAAATAAAAGCTTCTCTTTAAAGTTTCTGTAATGCACAATTCACCTCTCTTTGGTAAGTCTGCTGATCCACTAGATTCCTTCAGCAGATCTGTTCTGAGAGGTGATGCTTGGATTTTGGTGGAATTGGCTGCTCTGCCTGCTTGTTTTCTATGGAAAAGCCAGGTTCCCTGAGTCAAGCTGTCTTCTGTCTCTTCATCTTTCTCTTCTTCATATTTCCTTTATACCTGTGATACCTCCATGACTTCCAGTATAATTCTCTCTGCATTTCCTCTGGTTGCTGTTTAAGCAAACAACCCTTAGCTTCCACTCATACTGAATTTCCTAGCTACCATCAGAAGACAAAGTGGAGAATCCTTGAACTTCTGTGTTCTTTCATTGTTAGAGGAATAAATGGTGATGATGGTAACGATGCTTTAAGAATAGCTAAAATACTAATTAAGCAGGAGACCTATCATATGTCTGCTCAGATCCTGTTTAGAAAATAAAAAAATCCTGGTGCTTCTTCAGTATGTTGCCTGTCCAGGTAGATCAGCTCCTACCTAAGACCATCAGAATGCTTTTTGCAAGGGTAAGTTATGAGAAGTTATCTAATTAATTACTAGGAACAAAATACTGCATCGTTGGTTTCTTTTCTTGCTCAGGTTTTAATGACAATGTCAAAAAAGTCCATTGCTGCCTCTGGTTTAATCTTACATTCTGTGACATGTTTATCATATTCATCTGTCTATTACTTCATCTTCAAGTAAGACAGACTGGTTGGATTTCTAAGCTTCTGTCTTTCAGTTTCTCCCTTCTCGCCCAAAATATTTTGTATTCAAAATATGTTTATAAAGAATTGTTTTTGTTTAAAGTTGGTCTGTCAAAAGAGTCTTAGATACAAGATGAGAGACTTCCTTGGAAGTCAGAAGTACAAGGGATTCAAAATTCGATTCTCCTTTGAGCTGGAATTATCTTTACATTACAGAAACAGTGAATATTATTGTTCCCAACCCCTGGAGTTTGACATTCACCCAGTAGTCTATCAAGCTGTTTAGGAAAGATGCTTGGTGCCACTCTAGTTCTTGCAAAACACTTTGTTCTTACAGGACTAGAGCTGTAAATGTGGACTGCAGGTATTGAATTTTGCAGAGCAAAAGCTCCAAGGCCCCCAGGGTACCTTGAAAGTTCTAATGGAACTTAAATAAAACTCAGCAAAGTTTCCTTAAAATCCTTTTCCTTCTCCTCAATTTCATACCTTCTCCTTTACAATATGAACTAGTTTTAGAAACACCTCCCCCAGTCTTTTATTCCCCTTCAAAGATTTCAAGGCTGTGTTTCTGTGTAAGAGACTGCCAGGAAATGGCAGCAACTTGCATTTGCTTCAGTGCTTCCCCACAGCTTTGCAATCCTGGAGTTGAAAAGGCAAAGGGGAACCCAGACGGCCCTTCTTGCTCTTTTTCATGTGCAAGTCACAGCTGGTAACTTTGAGTATCCAAGGTTTTGGCACCAGAATTAGAAAAATTGCTGCTTAGAAATGAAAAAATAGATTAATAGTGCTGTAAACCTGGAGCAGTGCAGTGGTGAAGCTGGTCTGCTTTCTGTAAACTGCCAGAGCAGTGTGAGCAGCCTGGAATTTGAAAGCTAAGCTGTGTGCTTTCATTAACAGTTCTGCTGCCCACGTACAAGGACGCTGATATAAAACCCAATGCAGTTGCCCCTAGCTGTGTTCCTTCTGCAGTAGCAGGAAAAGTAAGAATTTGTCACTGAATTAGAGAGATCTGTTCTGAATTGTCACCAGGGGCAAATCTCTCAACTAAGAAATGTTAATTTTGCTGGGTTTTTTTTTAGTGGTGCTGCTTGGAATTGTGTGATAATGGAGCTCAGTACTTAATGTTGCTAATGTGAGATTTGTATAACTAATTTAATCTTGCAAACTAAGTGCAAGTTGCAGATTTTTAGTTTTTATCTTTTTTTCCTAAACAGATCTCATTAATTTGTTTAAAAATTCAAGACCAACTATCAGTCCATTCCTGCCTTTCCTGGCCCTCCACACACAGGGATGCACACTCATATTCATACGTTTCACTTTCTTGTCAACTACCTTTAGTGACCCTTCAGTGCTACTCAGTGACCCCCAGAATTCCTTTACAGTTTGCCAAGTCACCTCCTTCCCACAGGAGATTTGCTTCTGTCAAGATGTGGGATTCAACAGCTACCCAGACAGCAACACATCAGTGTTTTTATTTTTCCAATGCATATGCAAGTCAGCTTGGCCTAATCTAAATCGCACTGTGGCCAATTCACTTTGAGACAGGATATCCATTTACCAGCTGACTTTCCTGCTGGCTTTCTGGGCTGATGCATCCAAAATCCTCCTGTTTTTAACATTGCCTACAACTTAGTGACTAACCTCTCCAGACTGTATTTCTCAACTGTAGGCTGGTGTTTACTCTGGCTGACTTCCCACTGTATAATATACACTGTTCATGCCAGCTCATGGCAAAACTCACAATTAAGCAAAAGAAAAGAAAGATGTTTTTCATAACTTGCTGTGCACACTTTACCTTGCTAGCACCATCCATTCCTTTCCCTTTCTCTCCTGATGCCATCTCCTCATTATTAATCTAAAAGTGCAATACTGGCTTTTTAAAAAGCATTGGGTGGTGAAGCTTTCCATTCCTTGGCACACTGTGGGGAGTGGCTATCATGCAAGGGCAAGCAGACATGTTTAGTGGGTTGCTTTGCGTACTGGAAGTTACCAATGCACGAAATCCCTCTGGCTTCCATCCCATCCCTCAATTATTTCAGGCCTCATTTTCTTCTCCCTTCTGTTAGTGTCCACTGACTTCCCAGGAGCTGCTGCTGATTTACAGAAAGGAAGCAAAAGTGGAATCAGAATGTTTGCACAGAGAGGAAATGTTGAGAAACAGTGAGAATTTACAACTTTGTCTAACGTTTTAAATCCTTTGTGAGTGTTGTGTGCTCCCTTGGAAGCTGTCTAACTAAAAGATTCAGTCAAATGTTCTTTGAGTCAGTTCCCCGTTTGGTTTGAGCTCTTTCCAGAACTGTATGACTTAGACTGAATGCATGTAAAAATAAATGTATCTAATGTTTCTTCTTTTTCCTCCCTCCCTCCCTCCTCTTTCCTCCTCGCTGCAAAGGGGAGCAACAGAGTAAGTTGGCTTTTACAAAATCCTTTCGTATTCTGCCTCAAAGGGGTTTGTCAGGAAAGTTGGTTTGTCTTTTAGCTCACACAGCTGTTGCCTGCATCCTCTGAGCAGCAAATGCCTATTAAAATGTAGGTGCAAAAGTGTCTTCTTGAAAGCTACTAATGGCCCTTTAATTTAAGGGAAGGAGATGTGAAGTGTTGCTGAGTGTTGTGTTTTTAAGGCGGTTCAGCAAGAATGGTACTATAAAACAATACTGGAAGCAAAGATTGCGAAGGTATAATAATAAAGACCTTCTGAGGAAAGGTTACTACAGTCTGATGAAACTCATTACAGCTGGATTTTTTTGACCATACATCAAAGCTTGTATTAATGGGCAGTTATAAAAAAGCAGCAGTAAAGTTTTAAATAACAGATTTGCTGGCGTTGTTGGCTAAGCTGAACTAGATCAGCGTACTGGCTTTGAAGGTGCCTTAAAATGGATGGAGGAGGGTGGGGTCAACATTTGACTTGGCTTCTAGACCCTTGATGCGTTCCAGCTGGACAGCAGCAGAAGGGTGTGGGGTGTGGAGAGAGAGAGAGAGAACTGAAATATGCATGGTTGGGGTTTTTTTGGAAGTAAGCAGCACATAAAAAGACAGTTTTGCTGATGTTGTTCTGATAAACTAACAATCAAACAGTTCCCAGGGTTAGAACTTTTTGATGCCATTTTTATTGAGCTTAAGAATGGAAATTGCACATCCCACACTTTGGAATATGATGCAGACAGAGTTTCTCATACCATGGAAAGAAGTTATACAGCTTTTGTGCTGCCTTTTTTTTCCCTCCTCCTTCTTCCTGTCTTGGTATATTAACCCTTAAGAAGATATATCTGGAGCATCAAGACACTTCATAGCCAGTGTTGGAAGTAGCCCCTGAATAATTGCCTGGAGCCTCTCATTGTGGCTTTGAAACATTTTTTGGGTATTTGGGAAAGAGTCATGTGAGTTTTACATGTCCTGAAGGTTGTGGAATTCTGTCTGCTTTTAAGTTTTGTATGTTGAAGCACTTTTGGACCACTCCTGTCTCCATAGTAACTGGGCTCAGAAGCACCAAAAAAATCTTTCATTTTGTTGGCTTGCCTGAGAAAAGGGTCTCTTAGTGTTGGGTTGGGTGGTGTTAAGAGAAGTGGTGTATTGATGGCATGGAAAGAGGGACTTTACACAGGAGGCAGTGTGAAATGTAAATGTTGACTGTGTACACGAAAACGTCAAGGCAGTGTTCATAGCATTTCTTTATGATATGCTGACTTAAGGCTTTGCTGCTGCGGCGGGTGCTGAGCTGATCTCCAGAGGAGAGACGTTACACTGTAGATGTCAAGGGAAGTGGGGATAAATGGGGCACCAAAGAGCTCTTGGGGCTGGCAGAAACAGTCTGAAAGTCAGGAGTTGCATGAACCGGGTCTGTTCTCCAGTGACCTGAGCTACAAGGCAGGAGGAAACTAGTAGCACCTGACATAGAGTTAGTTGCCTAGCATGGGGCAGGGTAAGTGTAGGAGAAACTGTGATATGTGAGGACTGGTGAAGCTGTTAGCTCTTCTTTCACTCTGAGCAAAGGGCAATTCTTGCTGTAGATTCAAAAATGTTTTCCCTCTGGCCTGGGCTGTCAGCCAGAAGGTAACTCCAAAACAAATCTCCAGAAAGCCATCCTGATCCTTGGACCCAGTTCCTTGTAAAGATTCTTGTATCCTTCTCTGTGTCATCCTCCCCTGCTTCTCTTCCAGCCAAGTCTCTCATGCTGGATTCTGGAGGTTGCATTACCCCATTTAGACAGAATTAACCTGCAGCTGCCTGCAAGTGCTTAAGCCCCACAAACATGTTGACATTTCTGCAGCTAGTGATGTGGAAAATGAAAATATTAAACCTGAGAGCTGAGAAGACATGTTTTTGAGATGAGGTTGAGGGAAGAGAGAAATGGCAGCTGGAGGATAATGATGGCTTCTCTTATGCAGCTTTATGCTGCAAAGCTGCATGATCTTTCCTTACAGTCATGGTCCACATCTACTGGGTAGCTAGCAGGGCTGGAACCTTCACTGCTACTGCTGCCTGGTGTGGCACTCATACTGTGCATCATGCCACATGTAAAGATCCTGTACCTACCCATCCACTCAGGTTGTGGCTGCTTTTATACCTCTACTTTTAGCTTTGCACTCTCAGATTTACAAAAGTTAAAATAACCACTGGACTGATGAGTCCCTAAGAAGGAGAGGAAGGGAAGGGAAGCGAAAAGGGTTTAGAACTGTAAGTGGACTACTAATCATTCTTATTTTTGCTTTTTATTGTTTCACAGTCATTAGTGTAATTGAGATTTCTCACGTGGTTAAAGATAAATATATCTACAGAAGGTTTGTTGGATAAAATCTGTAAAAGGGTCGTGTGGAATGAGGTAATGGAGACCTACCTCATTCAGCAAGCACATGTTGGCAAACCTCATCTTGCTAATATTAAAGCTGAACTCCGCTCTGCACAGAGGAAGAGAGGAATATTCCACAGAGCAGTGTAGCCTCAGCTCAGATACTGAAGAGAGAAGAGTTGAATGCTTCCCAATGTCTTAATCCACCATTGTGAATTTTCTTCTTCCCCTGTGCATCTGCATGACTCTCATCAAAACAAACAAACAAAATACACACACCCACCCCAAACCAAATAAAAAGTCCTCCCCAAAGCAGCCCTCCAGAGCCTGCTGTTGGAAAACAACAGCAAAACCTGCAATGTTTTCATGAGGGCCATCTTCAGTATGCTTCTGGTCAGGCGTTGGAACGAGCTGCCCAGGAAGGTGGTTGAGTCACCAACCCTGGATGTGTTTAAAAGCCGTTTGGATGTGGTGCTTGGGGATATAGTTGAGGGTGAACCTTGTAGAGTAGGGATTATCGGTTGGACTTGGTGATCCTGAGAGTCTTTTCCAACCTGAATGTTTCTGTGCTTCTAACACTGTTAGGATAGAAGATTAGATAGAAATTGTGTCCTTGTGAAATTCTGATAGGAAATCCCAAGGCACTCCAGCAGTAAAACAATAATAACAAACTCCCTGCCACGAAGTGACACTGTAGTATAAAACAAACCACCTTTCTTTTGTTGTCCTTAAGGCCCGAGTTAGCCAATCACCCTTGCTTAATTTGAAGCATCCAGCACTAATGCTGAGCTCAGTTTTGAGTAAATTCAAGTTGTAAAATAAAAATCTGATCAGTGTTTGTGGATAAAAGAGTGTCCACAAAGTTCGTGTCTTCTAATTATTACTTATATGGTAGTTAGGCTACGGTTGGACTTAATAATGTCTTTTCCACCCTCAAAGATGCTGTGATTTTGCATTGCTCTGCTTGCTGATACACTTTGCAAAACATGTAGAACAGAGGTACATCAATTCTGTGTCTGCATCTCGGTTAGTAGAGTTGTCACAGTGCAGATAATACTGCACACGTGAACATTCACTGAATATAAAGTCAGTTCATTTAATTTAGTTTGAATTTTCTCTTGAGAAAGATAGAATTCCCTTTGAAAGGAGAAGGAGAATACTTTCCCTGCCAGGTCAGCTTGTATGTTAGCCCTTAAAATACTTTTTGCTGACATATTAATTGCTTAGATTCAGGTCTTTCTTTTTTTCCTTGGGCTTTTTTTTTTGCTTCCCCCTTTTCTTTTCTCTGTTTTGAGGGAGGGTAATTTTACTAAACCTAGATTCCAGATCAGCTACTTCATTAAGACCAGATGTTCTAATGTCTCTTGAGACAGTCCTGGAAAATGGGAACTTAGTTAAGTCAGGATAGTCATTCTACCTACATATATGACAAGAGGTCTCTCAGTTAATCTTAGCTGTTAACATGTAAATGCAGATGCAATGCCAGCAGCTTTATGTATCTCTGTGTTGCAGCAAGGATCTGCTGCTTTCTTTTTCAAATTCAGCCATGTTTCTGATGGTTCTTCAGTTAGCTCCCAGACATAAACTCTGACTCAGCCAGTCAGTGGCTGGGGTGATGCTCTGTAAGTGTCCCAGCCAGATACAAACTGAAAGTAAGTGTCTCTGTTTGGGGATTGCTGAGGTCTGTCTTGGAGGTAAGTTCCTAACCTAGAAAAAGTAAAGATTCATTCCGGTTTGTTGTGTAGCAGCAAGCTGAAAAGCAAACTCTGCTGCTATGTCAGAGGGTAAAACAGAAGGCAGAAGTGTAAACTGCATTTCCTGAGTTTGCTTTCTTTTTCCTTTTGTTAAAAAAAAAAACCCTCAACAAACCAAGCAACTGCAACATCTTTGAGGGAAAAAAAACAAGGCATTGCATTCTAGGAAAAGAAGAACCCTATTGAGTTATGACTAAAATTGGCTTCAGACCAACTCCATTTAAAAATAGCTTTTAAATGAAGAAGTGTTATATTTTTAATTTCTTTCAAGTGGAAAAACGCTGTCGTGTTACAGAAAGTGCTCCACTCGTTGCTTTGAAGAGAACTGCGTTTCACAGCGAAGTCAGGGTGTAAAGGGGCAGAGCAAGGAGGACACACGCTGGGTGTCCAAACTACAAGGAGGAAAGGAAATGGCAGGCTGCTCCTCGCTCCCTTTCTTGCTAACCTCACCGTTTGTTTTCAAGGCTGTGAAAAAAAAAACGTTTCAGATGAAAGCTCTTCTCTCGCTCTCCTAGATATTTGCTGGTTCAAACTAAACCGGGATGCAACCCTTTAACCCGAATGTTCGCAGAGAAGTGGATCCCTGGTTTATGTTCTTGCGAGAGTCAAATATTTACTGGCAAGAAGAGAGTTAAAAGAACTGCCGGGGAGTCGGGGGAGAGACATTCACGATATTGCATCAGTTGCACTGACTGTAACAAGATGCAGGCTAAGGGACTGAATGATTTCAAAACCAGTCCCGGCAAAGCTGGTGACTGCCGACGCAGGGGTCGGGGGTTCAGTGGCTGTCACAGGGTTTTACGTTTCTGCTGTTCGGTGGAACTGCTGACATTAAGCAAACCCCAGGAAATTCACAAACGAGCAAACATCTTTTATTTCTGAGCTGTATTCATGGTGGGCTCTTTACTGTGCTTTTGGCAAGGCATCTGCATATTGAAAGTATTGGAAAGTTGTTCCTGCTTTTCGGTGCAGCTCATTGGTAAACCACTTGGCTTGGAAGTATGTGGATGAAGCTCTACAGAAAGGTGAAAGCTGTCTGCTTGTGCGGTTTCAGATCGTGCAGCATGTGTGTGCCGGTTGGAGCGACGATGCCCTGTGACAGGACAAGGGGCAAGGGGTGGAATTTGAGGCGTAAGAAGTTTCATGTAGCTATGAGGAGGGATTTTTTTCACCGTGAGACTGACAAAACACTGGAACAGGCTGCTCAGAAGGGTTGTGGAGGCTCCCTCTGTGGAGGTATTCAAGACCAGCCTGGGCGTGTTCCAGTGCGATCTGGTATAGGAGATCCTGCTCTGGCAGAGTGGTTGGACTGGATGATCTTTAGAGGTCCCTTCCAGACCCTGATGTTCTGTGACTCTGTGTGTCAGCCCTGTTCTGTACAGATAGGGATTTGCTCTGCAGAAGGCAGTGAAGGTGGTCAGTCCCCTAAGGATGCTATTCCAGCCTCGGCCAGTGAGCACTGAGAGTTGGCTGGTGGAGATGGAGTGCTTCTAGACTGCTGCACCAGCCTCTGCCACAAAGGTGCTTTGGACTCCAGGCTAATACCTGTGTCTCCAGGTCTCAGAACAGCTGCAGCCAGGAGGGTCTGATTGCTCCTGCAGGGCAGCAGCACTGAGTCACCCATGAGGGGCATCTAACAGAAGGGGAAACACACAGGTGTCATGAGGCTTTGAGACAATCCTGACCTATCTTCCCAAGTCAGTAATTGCACAAAAACCTACTCCCAAGTAGTACATGGAAGTAAATAAAAATGTGATTTTTTTTTCCTGCCAAAACCATCATCAGACTCACCCTTCCATAGCGTTTACAGTGTAACAGGAAATGTAGTCATTGGACATGAGGGTGGAGAGCAGCTGGTGAGTGGCCAGATAGTGCTTTTTGCCTGATTTATATGGGAAAACAAGACAGTCAAGAGAAACTGAATGCTGTTTGATTCCATTTTGGACAAAACCTAGCATTTGTGATGTCTGGGCTGATACATAGTTCATCCTGAATTACTTTAACCTTTCCTACATATCTTCCCTCCCCCCCCCCCACAAACCTTATTTTTTTTCTGGAGACAGGTCTTTAATTGCTTTCTATGTGCCAAGTCAGACTCAAGTCCCACATTCTGTGTGTAAAACCCTCTGTTTTGAAGCTGCTTTCATCACTCATCTAACTCTCCTTCCATGATCTTGTGTTGTTTCTGTTTTGTGGTCACCATTCAGATTCTGTCCCTCTTGATTCCCAGCTTCATTGTGGCCTCTGACTGCTATCTTCCCTGCCCTTCTCTGTTCTATGGTGTGACACAGCCCCTGGGGAGGTGGTGGAGTACACAGCCCCTGGGGAGGTGGTGGAGTCGCCGTCCCTGGAGCTGTTCAAGGCAGGATTGGACGTGGCACTTGGTGCCATGGTCTAGCCTTGAGCTCTGTGGTAAAGGGTTGGACTTGATGATCTGTGAGGTCTCTTCCAACCCTGATAATACTGTGATACTGTGACACCTGACATTACATGTGCACTACTTTTGGAGAAGTGGGATTTCCTACTGTGGATGTTTTGTGATGTTCAGTCAGTGTGATTCTGTGCTGACTATTAACGCCTTTGGAGAGAGTCCAATGGAGAGCCACAAGGATGATTTGAGGACTTAAGCATCTCCCCTATGGAGAAGGACTGAGAGACTTGAGGCTGTTTAATCTGGAGAAGAGACCACTGAGAGGGGATCTCATCAATGTCTATAACTATCTGAGGGGTGGGTATCAGGTGGATGGGGCCAATCTCTTTCTGGTGGTCAGTAGCAATTAGACAAGGAGCAGCAGCTACAAACTGGAACAGAGAAAGTTTCACCTCAACACGAGGAGAAACTTCCTTGCAGTGAGGGTGACAGAGCCCTGGAACAGGCTGCCCAGAGAGGTTGTGGAGTCTCCTTCTCTGGAGACTTTCAAAACCTACCTGAATACATTCCTGTGTGGACTACCCTGGGTGATCCTGCTTTGGCAGGGGGTTGGACTCCATCTCTGGAGGTCCCTTCCGATCTCTAAGGTTCTGTGATTCTGTAAAACTTCTTGCAGTTGAGGAACAAGTGATCTTACTCCATTCCCTTTACATTCTTTCTCTTCTAATCTCAACCTCTTTCCCTCTTTTATAGTCAAGTTACTTACAATTGAAAGAGAGGATTTTATGTCTTGAAGGTGCTATTAAGTTAAAATATGTGAAATGGCTTGGGTAGGTGTAAGCTCTGTGGTGGGTAGACACCAAATCACTTTGAGCTGTTTGACACGAAGTGTAAGGCCCATACCAGACCCTCTTTGCATAGCACTTGGTCACATTTGTTGCACAGTGTGAGTCTCTTGACCTGGCCAACAGTTTCTATAGTGGGTGGCAGCCTACCAAAGGGCATTTAGGGAAACCTGCTTAAGACACTAACCCCCAGCATGGTGGAAACATTTGAAATGAGTTGTATGAAATGTAATTTGGCTTTCAGCTATAGTGTAGTTTAAAACTTGACTTTTTTTGCAGATCTAGATATTTACTAGTGGAACCAGGAACCTCCATAGAGTGAATAGAAGCCTTTCCACTCACAGGGCAGTGGTCCCTAGCTGTGTTCTCCAAACAGGGTGTACAATTAGTCTGCAGTTGCTCATGACCACGGTCAGGAACTAACCACTATACCATAGTTCTAAATTATAGTTAGTAAAGGTTATCTGGCTGATAACAGTGTGGCCAGTAGGATGAGGGAGGTTATTCCTTCCCTGTACTCAGCACTGGTCAGGCCACACCTTGATTACTGTGTCCAGTTCTGGGGCCTTAATTCAGGAGAGATGTTGAGCTGCTGGAATGTGTCCAGAGAAGGGCGACAAAGCTGGTGAGGGGCCTGGAACACAAACCCTATGAGGAGAGGCTGAAGGAGCTGGGGGTGTTTAGCCTGGAGAAGAGGAGGCTCAGGGGTGACCTCATTGCTGTCTGCAGCTACCTGAAGGGAGGTTGTAGCCAGCTGGGGGTTGGTCTCTTCTCCCAGACAGCCACCAATAGAACAAGGGGACACAGACTCAAGTTGTGCCAGAGGAGGTCTAAGCTGGATATTAGGAGGAAGTTGTTGCCAGAGAGAGTGATTGGCATTGGAATGGGCTGCCCAGGGAGGTGGTGGAGGCACCATCCCTGGAGGTGTTCAAGCAAAGAGTGCATGAGGCACTTGGTGCCATGGTCTAGATGACTGCATAGGGCTGGGTGCTAGGTTGGACTGGATGATACTGGAGGTCTCTTCCAACCTGGTTGATTCTGTGATTCAGAGTGCATGTTCTAAGAAGCACTGACAGATACTGCCCTTAGCTCTGCTGTGTAGATAGTGAGCAAAATGGCAGAGGCCACCCTTTTGTTTACTTTTGCAGCACCATGCAGTCAGGCAACCTCCAATAGCTCAACCTGTCTTTCACCTCACCTGTGGCCTGAGATGTGCCTGCAGACTCGAGAGATGCAAAGTTTTCCTGCCAGCTTGGTGCACCAGGGATTTCTGCGGTCATAGTTCCTTGCTGCTCTTCAGCTGAGGGCTTTGGTGTAAGTTACAATCTGACTCTATGAATAGTGACACCAGCAGGTGGCCTCAAGTGTGGTGGTGTCTAGAGCTGTGGTGTTATACATGAACCAGAGTTGGTATGTTTGTATGAAGGTCAGTGTTTGTCTCTATATGTATGTACAAATAACCACTGTCCTATGAAGAGGTAAAGTCTTGAGTACCATGTCCAGTTCTGGAGCTCTTATTACAAGAAAGATCTGGACATGCTGGAACGTGTCCAGAGAAGAGCCACGAGGATGTTCAGAGGGCTGGAGCTCCACTCCTGTGAAGATAGACTGAGAGAGTTAGGGCTGTTCAGTCCAGAGAGAAGAGGGCTCCAAGGAGACCTTATTGTGGCCTTCCAGTAGCTGAAGAGGGCCTACAGGAGAGCAGGAGAAGGACTTTTTAGGATCTCAGGTAGTGATAGGACTGGGGGGAATGGAGCACAACTAGGGGTGGGTAAATTCAGATTGGGTGTTAGAAGAAGTTCTTCACCATGAGGGTGGTGAGACACTGGAACAGGTTGCCCAGGAAGGTGGAAGCCCCATCCCTGGAGGTCTTTAAGGCCAGGCTGGGTGTGACTCTGAGCAACCTGATCTAGTGTGAGGTGTCCCTGCCCTTGGCAGGGGGTTGGAGTTACATGATCCTTGAAGTCTCTTCCAGTCCTGATGATTCTATGATTCTAAGTCTTATCCTCATTTGTAGAACTTCTTTACTTCTACAGCAGTGGTTTCAGCTTAAGGGCTCACTGCTAATCAAAATGTTGACGTTAAGGCCCGGGGAGGTGGTGGAGTCACCGTCCCTGGAGGTGTTCAAGAAAAGACTGGATGAGGCACTTAGTGCCATGGTCTAGTTGACTGGCTAGGGCTGGGTGCTAGGTTGGACTGGATGATCTTGGAGGTCTCTTCCAACCTGTTTGATTCTATGATTCTCAGGCTAAGAGTAAGGACAATGTACAGCATTGTCTGCAGTCCTCAGCACCATCTGTGTTGCCCCTGATATCGTGAAAACCAAGGCTTTTGCTTTAGGAAGCTCATCCTTCACATGTCAATAGTGTGAAAACAGACTCTCCATGTGTGCTCTTTGTCACATTCTGCTCTGCAGTGTGCTGCTCTTCACCTGCTCAGTGATCAGAAATGGCTTAACTGTAACAATCCTGGTCATAGGAAGGTTGAGAGATGGGCATGGTGAAGTCAGTGGCATCAACTTCCAGAGTCAAAATTTATAGTCGTGAGTGGATGTGTTGCCCTTAGTGCTGTATGGGGTTTTTTTGTGAACTATTGGTTTCTCCCATGCTTTCTCTAGTCTGATTAGTGTCCAGCTAAAATAAAGTTCTCCTTTCCTAGAACCAGTCCTGGCATGGTCTGACTGGGGGCTGTCATTTCTACCCCATGTCGCATTTCTTTTATTTAGTTCCATCTTATTTGCACAGTTTCTTTTGTCAGGCACAGCATGGTGCCTTTCCAGCAGCTGTTTTTAATATTACAAGTAGATACTATTTGTCTAGTTATGGACCAGGATCTTATTTTACAACTTAGAGTGAAAACATGGTTCCTTGCAGTCGAAGAATGACATGATAGAGTCAGTGGATAATTATGGAGCAGTGTCCTCTCTGTGTGTTTCTTGTTAAAGATCTGTCACTGTCCATTGAGTGGCTCTGGAAATGGAGGCTCGTGAGGCAAACTACCTGTTTGTGACTGGTCTGACTAGCAGAGGTCATGAGATATAGGATAAGGTTGTTAGGATGAGGAGGCTCAGGGGTGATCTTATTGCTGTCTACAACTACCTGAGGGGTGGTTGTGGCCAGGAGAAGGTTGCTCTCTTCTCTCAGGTGGCCAGCACCAGAACAAGAGGACACAGCCTCAGGCTGCGCCAGGGGAGATTTAGGCTGGAGGTGAGGAGAAAGTTCTTCCCTGAGAGAGTCATTGGACACTGGAATGGGCTGCCCGGGGAGGTGGTGGAGTCGCCGTCCCTGGGGCACTTCAAGGCAAGGTTGGACGTGGCACTTGGTGCCATGGTCTAGCCTTGAGCTCTGTGGTAAAGGGTTGGACTTGATGATCTGTGAGGTCTCTTCCAACCCTGATGATACTATGATGATACTAATGAATTCTGCAAACAAGAAGCATGAATTCTTTTATGAGAGTTCTCTTTTCAAGGCTAGAAGGCAGTGTTGTGAGTGGTTTGGGGAAGGTTTGGCAAGATGTCTTCATCTTTCTTGAGCATCTTTTGAGTATGCATTGATCTCTTTCTGCCTGTCTTTTAAGAACAATTGGTGAGCAATCCTCCTGTTGTGCTTGCTTACCAGGTGCTCTTCAACTGATTTCTAAGTTCAAATGTATGCCCTTACCTGGTGGAAGTATGATTGGGAATTTCTCACGTGGTTTTTGTTGGGTCTGTTGTTCAAGTCGTTTTAAATCAGTAGTGCTTTTGAGCTGGCCTAGATGTAAGCTTGCATATGAAGTTCTCCATCTTTTCTCTCCGAGGATTTTTACCCAAGACAGAGTTAAGAGTGTGTGTGTATTTTGAAAGAACTCTGCTGTCTTTGCTCAGGTGCAATGAAGGGGTTTTCTTTAGTCTGTACAGAGCTATCAACATTTTCCCATTAAAACTCAGATCTTTCTGATGAAATCCACTGGAGAATCATAGAATCAACCAGGTTGGAAGAGACCTCCAGGCTCACCAGTCCAACCTTTCACCCAGCCCTACCCAAACAACTAGTCCATAGCACTAAGTGCCTCATCCAGTCTTTTCTTGAACACCTCGCAGGCATTTCTGGGAATCTGTGTCTAGAATGATCTTTGTGGATCTCTTGCCTGTAGACTACTTCACTCTCCTTTTGTAGACAATTGGTCCTTGGTTCTCCTGCTGGCTTAAGGCAAATTGGAATATTTTAATGAGAGAAATTAGATCAGTGGTTGTAAAAAGAAAATAATGATGAAGTCTATATCATCCATTGGTTTGCTGAGAGGGATAAAAAGCCAAAATGTCCAAAATTTGTCCCACTCTGGTGTGTGATACTGGATCTATTTGCTTCCTCTTTACTCCACTCTAACATTTTTCCACTAATCCTGGCTAACAAGAAACAACATAAGCTTTGCTGGTTGATTTGTTTGTCTGTCTGGGAAAGTAGAGGGGTAGCTTTGAGCTCCTTTGGACAGTTTCCTTTGTCCAGGAGGGAGTTTGGATTTCTGTATTATTTTGCTTTGCTGTAAATAGAGCTTCATCTTACTTCAAAGCCACTTGAGGTAGTCTGGTAAATTCCAGTAGTGTGTGGGGTAAAAGTTCCTAACCCATCACAGTTCTGAGTGCCACATTCCTGGGTAATTGTCTGTGGGCAGCATTACAGCACAGCAAGGCAACTCAAATTTACAATGGGGTACATAAAGCCACATCTTCCCTCTGCTAAGGCTCAAAAATGTTGCCATTCCATGCAAGACAAAAGGATGCAGCACTACTCGGTGTGACCCGTTCCTCTTTTGTGTGTTGCTGGGTTTTCAGACCAGGTTGTTCCTGTGCTTTATGGTTGGATCTTCCACTGTGGCTGTTGGAATGGTTTGCCTGCCCTAATAGATCCTCCTATTTTAAAGCAGTTCTGGGTATCTTTACTTGTGGCTGAATTTTTTCTGTACAGAGCTCTTGTTTCTTCAGTGTTGGTGGGCTTTAATCTGCTCTTTCAGAGTTTTCTATAAAACATATTCTATCCTATATAAAAAGGCAGTAAGCTACCTACCACAGTTTGCAGATAATCACAAATACCTGAAAGATTGTCCCAAATGCTCTTTTCCTTCCAAGTTCAGTCCCCCATGGACAATAGAAAAATACAGTTCAATTATCAATGGTATCTTCTTCTGCTGGGCATTTTGGTAAAAACACTGCTTTACTATGGTAACTCCATAATCCCTTGGGAATGACTTTTCAGTGCTTCTAACCTTTTTTTTTGTTTGTTTTGTTTTGACAACTTCCTGGCTATATCCTGGAAAAGTCCTGGAGTCTGCTATGGATCTACAGCAGGAGAAAATATGGGGAGCAGGAGAAACTCAAACACGTTATGTTCACAATGAAAAGGAATAACTTTGAGCAGGGGAGGCTTCCAGTGCAAATTAAAATGTCCACATTCACACTAAAAACTCATTAGAGAGTGAGGTAGAATTACTAAGAAGTTGCTACCAAGTTTCCACTCCGTCCTACTGGACAGCTGCGAAAACTAAGCGGCTTCGCTGCAGAACCTAAGCCCTGCTTGTCACAAAATGCTTTTGTTAATATTCCTACCTGGAATCTCCAACAGTTAGAGGTTTGGGTTTTTTTTCAGTCAGTCCAAGATGAGGTATCATGATGTTCAGGTCTGCTCATTTGTTTGGAAACTACTGTCATTTCTCTTATTTTTATTAACTTAACTGATCTTAAAGGCTCTTTGCTGCAGCACAGGCTTAAAAACACACAACATGCTTCCAAAATGTTGTGCTAATAAAGGGGGGATAAAAAGGAAAAATAAGAGAAAAGGAAAGGAAACTGAAGAAAAACCTCTATTTGGAAAGAAGTTATAGATGACAAGTTACATCCATCCCTCCTTTGGACAGGGAGATTTCTTGTGCTCAGACAGCCTGCGGTGTGTCTGATAACATGTTCCAGAGAAGTCGTGCTTGCAGCAAGCTTTTCTTTCAGTTTCTTTGGGTGTAGCACAGCAGGATATTCGAGTCCATAGCATTTAGCTAGAAAAGGTGCAGCACATATTGAAATTCAGCCATTTATACATCTTGAGAGTACAACTGCATGTAGCCAACAGCAAAGAATTCTCCAGTGCTGTCCCCAGAAGCGTTCTGTTCACGTTTCTCCCCAGTTTGCATCAGCCACACCATACAACAGCTAGAATATGAGGCAGACTTTGCCAACAGCCCCGACAGGTTGGTTTTTTTTACTGGTTTTTGGATTTCCCAAAGAGAACTGTGCTCAACAGGTTGTTCTGCTGCCAAATGTTTTATCATGTGGACTGTGTATCGTAACGGAACAGACAACACCATCTTCATGTGTTTTTAGACATGTTATTTACTGGGGTTTCCCTGAAGAAAGCTTAAGGATTCTTTCCTTATGAGTCACTAACCAAGTGATTGTTTTTATATAAACTTTCCTTCAGCTGGGTAGAGTTGGAACACAGTGTCTTCTGCTCCTTCTGGCGTCTGACTTTTCTCTTCATTTCTTTTAACAGTTGTTGCTAGAGCCAACAGGATGGTTTGAACCTCATGGCCTTCCCTGCACCCTTTCTGAGTTCCATAGTCTTGAAAAATCACTGGGCTAGCCAGCTGAAGTGCTGGTGGCAATGGCTGTTTGTGTGTAATTCCACTTTTCAACTTTCCCCCTTGTGGTGCTTTTTCAACGCTGCACCTTATTTGTGGCTTAGGGAGAATGTGCTGTTGATGGTAGCCAAGCTGGAGTTTGCATTTTGTGTGCTGAAGTCAACCCAAAAACTTGATACTTGGCTTCAGCAGCATAAAGGTAAAAGCTACCATAAAGGGCTGTGTTTCCATGGCAAAAATCACTGATGCTGGAGAGACACACACCTTCTTTTACATACCCCCTGAATCTTTTCCCACCCTCTTGAGGTGGCTGGAGCAGGTATTGCCAGCCAAGTGGTGCAGAGTCACTTTTAATTACCTCCTTCCTCTGCTTTTGATTTGAAGCCCAACTGATGGCGCCAGGGGCTGAACCGCAGGGAGATGTCCAGGCAGCTCCTGCCTGTGTCAGGCAGTCCTACCAGGCAGATGCTCTGCAGCCCATTGCACTTCCTTGACATG
Organism: Pogoniulus pusillus; assembly: GCF_015220805.1. Lineage (NCBI taxonomy): Eukaryota > Metazoa > Chordata > Aves > Piciformes > Lybiidae > Pogoniulus > Pogoniulus pusillus. Next base: position 12,264,305 of record NC_087271.1, on the reverse strand, counting down.
CTTTTTTCTGTGTTACTACTTTACTCTTTTGGTTTTAAGCCTGAGACAGGAGCTACATTGAAATCCAGTATCTGTAATGCACTTGTAAATGTGAAATTTTAGGTTATGGTCACCAACTTCTCTTCCAGTCCCTGACCTCACTTCATATTGGTACTCTGCTTATACGTGTAGGTAATCATGTGTGTGACTTCACAGGCAACAACGTGTCTTGTGTATACAGATGTGGTAAAATGCGTGGCATTATTTTAAGCCTAGAAGTATGCAGAGTTCTTTGAGTCTTTTTCATAAAATGGAATTGGATTTCTTTATTTTTACAGGAACAGGAATGGTTTGACTGGAATGAAAACATTCATTCCACTGCATCATTAGCTACAGGCAATCTTCAGTTGAAGCTTAGTCCATTTTTCATGCTACAGCTCTAATAGTTTGACAATTAATCAACATGTAGGATGAACTTCTGAGGCTGGGAGAGCTTGTCTGCGTGCCTGTAATTTAAGCTGAACTCTCCCCCCCCCCTTTTTTTTTCTTTCTTATGAAAGGAAGGTAGCCAGGAAATAAATTATATTTTAAATAGTTCACCTCCCTCTCACCCCCATCTACTATTCCCCTTCTGATAAACACCCCAAAAGTTTTCACTGGACAGATATGGAGATTTAGCTGGAGTAGCAGATCCTCAAACGTGTCATTTGATCCTCCAGTAATTCTGTAAAGCAACCTTCCATTAGAGAGAGTAGTCACTGACACAGTGCTTGTCTCAAATGTGATATTTAGTACCAAGTGTCTATTCCAACTTGCTTTTATCAACATAAATGTTTATTTTAGGAGCTCAGATAAAAGTTTTTTGCTTCCCTTCTCTATTGCATGGAAGGGGTAACTAGCAGCCCACATGCTGTTTACCTGCCATGGTGAGCTGTTTACCTGCTTTTTCATCTGCCTGCTCTTCTCACACAGGGGCTTTCCCTCTTACCAGGTTGAATGAAGGCTTCTGAAAGAATGACAGAAGAGAACCCATGGGCTCAGCTTGCTGTACAGAAAAAGACAATTTCTGTTTGCTTCTCCTTCACTCTTTGTGAGCAGGCCCCTCTCTTCCCTACGTACCAGCTTGTAGAAGGTATAGATTCAAAGGTTTGATCCTCCAGTTCAGAGAGAGAAATCACATTTGGAGTGGCAGGAATAGTTTCCTTATGCTGCTTCTCTACTCGAGTCTGCCCAGGCTCCCTAAATCACTCTGCACAGACCTGTGGAACATGCTATAATCTCCAGCCTCCACTAAGAAAGTGTTAAAACAATAATGTCCATGCCTGGTGGCTTCTTAATAAAAGCCTTTCCCAAAGACCACATTCCTCTTTTCCCAGCCCTAGTAAGCAGCAGAAGCAGCTTTGCATCGATCAGTGTGGGTATGGGAGATTTGGAGACTGCTAACTAAATATCTTCATTCTTTCCTCCTAGATACACTCCCTAACTTAATGGGAGCGCTGATGCACAGCCCTTTCCAGCTTGGAGGCAAGGGAATAGGGTTTGAACATGGTTAAGGACCTCATAGGGAAGGAAGAGAGCCATATAGTTCATGTAAGATGCAAAGCTATTTCAGTTAAACTGTTGAGGGCTCTCAAAGACTGCAGTAGTCTACCCTGTAGGGTCTGAAATGGGTTGCTATTGTGATATAGTCCTGTTCTGGGCATGCAGTTTCATTTTCCTCTTAAGCAAATAAGAAAGCAACTTGGGGCAAAAGGGAAATGTACAGTATTGTCTTTCACCAGAAGGCACATAGCACCAGTACCATACCAGTATTCTCTCTACTGGACATGCACTGCTCTTAGCAGAGACCATTTTCTCTTTTCATGTTCACATTACACCACTGTCTCAGAAATATCCAAGGCTACCTAGAGATGCTTGAACTTTCTTTGTCTTGTTAATGCTAGCTGGTGAGCTCCCAGTCCAACACAGCAGCGGTCATTAGTCTGTCAGCACAGAACTATTATTTTATCCTGTTTCTGTTTTTCCAGTCCTTGAAGTTATCCATGTCTTCAAGGGTAGTGTTCAATCCCCTGTTGTCACAGAATCACAGAATTAACCAAGTTGGAAAAGACCTTTGAGATCATCACATCCAACCTATTACCCAAATCTTGCCCCTTCCTTTCCACACCTGAAACACTACATCTTTATTCATAAGCAAATGTTTGAATAAAATAAGGATGACTCAGGTAGCTGGGAGGGAGAGGAGCAAGTAAACCGCCCAAACAGAACTGACATAAGAATACATAAATAATACCTCAGGTGAAAGCTATTTGCTTAAAGATTCCAATATTTTTACTCATTTATTACCAGGGCTATCAAGAAATATTTTGGAGAAATAGGATCAAGTTTTTTCAGTGCCTACAAAGGCACCAAATTTACACCAGAAATGCCCCTCTGATGTTTTGACAGTTGACTGTGGATTTAATCTTTCAATTTGTCATGACAGTACCTCACAGTTCTGTGTTATGTGCAGAAACAAAATTGACTGGCAGGTTCATGTTATTTTCACAGTATCACAGTATTATCAGGGTTAGAAGAGACCTCACAGATCATCAAGTCCAACCCTTTACCACAGAGCTCAAGGCTGATCCATTGGACACTTCAATGGTGAAATCCTTCGAGTTCTTCTTCTCACATTATAATTTATTTATGTGTTAGGGTTTGGTTGGGTTTTTTTCAATTGTACCATTCTTTTATCAATATTAATCTCTATAAACTTAATTGCCAGTCTCCTAAGGCTATCACTTTGCTGAACCAAGTTTCCTTTAGTCAGAAAATCAGTAAACTTACTGAGTCTGGCATGCTCTGCTATTTCCCTTTCATAGAATCATAGAATCATAGAATCATAGAATCATAGAATCAACCAGGTTGGAAGAGACCTCCAAGATCATCCAGTCCAACCTATCACCCTGCCCTATCCAATCAACTAGACCATGGCACTAAGTGCCTCATCCAGTCTTTTCTTGAAGACCCCCAGGGACGGTGCCTCCACCACCTCCCTGGGCAGCCCATTCCAATGGCAAATCACTCTCTCTGTGAAGAACTTCTTCCTAATCACTCTCTCTGTGAAGAACTTCTTCCTTTCTTTTTTATTTGTGTTTTATTTGAAGGCTTTCTTAAGAAACATTTTCAAAAGCCTTGCATGCAGTCATGGTTTGACTACCAAGTCTGGGTGTGCCTCATTTTCCTTCTCATTTTGTGGAGTGTGGGCGCTGCATTTGGTGTTCCACAAATCCAAGTCCCATGCTGATTCCTTCGCGCTGCAATTCTGCACCCACTCCACATGCAGCAGCAGGAGCTGTTGCGCTACTGGAAGCTGAAGACTGAGTGTATATCAGTGATAGGTTTAGGAGACTTCCTTACTGCCTCCACTCACATCTTCCCTGGTTAGGAAAGAGTAGTCATGATACACTGAGTTCTATTGCCCCTGAGACAGTTGATACAGGGAGCATGACTGTGGTAAGGAATATTACCAGGGCTTGAGGTTTTGGTGGCTTTCCAGACTGGGTAGAGTAAGGAGCAGTTATATGCTTATACCTAAGACCCTTCAAACTCTCTAACCAACTCTCTTCCTGCCCATCTGGAAAGGCACAGTAAGTTTCAATTCACCTGAGACAGTTGGTACAGGAACTTTTGTCTGAAAATTTGGTAGCCAAAATACTTTGCTCTTTGGAACATGGTGGGAATCATCTTGTCAAATAGCAAACTTCAGGGCCTGTGGCTCAGATTTTGCCCTCTGGTCTGGATGACAAGAAACTGCTCATGACAGCGATGAAGAGCTGAAAGTAGTAAGTTATGCTTCTGCAACACAGCATTATCTCCTTTGATTTTATCAGTTATCCCAAAATACAGCCTGTGATTCCAGACCATGGTCTTTGCTCTTTGCCTTCTTTGTTGCTGGCCTGGACATTGGCTGGTTTTCCTTTTCAGGGCTTTCAGTTTTACCACAGGATCACAGGATGTCAGGAGTTGGAAGGCACCTCCAGAGATCATCAAGTCCAACCCCCCTGCCGGAGCAAGACCATAGAGTCTAGCTCAGGTCACATAGGAACACATCCAGATGGGTCTGGAGAGTCTTCAGAGAAGGAGCCTCCACAACCTCCCTGGGCAGCCTGTTCCTGAGCCTTACAGTAAAGAAGTTCTTCCTCATGTTGAGGTGGAACTTCCCATGCTGTAGTTTATACCCGTTGCCCCTTGTTGTATTTCAACTGAGCAGAGCCTGTCTTCTCCCTCTTGACCCCCAACCCTCAGGTAATTATACACATTGGTTAGATCTCCTCTAAATCTTCTCTTCACCAGACCAAACAGCCCTAGATCGCAGTATCACAGTATCACCAAGGTTGGAAGAGACCTCATAGATCATCAAGTCCAACCCTTTACCACAGAGCTCAAGGCTAGACCATGGCACCAAGTGCCACCTCCAATCCTGCCTTGAACAGCTCCAGGGACGGCGACTGCACCACCTCCCCGGGCAGCCCATTCCAGTGTCCAATGACTCTCTCAGTGAAGAACTTTCTCCTCACCTCCAGCCTAAATTTCCTCTGGCGTAGCTTGAGGCTGTGTCCTCTCGTTCTGGTGCTGGCCACCTGAGAGAAGAGAGCAACCTTCTCCTGGCCACAACCACCAACCACTCTTCAGCCTTTCCTCATAGGGCAGAGCTCCAGTTCCTTAATCATCCTTGTAGCCCCCTGTTGGACTCTTTCAAGTAGATCCCTGTCCCTCCTGAACTGGGGAGCCCAAAACTGAATGCAATATTCCAGACGAGGCAGGGCAGAGTTCTCTCTCATTCCTCTTCCAGTCATAAAATTGTGTTCCCTCACACCATTTGATCTGCTAGTGAGTGTTTTGTGTAAACCTTCAGTTTCTCCTTCCCTGGCCATTCATGGTTGATGTCAAGCATGGTTCACATCATTATAGGTTTTCTTGCCAGTAGGCACTGACCCTGCACACATGCACAGTATCTGCATGTGGTTGTATGTGTTTGTAGGCATCTAGATTTAAATTGTGCTGCTTTACACTGAGATGTTTCTGTCAAAGTCCAGAGAGTATTGGGCACAAATAAGAATTGTTTCATGTGGAATATGTAATTATCAGTTGGAAAAAAAAAAGAATCTGCACTCTCTCAGAAGCCTTGTCAACACTTCACATCTCAAAATGTGCAGTATCCAGAAAGTGGTAGTGTTAACCTTTTCTTGTCCGTGCTGAACACACGAAAAATCAGTGCTTTTTTGTGTTTGCATGGGATCTTTGTTCTCTGTGATTAATGGTCCACTAACAGAGTCCAACACAAGTTCAGTGCAGTGTACAAAGTGTCTTTGATGCCAGACATTCTACAGTGCTGTGCAGAAACTAAAGCTAATAGTTGTAACCCTGAGAGGACTGGAATGTTTTCAATTTACTTTGAAACAAATGACTTTATTGTGCCATTTTCACATGGGAGTAAATTCCACAGCTTTGGTGCCACATTAGGCACAACTTTTTTACCTGGTGATTTCTGTTTATACTTGGAGAAAAGAAATTAACCTTGGTTGGAGGTTGGAGGGAATAGGACAAGACTATTAAACTTGGTGGGAATGTTGCCAGGGGCTTTGCTGGGAGCAGAGTGGGATGCAGGAGTACAGGATGCAGTTGAAGGATGATTTGTGGTGCAGAGCAGAGTTCAGGAATTCGTTGTGCCTAAAAATCAAACTCATGAAGAGCACCTGTAGAAAAGATTTAAAACTTGTATTGCCACTCCTGAAATGTAAGAAAGCAATTGCTGTAGTCTGAGTAAATGCTGGTGGATGTTGGGAGGAAGATTCCTAGTGACTGCAGTTGGAGATAAATAAGGCCCAACTCCTGATAGTAACAGTTCTTTAATGGACATCTGACATCTCTTGACCTCAGAGAGAGAAAGGGTCTTTGAACTCACCACACTGCCACTGGTAGTGGTAAAGACTTTCAGACCAAGACAGGAAAGCTTTGAAAGACTGAATCTTCAGCGCTTATAGGATGGTCAAGTACAATCATAGAATCAACCAGGTTGGAAGAGACCTCCAGTATCATCCAGTCCAACCTAGCACCCAGCCCTAGCCAATCAACTAGACCATGACACCAAGTGCCTCATTCAGTCTTTTCCTGAACACCTCCAGGGATGGTGACTCCACCACCTCCCTGGGCAGCCCATTCCAACGCCAATCACTCTCTCTGGCAAGAACTTCCTCCTAACATCCAGCCTATACTTCCCCCGGCACAACTGGAGACTGTTCCCCCTTGTTCTATTGGTGGCTGCCTGGCAGAAGAGACCAACCCCCACCTGGCTACAGCCCCCCTTCAGGTAGTTGTAGACAGCAATGAGGTCACCCCTGAGCTTCCTCTTCTTTAGGCTAAACAGCCCCAGCTCCCTCAGCCTCTCCTCATAGGGTTTATAGATATATAAAACACTTGCTAAATGCCTGTGAGGAACATGAATCCATTCAGTACTGCTCCAATAAATGGAGAATAAATCTTATGAGGAGTGACTGAGAGAGCTGGGGCTGTTTTGTTTGGAAAAGAGGAGGCTGAGGGGAAACCTCATCACTGTCTACAGCTACCTGAAAGGATGTTGTGGAGAGGTTGGTGCTGGTAAGTAGTGATAGAATAAGAGGGAATAGCCTCAACCTGTGACTAGGTAGGTTTAGACTGGACATTAGGAAAACATTTTTCAGGGAAAGAGTGTTCAGGCATTGGAATGGCCTGTCCAGGGAGGTGGTTGAGTCACCAACTCTGTGTGTGTTTAAAGGTCATTTGGATGTGATGCTTCAGGCTATGGTTTAGGGTGAACCTTGTAGAATAAGGATATCAATTGGAGTTGGTGATCCTGAGGGGCTTTTCCAGTCTCAGTGTTTCTGTGATTCTGTGAAATGGGAGATCCTCTAATGCTGTAAGTGCCTCTTAGTCTTCTAGGTTTAGTACTACTCCCATTCCAGTAACTCCTTTTGATTGAAACCCAAATGTGCATTAATTACTAACAGAACCAAACCCACTGGATTTATTTGTTTAAGTGCTCACTAGGTCTTTTTTTTTTTTTTTTTGTACTAAATCTTTTTTACAAGGCTTTTGTTTTGTGCCTGTTGTATGGGTTTATTGCTTTATAAATCCATAAGCAATCAAGAGATGGGTTGAATTTTGTTTTGACTCATGTTTGTACTTTCACTTTGCCCATCTATAGTCCATTAGGATATTTTGTTACATGCCACTGCCTGCCAATCCAAAAGGGCAAATAAAAATGTAGTGCTTAGATCCATACAGCTGTGGAAATTGGACAAATAAATCCACTCACCTGAAAATAGCTGTAGAGCCTTTTGTCTTCTTCTAATGTTTCTAATCGCTGTCTGGTCTTTGCCAAAATAACAGCTCAGCTCTATGCAATGACTTCCCATAAAACCTCTCCTCAGCCACAAAATTAATAATGTAAATGATGCTATTAATTTTGTGGTGTCCTCTGAGCCTGGAAGCCTTTGCTGCCACCAGTTTGGCCTCTGGAGGAAAAGATACCTAAAGCTTTTGTAGATTGTTGAGAATGATAGGGGGGAAAGGGTCTCAAAGCTACTTCCTCTTTGACTCATAAGGCTGGGTGAGCCTATAGAGTTGTTTCCTCTGCACTTGGTAGTTGTTTTCCTTTTTTTAAGAAGTTATGTATGTTGATCAGTACCAAAAAGCAGCCAGTATGTGTATAAAGCACCACAACTTTCCATAGCCAAATGCCACCATGAGTCAAAACTGACATCAGAAGCATTACTCAGCACTGTTGGAAAAGCTTGTGGGGGCAAAGACAATTCCGGTTCCTTCCAAGGTGATGCCTGTATGTGGTTTAGTTCCATGAGCAGAACCTTTTTGTTGGAAATGTGTTTTTTTTTCTGAAAAATCTCAGATGTGTTTTAAGAGTTGTTGTTGTTGTTGTTGTAAAGCCTCTCCCTGTATGGTAGGGAAGAAACTGTGCAGCACACCAGGCTGAATCATAGAATTGTCAGGGCTGAAAGAGACTTCAAGGATCATCTAGTTCCAACCCCCCTGCCATGGGCAAGGACACCTCACAGTAGATCAGGATGCTCAGAACCACAGCCAGCCCAGCCTTGAAAACTTCCGGGGATGAGGCATCCACCCCCTCCCTGGGCAACCTGTTCCAGTGTCTCACCACCCTCATGGTGAAGAATTTCTTCTTAACATCCAATCTGAATCTACCCACTTCTAGTTTTGCTCTATTCCCCTCCCAGTTCTATCACTACCTGACACCCTGACAAGTCCCTCACCAGCTTTCTTGTAGGCCACTTCGGATACTGGAAGACCATAATAAGGTCTCCTCAGAGCCTTCTCCTCTCCAGGCTGAACAGTCCCAACTCTCTCAGTCTGTCTTCATAGGAGAGATGCTCCCAGCCCTGTGATCATCCTTGTGGCCCTCGTGCCCCCTCTCTGGATATGTTTCACTGGCAGCAGCCCCTCGTCATGTCCCAGCAGCAGGTATCCAGCTGCCCTCTTCTAATGGGAAGCATGACTGTGGTAAGGGAATATTCCCAGGGCCTGAGGCTGTGATGGCTTTCCAGACTGGGTAGAGTAAGGAGCAATTAAATGCTTATGCCTAAGACTCTTCAAACTCTCTAACCAACTTCCTGCCCATCTGGAAAGGCAAGCTCTTTGCCTGCAAAATGTCTTGGGAAAAGAGGGAAGAGGCAATATGTTGCTTCAGTGGAAGCATCTCATCTCCTTTGTCTTCCAGATCACAGGATGTCAGGGGTTGGAAGGGACCCAAAGAGATCATTGAGTCCAACCCCCCTGCAGGAGCAAGACCATACAGTCTAGCTCAGGACACAGAGGAAGGCATCCAGATGGGCCTTCAAAGTCTCCAGAGAAGGAGACTCCACAGCCTCTCTGGGGAGCCTATTCCAGTGTTGTGTGACCCTTACAGTAAAGAAGTCCCCCCTTGTGTTGTGGTGGAACCTCTTTTGCTGCAACTTAGACCTATTGCTCCTTGTCCTATCACAGGGGACAAGTGAGCAGAGCCTGTCCCTCCCTGCCGTCCCCCACCCCGACCCCCAGCCCTCTCAGTCTTCTCCAGACTAAACAGCCCCAGGTCACTCAGCCTCTCCTCGTGAGGCAGTGCTCCAGTCCCCTAATCATCCTTGCAGCCCTCCACTGGACCCTCTCCAGCAGATCCATGTCTCTTTTAAACTGGGGAGCCCCAAACTGAACACAGTACTCAAATGCCTGTCTACAGTGGGGATATAATCTGTGCTTCAAGGTGGCTCCCTAGGGTGCTGTGATTTGGCAGGGAGACTGGTAGGGTGCATGTGCTCTGAAGCCAGAGAGTGTCTCAGATGAAATGATGTTTGAATCTCGCCATGCAGGTCTTAATAATCCACAAGTCTTCATATGACCATAGGCTATAAATTCAGAGATTTTGACCTCAGAGTCATTGAGGATGTTTAAAAGTAGCTCACCCATCCTCATTTTATCACTTTATATACTCTGACACAATCTTAGAACCTGCTTCTATCCCATCTAGCAGGGGAATGCTGTAATTAAGAATTAGTTTTGAAAGGCTGCTCTCTGTAGCTTATGGCAGAATGAGGCTTTATGTGTTTTGCAGGAGATTATAAACAATTCCTTTGCTAAAATTCGCACGAAAAAGGGAGCCCCAATTCTTTCCTGAACTGTGGTTTGGACCACAAAGACTTAGTGTTTTTAGATCACGACAGAGCCCCCTTAAAAACCTTGAAAGCATATTATGCATGTGTCACTTTGGCTCAGTTAAGAATAGTCTCACCTCTAAGTCAGAAGGCCATGAGTTCAAGTTCCATGCCTGCCCTTGGACTTAACCATCTCACAATAATTTTAATAGAGAAAACATTTTAAAATAGAACCATAAGGGAAGAAGAGTGAAGCTGTTGTGTCTGTGAGGCACTGAGTCATTAGGAGTGATAAGTTAAACCACTGCTCTTACTACGCAGCTTTGCTCAGCGGGCAAAAAGCCTTTAAAAGAGAGGGGCCAGTCCTAATGGCGTGGCAGGATTTTCTCTTCTTGCCAAACAACTGTTGTAACTCTGGGGAGTGTGTGCATAGCTGATGTTACCTGTCTGAAAGAAGTTTCCATTTTCACTGCGCTGCCCCAAGGATGGGGCTCCTTGATTGTCCCATTGCTGTGCAAGAGCTGAAAAAGTCACTAGTGGTGTTCCCCAAGGATCAGTGCTGGGCCCAGTCCTGTTCAATATCTTTATTGATGACCTGGACGAGGGCATTGAGTCCAGCATCAGTAAGTTTGCAGATGACACCAAGCTAGGAGCAGCTGTTGATCTGTTGGAAGGTAGGAGAGCCCTGCAGAGGGACCTGGACAGGCTGGATGGGTGGGCAGAGGCCAATGGGATGAGATTTAACAAGGCCAAGTGCAGAGTTCTGCACTTTGGCCACAACAACCCCAAGCAGTGCTACAGGCTGGGGACTGAGTGGCTGGAGAGCAGCCAGGAGGAAAGGGACCTGGGGGTACTGATAGATAGTAAGCTGAAGATGAGGCAGCAGTGTGCCCAGGTGGCCAAGAGAGCCAATGGCATCCTGGCCTGCATCAGGAACAGTGTGGCCAGTAGGTCAAGGGAGGTTATTCTGCCCCTGTACTCAGCACTGGTCAGGCCACACCTTGAGTGCTGTGTCCAGTTCTGGGCCCCTCAATTCAAGAGAGATGTTGAGGTGCTGGAACGTGTCCAGAGAAGGGCAACAAAGCTGGTGAGGGGGCTGGAACACAAACTCTATGAGGAGAGGCTGAGGGAGCTGGGGGTGTTTAGCCTGGAGAAGAGGTGGCTCAGGGGGGACCTCATTGCTGTCTACAACTACCTGAAGGGGCATTGTAGCCAGGTGGGGGGTGGCCTCTTCTCCCAGGCAACCAGCAATAGAACAAGGGGACATAGTCTCAAGTTGTGCCAGGGTAGGTATAGGCTGGATGTTAGGAAGAAGTTCTTCACAGAGAGAGTGATTTCCCATTGGAATGGGCTGCCCAGGGAGGTGGTGGAGGCACCGTCCCTGGGGGTCTTCAAGAAAAGACTGGATGAGGCACTTAGTGCCATGGTCTAGTTGATTGGATAGGGCTGGGTGATAGATTGGACTGGATGATCTTGGAGGTCTCTTCCAACCTGGTTGATTCTATGATTCTATGATTCTATGAAAGGAGACTTGTCAAATGAGTCTCACCATTACCTTTTGCTGCTGACCAGTAACAGAAGGGGGGAAAAAAAAGAAATAAATAAAATCGATCATAGAATCATAGAATCAGTGAATAGTTTGGGCTGGAAGGGACCTCCAAAGGTCATTTAGTCCAATTCCCCCTGCAGTCAGCAGTGACATCCTCAACTAGATCAGGTTGCCCAGAGCCCTGTCTGCCTTTGAACTAGAAATGCCACAGGTAATTAAAAAAGTTAATTTGCAGAAATACCCAACTGAAGTGCAAGGTTAGGGCTGTGTGTGGCAACGGTAAAGCCAAGGTGGACTTAACACAAAGGTAAACTCCATATTGTGTCTGCTGGGACCTTCAGGTGCACTGCAAATTGCTGATGTCCTTTAACTTCCCCAGAGAGAGGACATTGGAGCAACTTAAGGCTTCAACTTTGTCGTTTCATTTTGGTTTGTGACAAGTATGTGGTCTTGGAAGGTGTTTCTATTTGTTGGTTACAGATGTGTGTTACCTTACCAGAAAAAAGACAAACCAAACCAAAAATCTTTCATTTTCTACTGATTTTGCAGAACACTTAGGAATGTTTTGGCTCATTTGTACAGAGTGGAAGCCTTGTCACAAAGCAATACTTAATTTCACTTGGTCCAGGACTGTGGGCAGCATACAACTGCTCACAACTCTTATTTTTTTTTCATCTTAAAAATAATTTTTCCCAATAATTTTCATTTTCCATTCTCATAGAACGAATCCAAAATACTCCTGGATGGATGATTTTCTTTTGTTTAGTGATATTTGTTGTGCCTCAGCAAAACTCTTGGTGTTTTAAGATTCCTTTGCTGATCCATTTTGAGGCTCCTCCACTACAGGAATGTTGCTGTTCAACTTTCTGCTGCAAACTTAAAGTAGTTCTTAAATGGGGAGTATGGAGGATGGGTGATCTTTGACACTCTTCTGGGGTAAGAGTACCTGCCAGAATTTGTCACTGTCACTCTGCTTAACAGAGGGTTTATGGAAAACCCATTAATGTGTTTGGGAGCTTTGAATATTAGGACCTAAATTATCAAATTAAATCTTTTGACAAGAACTCTGAGATATGTTTGTCTGGATGAGGGCATGGAGTCAGTCATCAGCAAGTTTGCAGACGACACCAAGCTGGGGGCAGATGTGAATGGATTGGAGAGCAGAAGGGCTCTTCAGCAGGACCTTGACCACCTGGACAGATGGGCAGAGTCCAGTGGGATGGGGTTCAATAGCTCCAAGTGCAGGGTGCTGCACTTTGGCCACAACAACCCCATGCAGAGATACAGGCTGGGGTCGGAGTGGCTGGAGAGCAGCCAGACAGAGAGGGATCTGGGGGTACTGATTGATACCCACCTGAACATGAGCCAGCAGTGTGCCCAGGTGGCCAGGAGAGCCAGTGGCATCCTGGCCTGCATCAGGAATGGTGTGGTCAGCAGGAGCAGGGAGGTCATTCTGCCCCTGTACTCTTCACTGGTTAGACCACACCTTGAGTACTGTGTTCAGTTCTGGGCCCCCCAGTTTAGGAGGGACACTGAGATGCTTGAGCGTGTCCAGAGAAGGGCGACGAGGCTGGTGAGAGACCTTGAGCACAGCCCTACGAGGAGAGGCTGAGGGAGCCGGGATTGGTTAGCCTGGAGAAGAGGAGGCTCAGGGGTGACCTTATTGCTGTCTACAACTACCTGAGGGGTGGTTGTGGCCAGGGGGAGGTTGCTCTCTTCTCTCAGGTGGCCAGCACCAGAACAAGAGGACACAGCCTCAGGCTGTGCCAGGGGAGATTTAGGCTGGAGGTGAGGAGAAAGTTCTTCACTGAGAGAGTCATTGGACACTGGAATGGGCTGCCCGGGGAGGTGGTGGAGTCGCCGTCCCTGGGGCAGTTCAAGGCAGGATTGGTCGTGGCACTTGGTGCCATGGTCTAGCCTTGAGCTCTGTGGTAAAGGGTTGGACTTGATGATCTGTGAGGTCTCTTCCAACCCTGATGATACTCTGTGATACTGTGATACTGTGATACTGTGTGATACTGTGTGATATGCCTAACATCTGAGAAAGGTACTGCACAGGGCACTGGTGGTTCTTGCATGTTCACCTGCTATATAGGTTAAATACATTCCTGTTATTAACTCATTTTGGATAAACAGTTACTACTGGTGCCACAAAGACAATGAGAACTAGAGTAAGAGATGGGGAACACGACCCCATGTTGTGGCAGGAATGTTGGCCCACTTAGTCACATCTGGGATGTGGGTGAGGTGGTCTGTGCAATACTTGGGAAGCAAGGTAAAAATTGGGGTAAAGGGTGAGCTAACCAGCTAGCCTAGAGGGGAGGGTGTCCACAAGACAGATGTGCACTAAGATGTGGTTCATGCTGGGAGAAGAAGATTGAGAATCCTTCCTGTAGAGCCTGGATTAGGAATATTGCCTGAATATGAGGCAAAGGGGAAAGGAAATGGTGCTGCTGCAGAGCACAGTGATCCAACTGGGTGAAATCAGTGTGGGTGCTATTAAAATGCCATCTTCCTCTCCCTTCCCCTTTCCTTCCTCCCTCCCTCCCCCTCTGCTGTCAGCCTGGCTGAGGAAAAGTCAAATAATGTACGACTGTGTTCCTTGGCATCACAACTGCAATTTCCCTTTAGGGGCTTCAAACTTGAGAATGGGAGGTTTTAAATCTTGCTGATTCGTGCTATTCCAGCAAGCATATGTGTGAGCAGAAAGAACAATGCCAGTTCAAAACAGAAATCACAAGTGAGAAATCATTGCTGCTAAATCAGGTGTTGCAGAGGCCAGTGGAAAAATTGGACACTAAGAAAAGTAGGAAGTCATTTTGCTTAGAGCTGGGAAGGTTAATGAGAAGGAATTAGAAAGTGCTCTCTGTGTATTCAGCCCCTGAGGATTTGAGCAAAGTTAGAGGGATTTATTTACTGATTATCCAGACTATACAACTGGCAATAAGATTAAGTGAGGAATGTTGGAACACGCTGACATTTCTTATTTGCATCATTTACTATGGAGATCATTTGTCGGTACTGCACGGAGTTCCTGGTGAACCAGGGCTTAGTCTGGCCCAGCAGAGATGGATCTGGTACTTCTCATGGCTCGAGGGGTGTGGGGGTGAAAACAGTTTAACATCCTCTTCTGCGTCTTGGAGAGGAAACATCAAGTTTGCCTAGGTGCTTATCAGAGGAGAATTTCAGAATACTTTCCTAGACATCATTAATTATGGGGCAGGGTGCAGTTGGAGGTGACACATTGCATTAGAGCAACTGAAAGAGAAGGCTGTGATTTAGAGAGCCCCTGCACTGGACGCTGTGCAGAGCTCCCCCACCACGAGGCCTCCTCCAAGCCCGTCCCTCCCAGCACGCACACAGATGCGCACACTGCCCTCCGCCTGCATTCAAATTCCTTCAAACCAGGCTGCTCAGTACCAAAGTGTTACCATCTCAGATGAAAGAAACAAAGGGAAACCACTGAGTAGGAGTTCACTACAAGATCTAGGGGCAAATGGAAGAGTGATTTTTATTCTTTACTCTGAGTGCCTGCCTTTAAAATGTTCACACTTGTGCAAATCATCCAACTTAGCCTGGAGAAGAGGAGGCTCAGGGGTGACCTTATTGCTGTCTACAGCTACCTGAAGGGTGGTTGTGGCCAGGAGGAGGTTGCTGTCTTCTCTCAGGTGGCCAGCACCAGAACGAGAGGACACAGCCTCAGGCTGCACCAGGGGAGATTTAGGCTTGAGGTGAGGAGAAAGTTCTTCCCTGAGAGAGTCATTGGACACTGGAATGGGCTGCCCGGGGAGGTGGTGGAGTCGCCATCCCTGGAGCTGTTCAAGGCAGGATTGGACGTGGCACTTGGTGCCATGGTCTAGCCTTGAGCTCTGTGGTAAAGGGTTGGACTTGATGATCTGTGAGGTCTCTTCCAACCCTGATGATACTGTGATACTTTTCTGTATTCTACACATAGGATCATGAAATGTTCCAGGCTGGAAGGGATCCCCAAAGGTCATCTAGTCCAAACCCCACCACCACCACCACCCTTGCAGTCAGCAGGGACATCCTCAATTAGAACAGGATGCCCAGAGCCCTGTCAAAGACAGATGAAGTCACAGAATCACAGAATTAACCAGATTGGAGGAGACCTCCGGGATCATTGAGTCCAACCTATCACCTAACCCTTCAAATTAGCTAAACTGTGGCACTAAATGCCTCATCCAGCCTCCTTTTAAACACCTCCAGGGACCAGGACTCCACCACCTCCCCAGGCAGCCCATTCCAGTGGACAAATCACTCTTGATGAAGAATTTCTTCCTAACATCCAGCTTAAACCTGCCCTGGCACAGTCTGAGACTGTGTCCTCTTGTTCAGTCACTGGATGCTTGGAAGAAGAGACCAAGCCCTGCCTGGCTACAGCCTGCTTTCAGGTAGTTGGAGAAAGCAGTGAGGTCTCCCCATAGCCTTCTCTTCTTCAGGCTGAACAACCCCAGTTCCCTCAGCTGCTCCTTGTAGGACTGTGCTCCAGCCTCCTCACCAGCCTTTTGTCCTCTGGACATGTTTGAGCACCTCACAGCTTTTGTAAACTGAGGGCCCCAGAACTGGGCACAGTACTCAAGGTGTGGCCTAACCAGTGCTGAGTACAGGGGCAGAATGGCTTCCCTGGTCCTGCTGGCCACACTATTCCTGATACAGGCCAGGATGCCATTGGCCTTCTTGGCCACCTGGGCACACTGCTGGCTCATGTTCAGTCACCTGTCAACCAGTACCCCCAGGTCGCTCTCTGCCTGGCTGCTCTCCAGCCACTCTGTCCCCAGCCTGTATCTCTGCATGGGGTTGTTGTGGCCCAAGTGCAGAACTTGGCACTTGGACTTGTTGAAGCTCATGGCACTGGACTGTGCCCATCTATCCAGCCTGTCCAGGTCCCTCTGCAGAGCCCTCCTACCCTCTAACAGATCAACACATGTGCCCAACTTGGTGTTGACTGCAAACTTACTGATGGTAGACTCAACCTTCTCATCCAGATCATCAGTGAAGATATTAAACAGGACTGGGCCCAGCACTGATCCCTGGGGGACCCTACTAGTGACTGGCTGCCAACTGGATGTGGCACCATTCACCACCACTCTCTGGGCCCAGCCCTCCAGCCAGTTCTTAAGCCAGGACAGAATGCCCCTGCCCAAGCCACAGGCTGCCAGCTTGGCCAGGATTTTGCTATGGTAGACAGTGTCAAAGGCCTTGGTGAAGTCCAGGTAGACTACATCCACAGCCTTCCCCACATCCACCAGGTGAGTCACTTGGTCATAAAAAGACATCAAGCTGGTCAAGCAGGACCTGCCCCTCCTAAATCCATTCTGACTGGGTCTGATCTCCTGACCACCTTTGTGTGATTGCATGCAGGATGATCTGTTCCATTTTCTTGCATGGCTGACAGCACTGGAATTTCCTGAGTCCTCCTTATGACCTTTCTTGTGGATAGGAACCACAGTGGCCAGCTTCCAGTCTTCAGGGACCTCTCCAGTGAGCCATGACTGTTGATAAATGATGGAGAGCAGCTTGGCAAGCTCATCTGCCATCTCTCTCATCACCTTAGGATGGGTCCCGTCTGGTCCCATAGACTTGTGAGGGTGCAAGAGGCTCAACAAGTCCCTAACTACTTCCTCCTGGATTATATGGAGGCTGCTTTTCTCCCTGTGACCCCACCTACCAGCTCAGGAGGCAGCTGTCCTGAAGACAGCCTGCCTTGAGGCAAAGAAGGTGTTGAGTCACAAGATATGCTTTAATCATGTAAGCTTGGGCAATGTGTTTTCCAAGATCTGCCTTCACCTAGCCATTGTCCATGCACTGAGCACTTAGTTGCCCATGAATTAAGACAACTCCTTAGAATCATAGAATTGACCAGATTGGAAGAGACCTCCAAGATCATCCAGTCCAGCAGTATTCAGTCAACTAGACCATGGCACAAAGTGCCTCATCCAGGCTTCTCTTGAAAACCTCCAGGGACAGCGACTCCACCACCTCCCTGGGCAGCCCATTCCAATGCCAATCACTCTCTCTGGCAACAACTCCCTCCTAACATCCAGCCTAAACCTCCCCTGGCACAGCTTGAGAACTCTTGTTCTGTTTCTGGTTGCCTGAGAGAAGAGACCAACCCCCACCTGCCTTCAACCTCCCTTCAGGTAGTTGTAGACAGCAATGAGGTCTGCCCTGAGCCTCCTCTTGTCCAGGCTGCACAACCCCAGCTCCCTCAGCCTCTCCTCACAGGGCTATGTCCCAAGCCTCTCCCCAGCTTTGTCGCCCTTCTCTAGACACCTTCCAGCACCTCAACATCTCTCTTGAATTGAGGAGCCCAGAACTGAACACAGGACTCAAGATGTGGCCTGACCAGTGACATATAGCTGCTAACAAGAACTTTGCTGTGTGGCCATACTAATGAAAGATGTTGCAAGCAGGCACACTTTGTGCACTCGAAGCACAGATCTCTAACACACTGCTACAAATGCATTTTGAATGGATAACTGCAAATCTAGAAACCTGAGAAGACTGCTCTGACCATCTCAGGTTAATAGTGTCAGTTAATAGTGTCTCCCTAAAAGGGACAGCCAAGTCTTCTGCACCACTGCTGGTATCAGGAAGATATTGTAAGTGACTCTCTCTTGCATGGTTATTGCTAAGTACAAGTCTTCAACAGTGGTCAGTTCTGCCAACATTTCATCTGAGATAGATAACTGAGATGAAAGGCAAGGTGTTATTTCAGTCTTTGTGATGACTCTTCATACTTCTCTGATCAGATCAGCATCACAAATGACTAATCCTCTTACTTTCTGTTTTTATCATCTTTGGTAGAAGCTCCAATTGAAGCTTGAATTCCAGGATATACTTGCCATTATTTGAGACTTCCTGATATCTGCTGACCTCCTCCTTCACTGAAGTAATGGCAAATACCACACCACTTTGCACTTTGGCCACAACAACCCCATGCAGAGATACAGGCTGGGGCCAGAGTGGCTGGAGAGCAGCCAGACAGAGAGGAATCTGGGGGTGCTGATCGATACCCACCTGAACATGGGCCAGCAGTGTGCCCAGGTGGCCAGGAGAGCCAGTGGCATCCTGGCCTGCATCAAGAATGGTGTGGTCAGCAGGAGCAGGGAGGTCATTCTGCCTCTGTACTCTGCACTGGTTAGACCACACCTTGAGTGCTGTGTTCAGTTCTGGGCCGCCCAGTTTAGGAGGGACATTGAGATGCTTGAGCGTGTCCAGAGAAGGGCGACGAGGCTGGTGAGAGGCCTTGAGCACAGCCCTACGAGGAGAGGCTGAGGGAGCTGGGATTGGTTAGCCTGGAGAAGAGGAGGCTCAGGGGTGACTTTATTGCTGAAGGAATTGGGGGAGAAAAAGAGGGTGTATCGCCTTTGGAAGGAGGGGAAGGCTTCTCCTGATGTGTTTAAGGAGGTAGCCAGGTTATGTAGGAGAAAAATCAGAGAGGCTAAGGCCCAGCTAGAACTTAGGCTGCCACCTCTGTGAAGGATAATAAAAAGCACTTTTATAAATTTATCAATGCTAAAAAGAAGGGCAAGAAGAGCCTCCACTCCTTACTGGACCAGGAGGGGAACATTATAACTGATGACAAGGAAAAGGCTGAGGTCCTGAATGCCTTCTTTGCCTCAGTTTTCCACAGTAAGGAGGGAGGAGTTCAGGGCAAGTGGCCTCTTGAACTGGGGGATGGGGTTGGGGAGCGGTGTGTTCCCCTGGAAATTCTTGAGGAATTAGTTCAGGACCTGCTGAGCCACCTGGACACCCACAAGTCCATGGGACCAGATGGGATCCATCCCAGGGTGCTGAGAGAGCTGGCAGCTGAGCTGGCCAAGCCACTCTCCATCATTTTCCAGCAGTCCTGGCTCACCGGAGAGGTCCCAGGAGACTGGAAAATGGCCAACGTGGTCCCCATCCACAAGAAGGGTCGGATGGAGGAACCTGGGAACTACAGACCCGTCAGCCTGACCTCAGTGCCAGGGAAACTGATGGAGCAGGTTATCATGGGGGCAATAACAGTGCACCTGAGGGATGGCCAAGGGCTCAGGTCCAGCCAGCATGGGTTAAGGAAGGGCAGATCCTGCCTCTCCAACCTGATCTCCTTCTATGATCAGGTGACCCACTTGGTGGATGTGGGGAGGCCTGTGGATGTGGTCTATCTGGACTTCAGCAAGGCCTTTGACACTGTCCCCCACAGCAAACTGCTGGCTAAGCTGTCAGCCCATGGCTTGGATGGCAAAACTCTGTGCTGGGTTAGGAACTGGCTGGAGGGCCGGACCCAGAGAGTGGTGGTGAATGGTGCCACATCCAGCTGGCAGCCAGTCACTAGTGGTGTCCCTCAGGGATCAGTGCTGGGCCCCATCCTCTTTAACATCTTCATAGATGATCTGGATGAGGGCATGGAGTCAGTCATCAGCAAGTTTGCAGATGACACCAAGCTGGGGGCAGATGTGGCTGGGTTGGAGGGCAGAAGGGCTCTGCAGCGGGACCTTGACCTCCTGGACAGATGGGCAGGGTCCAATGGGATGGCATTCAATAGCTCCAAGTGCAGGGTGCTGCACTTTGGCCACAACAACCCCATGCAGAGATACAGGCTGGGGTCGGAGTGGCTGGAGAGCAGCCAGACAGAGAGGGATCTGGGGGTGCTGATTGATACCCGCCTGAACATGAGCCAGCAGTGTGCCCAGGTGGCCAAGAGAGCCAGTGGCATCCTGGCCTGCATCAGGAATGGTGTGGTCAGCAGGAGCAGGGAGGTCATTCTGCCCCTGTACTCTGCACTGGTTAGACCACACCTTGAGTGCTGTGTTCAGTTCTGGACCTCCCAGTTTAGGAGGGACATTGAGATGCTTGAGCATGTCCAGAGAAGGGCGACGAGGCTGGTGAGAGGCCTTGAGCACAGCCCTACAAGGAGAGGCTGAGGGAGCTGGGATTGGTTAGCCTGGAGAAGAGGAGGCTCAGGGGAGACCTTATTGCTGTCTACAACTACCTGAGGGGAGGTTGTGGCCAGGAGGAGGTTGCTCTCTTCTCTCAGGTGGCCAGCACCAGAACAAGAGGACATAGCCTCAGGCTGTGCCAGGGGAGATTTAGGCTGGAGGTGAGGAGAAAGTTCTTCACTGAGAGAGTCATTGGGCACTGGAATGGGCTGCCCGGGGAGGTGGTGGAGTCGCCGTCCCTGGAGCTGTTCAAGGCAAGATTGGACGTGGCACTTGGTGCCATGGTCTAGCCTTGAGCTCTGTGGTAAAGGGTTGGACTTGATGATCTGTGAGGTCTCTTCCAACCTTGGTGATACTGTGGTACCGTGATACTGTGATGCCAATACATCTCACATCCTAGAGGTTTGTTTTTTTTCTAACGTACTCTTATAAATATGGGGCACTTTCATGTGTTATTATGACAAGGAAATTCTTTGACTGAAAAGTTTGCAAATTCCACAGTACTATTTGTTTTTTAAACAAAGATGCTGTTTTCTTTATGCCAGCTTCTTTCTGCTTTTGCTTGTCCAGCAGTCTGTTCTGAAAGGCATGAAACAGCTGTTGGCCCTGAATCAAAACTTGCAGCACAGGGAGAGTTATGTAAAAGTCTTTTGTGTGAGAGATGTACATGGCAACAAGTGGAGAAGCTGGAGTCGACATTCTTTGAGGGAACATGGCTAATCACAACAATGTTTGATTTTTGGTTTTTTAAGTTATTCTTATTTTTGCACAGAACCAAAAAGAAAAAAAGAAAAGCAGAAGATACTGTAATGTTGTCTGCATTTTCAGAAACACCTTTTCTCATCACAGTGTTGTGGCACTGTAATTCCAGATTTCATTGCAGCCCACTGGATGGAAGGTCTGGAAGAGGTTTTCTAGTTCATCCCCTGACTGGTGGCAGGATCTCTGTACCTAGGCTATCTCTGAGGGATGTTGGTCTAATCTTCAGAGGAGGTTCTGCAGCTCCCTCGAGGTGTTCAAGAAAAGACTGGATGAGGCACTTAGTGCCATGGTCTAGTTGATTGGACAGGGCTGGGTGATAGGTTGGACTGGATGACCTTGGAGGTCTCTTCCAACCTGGTTGTTTCTATGACTCGTCTCTGTGCTTCACATTTCTTACCATATATTTCTTAACCATGTATCTGTTTGCCATCTTTTCCTGTCTCCATAAACGCTAATATTTCACCTTCCACAGCTGGTTTCTTTTGAACTCATCAGTCTCTTGTGATCTTAGCTTTTCAAGTAATATTGCACAGAGCCCTGAACATCATCTTCTGTGACTTCCTCTCAAAATGTGCCACAGATTCCTCATAGTGTGATGAACCAGAATAGGATGCACGATTCTTGTGCTGATTTCATAATAGCAAGACCTTGTTGACCAATACTCTGTTTACATTGTGTGTCAGCCACAGTCTTTTTTCTGCTCTTTAAGTGGCCATTCTCATGCTGTATGTTTATAACTGACTTGTTCCTGCTCAAGCTGAATATTCTCTATTCATAAAGAAATGAATCTGTTTTTTAAAACTATTTATCCAGATCATTGTGAACTCTGATCCTGCCATCTAATATATTTACATTCCCTTCCAGTTTCTTCGCATCTATAAATGTAATAAGCACACACACATATAATCACAGAATCACACAATGTTAGGGGCTGGAAGAGACCTCAAAAGCTCATCCAGTTCAAATTCCCTGTCAGAGCAGTCAGAGCAGGATCACCTATACCAGATCACACAGGAACATATCCAGGCAGGTCTTGAATATCTCCAGAAAGGGAGACTCCACAACCCTCCTGGGCAGACTATTTCAGAGTTCTCTCACCCTCACAGTGAAGAAAATTTTCCTCATGTTTCCATGGAACTTCCTGTGCCTCAGCTCCCACCTATTGCTCCTGTCTTGTCATCAGACATCACCAAGCAGAGCCTGGCTCTATCCACTTGGCACTCACCCTTTACATATTTATAAACATTCATGAGGTCACCTTTCAGTCTCCTCCTTTCCAAGCTAAAGAGCCTCAGCTTCCTCAGCCTCTCCTTATAAGGAAGATGTCCACTTCCCTAATCATTTTTGTGGCTCTGTGCTGGACTCTTTAAAGCAGTTCCCTAAGGCCCTTCTTGAATTGAGTGGCCCAGAACTGGACACAATATTCCAGATATGGCCTCAACAAGGCAGGGTAGAGGGAGAGGAGAACCTCTCTTGACCTACTAACCACAGCCCTTCTAATGCACCCCAGAGTGTTAAGGCATTAACAAACACATTAAAAACTACAACCCATATGAAAGTCCTCTTGATAGTGTTTTCCAGTTGGACAGTGAAGCACTGGCAGCTTCTCCATGAAGTGAGAATCCAACCTGTAACGGCAGGGAGAGCACACTTCCATAATAAAAACATTGCTTGAGATTGTGTCAAAAAGCTTTACCAAAGGCTGAAATCTAATGTTAACACCTTCCTTATAAGATCTGATTCTCTGCTGTAAAAAGAGATTGGATTGATTTGCCATGAGTAGTTGTCAACCTGTTAAGAACTATTAAGACCAAAGTAACTCCAAATGTGTCAGAGTTCTGGTTCCTTTTCTGTCTCTTAGTTCCAAAACAGCTTCTTGATTGAAGAAGGCAGGGAGAGAGCCTAACATGGGGTTTGGATGTTTGGAGTGCTTGGAGCTATGTAAATATCTGAGGAGCAGTGTGTGAGTTCAGCAGAAGGCTTTAGCTAATATTTTGTACTGTACAATGTCTGCAACCACAAAGAAGGGTCTAAGCAGATGATTGTTTAAGCTAATCCAGAGAGTTAAATACTTCTCAGTTAAACCAAGCTAGGCTATAGCTTTCTTTGTGGGTATGAAGCGAGAGAGTGTGTGTGCATGGCAAAGATGAATTGGAGCCTCTGCTTAGAGCACTTTCCAGGCTGCTAATGCAAGCTCAGGAGCTGAAAGGGGCAGGCTGTGGGTGGCTGGCTCAGTAAAGGCGACAGCAGTACAAAGTCAGGAGATGCTGAAAGCGTGGAAGAGTGTGGCAGAATCTCCCTCTGTGAGGCAAAAGGACAGCTTCCAAGCTACCCGGGAAGTGTTCTTATTCTGCTGCTTGCTTTGTTGTAAATAGACAAAAGTAACGTATTGTCATTTAGTTGTGGTTCCTTCCAGTAAGAAAACCTCACTGTGTGAAGCCATCATGTGGTTTCAGCAGTCCTCTGGCAAAAGGCACGCTATGTACAGCTGAGAGTATCCTGGCTGAATTTTATGTACTGCATGGAACTACGATTTAGGAAGAGTGACAAGGAATCAGATGTAATGATTTAGGAAAGAGCAGAGGGCTTTAGGGCAACTGCAATGCGTCAAGTGTTGGTGCATTAAAGAAGAAAACCTACTTGGAGAGGAATAGAAAAAGCAGATTATAGATTGTGAATTAAAAGAAGTGCAGTCTGGAGGGAATAATTCATTTTCAGGTGGTGGTGGTTGTTACAAACTTGCATCTGTAAATCAAAGATATGAAAGTAGCTTTTAAAAGAGTGGTTTCTTACTGCAGCCATGAACTTAATTTCTTAGCACAGAGAGCACTGCTTTGCTGCTGCTTTGACTTTTGCCCTTTAGTCCACCACCTTCCAGTCTGTTTCCTCTCATCGTTTTTGATGAAACCAGAATGCCTTTCTGATTACAGAAAATTGCTTGATACACTGCTGTCATGAAAATGCTAGAGAAATGTGCTTTCTTGGAACTGACATCAGGAATGTTATACAAGACATTCTTAAATACGCTGGCAGCTGCCCCGAACGTAATGAAATCATGGAAATTAGAAGTATTGCACTCTCTGTGTGGCCAGCTCAGGCCTGTTTGCAGTATGTTACCAGTTTTACTGTGAATGTCAAAAAGAATCACTTTTCCTGATTTTTTTCCCTGGGACATTCTTCAACATGCTTATAATTCCCACAATCAAGGATATTATCCTGATATTATGAGGTACCATTCCTTTTTTTTTACTATACACATTGCCTCGTACCTATATCTGGTTAGACCACACCTTGAGTAGTGTTCAGTTCTGGGCCCCCCAGTTTAGGAGGGGCATTGAGCTGCTTGAGCGTGTCCAGAGAAGGGCAACGAGGCTGGTGAGAGGCCTTGAGCACAGCCCTACGAGGAGAGGCTGAGGGAGCTGGGATTGGTTAGCCTGGAGAAGAGGAGGCTCAGGGGTGACCTTATTGCTGTCTGCAACTACCTGAGGGGAGGTTGTGGCCAGGAGGAGGTTGCTCTCTTCTCTCAGGTGGCCAGCACCAGAACGAGAGGACACAGCCTCAAGCTGCACCAGGGGAGATTTAGGCTGGAGGTGAGGAGAAAGTTCTTCACTGAGAGAGTCATTGGACACTGGAATGGGCTGCCCGGGGAGGTGGTGGAGTCGCCGTCCCTGGAGCTGTTCAAGGCAGGATTGGACGTGGCACTTGGTGCCATGGTCTAGCCTTGAGCTCTGTGGTAAAAGGTTGGACTCGATCTATGAGGTCTCTTCCAACCTTGGTGATACTGTGACACTATGTGATACATCCCTCTGTGCCACACTAAATCATTCCCCTTGCATCAGAGGGTTTATGGTCTTCAGAAGACCAATAACTGTTCTGGTAGAGAAACATTTGTAGGGAGAGATCCTATTCCCACTGCAGCCAGCAGTAAAATTCCCACAAGCTGAAGTGCTTTGGATTTCACATACAGTTTTTAGTCTTCACTGATTAATCCTTAATACATTCTTAATACAGAAGGTGTCTTAATGCAGGGAAGGTACAAAAGGAGTAGCAATTCTGCAGGCTTTGTTTCACTAGCACCTTTCCATGCAAGGGTCGCAAAGCTTATGGTTCAGACCTGCTGTAGAGCATAAGGAACAGAAATTATTTTCACTTTTCTTATGTGCAGAGAAGGTAGAAGGGGAGGACCTTCTCTCTGTAGCAATGTGTATCGGAAGGACACAGACCTGATGGAGTGGGTCCAGAGGAGGGCCACGACAATGAGCAGGGAGTTGGAGCACTTCTGCTACAAGGATGGGCTGAGGGTGCTGGGGGTGTTCAGCCTGGAGAAGAGGAGGCTCTGGAGGGACCTAATAGTAGCCTTCCAGTACCTAAAGAGGACCTACATGAAGGCTGGAGAGAGGCTGTTTACAAAAGCCTGCAGTGACAGGACATGGGCGATGGCTTCAAACTGGAGAAGAGCAGGTTTAGATTGGTTATTAAGAACAAACTCTTTACTATGAAGGTGGTGGAACACTGGAGCAGATTGTCCAGGGAGGTGGTTCAGGCCTTTTTCCTGGAGATATTCAAGGTGAGGCATGACAGGGATCTGGGCAGCCTGATTTAGTTGAGGATGTGCCTGCTGACTGACTGTGAGGTTTGAACTAGATGACTTTTGCAGGTCCCTTCCACTCAGACCATTCTATGATACTGTGGTAAATGGAAGCATTGCCCTGGCTTCTGTTACCTTCCCTTCATTCATAGTTGTGGTTGGATTTTTTTTTCCCCATCTATCCCTTCACCATAGCTTCGATGAATTTTCATCAGATATCCAGAAGTTGAATTTTCCAATATGAATCTTCATTTTCATTACTTGTTTTTTGGCTATTTTCTTTCATCACTTTTTTTTTAGAGGCTTACAAAAGCTTCTAAAGTAACTGCAGTCCTGTTCATTTGGAGTAATAATAATAATTATTATTATTCCTGTAAAAATGTCACAGCACTATTAAGCAAGAGTTAGCTGAACAAGAACTTAGACCAGATTCACTTGCTGTTGCTGATACTTGATATTGGAACTAGCCAGCTCTGGCTCAAGGATGAGGAGCACCGGGACTGGACTGGTACATAGTAGGCTGAAGATGAGCCAGCAGTGTGCCCAGGTGGCCAAGAGAGCCAGCCAATGGCATCCTGGCCTGGATAAGGAACAGTGTGGCCAGTAAGACAAGGGAGATTATTCTTCCCCTGTACTCAACACTGGTCAGGCTACATCTTGAGTAGTGTGTCCAGTTCTGGGCTCCTCAATTCAAGGGAGTTGTTGAGGTGCTGAAATGTGTCCAGAGAAGGGCAACAAAGCTGGTGAGGGGCCTGGAACACAAACTCTATGAGGAGAGGCTGAGGGAGCTGGGGGTGTTTAGCCTGGAGAAGAGGAGGCTCAGGGGTGATCTTATTGCTGTCTACAACTACCTGAAAGGACATTGTAGCCAGGTGAGGGGTGGCCTCTTCTCCCAGGCAACCAGCAATAGAACAAGAGGACACAGTCTCAAATTGTGCTGGGGTAGGTCTAGGCTGGATGTTAGGAGGAAGTTCTTCCCAGAGAGAGTGATTGGCATTGGAATGGGCTGCCCAGGGAGGTGGTGGAGGCACTGTCCCTGGAGGTCTTCAAGAAAAGCCTGGATGAGGCACTTAGTGCCATGGTCTAGTTGACTGGCTAGGGCTGGGTGCTAGGTTGGACTGGATGATCTTGGAGGTCTCTTCCAACCTGGTTGATTCTACGATTCTATGAAAAGGGGATGGTGGCCACCTTGGCTCCTGGGGAAGGCAACACTAGTATCTATTTCCAGCTTCTTTCTCTTTTTCTGTTCATCATGAACATTCTGTGGAAGTGTGGTCAGACAGATGCAAGAGCTTTGCTACTCATTCTGTTTTGGATTTATTCATTGCAATGTATTTCTCAAATCCTTTCTAGGATGCAGGGTGGCAAGGACTTGGGCTGAGGGGTGGCTTGCACCAAAGCCAGAGTTACTGTGGTGCTCAGTGGGAAAACCAGCCAATTTGAAAGAATGACCTGGCGATGGGATAGGGCATCCACATCACTGGTGTCATCTTGTGACACCGAGTTTTGCCAGGCAGCCTCACTCTCAGATGTTGCTGTTGGCACAGTGCAGAGACAGCTTACAAAGGAGAGACTGGCAACGTGTGTAGGTGTACTGTGGAGCACAGAAATCTGTTAGAAGCAGATTTCCATGTGCATGATGTGATGCAAACAAGATGATTTCTGGCATGAGAAGTCTTCACTTGAGACACCAAATCATTAAGAATGCTGTGGCCAGAAGCTTTCATAATAAATTACTGTAAACTCACAAAAGACTGATCTTTTTTGATTTCAGAGAAAATAAATCAACAATATGAAGTCAGCTCTAGTGCAGGTTCAAACAAGAGGCAGACTCCTGAAGTATTATCCACTTTCTGTAAATATCACCTATGAGCCTGTATATAAAAGATTAAATGTTTGCAGACTGTTACCCTTTGCCTCAAAGATCAGAGACAAATTGCTATTTTTACTTTACATTCTCTTGATGAGGATAATGATAAACATCTGTCACTTTGCTGGTTAGCCAGCTAAGGCTCTTACTGCAGTCTGTAATTTAGATAGTAATGGGGGAGGAAGAGAAAGAAAAGAAGGAAAGAAAGAAGGAAAGAAAGAAGGAAAGAAAGAAGGAAAGAAAGAAGGAAAGAAAGAAGGAAGGAAGGAAAGAAGGAAAGAAGGAAAGAAGGAAAGAAAGAAAGAAAGAAAGAAAAGAAAGAAAGAAAGAAAGAAAGAAAGAAAGAAAGAAAGAAAGAAAGAAAGAAAGAAAGAAAGAGAGAAAGCAAGGAAGGAAGGAAGGAAGGAAGGAAGGAAGGAAGGAAGGAAGAAAGAAAGAAAGAAAGAAAGAAAGAAATAAAGAAAGAAAGAAAGAAAGAAAGAAAGAAAGAGAAAGAAAGAAGAGAGAAAGAAAGAGAGAAAGAAAGAAAGAAAGAAAGAACAAGAGAAAGAAAGATAGAAAGAAAGAAAGAAAGAAAGAAAGAAAGAAAGAAAGAAAGAAAGAAAGAAAGAAAGAAAGAAAGAAAGAAAGAAAGAGAACAAGAGAAAGAGAGAAAGAGAGAAAGAGAGAAAGAGAGAAGGAGAGAAAGAAAGAAAGAAAGAAAGAAAGAAAGAAAGAAAGAAAGAAAGAAAGAAAGAAAGAAAGAAAGAAAGAAAGAAAGAAAGAAAGAAAGAAAGAAAGAAAGAAAGAAAGAAAGAAAGAAAGAAAGAAAGAAAGAAAGAAAGAGAGAAAAGAGAAAGAAAGAGAGAAAGAGGAAAGAAATGAAAATTACACAGGCACACTGCACTTTATATACATAGTGAAGAAGAAAAGGAAAAGAATCATATGGAAAGGAGCTGGGAAGGGAACATTTTCAGACTGCTGCTATTTGGCTAAAAGCTGTGGATATATGATAGATGACTGATTTTCCATTTATTTGGCATTTTGCAGGGAAAATTACAGTTAGTTTCTTTTCAGACATGGAGGCTAAGGGAAATACTCCATCTGCATGCTGTGACTTTTTGGCATATGCTTTTTATTAACAGAATAGTTAAGGTTGATACGGTAGTGTGCCTACTGGTGTTGCAGGATCGAGAATGCTGTTTTCATCCAGAGCTCTGTTAGTGTCCTCCACAGTCTCAAAATGTTAAGGAAGCACTGCTGATTATTTTTTAAGTCCCTAGATTAGCTGCTGCCCAAGTAATTGGTCTGTAATTAAAAATGATCTGAGCTTTTGAAACTTCTTCTGCAAACATTTAGTTTTGCTTCTCAGTGGTAAGTTAGATCTTATTACTTAATGAAACTGTAACTTAACAAGTCATGACCACTGATACTTCACTTAGACTGGACTAATCATAGAATGCTAGGGCTTGGAGAGCAAGTCCACCCCGACCCTGCAAAGCAGGACCACTTACACAAGGTCACACAGGCAGGTTTTGAAGATTCTAGAGAAGGAGAATCCACAACCTCTCTAGGAAGCCTGTTCCAGTGCTCTGTCATCCTCACAGTGAAAGTGGTTTTTTCTCATGTTGAGATGGAATTTCCTGTGATTGAGTTTACATCCGTTGCCCATAATCAAGCTGTCATTTACAAATGTAAATGCAAAATGGTCTACTTGCCACTGCTGCATGAGCAGAAGACTCTGCGTTAGGAGATGAAACTAGGAATCTCTTTTAGCCCAGCAAGAATGGAGTCCATGTAAGGAAAAGCCTCTTGTAGTGAAGTGTTTGGGTGTCTAGCTCTAATAGTCTAGTGGGTTACCTGCTGCTTTCAGCTGTTCCAGAACTCTGCAGAGCACTTGGCACATGCAAATTTCAGGTGAACACTATGTTGTAAATGGAGTTGTGCTGACAGGGGTCTGGTTGGGATCAAACTATTTCTGGGTACTGCATTACTCACTTTGTCTTCGAGTTAGGTTTCCAGGTACCAACAGAACAGGTTCACATTTTATAGGTCATGCTAATACAGCTTTGGTGGTTATTTTCAGGGAGGTGTTACTACACGTCAGCTTACAGAAAGGACAATGATCTTTGTAATTTCCAGGCTGGAATTTCATTCTTTTGGCATCTTTGAGCCTCAGAAAGCAGCTTGTTTTTTACCAAAGGGCTACTTTTCTTTTTAAAGGTTTTCTTATCTTTATACAGGGCAGACCAAAGCAAAATATATCCCTTTTTAGCTTCCAGTTAGTTTCTGGTATTTTCTATAATTAGGTCAGCTGTTTACATATAAAGAAGTTTTGTTGGTATTTTCCTGCCCAATGAAAAAGAGACCTTTAATATATAATCCAGCCTACGTTATACTATCTTGAGCACTAGAACCAATGATGCTTTTGCTGTTATTCTTCATAAATTTGTTGTTTATGTAGGTGGTGTTCACATCTAATAAACATTGAGGCTGAAGTGTGGAATTTGTTGCAACTGACTCAGTAACAAGGATGGGTTTTACTCATAGGAGGGTAAAACTTAAACCCCAGGTTTATGGTGCTGCTTTCTTGCATGGCTCAATCTGGCTGAGTCTGAATGGTACAAGATTTGGTAACGAGTATTGCGTTGAGTGATCTGAGAGAACTTCATGGGGTTTCATTTGCCACCACACGTCTTGGTCTGAAAAGTTTCTTTAATGCACAAATCTGTGTGCAAATGTACAGTGTGCTTTGTCAATTTCATATTGCATTAGCTTCTAGAAGTTGAGATTTCATGATGTTAAACTCTAATGTTAAAACAGGACAGTACTTCACATTTTAACTTCCAGACATTCTCTCTATGAATTACATTGCTGGACTGCTCAGTTGAAGTCCAGATCTCCCCTCCAATATATTTCCAGCTTATTGTAGTCTGCAAGTCTTGACTTTAAATTTGGTTGGTTTTTTTTCTTTTTCCTGTGTAGACTGAAAATGAGGAGAATGACCAAGCAGACAATTTTTCAATGGATCCCCAACTGGAGAGACAGGTGGAGACGATTCGCAATCTTGTGGACTCCTACATGTCTATTATCAACAAATGTATCCGAGATCTGATACCGAAAACAATCATGCATCTCATGATCAATAATGTAGGTACCAGCCAGGGTTCTAAATTGCTTTAACATATCTGTGAAATCTCTTACTCTCAAACACAGAGTTCTTGAATATAGCAGCAACAACAGCATCTACTGAAGAGAAGAACATGCTCCCATAAATGCCACACTTTCAGACAAGGCAGTCGTCCAAGGCAGAAGAAGGTTCTGCAGCCTTCTAAAAGGCTGGCACACTGCCTGGAGTGCTTACTCTAAAATGATGAAGATTGAATTTAATTGTATCTTAATCAGAATATGTTATTTTCTAAAGGGAAAGCAAGGAATTTTGTTTTCATTGTCTTGCTTTTGATGTAACAGGAAAGAGGAGTTGGGAGCCTGTGAGATCAGCAGAGCAGGGCTGTCCTTCCTTGATTTGTCAACTGCAGCTTCTTCTCATGGTGTCTTAAAGCAGTTCCTGTTTTGTTTGGGTTTCTTCATATTTTCAGATTACTATTTTCAAGGAATAAATGTAGAAACCTTGGACACTGCTGTTTAAATAAGCAGATGTGGTGGTTTGATTTATCATGTGTGTCTTCTCTTATCTCTGAAGATTATTTGGTTAAAGAGACAGCTTTGAGATATCATTATCACTGCACTCAGCCTTCACCTCCTGGCAGAGTTCTGAATGGACCTTGTTGAAAACTAAGCTTAACATTAGTGCCACTGCTACCACATAAATGAATAATGGAGAACACAGCTCCTGTTAGCTCTGGGTCGCCTTTTTCTACAAGGTCATAGAATCATAGAATCAACCAGGTTGAAAGAGACCTCCAAGATCATCCAGTCCAACCTAGCACCCAGCCCTAGCCAGTCAACTAGACCATGGCATCGAGTGCCTCATCCAGTCTTTTCTTGAACACCTCAAGGGACGGTGCCTCCACCACCTCCCTGGGCAGCCCATTCCAATGCCAATCACTCACTCTGGCAAGAATTTCCTCCTAACATCCAGCCTAGACCTACCCTGGCACAACTTGAGACTGTGTCCTCTTGTTCCATTGCTGGTTGCCTGGGAGAAGAGGCCACCCTCCACCTGGCTACAGCCTCCCTTCAGGTAGTTGTAGACAGCAATGAGGTCACCCCTGAGCCTCCTCTTCTCCAGGCTAAACAACCCCAGCTCCCTCAGCCTCTCCTCATAGGGTTTCAATCCAATCAGTCCTTACAAATGCTATAATGCAGATCTGGGTAGAATGTAGCTTTTGCTTTTGACTCAGGGCTGCCTCTGATGGACAACTACCTGAAGGGAGGTTGTAGCCAAGTGGGGGTTGGTCTTATCCCTCAGACAACCAGTGACAGTCTCAAGCTGTGCCAGGGCAGGTTTAGGCTGGATGTTAGGAAGAAGTTCTTCACAGCAAGAGTGATTGGCGTTGGAATGTGCTGCCCAGGGAGGTGGTAGAGTCACCGTCCCTGGAGGTGTTTAAAAGGAGACTGGATTAGGCACTTGGAGCCATGGTTTAGTTAATTAGAAGGTGTTAGGTGATAGGTTGGACTCGATGATCTTGGAGGTCTTTCCAACCAGGTTAATTCTGTGATTCTATGATTTCATTAGTACTGTGAAATTTGTGTGGCACTGAAGATTTAGGTGGTTGGGCAGGAAATTTCAGTGAGATTTCTTGGTACATATAATGTGAGCAGAATTTTTTGCATGAAAGCAAGAGAGAATCTGTTAACTTCTTTAGGTGCAGGAGAGTCAGACTCCAACTAATGCTTTAGTCGTGGGTGCATTTTTACAAAAGAACATGGAATCATAGCTGAGTTTTTTTTACATAAGAACATGGGAACAGTGAAACTGTTCTTTTTTTTTCCTCTGAAGTCAGCCATTTCCCTCGACTTTTTCAGGGTGAGCATGTTTCCTCTGCTCTTTCCAGATCACAGCTAGCTGCTTGCTGCTTTGACTTCGCACAGCTTCAGTGCCTTTTTGAAAGGGCTGGTCTTTAGCTCTCATTTCATAAACAGAGTTCAGTGAGAAGTTCCTTTTGAAAGCTGACATTACATTTTCTGCCACTCACCTCCTCATATGGAATAGTTTAAGGGGCTCTGAAGTGTGTGCTTTACTCAGAAGTAGAGTACTATAAGATATTGTACTTTCAATCTCATCAGCTGTTAGTTACATCAACAAAGTCTGTCGTGCTGGCTGACCGTGGCACACAGAAACAACATGCTTAAAACATCATCCACCTTTCAGTTGACCTCACAGTCCACAGCTCACCAGCAAAGCCAAATACAGCTAGGATGTCCACCTTAATCCTAGAATTGGAATTTGTGGCAAAGAATCAGAACTTTTTAAAGGGCTGTGAAGAGCAAGACTAAAAAGTTTTAACATCTTTTTTTTCTGTGCAGCATAGGCAGTAAAGTACCATATTAAAAACAATTGCTGTAACATTTATTTTCTTAAAATCAGTGCTATTAAAAGAGAGAAAGAAATGCTTGAATTAAGACAACCATAATGTTGTGCAAATTGCTGGAAAGCAGTGGAGCTGTGATGAAAAGTGGGTCCTGCTAAGTTGTGTCTGTATTCCTTGGAGTCTTCAGAAGTCCATCCTGTCCACCAGCAGTTAAGTGAAAACACCCTCCCTCTTAATGAGCATATTCTGTACTTTTTGCTGCCCCATCATGTTGCCTCCAGAACTCTGGAAACAAATCGATCCCAAGGAGTTTGTTTCCATGACAATCATAACCTCCCAAGTACTCCTAAAACTTACTTTCCACTTTGTGGGCCTGTAAATGAGCACTTATAATTCAAGGGAAGTATCAGATTCAAACTCAGTGCACAGAAAATTAGATGCTGTCCCTAAGCATATTTTGAGACCTAAAGACTAGATTGCTGTATTCCACATGCATCCTTTATTCTTCCCTTAGGGTGGAGGTTGATTACCTTAAAAGAAAATACATTTACCACACAGAACTGTATTGTGTTACCATTAGCAATTCAAACATGCCCAAAGAAAACAGACATTTCAGAATTTGTATTTCATGGTGCCTAGGTACCACAGATGATGCCAGGGGGTTGGTCTTACAGTAGGCAATGTATATTCCTGTGATGGTTTGGGGGTTACCCCACCCCCCCACACTTTTGAATTTGCCCCAGCTAACTCAGATGGACCCTGGGAATATAGATGAAGCAATTTATTTACAGCTAGCAGAATTTACAAGCAGCTATTTACAATATTTACAGTTATATACAGTTATATACAGAAATATACAAAGGATAAACAATACAAAAGCACAACTCCTCTCCCAGAAACCTGAGTCCCCAGGAGGGGCTCTCAAACCACCCCAACACCTCCCCCTGGCCCTCTCAACCTTACCCCAGTTCTCAGGAAGAAAAGAGGTGCAGCCAAGAGGTTAGGGTGCAAGGTTAGTAGGAGCAGGGTTAATGAGATGTGACCAGGTCTAAGGCAAAAGCAAGAGTGAGAAACAAAATGGAGAAAAAGTCTTTCTTCTTCCCAGAGCTCTCAGCGAGACTGTGAGAGAAGTTGACATCAATTGTTTTCATTTCACTGCCTGTTATCTAGTTCTTTTACCAAAACATTCCAGCTTGCTTCAAACTAGCACAATTCCTTAAGCAGTGATGTTCATCTTAGCTGAGTAGAAAAACTCCAAAGTACTTGTTACTACCAAGCATAATGTATGGGCTGTGTTTGCACTTGAGACTTGTGTCTCAAGTCTCCTCGCTGAGGAATGAAGTTTCAAGCCCACCTAATCCCAGTTCAGAGTGACAGGGCAGTTGGTGTTTCAAATGCTTCCTTCAGGTTTGACTGCACGTCTGATGTCTGTGAAGGAAAATGTTTGAAACTATTCCTCTGAATCTTTCTATTTTCTAGAAAGGAACAAAGGTGTGAGTGTCACTTTCCCTTCTTTTTCCAAGATGGAGAGAATAGCTATTGTGGGAGATCCCCTGTACTCAACACTGGTCAGGCCACACCTTGAGTACTGTGTCCAGTTCTGGGCCCCTCAATTCAAGAGAGATGTTGAGGTGCTGGAATGTGTCCAGAGAAGAGCAACAAAGCTGGTGAGGGGCCTGGAACACAAACCCTGTGAAGAGAGGCTGAGGGAGCTGGGGTTGGTTAGCCTGGAGAAGAGGAGGCTCAGGGGGGACCTCATTGCTGTCTGCAACTACCTGAAGGGAGGTTGTAGCCAGGTGGGGCTTGATCTCTTCTCCCAGACAGCCACCAATAGAACAAGGAGACACAGTCTCAAGTTGTACCGGGGGAAGTATAGGCTGGATGTTAGGAGGAAGTTGTTGCCGTTGCCAGAGAGAGTGATTGGCATTGGAATGGGCTGCCCAGGGAGGTGGTGGAGTCACTGTCCCTGGAGGTGTTGAAGAAAAGACTGGATGAGGCACTTGGTGCCATGGTCTAGTTGACTGGCTAGGGCTGGGTGCTAGGTTGGACTGGATGATCTCAAAGGTCTCTTCCAACCTCGTTGATTTTATAATTCTATGATTCTATGATCTTCCTCTTTCCGGTACAGAGCATCTGACTGCAGAAGGCAGGAGGTTGATCCAAGAACCACCCTTCCAGAAGAAATTACAGAGTTACTTGAGTCTCCTGCTAGTGGCAGACAGTGATCTCTCTTGACAATTGTCACAGGCTGATTATTTTCAAACAGATATTTGTGGTTTAACAATGCCTTTACAATCATCTCTGGCCTTAATCTAATTTTAGGACGACGACGACGACTTTTTTTATTTTTGAAGTGATGCCATTAAATGCTCTTTTCATCAAGCAGAATGTGATGCTGTTTAACTATGATATCTGGTTTTAATGTGGAGTTTTTGGCAATCATGAGAAAAGTAGTGTACTCTGGCTCCTGATCAGTACCATCTACTGGAAACCAGCATGAGACTCATGGAAAATTTTTGCAAGCTTTGCTAAGAATTTGTGCATCCCCTGTCATACGTGAATGGGAAATGACAGCCAAGCCCAGACAATATGGTTTTGTTTCCCTGTGAGGCCTGTCCTTGGTCTTCTTTTCATTGCTAGGTGACCATAAAGGGTCCCACTCCTGTGCAGTTTGACTGCTCTTATTGACCTTGTCTGAACAAAAACATCGGGATTTAAAGCAGTGTCACTAAACTAGCACAAGCCCATCTGCAAATGTAGCTCAGGTTCATGTAATCAGAATCTTGAGAACATATTATGGTTAATATCTCCATCTCTAAAAAGCTTTATAGAGCAAAAAGCCAGGTGAGAAATAGATCAGAACAGCAGTGAAAGTCTCAAATGCAAGGTTTTAGTGGGTCAGCAGTTGCTTTATTTACCACAGTCTCATTTAATCAGTGTACTTCTAGATTTTTATCTCTCCTAATGTAGCCCAGGTTTCCACAACCATGGCAGGCATAGCAGGAAATCAATATAGTAAATCAGATTACTTGAAGATTTCTCCCTTCGGTTTGAAAGTGTGTGGATGGGATATTTAGAACCTGACAACGTTTTTGGAGATGAAAGATGCTATCTGTAGTAAAGTAAACTGTTGCAAAGAAAATAATTGGCAGAGGTGTTATAATGCTGGGAAATTCCCAGGAGAATTAAGTAGCTAATGGAATTGCTATTACGCTGCCACTTACCTCTCAACTAGCCATTTAGAAGGCCAGCTGACTGAACTGTAAGCATAGATGTCAGCTTAGAGCTTGAGACATTAACTCCAGCCATCTTAAGTGTTTCAAAGGCAGACCCAAAAAAAAGCCACAGTGCGTTGTGGAGCTGTTTCACATGATGAGGATAAGATGGTTTTGTGCATTGGTGGCTCATCAGGTGGCTTCGTAATTGTGTTAAGCCCATCTGCTTGTAGGCAGCTGCTAAAAGGTCCTGTCCATTCTCTTCCAGCTGCTCTGCCCAGCTGCATATGCCAGCCTTTCCATGCAGCTAGACCTCAGGCAGCTGCACCATCAGCTTAATCTAAATTCAGCATATTCAAGTCCTTAATCTGACCTAACAAAAACTGTATGACCAGCAGAACTGATGTAAGGAGCAGGGGAAACCAAGGAAGTAGTGATAATGTCTTTCCTGGTTCCATGAATCTCACACTTAAAAGACCACAGAAAAAGAAGATTACAGAATGAACCTTGTTGGAAAAGGCCTTTGAGATCATTAAGTCCAACCTATCACCTAACATCTTCTCATTAACTAAACCATGGCACTAAGTGCCTCATCCAGTCTCCTTTTAAACACCTCTAGGGACAGTGACTCCACCACCTCCCCAGGCATCCCATTCCAACGCCAATCACTCTTGCTGTGAAGAACTTCTTCCTAACATCCAGCCTAAACCTGCCCTGGCACAGCTTGAAACTGTCTTCTTGTTCTGTCACTGGTTGCCTGGGAGAAGAGACCAGCTCCCACCTTTCTACAACCTCCCTTCAGGTAGTTGTACAACACTAAGGTCTCCCCCGAGGCTCCTCTTCTCCAGGCTAAACACCCCCAGCTCCCTCAGCCTCTCCTCATAGGGTTTGTGCTCCAGGCCCCTCACCAGCTTTGTCGCCCTTCTCTGGACACATTCCAGCATCTCAACATCTCTCTTGAATTGAGGAGCCCAGAACTGGACACAGTACTCAAGGTGTGGCCTGACCAGTGCTGTGTACAGGGGCACAATGACTTCCCTGGTCCTCCTGACCACTTGCTTTGTTCTGTATTGTGTTTTCAATAGTTTTTTTAATTGCAGTTGTTGCTTATTTGTTTGCTGGAGTTTTGTTTTGTCTGGTAAAACAGGTAAAGGAATTTATCAATGCAGAGCTCTTGGCTCACCTGTATTCTTCTGAGGACCAAAACACTCTAATGGAGGAGTCAGCTGAACAGGCACAAAGGCGAGATGAAATGCTCCGCATGTACCAAGCACTGAAGGAAGCTCTGGCAATCATTGGAGATATCAGCACCAGCACTGTCTCAACTCCTGCACCTCCTCCTGTAGATGACTCCTGGCTTCAGCAGGCCCGCAGGCAAGGATCTGCAGATTTGTATTGCAGTGAAGTCTAGGACGGGCAGATACTGGCAGCAGCAGCTTCCTCCCTGCCCATCTTTTGGGGATGATACCTCTAGGTCTTTAATGACATCTGAAGGGAGTCTGCATGAAGGCTGGAGAAGGACTGTTTACAAAGGCCTGTAGTGATAGTACAAGGGGCAATGGTTTGAAATTAGAGTAGATTTAGGATGAAGGTTAGAAGGAAATTCTTTACCATGAGGGTGGTGGAACATGGGAACAGATTGCCTGTGGAGGTAGTTGAGGCCCCATCCCTGAGGATATTCAAGGTCAAGCTTGACAGAGCTCTGGGCCTGAGGATGTCCCTTCTCACTGCAGGGGAGTTGGACTAGATGACCTTCAGATGTCCCCTCCAATACAAACCATTCTATGATACTATGACATTTGTGAGTGAAATCAAAACACTTCTTGTGTATAGATATTCTATGGATACGTATGTGAACACCAGACAGGAGATTTGCCTTGCAGAAGACATCCAATGGGTTTATTATAGCTTGCCTAAAGCTTCAGGGAGCAGCTGCTTCTGCCACTGCAGCTGTGCATCCACAAGGCCTCTTCTTTCAAGCAATTATAATAATTCATTATTAATTATAATCATTCATTATCTCAGGCTCCATGTCCTAGAAAATCCACTTAATGTTATTGGAACTCTTAATATTGAAATCCTGTAACTTTACTTCTTTGCTTCTGTGTTTATTTCAGTCATAGGGCTGCAGGAAAAGTAAGTGTGATGCTCTGACACTGGCAGCAAAGAAAAAATGGTTGTCACAGGCATAAAAAGGGGGGTCATTTCGGGGTTTATTTTATTGTTTTTAAAAACACCCAAAACCTAACCCAAAATTCTGAATGTCTTAAATCTCTCTTTCTCTAGATCTCCTCCTCCGAGTCCCTCAACTCCGAGGAGGCCTACATTAAACAATCCCCCAACCAGACCTTTATCTGGCCGAGGACCTGCTCCTGCCATCCCATCTCCAGGCCCACAGTCAGGAGCTCCCCCAGTCCCATTCCGCCCAGGACCACTGCCTCCATTTCCAAGTGGTGGTGAAGCCCTTGGAGGACCTCCTCAGGTTCCCTCTCGGCCAACCCGGGCTCCGCCCAGTGTCCCAAGGTAAGATATCTGATCTGCCTGGTGGTGGGCATGGTTCTCTCCCTCTAGCATAACAGACAGATTGTGCACTGTGGTGGAAAGTCGAGCACCATTGCAGAGGGAGTCTGTGTAACAAAGCAAAGCTGGGCACTCGCTGCAGAGAGTGAAAGACATTTGAGCAATCAGTGTTTAGCACAGACAGGACTTCTTGGGAAAACAGGAAGTGTTTTCATGGGAAGAAAAGTTCCAGTCAGTTTGAAGACACTAGATTTTCTTACATGAACAGTCCCTCTTCTGGTTGTGTTCTACCCACACAGGGGTTCACAGACAGAGAGAGGTCATCTACACCTCCACCAGAACTGGGGCAAAGGTACAGCTCCTTACATCTGCTCTTCTGAGTCCTCAGCAGAGGAAGTGAAGGCTCTTCTGGGAGAGAGCAACAACAATCCCTGTAGAGCTAGTGTGACAAACTGATAAGATTCTGATTTTTTT
Source organism: Pogoniulus pusillus (assembly GCF_015220805.1). Taxonomy (NCBI): domain Eukaryota; kingdom Metazoa; phylum Chordata; class Aves; order Piciformes; family Lybiidae; genus Pogoniulus; species Pogoniulus pusillus. The sequence goes on along the minus strand of NC_087271.1, from coordinate 12,225,246 downwards.
TCATTCCACAATGCAAGACATTTACATTCCCTTGAAGAGAGCCCCTAGTTGTCTAAAGATGTAGCTCTTACGGCACAGAATGATTAGGTAAGGAACAGGAGTTTTGTGACCATATCATTTCGTTTTCTTCCCTTTCCAGACCTTCCCATTTATCGGTACTTTTGAAAGTAGCTTTGCATATTACAGTATCACAGTATCATCAGGGTTGGAAGAGACCTCATAGATCATCAAGTCCAACCCTTTACCACAGAGCTCAAGGCTAGACCATGGCACCAAGTGCCACGTCCAATCCTGCCTTGAACAGCTCCAGGGACGGCGACTCCACCACCTCCCCGGGCAGCCCATTCCAGTGCCCAATGACTCTCTCAGGGAAGAACTTTCTCCTCACCTCGAGCCTAAATCTCCCCTGGTGCAGCCTGAGGCTGTGTCCTCTTGTTCTGGCGCTGGCCACCTGAGAGAAGAGAGCAACCTCCTCCTGGCCACAAACACCCCTCAGGTAGTTGTAGACAGCAATAAGGTCACCCCTGAGCCTCCTCTTCTCCAGGCTAACCAATCCCAGCTCCCTCAGCCTCTCCTCGTAGGGCTGTGCTCAAGGCCTCTCCCCAGCCTCGTTGCCCTTCTCTGGACATGCTCAAGCATCTCAATGTCCCTCCTAAACTGGGGGCCTAGAACTGAACACAGCACTCAAGGTGTGGTCTAACCAGTGCAGAGTACAGGGGCAGAATGACCTCCCTGCTCCTGCTGACCACACCATTCCTGATGCAGGCCAGGATGCCATTGGCTCTCTTGGCCACCTGGGCACATTGCTGGCTCATGTTCAGGCAGGTATCAATCAGCACCTCCAGATCCCTCTCTGGCTGCTCTCCAGCCACTCTGACCCCAGCCTGTATCTCTGCATGGGGTTGTTGTGGCCAAAGTGCAGCACCCTGCACTTGAAGCTATTGAATGCCATCCCATTGGACTCTGCCCATCTGTCCAGGCGGTCAAGGTCCCGCTGCAGAGCTCTTCTGCCCTCCAACCCAGTCACATCTGCCCCCAGCTTGGTGTCATCTGCAAACTTGCTGATGACTGACTCCATGCCCTCATCCAGGTCATCTATGAAGATGTTAAAGAGGATGGGGCACAGCACAGATCCCTGAGGGACACCACTAGTGACTGGCCGCCAGCTGGATGTGGCACCATTCACCACCACTCTCTGGGCTCGGCCCTCCAGCCAGTTCCTAACCCAACATAATACATGACATAATACATGTAATCTTTGATATATTATATATATATATATATAACAGAATCATTCAGGTTTGAAAAGCCCCTCAGGATCATCAAGTCCAACCAATATCCCTACTCTACAAGGTTCACACTAAACCGTATCCCCAAGCCCCACACCTAAATGGCCTTTAAACACACCCCGGGTTGGTGACTCAACCACCTCCCTGGGTAGCCCATTCCAATGCTTGACCACTCTTGCTGGGAAATAATAATATCCCGTCTAAACCTACCCAGCTGGAGCTTGAGGCCATTCCCTCTTGTTCTATCACTAATTACCTACGGGAAGAGACCAGCACCAACCTCTCCACAATGTCCTTTCAGGTAGCAGTAGACAGCAATGAGGTCTCCCCTCAGTCTTGTCTTTTTCACAATAACCATCCACAGCTCCTTCAGTTGCTCCTCATAAGATTTCTTCTCCAGGCCCTTCCCCAGGTTCGTTGTTCTCCTCTGCACTGGCTCCAGCACTTCCACATCTCTCTTGTATTGAAGTGCCCAAAACTGAACACAATACTCAAGGTGTGGCCTCACCAGAGCCAAATACAAGGGGGCATGATATAAAAGCCTCCAAATCAGAGGGCTTTGGTAACTTCCTAAATTATGATAGGTTGGACTTGATGATCTCAAAGATCTTTTCCAACCTGATTGATTCTGTGATTCTATGAGATGCACGGGCAGATTAGGCCAGGCTGGAACAAAGGGCTTTCTCTATTTTAAATAAGTTGACTGTTACATTAAAATTAGTCACTGTTTGCAAAAGCAACTAACCAAACATCCAACCTACCAGTTAAAGAAAAACCAGAAGAAAATGTGTGCATTTTCAGCCTTAGAAATGGTAATTGAGAATCATAGAATCAGTCAGGGTTGGAAGGGACCACAAGGATCACCTAGCTCCAACGCCCCTGCCATGGGCAGGGACAAAGAGGACCTTTGGAGAATAACTTTCTTTTAAATAGCTGAGATCTGTTGTAGTTGTCAGTAGGTTAAATTTGAGGCTCAGTTTCTAGCATAATTACTCTTTATAATATGGAGAATAAATAAATGAGGTATATCAAAGGAATGAAATATTTTTATATATTTTCTGTGAATTGCATCAGTGCCCAACCATGAAATGCACTCTTTCACCTCAGTAGGTATCTTGTTGCTTGCAGTAGGACCACTGGGGAGAGATTCAGAATTGCCTTTCTGGGTACTAAACATTGTGCATAAAGGAAAGAAGCCCAAGCAGCATCCCCTCACTGAGAAGGCCTGGGAATGAGCTGAAGGGCACTGGCCCCAGTGTTTCCCCTGTGCCTATATCAGTAAATCACATCCTAGACAAAGAAATGAGGTCCAGTGTGTTGTCAGTTGTACTGCTGGAGAGAACCATACCTTCCTGGTGTAGCTCCCCTTGCCTTGCAAATGAGCATGTCTCCTTTGTCCTGCCTGGCCGTGATTTTGCATGAGCACAGCTTTCCTGAGGTGGCCTGCCAAGAGCATGTCTGATGATAATCTTTTTGATGCTAAAGCGATCGGTGGGATGGAGACCACAAAAGGAATTTTCTAGAGCACGACAAACACTTGGGTAAGCAGCCCACGAGCAGCTCAGTTCATGAGTGCTCCTGGTGGCATGTAAAGCAGTGGCTGATAAAGGAGGTCAGTGTTTTTACAGAGATGGAGCTGGATATATACTGGAGTGTGTGACTGACATTTTTGTGGAGAAAAATATCTGCAATACACATCTTCTGGACTGGATCCTAGATGACTTTTTTAGAGCTATGAAAGCCTCAGATGTTTAAAAAAAAACTCAGCTGCTTAAGAATGAAGGAAAGGTTTACCATTTTGCTGAAACTTCAGGTTTCTCCTGCTGACTAAAGTCAGAGAGAGGAAATCCCAGGGAAGAGGTTGCAAGGGAAATCACCTGAGGGGGACAGTGTGGCCAGCTTCTGCGTCTATTAAATGTTTCTTTTGAGCCCTGGAATTTCTGCTATGCTTGGTCTGGTTTTAATAACAGCCTTTGCAGGATCATAGGAAATTGACTCTGAAAATGGGTCTGAGATATTAAAAGGGGGGGGGGACAAAAAAAGGACTTTTGAGGAAGAGTTCTTGTAGAAACTTGAGGTTTCTCCGTGACTTGTTTTTGAACCGAGGCTCTGTGCTCCAACTGCTCCACCACCATTTTCTGCAGAGATTCCTTGAAGAGTCAGAATCTCATACCTAGGTAAATAGTTTAGCTTCCTGAGAAGAAAGTTGTATTTTTAAAGTTCATCTAGCTTTCTAAAAGAGTTTTTTGTGGCAGTCACTGTCACATGGAGCTGAAAATCCTTACATGCTGAAGAAATGTAAGCTTCGTGTTTTTTCCTGTTCCACCTAAAGGTAAAAAAAATAAGTTTTGGGGTTAAGACTGGGACCATCCTATTCCAGTGAGTAACTGAGCACATATTTGGATTGAACAAATGGGCACCTTATAGTGAGATACAGCTCCTGTCTTCAAATGTTTTTTTTTCTGAACTTTATTAGCACTCAAGGAATTGTACAGAAGTGGTTAGCTCTCGGCGTTTTCTCACTGCTGCTTGCTTACTGTACAGGGAAAGGAAAAGAGTTAGGGGAGCAGGAAATAATTTTCTTCCTTGCTTCACTCTGATTCTAAAGCTGGTTTGGGTTATGTGCTCTGAATATTTCTGTAAGGAAACAGAAACTATTTGCATGATACATGCCTCTTTTAATTAATCCCACTTGAGGTGGGTGGATCTCTCCCAGCAAAGCCTGTGAGTAAAGGCCCCTGGCTTTAAGGGCTCAGTGCCAAAGCATATATGATTTGTGAAATATTCCTTGCTGCCAGAATTTGGATTATTCCCTCTCTCTCTTAAAAGGCTGCAGTAGTATTTTGAAAGAAAATGCAGCTGTGTGCCTGCTTTAGTAAGATGGCTTTAAGCTAGCACTAGAACCCCTTTAGCTTACCATGATGTGTGTTTGCCCGCCTGTTTGGAAAGCCTGCTCTTGACCAATTTTAGTTCTACTGTGGATGCCTTGATTTATGGCTTTTAAATGTCCTGAATGGGTATTTCAGCTTTGCCACAAAGAAAACAATTGAACTGGAAATGTTCTTCTCTTGGCAGCAGAGTCCATGGTGTTATTGGGGGGTGGGAGGGTGCTCCCTTTTTCTCTTTTGTGTCCTGCTCTGTGGTGCTACTGTGGATGCATGAAGACTTTCCCAACAAAGCACTGGAGAACATTACTTGTTTTGCCATTAAAGCATGTGTGACCTCACTTAATGTGGAACTCTGGGACGTGGTTAAATGGGGGTCTTGAAGGGCTGGACTCCTGCCAGCAGGCAGAATCATAAATGGCCTTGAGCACACTGGTGTCACTCACAGGATTGCTAGTGCTTAGTCCCTAGGGGCTAAGGGTGGTCTTTACACGTGAAGCAAGCAGCAGGGAGGGAATTTGTGTTGTGCTGCTCACAAGCAGTCGCAGACTCTCCCTATAATTTACTTCAATCTACAGCCAGCCAGCACAGAAGGGGTGATGGGTGCTCTGCATCTATGTTTTATTATGTCACCAAGGCTAATTACCTGACCTGTTGTGTTTGTAACTAACCTACATTGTAAGCCTGGTGGCTTACACATATTTCTGCCAATTTGCCACTAAAAACACTTATATTTGACAGTAATTACAGTTAGAAATTTCCAGACAAAGCCAGAAGCACTGCTGAAAGCACCACTGCCTGACATTCCCTGGTCCGTGGCTTCTGCACTCAGCAGGTATCAACCATTCAGCTTTCTGTGATGCATTTTCACAGATTAGAGTTCTTTGGAAAGATTTAATGTAATGTCTAACCCTTTGCACTGAGTGATAAAAGAATCCCTTGCAAAAAATTGCATGTGATTTTCTGATTAAAATCTGCCATAATGTGTAAGGCCAGAAAAGTTATCCTGCCTTAGCCTGGGAATCTCCTCTCTTTAGGAAGTTGGACCTTGCAGCCTTAAAAACTTACTCTACTGTATTTTTTGATGGAATATATATGCCAACCAAATATCAAACTGTCTTGGCAGGATGAGTAAATGCCCACCTTAAAGCATTTGCACAATGAGTTGGATGATCTAAATCTGAACACCCAAGCAGAAGAGCATAGCTCTGTCCAGCAGTACCATCAATGTGTCCACTGTGAATGGATTTTTCAGTGAAAGTTATTTTCTAGAAGTATAAATGGCAATTAGAAATGTTTCATGCAAGCAAAGAAACAGCAATGCTACAGGGAGGGATTTCAAAATGCTGCTGGATTTCAGAGCAAAAAGAAAGCCAAAGTATAACAAATTTATTCTGCATTTCATCTCTGTGATCAAATACAGCTACACAGGTGATGCAAAGCCCCAGCCCATCACAGGAGGAGGATACAACTCTTCCCAAGTCAGTATGTTTCCAACCCTGCCTGTCCAAAGACCCCAAAATCACAAGACTTCTGAGAATATTAGTTATTCTTTCTGTGAATTCCTCCCTGGGGAAAGGCACTCCTATGTAATTTGTTACCAGACAAATTTACATTTCTTGTTGAAATCCACTCCTGGTAATGTGTTCCTTTTGCTGCTGGCTGCTTCAAGGAGACTCCATTTATTTTCCCTTATCTCTTATATAGGATTTCTGCTTTCCCCCCATCTTCCACTAGCTCCTTTATCACTATTTTGTTTTCCTTTTTGCCTGCCCTTCCCCTGCTGTCCCCTTCTTGACCATCCTGTTTGCTTCCTTTTTCACCTCTTCCTTTCACTTGGTTTCCTGGTTGGTATGTTTGTCTCTCTTCCAACGTATTCCTCCTTTCTTTTTCACTGTCTTGTCTTGGTTTCTTTCCAACTTATCCCTTCCTTGGCACCTTTGAAAATCTGTCTCCTGGTCCATGTATTTCTGTCTTTTAAAAAGTGTTCCAGGCAGTTTGCAAACCCTAAAATGCACTATTTTGCAGTCTTTCTTAACAGCAGCCTGGTGTCAGAGCCTTTGCCAACCATTAGGAACACAAGCTGCACTATTTAGGGTAGCCATACTGCCATGTGCAAAACCAGCTGGGGCTCAGTCACCTTACCTGAGGTCATCTCGCAGCTTCCCTGATTCCTGCACCTAAAAGGATGGCTTCTAGACTAGCAGCAGTGTTAATTGCCTTCATATACCCCTCCTCCTGTTGACTGTCCTGAAGATCAACTTCAACAAAGTTTATGGGATGACAGACATTGCAGCCACCCCAGCACTATTATCTCCCATACAAAGAGAGACTAAGAGCCCTGGGCCTGTTTAGTCTGGAGAAGAGAAGACTGAGAAGAGATCTTATCAATGTCTACAAATATCTAAGGGATGGGTCTCAAGTGAATGGGGCCAATCTCTCTTCAGTGGTTAGCAGCAATAAGACAAGGAACAATGAGTACAAACTGGAAGATAGAAGGTTTCACCTCAACATGAGGAGAAACTTCTTTACAGTGAGTGTGACAGAGAATCAGAACAGGCTGCCCAGAGAGGTTGTGCAGTCTCCTTCTTTGGACACTTTCAAAACCCACCTGCATGCATTCCTGTGCAGACTACTCTAGGTGATCCTGCTTTGGCAGGGGGAATTGGACTCCATTTCTGGAGGTCCCTTCCAACCTCTAAGTTTCTGTGATTCTGTTAGCACTAACTCTTAACTCACATCGGCATTTTCTTTCTTCAGCCAGAGGCAGGCTTTCTATATCTTACTGGTCCAGGAATTTTCTGATGGGCAGTACACGGTGATAGTTGAACAAATGTATCGGAAGAGTCACTTGTTTTACATGAAATTGATGTTTGATTCTGTTTATTGCATCTTTAGTATTGTTCCTGAGCTACTCACCCCTGACTTATTCAACAAAAAATTGCTTTTAAAACAAAGTGAACTAGGAGAGATCCATTTGATTGTGGTGTTGCAAGTACTTTCAAAGTTCAGCAAAGAGGATCAGGCTGGAAAAGGGTTCTTCATTACTCTCAGTGTAGACCAGTCCCATGTGATGGGGTAGGGTAAGTAAAAATGATGCAAGAGAGAGAGAGAATAAGACAGAAAAAGAAAGAACCTGCAACAAGTTGTAAAAAAAACCCACGTGTTTTCAGCAAATCTTTCCTGTTGTTATTCCTTTGCCTTTTCTCTCTCAAGACACTGCTAGTAGAAGGAAGTTTTTCCTTGAAAAAGGAAAGTAGAGTCAAATAGTAAATGTTGTTTGCCAGAAATGCAGGAATCTGAGGATGTGTTTTGTCCCCAGTAATCACACAATGGAGTAGCTTAATAAAGATTGTCATGAAGAGTATGCAGGATTAGAGCAAGGGTGCTCAGCAGGAAATGTCATGCCTTTTTGAGAAAGAGTGGGCAGTACAGCAGTCTGCTTCTAGCCTTCCTTATGCTAGGAGAGGAAGCACATGACAGTAAATATAGAGAAAGCATTGATGATTTGAACTTCCTGAACTTGCAGGCATCTTGAAAGGCTCTCTTTGAAACTCTCCTGTACCTTGCAAACTGTATTGGATTATTAGTGAATGAGGGCACTCAATGGCTACATTAACAGTGACACTGATAATCACACTAGTTTTGTCATCATGGACAAGAAGAGATGCAATTCCAGCTGAAGGTGACAACCAAGATATTTGCTCCCTTTCTTGCACCAAGGTATGTAAGGAGGAAAGAGACAAAAAGGCTGAGGAAGGTCAAAGGTGAGTAGGAAGGACAACAGAATGGGCAGAAGTAGCTGTGGTGTTCCAAGACAGGGTACATGATTCACACTGATGCTGAACAGTGTAGCAAACAAGTGCACAAGAGTTGAATTGTTACACAGAGTAGATGTTTCTCCTGCTCATTTTGTGGGCCTTCTGTTGCCATCTTCTGTGGACAGTGGATGTAGAGCAGCATTCTGAATGTATCACCTAGCACTTCTAATTTGCTTTTCTTCCACAGGCAGTTTTGATCATCTTGACCATCCTGACCTAGGGTTTCTGAAAGGTTCCTCAGGAACGTTGAACCTCTTTGCTTCTGAAAGGAGTATAAGAAGTCACAATCAGTGGAACCTCAGTCACTCTGATGTTTTCAAACAGCCTTAGCATTTGAATTAATGGAGATTTGTATTGCTTCATTGTAGTGGTGACTAGTGGAAGGGTTCATTCTTCCTGTTTACTCTTTTCTTTCTTTCACTTAAAAGAAACGTCAGATAAAACAGCATAATCTAACAACTTCATCTTGCTTTCACTTAGCACAAAAATTCTCTCACTGACAGAGGACTGTCCAGCTGGGTCATTTGAAATAGTGAGGTTAGCTGTATGTATGGGTAGCTGTGCAAGTTATCTGGCAGTATAGTTGCAGCACACCCTCTTTGCATTAGTGGAGCCTGATACATACATGTTCAGTTGGAGAGCTGCTTCAGAACTGGCATGCATTCTCAACCACTGGGCTACATACATCAGTGCTGCTGTTGCTGGCTTGCCCAAGAGAATAATCACGGAATCCGAAAATGCATTGGACCAGAAGGGACCTTTAAAACTCATCTAGTCCAGCCCTCATGCAGTAAGCAGGGACATCCCCAGCTTGCTCAGAACTCCATTGAGCCTGACCTTGAATGTCTCTTGGGATGGGACCTCCACCACCTCCCTGGGCAACCTATTCCAGTGTTCCAGCACCCTTATGGTAAATAACTTCTTCCTGATGTCCAATATAAACCTACCCTTCTTTAGTTTAAAACCATTGCCCCTTGTTCTGTTGCTACGTGCCCTTGTAAACAGTCCCTACCCAGCTTACTTGTAGGCCCCCTTCAAGTACTAGAACGCTGCTATAAAGTCTCCCCAGGTTTAACAACCCCAGCTCTCTCAGTCTGTCTTCATAGGAGAGGTGCTCCATCCCTCTGAACATTTTTGTGGCCCTCCCTCTGAGCTGCTCCATCCTTTTTGTGCTGAGAGCCCCAGAGCTGGATACAGTACTCCAGGTGAGGTCTCTCTCCTGTAGGCATGTTTACTAGAGACATTCCGTGTTTGACAAAATTACATTTTTCAGTACAGAAACAAATCTGAGGCATTTGCACCCTCTCAGACCACTACCTTGGAGCAAGAGACCATGTCAGGCAGATATTCCCCAACTACTTTTTCCTTTCATCACCACTGAGTACTGTTTGTCATATCTCCCATCATCTTCTTCATCATCATCATCATCATCATCATCATCATCATCATCATCTCCTGATTCTTGTCCATGATTGCTGCTTTAATCCTCTTAATTCTATCATCCTTTTTCTGCATTTCCTATTTTCTTGTGACCTTTGACATTACTATCAAGTGCCTTTCCTCTTCTTGGTTTTTCCACTCCCATTTAACCTTTCTCATGAGTGGATGTTCAGGACACTCCACAGTAGCTGTACTGCATCTGCTGTAGGCCAGAAAGAGTGTAAGGTATGCACAGATTGTAGACTAACTAATCAAGTCTGCAAACCATCTCTTCTATATCCATGATGGCTACGCTAGTTTTATTTCTGGATTGAATTTTCTTCCAAATTCAGAGGCTGATCATAGAATCAACCAGGTTGGAAGAGACCTCCAAGATCATCCAGTCCAATCTAGCACCCAGCCCTAGCCAGTCATCTAGAGCATGGCACTAAATGCCTCTTGAACACCTCCAGGGATGGTGACTCTACCACCTCCTGGGCAGCCCATTCCAATGGCAAATCACTCTCTCCATGCAGAACTTCCTCCTAACACCCAGCCTATACTTCCCCCGGCACAACTTGAGACTGTGTCCCCTTGTTCTATTGATGGTTGTCTGGGAGAAGAGACCAACCCTTACCTGGTACCATATGAAAGGCTGATATAAGAACTGGGAAAAGTAGAGGATAAGCTGTGTGGCTCTCCCAGGATCTTACAGAAAAGTGAGAAAACCTTAAAAAAAAAATCAGTTGAAGCATTATCACTATCCCAAGAAGTTACTTAGTCCCTCTAAATAGTCATCCAAACGAGAAATTGAATTTCCTCACCTGAAGTAAGTCACTCTTTTAACCTCTTCGGGTACATCTCACATCCAGATTAGTATCGTTAGCTAGAATAGAATTTGCCTGCAGACAGACTTAAAGCCACTTAAAGAAGTTTGGTTTGAATATTTTCTTGTTAACTTCTACAAAGACGGTGTCACGAATCGGAGAGGCTGCACTATAGGGAAAGCCCTCTGAGAGGGAAAGCTGGCCAATGTGATTCCCATACACAAGAAGGGTCGTAAGGAGGAGCCAGAAAACTACAGACCTGTGAGCCTGACCTCAGTGCCAGGCAAGGTCATGGAACAGGTCATCTTGGGTGCCATCACAAAGCACCTACAGGATAGCCAAGGGATCAGGCCCAGCCAGCATGGGTTTAGGAAGGGCAGGTCCTGCCTCACCAACCTGATCTCCTTTTATGATCAGGTTACCCGCCTGGTGAATGTGGGGAAGGCTGTGGATGTAGTCTACTTGGACTTCAGCAAAGCCTTTGACACTGTCTGCCACAAGAAGCTCCTAGCCAAGCTGGCAGCTCATGGTTTGGACAGATTCACTCTGTGCTGGATCAAGAACTGGCTGGATGGCAGAGCTCAGAGAGTGGTGGTGAATGGTGCCACGTCCAGTTGGCAGCCAGTCACAAGTGGTGTTCCCCAAGGATCAGTGCTGGGCCCAGTCCTGTTCAATATCTTTATTGATGATCTGGACGAGGGCATTGAGTCCAGCATCAGTAAGTTTGCAGATGACACCAAGCTAGGAGCAGGTGTTGATCTGTTGGAAGGTAGGAGAGCCCTGCAGAGGGACCTGGACAGGCTGGATGGGTGGGCAGAGGCCAATGAGATGAGATTCAACAAGGCCAAGTGCAGGGTTCTGCACTTCGGCCACAATAACCCCAAGCAGCGCTATAGGCTGGGGACTGAGTGGCTGGAGAGCAGCCAGGAGGAAAGGGACCTGGGGGTACTGATAGATAGTAAGCTGAAGATGAGCCAGCAGTGTGCCCAGGTGGCCAAGAGAGCCAATGGCATCCTGGCCTGCATCAGGAACAGTGTGGCCAGCAGGACAAGGGAGGTTATTCTTCCCCTGTACTCAGCACTGGTCAGGCCACACCTTGAGTACTGTGTCCAGTTCTGGGCCCCTCAATTCAAGAAAGATGTTGAGGTACTGGAACATGTCCAGAGAAGGGCAACGAAGCTGGTGAGGGGCCTGGAACACAAATCCTATGAGGAGAGGTTGAGAGAACTGGGCCTGTTTAGCCTGGAGAAGAGGAGGCTCAGGGGTGATCTTATTACTGTCTACAACTACCTGAAGGGACATTGTAGCCAGGTGGGGGTTGGCCTCTTCTCCCAGGTAACCAGCAATAGAACAAGGGGACACAGTCTCAAGTTGTGCCAGGGTAGGTATAGGCTGGATGTTAGGAAGAAGTTTTTCACAGAGAGAGTGATTTCCCATTGGAATGGGCTGCCCAGGGAGGTGGTGGAGGCACCGTCCCTGGGGGTCTTCAAGAAAAGACTGGATGAGGCACTCAGTGCCATGGTCTAGTTGACTGGCTAGGGCTGGGTGATAGGTTGGACTGGATGATCTTTGAGGTCTCTTCCAACCTGGTTGATTCTATGATTCTATGATTCTAAGACTGTGGAAAAGGGAGGGAATAATCACAGTATCACAGTATCACAGTATCATCAGGGTTGGAAGAGACCTCACAGATCATCAAGTCCAACCCTTTACCACAGAGCTCAAGGCTAGACCATGGCACCAAGTGCCACGTCCAACCTTGCCTTGAACAGCCCCAGGGACGGCGACTCCACCACCTCCCCAGGCAGCCCATTCCAGTGTCCAATGACTCTCTCAGTGAAGAACTTTCTCCTCACCTCCAGCCTAAGTTTCCCCTGGCATAGCTTGAGGCTGTGTCCTCTCATTCTGGCGCTGGCCACCTGAGAGAAGAGAGCAACCTCCTCCTGGCCACAACCTCCCCTCAGGTAGTTGTGGACAGCAATAAGGTCACCCCTGAGCCTCCTCTTCTCCAAATAATGGACTTTTGTTTACCATTTCGAATCCATAGGACGTAGTGTAGAGTACAGTTATGTGCAGTTATGTTCTCTGGTGGTCACAGGCAAACGAGAATGTCAAACTCTAATTGGAAGTGAAAGCCTTTTATTTCGAAGCACGTTAGCTGTGCTCCGAGCAGGGAAGCCATCTTCTCCGAGCGGGGCCTCCCATGGTAATTACAGCCCTGCTTTACCGAAAGCATATTTTGTGGGCTCTGTGTGGGGAGCGATAGCGCTTCGCAGAAGGCAAATGCCTGAAGAGCTCCCAGATGTTTCTGATCGGATTTTAAGTCTAGACCTGCTTTATTTTGTTTCGCTCGCTCTGCGTTTGCCTAACTAAAGCTTTTAGGAGTTCTTTTAAAGCTGGAAAAAAAAATGGGGTGTGCAGCTAAGGTTAAAAATAAATGTAACAACTCTTCTCTTTTTTTTTTTTTGTTGTTGTTGTTTTGTTTTAAATAAAAAAGCTTTCGCAGGGGAGTACGAGTTCCCCCCTGCTCCAAACCCCACTGAGCTCTTCAAAGGAGGAGCCTCTGCAGCAACATCAGGGAGTTATTAAATACATACTTAGCCCACAATTTTCATTGGTAAATTCTTTATGTCTGCTTAATGTGTGCTAGTTAGAAGAACTGATTCTTTCTGCAGACTTCGTTTACTCAACCCTGGAGACCTATGATCCCCTACCCCTTTAGCACTAACTTTTACAAACAGTTTCCCTTTTTTTTTCCTTTTTAAATAATAATACTCATTTTAAAAAGGCACAACAGACTGAGCAGCCTGTTAAAGGGGCCAGGCAGTGGGACTCTGTCCCAAACCTTGAAACCCGCTCGCAATGTTGGAGACAAAAACCCAAACTGGAGTAACTGCAGCGGTGACGCTTTTAAAGGAGCTTTCTACGAATCGGGAGCTGCCTCTCAGGGCTGGAAGCACCTTAGCATCGCCGGCACAGGCCGGGGCAGTTGCAGGCAGTCCGGTATCGCAGACAGCGCGGCCGCGCCATCGCCGCCGCTATCATCTCTTTGGCCTCAGACTAGACATTTATTTGGGCTTAGTCACTGACACGGCAGCTAGCGCGGAGCAGGGACCTGGGGGAGGTTGTGTTGTTTGCCTCCGGTTTCCCCTGGCTGCCGCGCCATAGGCAGGCTGGAGCTCCCTCTGCTGGGCTGCTCTCCAGCCTACCGCCGCTTGCGCCACACCGCTGCGCGCCGCGTTCGTGGAACCCTTGCGTAGAGAGCAACAGTGCCCAAATCATGCTAGGCTGCCCTCGGATCTACGGGGTTTGGAGGGGACTAGAACAGAGAGGAAAGTGGGACAATATTCGCAAGGACCAGTGCAGTGCTGGTTGTGGGATCTGTTATCTAGGTGTCAGTTTGGGTGTCCAGGCTCCTGCACACCCCATCTTGAGGAGGACTTGTACTAACAGACTCAGAATCAGTCAGGTTGGAAACAACCTTCGAGATCAAGTCCAGCCTATCATCCAGCACCGTCTAGTCAACCAAACCATGGCACCAAGTGCCACATCTGGTCCCTGGAGGTGTTTCAAAAGATCCACTACCTCCCTGGGCAGCCCATTCCTGTGGCCAATCACTCTGTCAAGAGCTTCTTCCTAACATCCAACCCAAACCTCCCTTGGCACAGCTTGAGACTGTGTCCCCTCGTTCTGTCACTGGTTGCCTGAGAGAAGAGACCAACCCCTACCTGCCCACAACCTCCTTTCAGGTAGTTGTAGACAGCTGTAAGGTCCTCCCAGCCACTCTCCGGGTGTGAAGGGAGAGGAGAGGCAGGAGACTTGTGGGCTGACCTCTCCTCCTGTCTTTGGGCTTGAGATTCCTGCTGGGGGGGATGGAAAGCTCACTAAATCCTGTGCTTAGCATCAAAATGGTCACATAATGCCTTGTCACCTTGACAGGGAAATCTCATGGCAGGCACCTTCCGTGCTTGTCCTTTGACTTGAGCTCTGGTTGATGGAGAAAATGTATCTCAGCCCTGATTGTGGTTCAAATCAACTGATTATATATCCAGGACTGATTATATTCAGGAAATCTTCCCACTGTGCTCTCCAGTTTCTAGTCTGCTGGGCTAAACAGCAGTTTGAGTAAATTACATTATTTGAATCCAACCTGGTATTAAAATGCACGCTGGGGTTTGTATCTTTTAAATTTGATACGAAGCCAGCTGTATGCATTTTCCCTTGTTTGCAAATTGTATACACATGAGAGACGATGCTTTCAGTAAGCACTAAACAATGCAATGTGAGGCATTTCAACAAAGGAATAATTTAATGGAACCCAGCAGAAATGCAGAGCCTTAGAAGTGGTTCTTTATGAAACTACGAGTTTTGGAAACGGGTCCAGAAGACCTACACTGGAGCAGCACAAGAAACAATAGTTAACACAGTACCCTTTTTTTTTTCCCCCATACCAAAAAAAAAAAAAAATACACCATGAAGAAATTATATTTTGTCTCATTTTTGTAAACTTGTTGATTTACTCGAACGCTTCAGTTGGCATAATTTGTGTTTGTTCCATGTCAGGGATTAAAATTCTCATTTCTTCATCAAAAGAGAATATTGTCGTACAAGATGCACTTTAAGCCAAGCAAGGCTTTTTTTTTTGTCAAGTGTAAATTTGTCTCTTATATTATGTTCCAGTTCAAAGGAGATTAATGCAGTTACATCTTTTCATCCTCTCATTAGCTTAACAGAATGAGACAAGTTTCCTCTGTAATTTTCTTCAGAGGCAGGAACTGTTCCTCCTTTCACAGGTGAGGGACAGTGTTAGAGCTGTACAATTTTGCTTGGCCATTAACGAAATCGTACTGAAGGCGCGTGGGAACTGAAGAGCCCTGGGCTCCCTGCCTTCTTCAAGCCCTGGGTTTGTGCCTCTCTTAGAGCAGCTGTGCACTCTTGTGGTGATCTGGGCTGTGCTAAGGCTGTGCTTGAGCGCGTCCAGAGAAGGGCGATGAGGCTGGTGAGAGGCCTTGAGCACAAGCCCTACGAGGAGAGGCTGAGGGAGCTGGGATTGTTTAGCCTGGAGAAGAGGAGGCTCAGGGGTGACCTTATTGCTGTCTACAGCTACCTGAGGGGTGGTTGTGGCCAGGAGGAGGTCGCTCTCTTCTCTCAGGTGGCCAGCACCAGAACGAGAGGACACAGCCTCAGGCTACGCCAGGGGAAATTTAGGCTGGAGGTGAGGAGAAAGTTCTTCACTGAGAGAGTCATTGGACACTGGAATAGGCTGCCCGGGGAGGTGGTGGAGTCGCTGTCCCTGGGGCTGTTCAAGGCAGGATTGGACATGGCACTTGGTGCCATGGTCTAGCCTTGAGCTCTGTGGTAAAGGGTTGGACTTGATGATCTGTGAGGTCTCTTCCAACCCTGATGATACTGTGATACTGTGATACTGTGATCTGTGAGGTCTCTTCCAATCCTAATAATACTGTGACACTGTGTGATACTGTGATAAAGAGAGAGCTGATACTTCCCGTTAAAGAAAATGAGGAGCAAAACCACAATGTAAGTGATGGGTTGGAATAACTGCAGCGACACAACCTTGCTGGAGGGTGCTGGATGGCTGGTTAAGGAAGCAGGCTCGCTGAGAAGCAGCATCTAAGGTATATTTATACTACATAAAGCAGTGCTGGGCAGAATTGTCTGAACTAGTGCAGGTGCTGCAGGCCAGACAGATCTTGTCACTGCTTTCCTTAGCAGTGGGATGTTTGATCCCAGGTGGAATGGAGCATTAACAAAATACTCTTGTGTAGCTAAACTGATAGTTTGTCTCTCTATGGCTCTGATATGAACCACAGACCCTAAATACACAGAAAAATGTAGCTAGCTACCAGAAAGAATCTGTCTACAGTTCCAGCAGAGTTGGTGTGTTATAGTTGGATGAAGTGAGGGAGGGGAAGGTCTCAGCCTGTTCGGCCTATCTCTTTTCAGATTGGACTGAGCTTCCACACAAGTGGAACATGCCTGAGGATTGCACTGCTGCTAAGCTTTTGCACTGTGGTCTCTTATCAGATGGTGACACAGTCTGAATTGAAATGCAGGGGTTTGCAGTACACAGGAGCCTGTACTGAATCAGTCATTTGAAACAGGACAATAAAGACCCAAAAATCTTCCCCAAAAATCTGGGACTCCCTTATCCTTTACTGAAGCGGGCAGAGGCACACCTTAGTGGTAAATACGTGAATCCAAAAATCTGCAGCCACAACTTGCATATTCATAACTGGCCATTGATATAAAGCCAGAAATCTGTGCTTCATATTCAGGCACACTCCTATGCCTCCAGTTGGCCCAACTGTGCCAGAAGCTGCAATTTCTCTTGCTTCTGCAAACATCACCTGAAGTTCCTGCAGGCTTCTCTTCCCAAATCCAATTGTCTGCTCTGAAATGTGCCTTTGAGTCCACTCTGTGGCTGTCCCATCTGGGACTGACCCTTGAAAAAAAAGGACTCGTGATCCTCCCTATGTGATTTCTGTGGCATACGAAGGCAACTATGTTTGGAGAGGCTGCAGATAGAGCAAAGAGCTGTCTGGTGTGTGAGAGGGCTGCATGGCATGCACGTGGCAAACCCATTGCTTTCCTCCTTAACGCGGATGCGTGTGGCTGTGACGCTTCAGCCTGCACAGACGTAAGAGCGTTGTGTTGAGGGGCATGTGCACATTCACGCAGAGGCAGCAAGAGGAGCCAGGTTTGTTCTAGCCTTTGTGCTTATTGTTTCTTCTCTCTTTCTCTCCAGTCGAAGACCACCCCCTTCACCTACTCGGCCCACTGTAATTCGTCCATTTGATTCATCCCTGTTAGACTAAAAGAAGCTTCTGGCATGTCATTCATTGTTAACCAAATATGTGGAAACAGATTGCTTGGTAACTGTTGCAATAACCAATGTATAGTCGCATGTCTGGACATCTGTAGGCAAGTAACCAATTTTACTGATATACTCTCTGTCCATTCTGCATTGTTTATGAAGTCTTCAGTGTTTTGGGAAGGTCTGTGCTGCTTTGACTTCTCCTTTTACAATAGCTGATGTTAGCTAACGTACTGACACGTGTCTTCACCCAGGCAACTGTACTCATCACAGGCCTGTACAGCAATTGGAGGGCTTGACTTTATGCGTGTTTGTGCATGTGTTGATTTGATTTGCTTCTGTTTTTTCATCTTATATGAAAAGAGTCTTGCTTTAATTTGTGCATCTCAGGTTTTCTGTCATTTTGAATCATAGAATTATGCCTGTCTTCTCTTTTAATGCTGAAACTGGGCAAAGAAAAGTAACATGATTTCTTACCAAGCTCTTCTGAAGGCCACTTCTGTCTTTCATAGAAGGTAGCTGGATGGCTGCTTCTCCTATAATTTCTCTTTATCCAAAGTCTAGTTTTTAAAGAATGTTGTTAAATAAGAAGGGTGTGGATGGGACAATGTATGCTTTGCTATATTTCCACACTGCCAGCTGACGCGCAGAGTTGGTTGAGAACCAATTTGTAGTGCCTCAGCTCACAGGATTCAGCGTGGAGCTGTTTCACCCTGCAGCAAGGATGTGAGAGGGTGGTTTGAAGAGCCAGTACATGACAGAGCAGCGTGTGTCAACTTGCTTTGTCATCAGCTAGTGCTTGCTCATATTCGTACTCCCACGGAATGCATGGGAAGCTTTGAGGATATGTGAGTGCAAATAATACATTTACATGTACTGCATGGCTGGAGCCAGGGAACTCAGTGTTGATTTTGTGAAACAGAAGGCAACACAGATACAGATATGTGTACAGCTGTAAGTGGGCTACTGCTTCTCTGCCTGCTGTAAGCTAGTTCACAGAGCTATGGCCTAGATTTACATCTCGACTTTCCAAGGGTCCAGTTTGGATTTGAGTCAGTAAAGTTCTGTTATGCCCTCTGTATAAAGACTTTAGACTTTATCCTTGCATCTCTTGAAATCCTGCACACCTTGCATCCTGGCAATGGATTATTTTAGCAGATGTGCCCTTGCAGAGGTCCTCTCTGCCTGTTATTCTGCACTTTGTATATAAACCCCTTTTGTCTTAACTGCATTACTTCACTTTAAACACTAAGAGTCAGTGTCACCCCTATGGCTTAAAACTGAGTTAACAGAATGCAATTAAAAATTAACATGGCCACATTTCTTCAGAAAATATTAATTGCTGTTATTACAATTATGGTTACAGATCTTAAGCAAGGAAACTGGTAGTTGCAGGGGCCCCTAGTAAACTGTATTTATTGAGACTGTGTGTAGGGCTCCAGCCAGCTGTAACCCCATGATTAGGAAGAATCCAATCAGAGCCACAACAAATGGGGATTTAGCCTGTGAAGTATTCCCAAACTGCTGATTAGTTGTGCTCACCATTGAAGCAAATCATGTTTCAGCTTGCATAAGAGAGATGAGCTTGGGAAAGCATCATGATTTGTATGTTAGCTTAGCTTTAATTTCCTGTCAATCTCATACATGTGACACACACCTGGGGAGGCTAGAGGTCAGCATCCAAAGCACAGTGATGATGGAGTTTGTCAGAGCACAGGCATCTTTGTGATCTCAGAAGACTGCTTAAGTGGCCAGTGTTTGTTTGGAGAACAGCCCCAGCTCTCCCTCCCCAGGTGCACAGAATCAGCTTTCAAGAAAAAGAAACAAAACAACAAAAAAAACCCCAGGTTGATCTGTAAAGCCAGTTACAGCTGCATTCATTTCTGTGACCGAAAAAAAAAAAAAAAGAGAAGACTTGGATGATTTCTTTTATCTTCTACACAGTTTTCCACTGTGTAGCTTGCTCTGCTGCAACATGCACTGCATGTATTGGATGTATTTTTATCAATGGCCATAGCAGTCCATGCGGTTGCCCAGCCACCAAACCTCTAAATAGCTTGGCAGAACTCTCTGTCACTGACAGGCAGCTGCCTGCTGATGGCCGGGCCTAGTGCCTCAGCCAAAAAAGTCACTTTAACCCAAAATGTTGATATTCATTCAGTGATTCCACAAGGCCATGGTCTGGGTTTATCCCACAATGCCCCAGACACTCAGTTTAATTGTCAAAGGTCCCTCTTGCTCAGTGGAAAGAGGGGGTGATTCAGGCCAATGTGGCTGTGTGGTAGGTGAGGGTGGTAATGTTAGTAAGCAAGGAGCCTTGCTCAGATGACATAGGTCTGAGCCTAAAAACATGTAAAATCCACTGTATCTGAGAGTCCTTCATTTACTTTAATGACAGTTTCTGTCAAGCATAAGGAAGCAAGTAGCACAATTCAGAACTGCCCCTTAAGAAATTGTCTTTCTCAGCAGTAATCCTGAATTGTAAATTAAGTTCTCCGGAGTGGATTTACCCATAAGAGGTGGTGGAGGAGGCAGCAACGCACCTGTGACCCTGCTGTCAGCACCATCTGGTTCTGTGCTTGATGGTGAGGTTGCAGGACACAGCTGCACAGCTCTCCCTTACCCTGCATCCTCACTCAGCTCACATCTAAACCTGGCCTGTGCCCTAAATGCAAGACTTTAAGGTGTACAGGTAATAATTAACCATGAGCACTGATCCAGGGGTTGACAATTTAGCACCTAACTTCTTGCATATATGCTTTTCAGAGTAAACTGCACAGATTTGTTGTTTCTAGGAAAAGTGCTAAGTGCTTCCCAAGAAATTGCCACATCCAGTTGAGTAAGTACTGTCCTCCCAGCCTTGGCCTGTTTCCTCCTGCTGTACAGTGCCTGGAACAAGTTTGTTTGTCCTGCTTGCTCCTGATGCTGGTGCGTCAGCGTCTTTCCCATCCCTTGCTCTCAGAGGAGCAGCCCTGGCAGCAACTCAATTCATGCCTGAAGGACAACAGGACAAGTACCCTGTGGATCTGCTAGAGGGACTGGCTACCTCAGGCTGGCCACTGCTCCCTCGCAGATACCTAAAGCCTGAGCTCCTATGTCTGAGAAGCATAGGTTGCTCTCCAGTTCTTTGTTTCCCTCTGGCATAGCTCAGAAGATTGCCAGAGAGCAGTGGAGACTCCCACTGGGTACCAGCAAGGTTTCTGATACTATGTGAGGTGTGTAATTAGCTGGGTGATGTACGCAGCAAAGTTTCAGCAGAGTGCTCATCTGGTATTGCATTTAGGCTAAGCCTGGGTCTCTGCCTAGAGAACTTGTTCCACCTCACCTCCTTCTGGCTGACCGACAGCGGAAGAGCTTGTGCATGCCCATAAATAGCTCTCAGCCTTTTAATCTCAAGGGATCTTGTGTTAGGTTTAAAAAGATTGTATGTTCAGTTAAAAAGCTTATGTACATAGTTAATGTGTGCTTATTTTATTGGCAATCTTGTTGCACTTTCTGAGTAAGCCTCATAAAAGTAGGTTATTTATTATAGTTACAGGAGATAGGCTATAGGTGATGGCATCTCATGTTAAAGCATCACATATTATTATACTCTCCATTGCAGACAGCTACACTAAACAACGTGTATGCAGCATTGCTGAGATTGCTGGCTAGTTCTGACCTTTAGTATACTAAAATAGTCCAAACCTCCTGAACTGAAAGCAGACCTATTTTGCACCTGTGACTCTGGGGAGGCATCTGACCTCTTGACGTGCTTATGGCAGTTCCTCCTGCTGTGGCATTGAACCTCCTCCTCAGGCTCGAGCAGAACTGCTTCACTGTGTAAATGAATGTTACTCTGCCTGTCTTTCCTCTTGCTTTGTCTGCAGGCGAGCTGATACCGATGGCTCCTCTCGTCCAGACAGTCCTCCACATTTGCTTGATATATGATTTGTCCCCACCTTGCCGGCTGTTTGCTTTACTGCCTGTCTCTTTGCTTTTCCAGGACAGTGTAAACGATGACTTCTTTTTGTAAGAAGCAAACACTTTATTTCTTTCTGATTTTTTTTCCTCTGTATGTAAATGCCCTACTTCATATGAGCCAAACCACCTGCCTTTGGTTTCATCTGTATATCATCTATAAATGCTTCTTGGTGTTGACCTTTGAGCACAGCAAGTTGATTCCCAAAACCACGGTCATTACTGAGCACTCCATGCACCTGCTGTAAAAATCTTATGCTGCATTTCTGAACCTGAAATAAACTGTAACTCTTGATGGGCTTTTATTATTACTTTCTGGATGAGCATGAGTGGTCTGTCTCTCACACTATCATCTCAGCATGTTGCACTCCACTTCTGTTGGGCCTGCATTGAGGGTTTACCAGAGATGTGTGTAGCACTGAGCTCACTGGAGCTGTCCTTCAAATGGGAGATGGGGAGGTGTAACCCATGGGAAGAAGCATTCAGCCTGCTGCCCTGCAAGGGGCTTGGAGTGCTGCAGAGACATTTTGCTGGGAAATGGATGAGTGT
Organism: Pogoniulus pusillus; assembly: GCF_015220805.1. NCBI lineage: Eukaryota > Metazoa > Chordata > Aves > Piciformes > Lybiidae > Pogoniulus > Pogoniulus pusillus. Next base: position 12,203,661 of record NC_087271.1, on the reverse strand, counting down.
TTTTCAAGCAGTACCTGGTATTCATTTCATTGTTGAGGAGAGCTTGTTCTACAGGAGATTCAGAGCAGAGCAGAAGGCTAAGATGAGTCCTCTGGAGCAGGAACTGGAGTAAAAGTGCATGTATATACATTATGTCTGGAAGGGATTTCCCCCTGAATTGGTTGTGTACAAATGTGCAGATGTTCCAATTACTCAATTCCTCCTTCAGATCAGTGAGCCAAGTAACTGGAATTGGTGCTTGGAGGGGATGATCTGTACAGGACAAGAAGCACAACAGCTTTGGGGGAGGATGTTTCTCACTGAGTACGGCAGTCACTAAATTGGTCCTCAGACAGGTTTTGGGAAAGGAGGAAACAAAGAGTAGGATGAGCTAAGCAGCAACATCCTCCTTGTATTTGCTTGCTTGCTATAATGTTTAGAGATTTGTATTTTTTAATAGCCTTTAATGGCTATGCCTGAGGCAGTCTGTGCCTTCCTGCTCAGTGAACAGCAGTGCCACATGTGTCACATCCAGCTGGAGTATGTTATGTACCCCTGTATGAGTTTGGTTCCTGGCATGCTAGTCAGCAACATGTCAGCAGTGCTATGCTGGCTAACGGGAAGAGCATCCAAGCTTCTGTGACCTCTGCACAGGGCCATCAGCTGCCAAGGGTTTCTCCTCTAGGGTTGGCAGTAGATTCATTGCACTGTGATCACCCATGTTTTCAATCTTTCCCAGCAATGCCCCCTCCAGATACCTCAATCCAGCCCACAGGCCATCTTATTTGACCGTCTTTGATTTCAGCAGAATCTCACTTTAAAAAAGCCTACTCCAAGAACGGTGTTTGAAAGCAGAGAGTGGTGCAGATTTTAAGGTTGACTGGGGAAAAGCTTTTCCAGAGGTTACTGTTTGCTGCAAGAAAATTAGGAAGCCTGTGACCAGCAACCTCCGTGCTTGCAATGTGGCTGTCCTAGCGCTCTGGCGCCAGATGGGAAGCGGTGAGGATGAAAGCCCAGGCTGTGCTGATAGCCAGCTGATTCTAATCTTGCTCTTGCTCTTTTCCTTCATCTGCATGTTCTCTGCCTTTTTCTCTTATTCCCTTTTATTAAGATAATTTTGTTTACAAGTGAATTTATTGTATCTTGACCTTTTGCTTTAAACCTCTCACCCCCCCACCCCTTCCCATGAATTTTGGGTTATTTTTTGTCTTTTTCCTAGGCGACCTCCACCAGCTGTTCCAGGAAGATCATCCTAACACACACAAACACACATTTCTTTTTTGTTATATGCAATCTGTCTTGTCCTGTCTTTTTTTTTTTCCTGGTCCAAGATTCTCTTTAATTTGCACTGGCCTATTTGTAAATGAAAGATTTTATTTTCAGATGTCAATGGAAAGTCTCTGCATATAAAGAAAATTAAAACTCTGACCAAAAAAAAAAAAAAAAAAAACCAAAAAACAATGTGTGCTGGTTTTGTATTGAAGGGTCTACCCACTCTTACTCAAATGGAGATATTCAAACCTCATGGGAGAAATTGTCTGGGCTCAGTCAAGACTCCCACCCTACAAGGTGGTAGAAGAAAGGACATTCTGCTGGGATCCCACTATTGCTTCTGAATTCATTGACCACCAAGACTGCCCTGGTTTAGAATCATAGAATCATACCATCAAACAGATTGGAAGAGACCTCCAAGATCATCCAGTCCAACCTAGCACCCAGCCCTATCCAGTCAACTAGACCATGGCACTAAGTCATCCAGTCTTTTCTTGAACACCTCCAGGGACGGTGACTCCACCACCTCCCTGGGCAGCCCATTCCAATGCCAGTCACTCTCTCTGGCAAGAATTTCCTCCTGACATGCAGCCTACACCTCCCCTGGCACAACTGGAAACTGTGTCCCCTTGTTCCGTTGCTGGTTGCCTGGCAGAAGAGACCAACCCCCACCTGGTTACAGCCTCCCTTCAGGTAGTTGTAGACAGCAATGAGGTCACCCTTGAGCCTCCTCTTCTCCAGGCTAAACACTCCCAGTTCCCTCAGCCTCTCCTCATAAGGTTTGTGTTCCAGGCCTCTCTCCATCTGTATCGCCCTTCTCTGGACACCTTCCAGCACCTCAACATCTCTCTTGAATTGAGGGGCCCAGAACTGGACACAGCACTCAAGGTGTGGCCTGACCAGTGCTGAGTACAGGGGAAGAATAACCTCCCTTGTCCTACTGGCCACACTGTTCCTGATGCAGGCCAGGATCCATTGGCTCTCTTGGCCACCTGGGCACACTTCTGGCTCATGTTCAGCTACTATCTACCAGTACCTCCAGGTCCCTTTCCTCCTGGCTGCTCTCCAGCCACTCTGTCCCCAGCCTATAGTTCTGTTTCGGGTTGTTGTGGCCAAAGTGCAGAACCCTGCATTAGCATTAGCAGGAAGAATAGTCAGCTTCTTTAACAATAGACTTCTAAAGTATGTCTAACACACTGGCAGCAGCACCTGGCTGAGTGGGAAGTCAAAGGAGAAGACTGCAGCAGGACAGCAGGATCTGGACTGATGAATCTGCACAGTTAAAATCACAGCTGCTCTGATTTTTTTTTTTTCCCAAGCTAAAGCTCTGAAATTTTTGTGAGCCAACCTCATTGGAGCATCTGAGCTCAAACAGCTGTAAGTAGCTACCTCTGGGATTCCACATGTGCCTGTCACTATGGGAAGGATCAAATCTGGGATTTAAGATTTAGAGGATGTGCTTGTTTGGAGTGCCAGAGAAGTAAGTGAAGATTAAGTCTTAAAAAAAGGGGAAACCTGGTGAGTTTTGCTGACTTGCTTTCTCATTTGAAAACCAAGAAGGGTATCTCACAAACCATGCAGCTAAATCAGAAGGTGCTGCACAGATGCGAACTGGAGGCACAATGCAGCATCAGGCCTCTAGCCTGCTAGTTTCAGTAACACAAACAAGACTTTTCTTCATAGTAGGAAGTTCAGGTTGAGAGGGAGCTGCAGCAGTGCTGCTCAGGGGATGTGGGCAGAAGAGTAGAGATGTGCAGTTTCATGTGTGTGTAAGGGGCCCAACCACCACAGCCTGTGCTGGATTTTGAAACAGTTTGGGCGTTACCCACCCCCCGCACTTAAGAAAATCACCCAGACTAGACTCAGACGGCTGGAAATCAAGGAATGAAGCTATATATACAGCTTAGCACAATATACAAGTAAATATAGTTATATACAAGTTGAAAGTAACACAGAAACACAATACCCCTCCCAGAAACAACCAAAGTCCTCAGGAGGGCTCCTGACCCAAACCCCCTTCCTCCTCCTTCTCACCCTCCCTTCAGAAATAACCAGATCAACCCACGTATATCTCACATGATAAATCTGGAGTCTGAGGTGAGATGTCAAAAAGAGATGACAAGGAGGTTAGAGGAAAAAGGGGTTAGGTAGATTAGAGACTTAAAGGCAGAGTCAGCCAGAGACCAGACTGCCACAAAGAAGGCACAGCCCAAAGTGAGAGCTGAACAGTGTGTGTGAAGCGCCTGTCTTATCTATATTTTGACTAGTTGTGTTTCTCAGCAGAATGGTGATAGAGGGCACATGTTGGGTTTTTTTCCTTTCTTCTCACAACGAAGGATTTAATTTCTCTCAGTAAAAATTAGCCTCAAACCAGCACAGATTTCAAGCCAGGTCTGACACAGCTTTGCTGAATTTAGGCAGTTCCTCTTGTTGCAGCTGATTCAGATCCATGCTGATCTCTGGTATACCCAGGGAGCTACTGAACCACCTGCATGTGGCAGTAAATGCCAGACACTGGGTTTTGCTCAGCTTATAAAGGTGTACAAGGGTAGACAGCTGCAGATTTACACAGAACCTTCTTTCTTCTCACTTAGACTTTGTCTTTTGGTGAAGTACAACAGAAGAAACTGCAATGGTATTAGTAAAAAGTGGCAGGGGGAAAAACCCTCCAAGTGCAGCAGTTCTTAGAAGAGGGAGATAAATATTCATTCCTGCTGGACCTTTGAAACTAGGAATTGCTGCAGTTGGAAAGAATACAGCATACCGTGGGAAAAGTGAGAAATGGAGCCTTCTATCAGTCCCATAAACACAACTGTTCCAAGAGTAAGGGATGAGGAGCAGAACTCTGGCTGTAACTTTCATCTGTGGAGTTCATCACAGTCTGAGGAATAAAAACCTCAGGAGTTGTGCATTTTCAGGGTCACTGCAGAAGCAACAGCATTTGTATTTATCAAGCTGTTGAGGAGGTTCTGGCCATGCTTCACCCATCACGTAAGAGCCAATGGGACCAGGATGAATTTCACAAGCTGCTGCTTTTTCAAGTTGTTAAAAAATCTGTTCTTCACTGGAGAAAGCTCTCACTGGGATGTGGTATGGTACTGACAGGTGAACCAACAACAAATAAAAGGTGGCTGATACTTTAGTTGTATGGTCTTACCTCTAGCACCCTAACCAGGAGCTGCTGCTGTCCTCCTGGCTTCTAGCTGGCTTTAATTCGGTAGGTTCGAAGGCACAAAATTCCTTCTTGAGGCATTTTATGGTGTTAAACCTTTCACAGAAATCTTTGCCTTGTTCTGAAGCATTTGATAAGAATTACTTTTGGAAATAGGATGCAGGACCTCATGGTCTCCTGATAGCTGTTCCTAAAATCTCCTAGGTAGACAGACAAGATTGGTGTGCTGGGAAACCTTGGCATATTCTTCAGCATCAACTTACAGCATGACTTTTTGAAGAAGCTGTTTAACCTTGTCTGTGCTATTTTCCCACTGCAGTGGGATATGTTCTGTAGCTAAAGGTGCTGCACCAGATGGTGGCATTATGTGTCCTAGGCTGCTTTTCAATGGACAGGTTAGGATGAAAATCCCACTTTGGTTTCCTGAATATTCACGTTACTGCTGTTGCCTCTCACATCAGAAAGCTGGGGAAAGCTTAGTGATTATGGTGGGAATTGAAAAGATATAAAGGTCTTACCTCCAAAGACTAAAGCTTCACTCTAGGCTTCCAGATCCAGGCCCCCTTGGGGAGAGGGACCCTGCCCCCTGACAACACAGTGTGAGTGACTTGCAGCAGGGACTGTAGATGGAGCTTCCAGACAGCACATGTCAGCAGCTCCTGCTGGAGCAAGGCTTATCCACAGCCACTTCACAATTACTTGCATTTGGCCAGCTTCAAATAAAAAAAAAAGTGTCCCACTGAAGTACTGTGATCTCCATGGACTAGGAAACTTAAGAGAAAAAGCCTGCACTTCTTCCTCATGTAAAGAAACATTGAACGCTTCAAAGTTGGTTGGTGATGATTTGCTTGCATGCAAACTGAGAAGGACTTATTTCTTTGGTCTCAGATGTGTGCTTCATCTGAGAAGCTGCAGACCAGTACCTTCAGGTAATGAAAGCTTAGAAGGAATCCATCCATCCAAGGAAGAATGAGCTGGATGTAGAGTTATTGCAAAGCTGTGTTCTGCAGAGGACATTCTAACCTCAGGCCTGAAGACATAATGACCATCTCTTCATCATCTTAACTTCAAGCAGCATTGCAGAGCATGCATCCTCAGCCAAAAGTCAGAGGAGCCCCAAAGAAACTGTCTGGCCTTTGTGACCCCTACTGTCCCTGTCTCTCTCTTGCTGTATTCCTTCCTTTAAAGTCCCTTTGTGTGTTCAGGCCATGAACTGGGCTTTACATTTTCATCTCCCACATTGGTGCTGGCCTCTTCTGACAGGTAATTGGTGATAGAACAAGAGGGAATGGCCTCAAGCTGTGACTGGGTGGGTTTAAATTGAACATAAGGGGAAAAAAAAATTCCCAGCAAGAGTGGTCAGGCATTGGAATGGGCTGCCCAGGGAGGTGGTTGAGTCACCAACCTTGGATGCGTTTTGAGGCTGTTTGGATGTGGTGCTTGGGGATATGGTTTAGGGTGAACCTTGCAGAGTAGGGTTGTTGGTTGAACTTGGTGATTCTGAGGGGCTTTTCCAACCTGAATGTTTCTGTGATCCTGTTAGGGAGAGCAGGGTATCTGTGTAGGGAAGCTAAGGGGAGGGCTAAACTGTTTCCCAGATCTACTGCATCTGGGGAGGAATAATAAACTCCACCAGTACAGGCTGGGAGGTCATCTGCTGGAAAGCAGCTCGGTGGAGAGGGACCTGGGGGTCCTGGTGGCTAACAAGTTAACCATGGCACAGCAATGTGCCCTTGTGGCCAAGAAGGCCAATGGGATCCTGGGGTGTATTTTAGAAAGAGTGTGTCCAGCAGATCAAGGGAGGTTCTCCTCCCCCTCTACTCTGCCCTGCTGAGACCTCATCTTGAATACTGCATTCAGTTTTGGGCTCCCCACTTTAAGAGGGACAGGGATCTGCTGGAGAGGTTCCATTGGAGGGCTAGGAGGATGATTAGCAGACAGGAGGGCATGGCTTATGAGGAGAGGCTGAGGGACCTGGGGCTGCTTAATCTGGAGAAAAGAAGACTTAGAGGGGATTTGATAAATGTTCCTAAGTATCTGAAGGCTGCCAGGAGTGGGGGGACAGACTCTGCTCACTGCTCCCTGGGATAGGACATGGAGCAATGAGTATAAATTGCAGCACAAGAGGTTCCACCTCAACATAAGGGGGAACTTCTTTACTGTAAGGGTCACAGAGCACTGGAACAGGCTTCCCAGAGAGGCTGTGGAGTCTCCTTCTCTGGAGACTTTCAAGGCCTGTCTGGATGTGTTCCTCTGTGATCTGTGTTAGATAGTATTGTCCTGCTCTGGCAGGGGGTTTGGACTGGATGATCTCCTTGGGTCCCTTCCAGCCCCTAACATCCTGTGATCTAGACAAGATCTGAGGCTAAGGAGGAGGTGAAGTGAAAGAGCTAGTTGGAGCAGAGAGACCTGGGATTGTGGGCAGGGATGAAACTACTTGCAGGGGGCTGGATAGGACACATCTCGCATCCTGCCCGCAGCTGGGCACACTGGCCTGCTCCATCTGTCAAAGCCTAGGGATCTGCACAGGTGATCTGCTGGGCTCCAGCTGTGGCTGAGATGGTGCTGGCAGGCTGTGCCCATCTCCCACCTGGAATGCATGGGTAATTGATGTTGGCATTTTTCCTAACCCAGAGCTGGTTGCGAGAGTTTGAATTTGGGAAGATTATTTTGAGGAAAATACTTCCCCTTGGGTGAAAGGGTGCAGCAGAAACTGCTTTCTTGTAGCCTCTACCATGAGAGACATGGCCAACAGGCACCAGGCAGGCTGGATGTTTACACTGGACTTTTATGAGGGTTCTTTACTATAAGGGCAGTGGAACATTGCCCAGAAAGGTGTTTTGGGCCCCATCCCTGGAGATATTCAAGGTGAGGCTCGATGGGGCTCTGGGCAGCCTGATCTAGTTGAGGATTTCCCTTCTGACTGCAAGGGGAAGGGGTTGGACTAGATGACCTTCTAAGGTCCCTTCCAGCCTGGACCATTCTGTGATTCTGTGTGATTTACACTCAGGACTTGCCATACCACTGGACTCTGAACTGGCTTTGAATGGTAACATTACAATAGCATTAGCCCAGCACGAGGTGGGATATTCTGGTTGCTGATCCACTTTCTGGGAAACCTCTGTGAGAATAAACAGTCTGCTTGCCGAGTAACTGAAAAATGTCATCCTGACCGTGAGCATCTGGCTGCTCTGTGCTCCCTGTGAGACTGCAGCACAGGCTCTGAACTTCCACAGGTTTTAATTAAAACCAAAATGAGATGTAGTCATCACCATGACGACAACAGCAACATTTAACACGTGGCAAGAGCAGTAACAAAGCACTGGAGGTGTTGGGGACCCCACTGGGGGTTGCTCTGAGAAAGTCAGAGGAGTGCACTGCAAGTGCCTGCTCGCAGGGGTGAGATGCTGGTACCCAGAGGGATGGGGTGAAGTCAGCAGAAAGCTCTGCTTCTGCAGCCTTGGGTTTCCAGAAATGTTTCCTAAAAACCTGGGTGATTCCAGATGCATCTCTGTGGGGTGGAGCTGGGGCTGCTGTGCCTATCTCTACAGTGCTGGTTCTTACGGGCTCTGCTCCTCATAGTGCCCAGCCTGCAGGGCTGGGGTGCCGAGGGATGGTCCTAGACCGGAGTAGGGAAAGGGAAAGCACAGAGGAAGCCTTCTTGGCACCGGGGCTGGTGGCCTCCAGTGGGACTTCTTTGCCAAGGGCGCCCTCTGTTGCAGTGTGTGCCGTGCTCTCCAGACAGACACAGGACTGAACGTCGTTAGGCCCTGCCACAATTGCAGCCACCTGGCATCTCTTCAGCTGGTATAGGTGTACACGTGGAGGTCTCTGTCGTGCTGATCCCTCTGGCCAGTGCCTGGCCGTGCAAGCAAGGCCAGACCCACCTTTGGGGGAGGGTCAGAGACAGGAGGAAGGTGGCAGAAGGTGGCTTGCCCCCTCACCTTCCCCTCAACTACAGGATTTTGGTTAACGTGGTGTCTGGCAGTGTCGTGAGGCTGTTCTGGCACTGGTGACCAGAGGGGTTACAGGTGAGCAGAGCTCTATACTGCACCCATCCCAGATGCTCAGTCCTGCAGATCTAGCAGCACCCTGCACCTCCGCACTGCCCACAGTGCCCCCCACCCAGCCCTCTTCCTCTCCAGACCTCTTGGGGAAGTGCTGTTAGTCCCCATAGCAAGCATCCCGGGCCCTGGGGTTGAGGACATACACGGGCATGTTCTGAGGCACATCTGACCCAGACACGCAACTCTATGTGGTGTTCCTGTCCAGGGGCTGTACGCACACCCTGCACCCAGCCCCCAACGGCAGAAGCACACACTGTGGCACTCGCCTATGCCCCAAGCTGCTGCACAGACCAGCCGCTCTCGGGGGTTCAACTCCTTCCTTTGCCAAAACCAAGGTCAGACCTCAAAAAAGATGCTGAGGCTAATGCAAACCTAGTCCTCACTGCTTGTGTGAGAGGCTTTATTGGGCTGGTGGCCTTGTCCCAGGACTGTCCCCCAGCAAGGACCTTTGCACTGCTCAGAGAAGGTCCTTTCTTCTCTTTGGGCCAGGCCTACATGAGGAATCTGGAGAGGTCCTCCTTGATTTCGGCTTCATCCCATGGTCCATGGATGTTGTCCTTCAGCAGCTGAAGACGGATAAGGCAGTAAGGGCAGAGGCAGGAGATGGCAAGCAGCAGTGAGGCAAAGAGCACTGCGCCTACACTGGAGATAGTGGCCAGCCCCAGCAGTGCTGCCACCGCAAAGAGCACTGTCACCCCCACATAGCACTGGGGTGTCTGGGCCTTCAGCTTCTTCTGCAGCATGGGCCAGAGAGCGAAGATCTGCATGGCAAAGGTGACCATGACAAAGGCATGAAGGGAGCGAGGCAGGCGGGAGGCCAGGCACACGGAGGCAAAGATGGCCATGTTGAGGGACAGCGTGCTGGAGACGATGGCAGCATTGGCACCATAGTCAAAGAAGATGAGGTGACCAAGAAGCATAAGGGCTGACATGGCATAGATGGTGTCCGTGCTGATGGACTCCGTCAGCGTCTTCAACACGGGCGAGAACCCGTAGGTGAAAGCGGCGAACACCAGCGTGCTCTTGAGATCTGCCCACCGCGTCCGCCCGCTCTCCCGCCGCCCGACCCCGCCGTCCACGGCGTCGAAGAGGACATAGCCGAGCAGAGAGGAAACCAGGGCCACGCCGAAAAGCCCCTGCGGGCTCAGCAGCCCGGCGTCCATGTACCACCAGGTGACGACGAAGACGCAGACGCTGCATAGCTGCTGCACCACCGCTCCCGACTGGAAGACGACGGTCCGGTACCGGTACTGCCGGGCGTGCACGTTCTTCCGCAGCTCCTCCAGGAACCGCTGATCCACGTAGTTATCGGGGAAGGGCTGCCGCTCGTACAGCACCTTCTGCCACCGTCGCCCGGGCACCGGCTTCATCTCCCCCGACCGGACGGGGAGGGTACTGCTCCCCTGTCCCCGCACATGCACCCCAGGCCCCGGGCCCGGCTGGGCCGCCGCAGCCTCCGCCGGTTCCGAGAGCGGCGCAAGGGCCGCCGGGGCGCTCAAGGCTGCCACCTGCCGGCGGGAGCCTCCCGCCAGCGGGACCGCTCAGCCCGGAACAGAACAGCGGGCGGGGAGAGGTTTGCTCTGCGGGAGAGCCTCGGGGTGGGGCTGTCTGCCAGCAGGACCGGGGGTCCCGGAGGCGGCAGACCAGGGAGGAGCTGGTGGAAGCAGGGATGATGAGGAGCAGGCAGCAGTGTTGGATACCGTAAGCTCCATACCAGGATCCGGGCATCCTGAGTGCCACAGCTCTAATCCTGCACCCAGGCTTGTGCATGGGGCTTCTAGGCCTGCCTGGCTCTGTCCATCATCACAAAAAGGCTGAGTGGCAGCTGCAGGAGGCGCTACCGACCTATGCTGATGGTGATGGAACACTGTCCCAGGTTGCCCAGAGAGACAGTAGATGCCCCATCGCTGGGGACGATCCATAACAGGTTGCATGGAGCTCTGAGCAACCTGCTCTAGTTGGAGCTGTCCCCGCTCACTGTAGGAGGACTGGACTAGATGACCTTTAAATGTCCCTTGCAACCCAAACCAGTTTATGATTCTACGATTCTGTATGGAGAATTGTCCCTGCTGCTGCTTCCACGCTTGCTGTGCCCACTCATCGTGGTAAAAGGCTGCTGGGGCATGCTCTGGCAGCCGTAATGTGCCATGCTGAAGCAAGCATCAAGAAGGGCACAGCTGGTTGGTGGGGTTTGGTCTGCTCCTCTCTCTGCTTAGACATCCCTCTGTGTGTGCAGACTGGCCACTCGGCAAGTGACTCCATGCCATGCCACAAGTCCTGCTCCTCATCCTGGCCCATCAAGGCACCTGCTTTTCTGGCCAAACCAGGCTCCAGCACCTGTGTCATGGAATGTGGGTGTGATACTGTAAGCACAGGCCCCACTTCCCCTTCAGCTTCTGTGTGCTTGCAGCTTGGACCTGCCCTGCTCCCCTGCCTGCCAGCACCCTCAAGCAGTGGTGCCCAAGGAGGAACGGGAGAAGCTGAGATGAGAGGCCTAAATGTGCAGCTTTGTAGGGACCCTCATCTCCTGTGCTGCCCATCCCCTCACCAAAGGGCCTGAGCTAGCATGCAGAGACGGGGTTGGGGAAGAAAAAGGGATAAGAAGAGATTTTTCAGAGGCAAGAGGTGTTTTCCCCAAGTGTGTGTGTGTTTGTGCTCAGGTCAGAGCCTTCCCAGAAGAGGTGCTTGCTGCAGAGGAGCTGCTTACTTTGGCCTCACTCAAGAGGCCTCATCTTGGAGTAAAGAGGCCTCAAACACTGCCCTGTTTGTGCTTTGGGAAGGGGCATTTGTGTCTGTTGTGTGGGAGCAAGCAAAGAGTTGTTTTTCTGCTACAGCCCTCATGTTTCCCTTCTCACGGGCAGGAGCCAGCCAGTGCCTGCCACGGGCCATCCCAAGCAGGACCCCACCTTTCCCAGGTATGTGCAGAGCAGCAGGTCACCCCCATGCTGCTTATGTGCTTCTGAGGAGGACCCTGGGCTCAGTCACCCCATGGCGACATCTAAAAAATGCCACGTCCCAGCTTCATACCATTGCACTTGCTCTGCAGGACAGGAGGGCTGCTTGCCCTGTGCAGGTACCCCATGCCAAGGGCCAAAGCTGGCAGCTTACAAGCCAGGATGGAGGTGGACTCAATTTCCCCTCCATAAAAGCCCCCAGACCTGCACTTTGCACAGAGCCATATGTGTGCCTCCGTGCGCACAACCGGTGCCCACAGGGACAGGGAGTGCTGCCAGCTCCTGCAATTGCTGGCATTGCCTGGAAGCCCCAGGCCTGGGAACTGGAGGTTTTGAATGAAATGCTGTTCTCCCAGAATCACAGAGTAAACCTGGGGCACATGAGAGAAAAAGCTCAGAGGGCGGTGTGCCTGTCCTGCTTCCCTGAGAAGTGCCATGGCCACCATGGCAGAGAGATGCCATCTCCCATGGGCACAGGCAGGACATGGCTGTGCTCTTGCTGCAAGTTGGTGACACTAGATTTGGTGTGACTTGGCTTTTGTGCATAACGGTGATGTTCTGGGGACTGAGGCCAGTGGGCTGGGCTGGGGCACAACCCCAGCGGAGAGATAAGAGATGCAGGGAGTACTTCTCATGCCTCTTGAGATCTCTTCTGCTGTGAGCCACCAATGTTCCCTGGGAGGCAGGGAGAGGAAGCAGATTGCTGCTTCTTGGTGACTCACAGCATCCCCAAGTAGTGCAGAGTGATGTCAGCCAAGGTGGTGGCAAAGCCTTCAAGCCCCTTTGGGAGACGCCAGCACAGCAGCTGTAGCCCTCCACGGGGTGGTGAGACATGAAGCAAGGCACTCTTGGCAGTGCCAACCAAGTCTCAAGTCCCACAGGGCCTTGTGCTTACCTGGTGCTTGGGAGAGCCCAAGGGCTGCAGCGCGAAGCAGCTGCTGCGCTGTCGCCGCGTCCCTGCGTGCGGAGGGGACAGTGTGTGAGGAGGGGACAGTGTGTGAGGAGGGGACAGTGTGTGAGGAGGTGACAGTGTGTGCGCTGCCACGGTGTGAAGGATCCGCCCACAGTCCAAAGGGCAGCGCAGCCCTGCCCGGGTGGCCCAGACTTTGCCTGCCGGGGGTGACTCACCTGCCTGCACAGCAGACCTGGCGGGGCTGCCACGGGACCGCCACGTCACCGGCAGGGGCACCTGCACTGCGCAGTCACCCCTCAGCCCTCCTCAGGCTGTGTGGCCACCAGAGCTCTCTTTGGCAATGACAAGCAGTAGCTAAGGTCAAGGATGCAAAGGGCCTTTGTGAGCATCTTGATTTCGTGCCAACAAGACCTCCCTCACCTCATGATTAAGTGTCCCCAAGTGCCCCTGGCCTCTGGAGATGCTGTAGGGTGGTGAATGCTCTGAGAACCTCTGTGGAAGTGCAGGAGTAAGGAGCTGGACACCACAGCACTACAAATTCTCTGTGTGTTGGGGACTTGCTGGCTTGGCTGTCCCCTGCCCTTTGCGAGGGGATGCCACCACGGATTGGTTTAGTGTCTGCCAGGCTCCAAATGTTGGAATACACTGCTAGAGCTGTTTGGAAAGAAGGCTGGAAAAGATGACAGACTGGGATGGAAATAGCTGTGACTGATCTAGGTCTCCACTGAAGATATTTGAATATCAAAGTATCAAGGGCATTGCACCCCCACTGTCAGCGCCAGCTGCCTCCAGGTGTATCTGCTTCTTCTCAGGCTGGGACTGTCACTTGTGCTGCAGAGAAGCAGGTTTTGAAATAACTAAACAGTATACCCTGCACAGGGTTTGAGCTTGCCTGAGGCTGCATGGATGAGGGCAGATTCTGCACCTCTCCATGTCCCTCGGCTGGGGCTCTTCCCACAAGGGACAGGGTTGCCCCAGCTGCAAGTTTGTAATGGTGCTGGCAGTTTCGGTCCATCCTTCTTGCTGTCCCTCTGCAGCCAGTGTTGTGCTGTGTGTTCTGGGTTGACGTGGTGAAGCTGTGCCTAGGCTTCCTGCAAGTGTAGCAATGGACACTTGGGCCTCGTTTCTCTGCTAAACGATCCCTCACAGCCTTCCCCTTTGACCCTGGACCAGAAGCCTCCCTCCGCAGGAATGCTTTTCAGGAGGGAGGTTGGCATAGCTCCAGCTGCTAAATTTTTCCATGCCCAGAGACTGTCTCCTACTTTAAATGGCCCCATAACATGTGCTGTGTCTGCTTGTGTCACTCCTCAGCACGGAGTGGGACAACACCAACCCAGCACCTTGCAGCTGGTGGTGGGCAGGGGTGATGCTGGGGCACGTGGGCCAATTGTCCTAGAATCTCCCACAGTACTGTATTTGGACATGGTGGAATCCAGTGCTGCTTCAGCTCGCCCCAGCAGCTCCCTTCCCTGGGTGAAGGTCAGATTTCCTGGATACAGGTCCATATCCTGGTCCCAGGTAGACCTGGGCCACCAGAAGTGGAATGTCCTGCACAGACCTGTGCTTGCCATGGGCAGCCTGTGTCACCCAGGGCTGCTTCTGGGCACCCTCAGGCACAGCTCCTGCCCATGGCCTTACTGGCTAGAGCTAGCTGAAGCTGCTCAGACTCCTGAGCCTTCTTACCCTTCACAACATCTTCCACCTCCCAGGAAGCCTCCCTGCAAGCTCAGTTGAGGAGTACCCTGTCCCATATGGGCTTTTCAGAGACTCCACTGCCCCCAGGCATGTGCTGCAGTTCTGTTGCTGTGTCCAAAGCAGGGTGCATGCTGCAGTGCCCACAGGTCTCCATTCTGAGGGTGGACAACATGGGAGCTCATGGCAAGGATGTCACCAGATTCAGAGTCAGAGCTCCCTATCCCAGTCAGGTCATTTCCAGCATACTGCCCTATGGAGAGGAGCTTGGCCCAGATGTAAGCTAGGACTTTTCTGGAGATCCCATGGAGATGTTTCTGGGTGAACAGCCTCTGTCCAGGATAGAGAGGACCTTAATCCTAGTAAATCATTTTTTTCCCCTCGTGGCAGCATCCTACCTGCATGGGGCCAGGCTGGGCAAGGCATAGAGCTTGCAGGTGAGAGTAAGGATGGTGGAAAGAGAGGCATAGTAGCCAGAGATGGGGGAAACTCACTAACCTGCCAGGAAATGAGCTGAAGAAGTACTGTGGCTGCTGGAAAGACCCAGCAATGCTGCTCAAGGTTGGGGAGAGCTATCCCGAGAACAGAGATTGGGTCTGAGGAGCCTAAGCTGGACCAACATCTGCCAGGGTGAGGTTTGGGATTTTCTGAGCCTGTTGCAGGGGGAAAAAGATGGGAAGGCTGCTGTGGATCTGGGTCGAGGAACTGGGGCAGGAGAGATGTGATGTAGCAAGAAGGCACATGATTGCAGGGATGTGACCTCTGGAAGACACAGCCTCTAGGGTGGCTGTGAAACTGAGCTCCCTCAGTCCTGGCATTCCCCAGCGGTCAGCACAGATCGGTGAAGTCTCGTGGCTAAACATCCTCCCACTGCCCACACTGGGCTCCAGAGAGAGGGACAAACTGTCCCAGCCAGGGGCCTGGCCAGCTCCAGGGCACTGGGTCAGTAAGGTCCTGTTTTGTAGGGAACTCCATAAAGGTGCAGTCACATAGTGAAGTTGTTGGGTTTTAATCTGCTTTAAAAGAAAAAAAAAAAAGAAAAAAAAAATCCCCAAAACCCTCCCCCAAACCAAAACAACACAAAACCTACAAAAAAAAAAAAAAAAAAAAAAAACCCCAAACCAACCAAACAAAAAAAACAAACAAAAAAAAAAAAAAAAAAAACCAACCAAACAACAAACAAAAAAAGCCACACACATGAAAAAAAGAGCCTAAACACAACTAACCAAACAAAAACTCTCAAACATCCAAGGAAACTGCAGCCAAAAACGATGTCAGCAATGCACTCTGGCAGCTGCAGGGTGGTCCAAGGTGGGATGAGATAAAACTTCAGGTAGGCTTAGCTCAATGCTCAGCTGTATTTGACACATCCCTGGCACAACGACACAGGGAGGAAAACAGACTCTGGGATAAAAACCCAAAACCTGCCTGTAAGATCTCGGTGTGAATTGTTACAGAAGCTGAAAAATGGCAGAGATTCAAATTTTGGGAGTAAGGAAGGTCTGATGGTTTTCATGGGTGCCCCTGAGACCTTGCAGAGCAGGGCTAGGATACCAGAACAGAGCTTTGCTGAGTGGTTTCTGACTCTGGTCCCCTTCAGCCTCAAATGTGAAGTGAGGGGATGGGCTGTGGAGTGCTGACCCAGCTCTGACATCAAGAACTGCAGGTGGCAAACCATGGAAAATCCCAACTCCCTGAAGGGTGAAAGCAAAGTACCATTGGGAAGAGCTGGTAACAAGTGTGATGGTTGCTGGAGCCATGTGCCAGCTCTGGTCCATCAGCCACTTCCCTCCTCTTGCAGCTCTGGGATGCAGAGAGAAAGGCAGGTAGGAACACGGTGTTTCATAACGAGGTTTTTACCATCTGCCCCAGGAGATGTTTGTTCTGGAGCTGCACAGGTGCAAAGCAAAGTAGAGAGCAACAGAGGAGGACACTGGATGAAGCAGTGCCTGCAAACAGGCCAGCTGGGGGAAGATTTGGCAGGTACAGATTGAAAGAGGTTTTAAGTCATTGCTTTAGCTTGTTGCACTGTGAAAGGATCCTCCTCTGTCCTCACCTTCCCACTTAACTAGAAACATTTGTTCAAACACAGCATGGCCTCAGCCTGGAAACAGCTGTTTTGGGGGAGACATTCACTCCGGGAGCCCTTTCTGCCCTCTTCCCATGAACATCTGCCTGGAGCCTCCAAGTAGGAGCCCATGTGCTTGGGAGTGGTGAGATGTTGGAGCTGAGGTGTGTTTACACATGCAGTGCTTTTCCCTGCAGTATGAGCTTCTCCTACACCAAAACACAGGGAGGAGGGTCCCCTGGGCCTGCATGACCTGAGTGTTGCCCTGATAGCACTGGGGTCCCTAAGCAGTGATGCTTGCTGTGACTGGCCACTCCCTCACGCACCTCCCCATGGCAGAGGATGGAGCCAGGTGGGAGTTTTATTTTAGTACTCAGCAGAAGAGGAAGAGAAGCAGCTGAGGCCTTGGTGTTCCCTGTGCCTGCCAGGCCAGACCTTCTCATCCTTCACTGCCACCATTTGCATCTGTCAGAGCTGCTGCTGCTCCTGCATAGGCTGTGCCATCCTCCTGGTACATTTGCAGCACTGCTGACCCGTGGCTCACGTCACCCTCCCAGGCTAGGGCTGGAGGTGGGATCAGTTTTGGTTTTGTGATGAGAAAGCCGCAGGTGTGGCATCCTGCTGGATCATGTGCCTCTGCCATTGCCTGCTTTGGCCTCCATTTGCATGGGGTCATGGAGCACTAGGTTGCTCTGGGTGCTTTCTCAGCCCCTCTGCTCACCCTCTGTGCCCATGCTTTCCTCCCAGAAATTAAGACCTCCAAAAAACCTTTACAGTTCCATCACAAAGTATTGTGATTCCTCAGCTTCTGTACCAAGGTTTGCTTTTCCTTTTCACAGGCAGGCTCAGCCAGCAGCCGCCAGAGGGACCAGCAGCTCCCCCGACTAGAAGCCCCTGATCCCATACCACATTTCCATCATGTGACCCACAGTTAGTTTTGATCCTCTGTCTCTTAGAGCCTTTGGACTTTCTTGATGGCAAGAGCAGCTCCTCGGCTGCTAACCACCTTGTGTACTCTGCCTGGCAGCAGGCAGTGGCCTCTGCACCAAGGGCATAGCATCAAGGCAAGATGCTGATGGTCATACCTTTAACTGGCTGTAGGAAAGGGTGTTTTCTGTTGTGCTGAGGCCTCGAAATGGGGCCTTCAAGAGCTGCTGTGGCTTCCTGCTGCACCTTGCCTGGGCATCCCTGCTGGATCAATCATTTCCTCTCCTATTTCTGGGCAAAGTTACAAATCAAGTGAAGACGCATGGAAACTACATGCGATTGTCGTCAAAAGTGGAACTCCAATTTCAAATAAATTTCTTAATCTTGCTTAAAGTTTTGACTTTCTGGTTTTGAGCCACTGAAGAAGGGGCTCAGAGCTAGGCAGAGGAAATCTTTATCCAGAGCTGGCTGTGCTCCTTGAGAGCCATGCAAGAGGTCTGAGCCCAGCCAGAACGCCATCAGTGCTTTTGAGAGCTATGGGACTTGGCCACTCTCTACCCATGACAGATTTCAAGGCTCTTTCAGGTAGGATTGGTGCTGGCTGGCTGGAGATCAGAGAAGTTGCTCTCTCTGCACCAGGTCACGTAGTCCCTGCCAAGTGTCACTGCGTGCCACTACCCCAGCCTGCTGAGAGCAGAGCTGCCCACTGCTCCTTGGTGCTGTCACACACCACTGCGCTGACTCTCACCCACCTGTGCTGGCCCAGGTTAAGTAAACCTAATGAGGCTCTGCACAAAGCACTTTGGTGACCTGGGCTGCTAGCTCTCTACAGTTCAACCAGCTGGTCACTGTGACCACAGCCACTGCCTGGCAAAAGCATGGCAGGAACAGAACTGCCACTGCAAACTTCACCACTGGTCCCTGCTGCCACAGCCCAGGGGTGAAACTCTGCAGCAACCCTCCACAGAAATCCTGTATCATAGACAGACTTCACTGAGTGATGAAAGAGCAATTACCAGCTCGGCTGAAGGCAGAGACGCTCCTCTTTGGTTGTGCAATGAAAATTATTTCAACCCCATTTTTCTGCACAGCTTGTTCCTGCTCTGTGACAGCCGCACAATAAATAGAAGAAATTCAGCCTTTGAAGAAGCTTTACCCTGGTTTGCTGGATTCTCTCTGCAAGTGGTTAACAGTTGATCTCAAGTCAGAGGAAACCCTCCAAAGCAATCTTACAATTTACAGCTTTTCCTCTACTAAATAAGAAATGGTCAGGAAATTAAACAGGAAATTGTGTCTGGAAGGAACAAAAGTTGTGTTATCAGAACCTGCCTGTGAAAGATTTACTTATTTTTAACCGGTAAGGAGCCAAGATCAATAGTCAGAAGAGGAAGGAGTTTGTGTGAATTAAATCACATATGAAAAAAACCAAAATACCCCACTTGGGAAAACAATAAGGCTTTGTAAAGAGCAGATAGGGATGAATGGGAGAAAAAGCTCAGCATCTGCAGCAACCAAATGCTGGAAAGTGCTGAAAGACAAAGGCCCAGGGTGTAAACCAGGATCAGGCTTTTCTACAGAAGTTAAACACTGCTTCACAGCCTCAGTGCCCCAAATCTCTGGGAGGTACTCTACAGCCTGCACAACACTCTGAGGTCCTTTGGAATGTTAGAGTGCAAAGGACAAGCATTGTCCTGTCACTGCCCATGGCTTACAGGTAAAACAGCAGCACCTTTCCTTTCATCCTGCTCAGAAACACTGCACCAAGGTGCCCCCTGGGTGGCCACCTCCAGCTTTCCCTGCCTGGCATGCTGAGCACCTTGTTTTGGCATTTATCCCTGGTCAGCAGCATGGTGCCAGTACAGCTCCCAACGTGAGCTGTTGTGCTTTGAATGCTGACAGTCTTCTGTGTGTTGTGTAGACACTGCAGGCAGGGAGAGTCCTTCCGGCCCAGGTGTGCAGGTGATGCAAACCGCTGGGCCATGTGGTGGCTTGAACTAGTCCCACAGCAGGGTTGGCCCTCTGTGGGAACTGCATCAGCTTGCCTCATCATGGGACTTGGCCAAGAAATAATTAGCCAAGAGAAATCCAAGCCCCTGCTGCAAAGGTGCAGCACTTGCTGAGAATCCCATGCAAATATTTGCTCCCAGGTAGCCCTGCAGTATGCTGGGCTCTGGGTTAATGATGGCCTCCAGCTGGCAGACTGGGTAATCTGTAATTAGTTTTTTTACCACTATACTGCTCATCTTATCAGTGGCTAAAAACAAACCTGGGAAGAACTGGTATGTGGGTGTGTCAGAAGTGATGAGTCAAAACCTCTGGCCGATGGTGCCAGCCTCTTCAGGCAGATGCTCATGGGTACTGACTCAAAGAGGCTTTTCTCTGGGCTCCTGCTCAGTTACAGTAGTGGTTTCCAGGAAATGATCTGTCCTCCATGACAGCTCTTTAGCTGTGTTTGGTCTAAGCTGTATGTGATTAATCCTCAGCTGGTAACAGGACCGTAGTACGCAGGAGCTGTGCCAGCTGAGAGCAGTTGCATGGGGTGAGCATGTGTGGCTTCACCATCTCTTCCTCTCCTCTTGGCGAGGAGGCTGGAGGAATTACTGTTCTTGGAGTGCAACAGAGGCTGAGAGTGGCAACAATCCCAGCTGTAAGTTGTGGCATGGCCCTGTACAAATCATCCCCCGACAACACCACAGCAGTGGGCCAATAACTGTTCACTGGCTCTTGCCACAGGCAGCTAACCAGTTCTTTAAATCTCTAATGCTTTGTGGGTGCATTTCTCTACTGCTCTGCTCCTGGCCATCCCCAGTGCACAGCAGTTGTGAGCAAAGCTGTGTTGGGTGGACTGGGAAGTGCTCTCTGTTTGCTGGTTAAGTTGGTCATGGGTGGATCCTCTGGATAGAGGCAGGATACCAAGTGTGCCCTACCGGGTATCTCCTTCTGCCAACACACTGCTCTTACTCAAAAGAGAAACACCATAACTCTGGCAGCATCCACGGAGATGAATCCTATGTGCCTCCCCTGCGAGGGGGTGGTCATGTCCCAGCAGAAGGCAGAGGGAAGCAGCTGAAGCTGAGGCTTGCATTGTTCTGTCTGTCTGCGGCACCTCCAGTCCCAAAGGGGTATATTTGGAGCACTCCCTGACACGGTTAAACAGCTGCGGGTGGGACATGTGCCGTTGCTGCCATAACTCCGTGAATTTCCCACCACCGAGGCAGCTCCCCCGGGCAGTGTGGGGCTGTGCTTCAGAGCACAAAGGCTTTCTGCACCCTTGCTGCCGTGAGCACGCCCCTGCTGTGAATCTCTGAGGCATGGCTAGTCCCTCCACACCACTTCTCTGCTCGTAATCTTCCCAAGGATGGTCAGAGACCCACACATCCACGGGGCATTGCTGTTGTTTTGCTGTCTTAGCTCCAGCACTGGTGCAGAAACCCTCCTGGAAAAGTGCTGGCTCATGCCTGCCAGTGTCATGAAACAGCTAGTCAGTGTTTTACAGCACTTGCCTCACTCCCACAGCCGGTTGGGCAGCTCCTGTATCATCCCTGCTCCTGCCTGGCCAGACCTGACTGGGGAGCTGGGCAGTGCTGGGGCAGCCAGGCTCACCACTGGCCCGCTACGAGAGCCACCAGCGGCTCTGCACTGGGCACTGACTCCAGGGACACAGAGCAAAGCTGCTCGCTATCAGAGCCACCCTCCTGGCTGCTTTTATCTATGTACTGTGGCTTAACAAGCCCATTTTCCTCTGCTAGAGGTTCACGTTAAATCCCACGGGCTCCTTCCAAAGCCTGCCAGTGACATGCACAGGAATTCCCATTCAGCCTAACAAGTCACAGTCTCAGCCAGTAGCTTCTGTCTAAGCTGAAAGCTATAGGGCAGCAGGTGCTGCTTTGGACTCTGTCTCACTGCTCCCTGTGCTGTTGTCCCCTGCTTTCCAAAGACACGGTGGGGATCTGCCCAGGATCCTCCTGTGACAGCCCTCAGGCACTGCAGGACAGGCCACTTCTGTCACAGAGTTGCCCACAGTTTGCTGGCTAGGGGGCTTTAAAGCCCGGACCCTGCAGAGATGGGGCACAGAGCTGGAGCTTCTCCCTTTTCCTTCCCCCTCAATGTGTTGGTATGCAGGCCTGCCTGCTATCTGTGGCACACACAGCTCTTGGAAAGGTGGGGGATGTTAATGAAAGCACAAAATTACAGGGTGAAAAATCAGGAAAAAGACACAAAGACTCTCCAGAGGTTTCCACTGCTGGCTGGGAACATTTATTTGCAGCTGGCTGACTTCAGTCACACCATCTGGCAGCTCAGCAGCAGCAAGCTGAGCTCTATAGGTGCCACCTAAATGGCTGTAAGGAGTGGTTCATGGGGCTGGGACCAGAGCTCCTCTGGGGAAAACAGCATCTGTGACCTGGGAGAGCCCTGCTCCTGCAAGGAATGCTTTGATTCATGCCCTCCTGGTGCCTCCCTCTGGGCAAAGTTGTCCTTCCTTGTTCAGAGTCCTGACATGTTTCCGATATGGTGCGCTCATGACTAATCCACCTGTGCCTTTCAGGGCTGTTGCAGTGCCTTGTGGACTGGAAGAGCAGCACACGTGTCAGCTCACGGTGGCTCTGATGACACTACAGCAGCGGGAACCCAAATTCTGAGATGGTATTTTAGCAAGAGTAAGCTGCAAAGATGGAGTTCTTGGCTGCTATAGCTCAGTTAAAAGCCCACTTTACAACGCCATGCTTCAGATGCACAGATTTAGCCCTGGCTATCTACAAAATCCCTGTTGTTTTGACAGTAATTCTTGTGTTTTTCCGCAAGTCTACCCAACTATGCCAGTAGCAGGGAAGGCATCCTGGGCACGGGCACCCACAGATGCTGAGAGCATGCTCACAACTTCCTGGCCTATATTCCCCCACACACTTCCCACAAGCACTCCCCCAAGCCCAGCAAAGGCACTGTCAGGGAGGGTAATGGGGAAGATCTCCTGCCTGTTGTAGGGATGGGGAAAGGCGATACGCTGGCCTAGCTGCAAGGTCTCAGGCATGGGTCTATGGAAGATACTTTCTGCACGGGCCTGCAGATGCACCCAGCCAGCTGCCAGGCAAACCCTGGCTCGGCTCTTGCTCCTAGAACGAAAAAATACGCACAAACAAGTCGTAAACGCGTCTCTGCAAGCGTGACTACAAACACGGGCCAGGCTACCATCCAGCGAAGCCTAACAACAGCAGCGCCTCACGCCTCCCCTCAGGTCAGCAGGGGCCCGGCGGCGGACCCCAGCGCTTCCCTCCCGCCCGGAACTACAGCTCCCAGCGAGCCCCGCGCGGCCTGCCCCGCCGCTGCGCCACCGCTCTCTGGGGTCCTGGACCAACACCCAATCAGCGCTCCACTCTCTGGGGCAGCCCGCATAGAAGCCTGATCCAAAAAAATGTTAGAAACACCTCATGTCGAAGAGCCTTCTCCTAAAATGTCCCTTACGCCTTAAGTAACGACGCTCCCCGCGCTCCCCACGGCCTCAGGTTTTGCTGTCACCGAGGTTTGTTGCTATAGCGGTCTCCCTGTAACGGCTTATTTCACAAGCGGCCCCAGAGAGGCCCTTGGGGAGGCAGGGGAAGCGAGGGCCGCTCGCTCGGTCCGCCGCCGTGCTGGAAGGGAGAGAGCCAATCTGCGCAGCCAATGGGGGGCTGGGAGGCGGGGCCACGCCGAGCCTGGCAGGCCATTGGTGGCGGCGGCCGGGGGGCGGGGCGTCGCGCCGGGAGGGTGACGCGTATCCTTCCAGCTCAGCGCGTGAGGGGCTCCGTCGCGAGGGGGAGGGGCTCGCGCCGGCGGGCAGTAACGGCCGCGCTCGCGCTGCCGGGTGTCGCGCTGCGTCGGAGCCGCGCTGGGGAGGGGCTGCCCCAGCGCCCGCTTCTCTTCAGCGCCCCCTCGCCGCCCCCTGCTCTTCTCCCCGCCGTCCCTCTGCTTGGGAGGATGCGCCGCCTGTTCTCGGCCGCGGCAGGTAGACGGGGGAGACGATGAGGGAGCCGCCCCGCCGGTTTCTGGCCCTGGGTTCCTGCCTCTTCCTCTGCGCCCTGCTTTGGTGAGTCTCGGCTGCGCCGCTGGCTCTCGCTGTTTTGGTGGGTGAAGCCCCTCCGTGGCCTCTCGAGGGCGGGGGGGAAGCCCCTTCGAGGCTTTTGGGGAAAACAGCGGCGGTAGTGGACCTCCCCACCGGGCCCACCGGCAGCATCGCTGCTGCCACCCTCCCCGGCAGCCCGGGGACCCCAGGCCATGCCGCTGCCCCGCCTGGGAGCCTTTTTCTACCTGAGGATAGCGCCCTGCTTGGGATGCTTAGAGCTGATGGGGAAGCGCGGAGCGGGAAGTGGAAATGGAGATGGTGCTATTGGGGGAAAGTGCTTCCCTTTAGAGAACTAAGAATGTGTTAAAATGCTGGCAACACGCGGTGTTAAGGGGAAGACAGGTAACAGCTTTCGGGAGAGTAATTCCCGCTGCTGTGAGTAATAGTAATTTGCTGCGTTCGTGAAAACATGCGGTGTCAAATGTGGAGTTAGTCCTCAGGTATCAGGGGTTCAAAATTACACTATACATCTCTATATGTATTTGTTTGGCGTTCTGTGTTATTAACAGGAAGGCATACTTGCTTTTCCAGTTTCTGGCAGAACTCTCACAGTGTTTCCTAAAAGACCACAGAGCCTTATTCTTGAAACAGGTATCTCTGTGACCGTCTACGGTTGTGTTAAATTGAAGCAAATAAGCCAGACCGTTTTGTATTGGTAACGTCTTTGAAAGTGTCTTTCATAGCTATTAGTTTAGCTGTATCTTGTTCCAGCACCTTCTGTTTACTCTCTTTTCTAACTTAAAAAATGTGACATCTATTAGAATACAAATATTAAAAGAATATATTTCTGTATGGTAAGTTCTGAGCTTCTTAAACTTTGGCCTTCTTTGATCTCCATGACTCACGGTTTGAGAAATGGTAGCCAGTTTGAATAACAGACTGCAAATACTGAGAGTGGACCAGCAGCAGTGGTTTGAGGTAGTTGTGTATCTGGTGTGTTGCTTTAGAATGTTTCCTGTAAATTATTTGAATAGTCCATTAAAAAAAAAAAAAAAAAGGAAATTGTCTTTAAGTTCTGGATTGTCTCACGGTTGTTTCACGGTTGTTTATAGTTGGATGAAGATGCTTGGCCCCAGACACTGGTCTGTGCAGACTCTGGTGCTGACACTTGCACTACCAGGTTTCATATAGTCCTGGAGCAAATACGGCTCGTGTCATCACGTTTTTGGGTTTAGGAGACAAAAGTGAATCTAAGAAGGGCTTTGGATGCTCTTGTCACGTTTACATTTAGCAAAACTGCAAAAAAAGCTTCAGGACTTATAGGTTTGAGAGCTATGAACCTGATGAACTGTCTCTTGTCAGCTTTTACTTGTTGGACAACTAAGTTCTACTTGTATAGCTGGAACTCTTATTGGGAAGACAGTTCTTGTTTGTTGTGTCTTGAAGGCTGATAATCTGGTTTCTGCCTGGAGTTAATTTTGGGTAGAGTAAGTTTTTGTTGCTATGTTCTTAGTCTACTGTTTTAAAGGAACCGTTTAAGAATTTCAGGCATCTGCTCCATATAGATAAAGAAATACATTCAGCTAGGTTGTTGAAACAGTATACTTATTATGTAGAGCTCAGGCAGCCTCTGTGTTCATCTTGGGAGAAAAAATTGAGCATGCCTTTTTTTTCTTGCTCTTTAACTGGTCTAGGAGCTTGCAGTGGAGTATTTCAATGCTTTTACTATTAAAACACTCAAAGTTCAGGTTGTGTGTTCACCCTGTGTGCTCTGACTGCTGTTGGTTAAAGAGCTAGTAGATTTAGATACTGGGAGGAGTAGAGCTCTAGTTCCCTGGTCTCTGTTGTGCAAGCATGAATTCACACTAGAGTTTAAAATCTTGTCTGCAGGATGGCATTGCAACTCGCTTTAAATTTCAGTAGCCCTGCTGGAGTTGTAATGGGAAGGTCGCGAACTGTATTGATTGCTGTATTATTGCTGGGCTACGTAATGTGATAAGCCACAGCTTATGTGTTTAACTTTTTCTAAAAAGATAATCAGCAACTTTGCTCATAAAAGCAGGTAAGAAGGCTTTGTGTTATGAATGTTGGCACATGTGACAAATGTCGTCATTTTAAATATAGCTGTCTAGAAATGTAGTCTTCCAAGGATTTACTGGTAGTAGAAGAGAAGCTCTTAATAGGTGAAAGTAGTGGTCAACGTGATAGAAACAAAAAAACGGGGTGGGGGAGAAGCCCATGAGACAAAACAGAATTGTTGAAAGAACCCTGCTAGGGCTACCAGGGCACTCTTATTTTCAAATGTGGGTTTAATTTATTTCTTTGATGAAACTAAGCTTAAAACTGACACTTCTTTATCTCACTCACATCATGCATTTTAAAGCTTGTCTAAAGAAGTTTTTCCAATGAAGAAGTATCAGTTGGCAACAATCAAGTGTGGTGAGGGGAAGATACCATCCTCTGAGTTAAACATATGACTGTGTTACTGGGAATCGCAGAATCAGTAAAACCCCAGAAGTTTGAGCTTAGGATTTTCTTAGCCTCTGTCTTTTCAATAAAGGCAGTGCCATGCTCTTTAGGAGTGCAGGATCAGAGAATTACTTTTACTGGAGGATTTCTGAAGCTGGAATAAACACAGTTCTCTGACAAATCTGAACCAGCAAGGTCATTCCCAGGAGTTTAAAAGACTGGGATGGCTGCGTGGGTTTAGAGAAATACTTTGGAGGTAAGACTTAGGAATGTCGTGCTCTAATATGCCTCTGTCAATGAAGCTTTGACTGTGCATGATAAATGACTCCTGTTGGCCTGAATTTACTTTTTTTTTTAAAAAATGCTTCAGTTAATCCAATTGTGTGGATGATCATGACATAAAAATTATTTTAAGAACTTGTAGTACTTTGTAGTTTGACAATATGCAGAGTTGAGCAAGTGGAGTGGATTTAAAAGCTAATATGAATGCTAGTACTATCTGAATTGAAACTAGCTGTGTGTTTGAAGAATAACCTGTATAAATTGATCTGGCATCAGCTTTTGCCTGCTGTGAGCTGCATTTTCAAAGTGATAGCTATGGGTTTAATAAAGAAATCACGCATATGCTAATTTGTCGTCCTGTGATTCATTCTATCCCAGAGAGTGTTTTCTACATCCTGATCTACTTAGCTTTTATGAACTCTTTTATTATCCTTGAAGTTACAATGGCTAAAAGGAGGATAGGTATACGTTTTAGACATGTGCACATCAGAATTGTTTAGTTGTCAGTACGCTGTGAGTGTGCTGCATCAGCAGAGTCAGGCTTGTATCAGAGTCACTGTTTCTCGTCAACCCCCCCCCCGATCTTACAGCTTTGACTCCGAAATTGGCGAAGGTTAGAGTGGATCAGTAACATAGCCAGAAAAAAAAAAAAAGAGCCTGAGTACAAAGGATAGAGTTTGGTACTGCTTTGTTTTCCTAGATATTAATGGGAAGATGTATCTGAATTTTAATGACACAAAATACTACTTTTTTATTTTTTGTTTTACAGTTTTGCTACATTTTCAAAGATTTGCTTGTTGAAAGTGGCTGAAAAACCTCAGTGCTTTACTGGCAGTGTGGTAACATCACTGGTGTTTATCTTGCTGCTCCTGTCCTGTGCAGGCAAAAGCTGTGCAAGCCAGATCAGAGATCACAGTAGAGGTTTTGCTAATTGAACAATTATTTGCCCCATTACTGACTTTAAACCTTAAGCTTGGACCTGTTAATAACAGGAATGTGTTGCATGATAGAGCTGGGAACTAAGAGGATTGTGTTTCTCATATATAACATGCCTCATATACTCTGCTGAAAAGACTAGTTTGGGTACTGTTCATATAATCAAAACTGATGTCAAATTGAAACCAATCTCTAGATACAGAATATCTTGTGTGGAAGTGTCCTTGCAGTTAAGGTTGCTACAAAGCTGCACTGGAGCTTTTTGGAG
This sequence comes from Pogoniulus pusillus, assembly GCF_015220805.1. Classification (NCBI taxonomy): domain Eukaryota; kingdom Metazoa; phylum Chordata; class Aves; order Piciformes; family Lybiidae; genus Pogoniulus; species Pogoniulus pusillus. The sequence continues at coordinate 12,176,625 of NC_087271.1, read as the reverse complement.
TCTTAAAAATGAAATTTGAATGTACGTGGTTTACAGCCTGATCAAGCAGAAGTTGCTGTGTTCCAAGTTTGAGCTCTGGTGTCTTATGTAAAACAAATACTTGGCCCAATTAATTATTGACTGTTTACCTTCTGAAATTATTTGAAAGTCAGTGTTTCATGCAGTATCTTCTAAAAGATTTGTCCTAGAAACATCAAATTAATTAGTTGTGCAAGCAGCGTATTAAAGTGGCACTTGCCTCCTTGTGATGTTGCTTGGTTGGTGTGTAATACCCTGCCTGTTGCAATGAGATGTGCCTCACTCCAGCACTGAGCTGAAACTTTTTTCTTTTTTAATGTCTTTCTCTAACCTGTTAACTAGTTCTTTTCCACTTTACTGTTCTTATCACTGAATGCTTTTTTTGAATTTTTTTGCTCTTGTCTTTATACTAAACTAGCTTTTGGTAACTTCTGTGGGTTTTTTTCAAGGGGAGAATGTTCAGGGTCTTTTAAAGTTAACGCTCAAAGGTGCTATAGGCTAAAGAGGGTGTTCTATGCAGGAAAACTTTTTGGCTGAGAACAGAGTAAGGAGGAACTGCAAGTCTAAAAACTTTCTTATAAACCTTGGTGAAAATACTGAGCAGGTGTAACAGACTGATCTCAAAGCTAGTGTAAAGAACTTTTTGCTTGAGTGAAAATATTGATGTAAATGACTTAAACTCTGTTGGAATATCATTAAAGGCTTCCAACAGTTCAAAATTGTCTTAGGTACTCAAAGTAACCTTTGTGGCTTGGCTGAGTTTGAGAATGACAGGCTGTTGCTGAAGTCCTTTAAAGGTAGGAAGTGTGTTAAAAATACATTATGAAATATCTGAGAGTTAGATGATAGTAGCTTTACAGTGATCTAGGGCAAAATTCATGTTACTAAATTTATGCTAAAATTCCATTCCTTGGCACTATGTTCTGCTGTGTTGTGTTTACAGTGAGTTTTGAGCAGCTGCAGCTGCTTCTGAACCTGCTGTCGCAGTATTGTCTGTGTAGACAAGCTTATGAATTCAAGCAATGAGAGGAATCTTCAGTGATGTGTGTGTAAGACATTGCTACAGACTCTAAAAGCCTTAAAGTTTAATCACAGCTCGTGGTTGTTCTACTGTTTTCCTGTAGTCTTGCTGAGCAGTTTGAGATTTACTGTGTTTTCCCAGAATGTGTTCTTTCCCCCATACTCATATGTTAAAGGTAGTAGCTAGAGTATAACAGTGCAGGAAGATTCAGTCAAGCTATAATCCTCAGTGCAGCATTACAGAAGTCTGTTTCTAAGAATGACTAGGAATTGTCTATTCCTTTGACTGTGTCCTGAGAGATGCCTTTTGAGGGCTGAGGTTTGTAACTTCTGCCCTGAAATAGGGCACTTGAGCAGTCCTTTGAAGAAAGAAGTATGAGTTACGTGTTTCAGTGTTACTTTGCAGCATACATCTAATATAGGTTGTTGTCTGTTATGGGCACTGTTTGAAAACACACAGTTTCAGTGCTGGGAGGGTGGCTGTTACCTCAGCAGCCTTTTCTAGGGAAAGATGAGTGATACTGGTAGTACTGTTAGAAAGGAGTGAAGAGGTTTTCTTCAGTCCTCATCTTTAATTTCTGTTGGTTACCTTAAGACAACAGTGGACAGTCATGAACAAATTGTGTCTCCATCTGTCATCTTGAGTCTTTATATCCTTATATACACTAGCTTAAAGCTGACTTTCTTCCCCCCACCCCCAGAAGTTAATGGCACGTGTCAAGACCAGATCGGGGGATGCAGAGAGAAATGTGGCTGGAGGTTTGATGCAGGACTACCACTTCAGTTAGGAAATCAGTTAAATCTGATCCAGTAGGTACTGCAACTGTATGCAACTGTAACCTTGGTTTGCAGTCTTTGCAAGTTAATGCATTTTACATGCTGAAAGCAGTATTTTAAGCTGATGGCTGGAATCTCATTGTCTGAAGCAGTGAAATTCAGTATTGTCAGGAGTATCTTTGTGTTGGTCTCTGCTGACTAAGTGACGTAACTGTCTTTTTTGTGCCACGTTCCAGTTAGGAGACAGTTTGGAGAATGTGCTCTTTGCACAGAGTGGGCAAGATTTTAAAAACCTAAATAATTTGTGAAATGCAGTGGGTTGGTAAAGGATTTGCAAAATCCCTACAGTTTCCCTTGGTTTGGGGTAAATTTGTAGCATGCAAATCAAGTTAATGGGTAGTTGTAGTAATTGAGATCTCTCAGTACCATGCTGACGGCATCCTTGCGTAGTCTAGACCTGTAGGTCTTATCAGTTTTTTCTCTCCCTTAAAGGCTCATTATAATTAAAATTATTTTAATTTAAAATTATTTAAGAACCTGGTGATCGTCTATGGTAATAAACAGCTTATAAATGGTGTGTGTTTTAGTGATTCTTCATTGGATTTATCAACACTGATTTCCACATCACATGCAGAAATGAGTGTTGGAGGAGATTGTGCTGAAACAGTGCCTCGGAAGTAGTTTTCTGACTGAAACAATCTCGCTTCTAAAAATCCAATCTTCATTTTCTGAGTGATTGACTTTGTTCTGCAGGCCCTTTTAGATACAAGTGCCTCTTGCTGAACTATTCTGAGAGAAAGATTGATTCCCCAGAGTTAACTGGGGAAAGGATGAGGGTTCCCTCCTTTTGCTGTTTGCATTAGTAGTGTCTGGAAGGCAGACTACTGCTAACTCCAGAGTCTGGTTGTGGATCTGCTGAGTTTATTCTTACAGGCTTTCTTTTCTCTTTGACAGGCTAGTGATGGCAGACTTGCAAGATTTTCTTAAAAGCAGAAGATACTTTCCTGCCTTTTTTGCCCTTTTACAACTTTTTTAACCTGATTCATCCAAAAAATTCATCTTGATTCTGTAATCAATACTATAAGTGTTAGCTAACAAATAGAATCCTCTGTCTCTTTTGTAGATCTACTTTGCCAGTTCTCTGGCCTCTAGGACCAAAATTTACCTGCCTATTCTGAAGTGATGCTGTGAGTATTTTCAGTAGAGAAGTGTCACATGGCAGGGACAGTGACATCTCCATTTTCCCTCTTGGCTAAAAGCCCCATCACTGGACATCTACACTTGTTGGTAATACAACTCTGAGAGAGATGCACAAAATGCCAGTGATCATCCTGGAAAGAGACTGTTCCTTCTGCATTCAAAGACAGCTTGATTATCAGTACACTAGTGACAGCTTCCTTTTATTTGCCCTGGGCTTGAAATTACTCTTGCAGGTGTCAGCTGTAAGTTGTTTTGAGCTGCCTCAGTCTCCTATTTCCAGAAATAGGTCTTGTCTGGGGAGAACTTAAGAAAACTCTTGAATCATTTAGAAGACAGATGTGTTTGAACTGAATCTTGTGGGAGTAAGAGTGTTTTTGTATGAGGTCTTTGGAAAGGAAAGCTTAGGCTAGTTTTCTCTGATGATATTAAACATGGAAAACCTGCCCTTACCTTTGCTAATTTGGATTTATTTTTGTATAATCATAACTAGCATTTTTTTTCTTGCTGGTTGTTTACTTTCTACTTGATTTTTATGCTTGTCAAAACAGTTATCACTAACTTCATCATCTGATAGTGTTCTGCAGCCTTCTTCACAATTACTGAGTTTGAGCCAAGTTAGAATTGGACAGATTCACATGGCATCTACTCTACAATTTCAAAACTGCCTACACTTATGAGTTTCAGCATGTTCCTTTTCAGAAACATAACAGCCATCAGCAGAGCGTAGCTAATTGTATAGCAGTGAGCGTACTGTGCCATTCAGCTAGGGCTGAGCAGGCTTTCTGCCTCAGAGAACCACAGTGTGTGCCTGACCTGTGAAGAGTAAAGATTCCACATGCACACCCCCACACCTCCTTTCTGTGTCTGGGCTTGCAGCTTTTTGCTTTTGGATTTGTTCATATCAAGCTGAAAAATTAGTGGTGTGTTAGAGAAAATTGCTTTTGAAACACTTTAATGATGTGCTTAAGACTTGTGCGTAAATTGTTGTTCTTTGTGAGATTTAATAGTGTCTGCTGTTTTCAATCATGTTTAGCAAAAATGCAATTAACTGAAAATTTCTGTAGGGATGCAAGTCACTAACTGTTTTGTGTTTGGAGCAATCGCTGTAAAGTACTGCTACATTGTTAACATCATTTCAAGATATACTTTGTACCTGAGACAGTATATCTAGTAACTAATCTCCTGTACCATTTGAGCATTAGATCTGTTTGCTTCCAAGACAGCATTGAAATATTACTCTTTTGTCATGAGAAAGGGAAAGATGTATTCATAGATGCAGAAGCTGCTGTGCTTTCACTATGCATGTTCACTCAAGGCAAATTCTGTTCTCTGTAAATTGACATTTAGGATTTTGTGTTCATTGCTTTGATGCATCTAGGGAAATGCCTTTAAAAAAAAATATTTATTGTGGGCTATGTAATTTAACAGCCTGTGGCTAAAGAGGCCTGTTGAATAAGTATGCAAAATGTGAAAAGACAGGAGAAAAGGAATAGTAATGATCCAGATAAGATGATTAATTTAACTTCGCACAGTCTCACTTAGAGTTGTGCTCTTGTGTCAGAGCTTGATACCATTTGTCATCTGCTGCAGCAGGGCTCTGGTTGTCCTGTGAGTGCACGTATGCACACATACACAAAATTAATTTGCAGCCTCCTCCCTTGCTTAGAGGGATCATGGGAGACTGGAGGCATCATGTTTGACTTGAGGAGCAGAGAGAGACTTATTTCTGAAAATAAATCAGATTTTGGATAAAGATTATGTCAGAATAGCTTAAATCTGTGAGCTGTCAAACAGTATTCTTCTAAAAGCTGCATTGATGCATTAATAAAGCATGTTTTGTTGCAGTAAAAGTACCAGCATTTTAAGGCAAGAAATGCCATTTGTGCTAAGTGTTTTTTGTGACTGCAAGTTCTAAAGTAGTTATTAATGTGGTTATGAAAATACACCTTGTGTTTTAAAGTGCTGATTCACAGCCAATAATACCTTTCCTTTCCTACATTAAAGGACTTCATAGTGCTGTGTACAGCTCACTGAAGTTCCCCCCTGAGTGTAAGCAAAATAGAAATAACATTTATGTGCATGTATAATGGAGTGGGATGAGCTGCAGTTTGTTCTGTATTATTTTTTTGTTTCTTTTATATTTTTATGATGCAAGTGCCCTGTGTTCTGCTCTTCTGAGGGTGAGATAACTTGGATTTCAAATGGCTCATGTCTCGCTAACCCTCTCTGCTGATGTGAGTAGAAGAGGAGCCATAGATTTATAGCTGTACAATGAAAGCCCAGTAATCCTCTCTGCTGATGTGAGTAGAAGAGGAGCCATAGATTTATAGCTGTACAATGAAAGCCCAGTTTTGTGATTTCCGGTAGTGTGGGGAAACAGTGCTTCCTCTGTGCGTGTATATATATATATATATATATGCATGAAACTGGTTTTAGTACTAGGCTGGTCGACTGCAGCATGGGGTTTTTGTTAGTGGAGTTAGTTATACACTGCATATACTTTCCACTGAAGCTGATCATGAAGTTAGAACAGGTAGCAACTCGAATTCTAAATACTAGGCTGTTCCCAGTGATGTAAGCAAATCCTGATCTACTAGTATTCTGGCTATTATGACTGGCTAGTGAGGCTGTTTTGTTTCCAAAACTTGTGTCAAAAGGAGGTTGTATTCAGATTTCATGTATGCTTAAACATCTGCTGTAGATCTGTCTCTTCTTAGGAGGAGGAAGTGGTAGCCTTTATTCTGGGATGCAGAGTAGTGTTTGTGTGAATTGATGGGGAGGTCATAGTGATCACCTGGTTGTCATGTAAGCAGCATTTCCTGGAAAAGTGTTTTGGCTTTGAAGTAGAAGATGATTCTGCTGGTCACGTACTGATGAAATTCCACTGAAAGCTCAATTTGCATAGCATTTTGCTGGGCTTATTTGAAGGCTGCATGAAGACCTTTGCTGGGCTTTGAGCCTCCAAGCCTAATGGTTCTCTGTGCACATGTTAGCTAGGATATGTGGAGCCATGCACTATAAGCACCAATAACAGTTCTGGTGCAGATGTTTGTCTAGATGTTGACTGGTTTTCTACAGAAATAAATCCATTTCTACTGAGACCAAAACTGTTTAGAACTGAAAATGCAAAATGAGCCTTGTACCTAAAGCCAGCACCTGGTTTGTCTTTACATCTTCACTGGGCTTTATGTGTGCCTTTCTCTAATTCTCTTAAACATGCTTGATGTTGACTGTACAACATTTTCTCAGGTTTGAGCAGTACAGGGAAGTAATGAGCTTTCTTTTTTTTTAATCTGTGGCTTTGGCTTTGCATAGTAATAATCATGGCTAAACATCCCATTGCTGTAGGACAAAGGATATCATTGATGGAGATTATTTCTGGCTTGCAGTAACTTAATTTGTGTCAGTTCCTACCTTGTGGTGTGATATCACTCCTGTTACTGTTTTGGTGATACTTTCGTCTTCTGAAAGTAGTGTATTTGAGACAGGGACCTGCTGGAGAGAGTCCAGCAGAGAGCCACAAGGATGACTGGGGAACTTGAGCATTTCCCTTATGGAGAGAGACTGAGAGACCTGGGACTGTTTAGTCTAGAGGGGAGAAGACTGAGTCAAAATCTCATCTGAGGAGTGGGTGTCAGGTGGATGGAGCCAATCTCATTTCGGTGGTCAGCAGCAATAAGGCAAGGAGCAGGAGCTACAAACTGGAACACGAAGGTTTCACCTCAACATGAGGAGAAACTTCTTTACAGTGAGGGTGACAGAGCACTGGAACAGAGAAGTTGCAGCCATCTTCTGTGGAGACTTTCAAAACCCACCTGGATGCATTCCTGTGTGAACTACCCGGGATAATCCTGTTTGGCAGGGGAGTTGGACTCGATCTCTGGAGGTCCCTTCCAGGCTCTTAATATTCTGTCATTCTGTGTATTCTGTTAACCAGTTTCTTTAAGTCCTTTGATAGTTTTGATAAATAAGTGCCTATGAACTGTATGTGTGTATGTTTATTTTCTAGGCATTTTATGGAAACAGTTGAAAAATGTTGAGGGGGACAACATGGAGGGAATTAAAAAATATAATTTATTTGTTTTAAATCAAGACTGACTCCCTTTTTCTTTTGTTTTTAAATAGCTTTCCTATTTGGCATGTCTTTTGTAAAGACAGTCTTTCGTCATCAGTGCAGTATGCTACAGGTGATGCTTGTACCCTGGCAAATGATGATGAAAATATCCAGGAAAAGGTATGCTGAATAAATCCTGTTAATTAGCTACTCAGTCTGACTTGACATTAAATTTAAACCCCCCTTTAATTTATACACTATAATTCATAAAATCATCTTGGCTGGGAAGTTTATTGTATTGAGTTTGTTCTGAGAAGGGAGATGTTATATTCCGATGCTTTCCTTTAAGGTTGTTGCAGTTATGACAATACAGCTGGTCATTTTGTGTATGGGCAGCCAATAGGAAAGTTAGTAGTGGTGGCTCCATTAGATGAAATGGTCATCAGGAATGGCACGTGGCTTGTTAGAGATTGTGGTAGGAGATGATGACCCAGATAAGTCTAGGCCAGAGTTTGCCAGTTGCGTTTGTTGCAACCCAGTGCACAAATGATTGCTGTCCTAAGTAGAAGACTTGAGAATACTTTGTTTTATTATGTCAGTATGTATCACTTTGTTTTCTGTCTAATAGCAATTAACAGCACTAAAATATGTTCACTAGTGTTTCACATGCAAGGTTCTGTCCTTTTTCTTATTTATGTTAAATTGTATTTAACCTGAAGTGCTGAGTAATCATCTCACCCTGATTAACTCATGAGTTTCTTCATATTGCAATTTGGTAGTGAGTTCCCAAGCTGGTGAGTCATATCAGAAAGTCGTGGTAACATCCATAAGTAAAGAATCAGACTTATGCTAATCATGGGTAGTACTGATATTACTGGTTTTCTCATTTCCTCCATCAGTAAGCAGTAATGCTAATTGTGGTCCTTATCCTAAGAAAGCTTTAATATACTGCATCAAATGTGGAAAATATATTGAGCCTGACTAGGGAAAAAAAACAACTTTAAATACTCAGGATTTCTTAATATTCTAGTTCTACCGATAATCTGCTATAAGTGAAATTTGCCAAGTTTTATTTTTAATGATTGTTTCCTGAAAGTCACCTGAGGACTTGTTTTTGGGGAGTGGGTTCCTTCTGTTTTGAGCAGCAAGTTGATGAGGGGGGATCCATCAACATGAGATCTTGTCAGAATGATTAACTTTCTTTGGCTCCCAATCAGAATGATTTTAAACAAAGTTAATATGGTCTTTCCTGGGAAGATTTAACTGAATTGCTTTAACATACTTTAGTCTTTGTCCAGATGAGATTTTAAACATGTGGGCAGTGGCTATGAAGATTCATTTAGCTTAACTTCTTACTGATATTTTGATTGTTGTAAAGGTAGTAGTATTCCCTTCACTAGAACAGAAGTCGTGTTTTACTACATGCTCACTGTTGGTTTACCTTTATACTAGAGTGAAGAGGCTGGCCCAAAACTGGAGTCTGACCATACAGACTCAGGTACACAGAGTTCTACGGAAAAGCTGCTTGTTGATTTTACAAAACCTGACCAGGCAAGACTTTTATTTCATTCCCCCTGTACATTCTTCAAATGCTTCTTGATTTCAGTCTTTCATTTTGGTTATCTAAAGCTTGTAGTAACTATCTATCACATTCCAGTTGCATGCAGAGTTGCTGTCAGACTCATGTTTCCAGTGAAGGAGAATGTGTGAACTGACAGATCTTGCATTGCCTACATGCATAAGGAATTAAAAAGAGTAATTTTATAGTTGTATGGAGTTACTAAATCTTTCAAGCTAAATTAAAATTGGATGTTCTATATAATTGATGTCTCTTTGTATCTAAAACATAAAACTCCTTACTGAGGTCTCTTTGGTACATCAGACTTGATGATCACTACAGTCCATTGTAGACTTAATCCTTCATGGCTTCTATTTGTTTGATTTCCTTTGCTGAAATGGTAAAAGGGTTGTGTTTCAGTTCTGTGTGTCATTAAGTCAGTGTTTGAGGTCAAATGTTACAAAGACCACTGTTAAAGATGATTTGATATGTTTTGTGGATTACAAGACCACATACCTAGGATGTGCTTCCCAGTACATATTGCATGGGTTAGATATGTAATTCTATAGGAAAACATTCCAGATCTGTTCAGCTACGTCTAATTCAGCTAATGACCAGAGGCTCTTGTTTGGTAGTATTTTCCATTGCTGCAAGAGCTAATCTGACCTGTTTTGATGCTTATGTACTTTTCTAGATATAGAAAACCTCATTTTGATTATGCTGTGCAAGAGTTTATGAAAACTGGAGACCAGAATAAATAAGATTCAAAATTACTAGACTCTTGAAAGTGATAAGCAATTTATCTCTGTCTTCAGCTACAACGGAATAGGCTTCTAAATCGTTTTGGACCTTGATTGGAGTGATAAAATTGACAGCCTTCCCCAAAATTAAGCTAAGGCTGAAAATAGTAAATATAAATTTTATTGTAATAGCACATGCAAACAGAAGAATGTATTTCAGTTGCTGGAATACTCAAAACAGGTGTTCTTGTGGCTGTCTTTTTATAGAAGTTGAGGAAGTTCTTGCACATACTTCAGTTAATATTTTTAAGTTTCTGTTGCAGACCATGGAATAGTTTTGCAACTGTCTCAAAGTAGCACTGAGTATCCACCTGGATTTTTGGAGAAAGAAAATTTGTTTCTCAGCTTCTGCTGTCTGGTTCTTAGTCTCACTGATGGCAGGAATCTGTGCTGTTAAATCTCTGCATTAGATGTTATTGTATGAATGCTTTTCCTGTTTAAGTTGTAAAAAAAGTATGTCCATCTCTCATGTTTTCTTAGACTACAGCAATGAGTGATGCCAGCCAGACTGAAGTTGAGACTCTGCCTTTAGTAGATTTAAGTGAAACTTCTAGCATAGTTCCAAGCACTGAAAACATTTCCAGTTCACCTACCTCAGAGATGCCTCCAGTCTCACAGCCTGAGTAAGTTTTTGGTTTTCTTTGTATTTTAAGGTATCGTTTTGGTCTTTAAGAGAACATGACTTGATCTGATGTTATTCAAAAGGCTGCTTAGTAATGTTAGATTGCTGCGTGATTCTTCTGCTACATGTTGATTTTATGGAGTCGATGCTAATGGAACATGCCTCTTAGTGTGTGAATTAGTAGTTGTGTACTTGTGTGAAATGTCATTACCAGGATCAGTTTCTTAGCTGCTGTTCTGACAGAAAAAAAATCTGGCATCTTATGTGCTAAAAAATCTGTACTATGAAAACCCTCTGGTCTTCAGGATTTCTGCCCTTCACACATGTGCTTTTGAGGCTGCGTCAGTTTATGTTTAGGAATTGTAGAATCACAAAATTGTCAAGGCTGGAAAGGACCTCAAGGATAATCCAGTTCCAACCTCCCCTTGCCAAGGCCAGGGACACCTCACACTAGATAAGTTTGCTCAGAGCCACATCCAGCCTGACCTTAAAGACCTTCAGGGATGAGGCTTTCACCACTGCCCTTGGCAACCTGTTCCAGAGTCTTACCACCCTCATGGTGAAGAACTTGAGGGTGGTGAGACATTGGAAGAACTTGCATAATTTTATTTCAGACCTTAACAACAGAGCAGTCTCAAAGTTCTGATCTTGACAGGCTTTGGATTAAATAACAGATTTTGGTATAAATGCAGCTGTGACAGTTTGTCATTCTGGTGTTAGTGTCTGGTTGTGTGTATTCAGTTGTGCTTAGTTTTATTCTCCATTTTGTGGATTGCTGTCCTATCAAATAGGAGCTTGAGTATGGGAATTCATGTGTTTGCTTCTACTTTGACAGAATTCTCCTGGGGTTTCCAATGTGTGCTAGGGGGAATATATATAGATATATTCTTCTGATTATCTGCTGATAATGATCTGATATTTTGGGAGATAAAAATTCAGCACATTAAAAGTTAAGTAGGTTTCTTTTCAGCAGTGTGTTGTCCTATTTGTTTTGTTACTTTTTTAAGAGTCAAGTTTTTCTGGTTTGTCAGATTTAGTTTCTTTAACATAGGAAGGTCTGGAAATCTTTGCTGTTTCATCTTGCCTAATGTGCTAAGCAAGATCAAGTACTTTGGTACTTCATGAGTATCTTCAATTGCAAATGTTCAATAATCACATTTCCCAAATTTGTAGTTATTTTAAAGCAAAACTGGGATTTCAGGAGGTCTTTTTATAGCACTTATTGACTACTGTACTGTGTAAATGCATTTAAAATCCTGCTGTTGTCATTCCAAACTATTTTTACCTTGCAATGAATCTTTTTCATTAGAGCATTGATTGTAGCTTTGCTATACAGATCTAACCTAGAGAAAACATACTGAAAAACAATCTGACCTCCTCTTCTAGCTGCAAGTGGAGAGCAACCATGTGTAGTGGGCTTGGTAATGCACTTGTATAATTCAGACAAAGCCACTAACAGATGAAAGTATTCAAAGGGGAGTATTCAAATGAGAATGTTCAAAGGTGCAGCTTTAGGCCTGTGCTGCTTGCCTTCTGCAAGGATTAATTACTTGATGCCAGTCAGGTGCACTCTGATATGAGAGTATTTTTAAGTTCATATATGAGAGTATTTTTAAAGTTCATATGTGTCCCATATTTAAGTCACTTGTCATCTATCCACTGAGATCAAATATATGTGGAGTTCTTTAATTGTATCCATCGATCTTCCTTTGGTCATTAAAGTGCTACACACAGAGCTAAATTGTGCATCTCAGATGTGTTCATGTCAGGCTGTTCAGAGAAACTGCTCCCTGCTTTCAGCTAATAAATTCTTATATTCTTAGTGTTTGTTTGATTTTGCTACTTAGCAAAAAGTCTTGAATACCTGTGAGAGTTTTTGGTTTTAATAGTATGGGAATTGCCATTTAAAAAGTACTGAAATTGGCTCTGTGGTTTTGTTGCAGTTGCTTCTGTTGGTAACTGCAGCAAAGAATCAGGAAGATCCCTTTTTAAGCTGCTGACGTACTGTTTGTGTTTTGACATCTGTGTCATGTTATTGGATTAACCTAGTTTGCTGCGGGCTTATGTTGATGTTTAGGAGGCAGGATAAAGCCTGCCCTCAGATTGATCTAGGCTATAGACCAGATCGATGTGGGAGTCATCTCAGTACTGGATAAATAAGGACAGCCACAGATGTTAGCAACTGGAAGTTATTTGTTCATCTTCTGCCCACCCATTCCATCATTCCTAGAGAGAGGCTTTATTTTCAGTTTCTGTCTTGGATTTGTCTGATTCAGTGTTCTGCCTTTCAGGGAGAGAAGCAGTAAATTTACTGGGCTGATTAGCTAGTTTGGGCTGCTGATGCGGCTTGGATAATGGTCTGGTGGTTTACCTCATTTTTATTACACTAGGAAAAAATATCTAGTGTACAGGCAGAAGTCTGTCTGGCTGTACTGTGTATGGTTGTGCCACTTCTTTTCTCCTAGTTTTAGCCAAGTTCTCTTCTGATGATTGCCCACTGGCTTGAAAACATTAGGAGCTTTTAGTGATGGACTCAGTCTCGTGTTTCATTCCTTTGAAAAGGAAAATTGCTGGCAGTTGGGTAACTCTGAAGCTGTTCTTAATTTGTAGCAATGACGGGAAGAATTATCCTTCACAGTGTTTGGTTAGATGTTTTGGGACATGAGAAGCCAGCTTTGTGTTCCTTTGAGACAAACAGTCTGGAAAAGGAAATTCCATTCTTATATGAGTACAGCTGAGAATGCAGCTCCACAAAGTATAGCATTCTTCATCCCTCTTTTCTCGATTTATTTCTGTAAGACTGTTGCTTTTTAAAACGTTTTAAATAGCTTTAGTGTTATGGTTGATTAGTGAGGTTGTTTACATTACCAAAAGGGTAAAATCCAGGTTTTTTCTTTTTCTTCAGTGCAATAGAAAATTCCCGTGCTGATATCCCTGTAGTCAGCTCTAGTGAAACTGATCAGTCAGAACCTGACTGCGATATTGGTGGAACACTTGAGGCTGAATTGCAGAGTGAACCTTCCTCTTTTGTCAGTCCACCAGAAAGGTGAGCGTTGAAATTTAAATAGATGGTGAGTTTGAATAATTGAAAAGTAATTGTTCCTTTCTGCCCTGGCTTGGCAACAAACATTTGTAGGTGCTTGCTTATCTTGATATTTGTGTGATTAATTCTGCATGTGGCTGATAATGTGATCATCTTATATGTCTTAATAGTATGAAAACTTGCAGCCTTGCAGGTCAGCATATAGAGAACATATCATCTTCACATGGCAAGGGAAAGAAGACAAAATCAGACTTTGAGTCAAAAGTTTCAGCAAGTGAGAAGGGGACAGATGAGCAAAAATCGGCTCTGAATGCCTCAGAGAACTTAAAAAGGGAGGTAAGCAGTACTCATACCCACTCAAGACACACAGGAGCCTAATACCCTCTGTTAAGTTATCACCATTGTGAAAGATGAATGATAACCATCTGATGCTCTATAAATGCCCAGCCCTCACATTTTGAGCATTGTAGGTGGATCTGGTGTTGTCATCTCCACAAGGGAGGATAAATTGAGAGAAAAGTGCAGTGAGCTTGATCCATTGGCACTGAACACTTTTTTTTTGTATGAGCTAAGTCTCTTTAATATGAGACTCGGGGAAATCAAATAACTATCTGAAGTGGAATCCAGAAGAAATCTTCATATAACAGATAGTTAAGATGAGACTTCCATGGGATGCTGTGAATGCTCCAATTTTTACATAGGTTTAAAAAACCCAAAATACCAACAACAAACAATCACAAACAACAGTAAAAAACCCTCAAACACCATCTGGAGGCTGTTGCATGATCCAGGTAAGTTTGTAGAAGAGAAGTCTGAGGTTTGAATCTTGACTGAGTGAGGAAATTTTTGAATAGCAAGCAGATAACTGGAGGCAAAGATGACAGTTGGAGGAAATACAAAGCATTTAGTGTGCTTTTATTCTTTCCTAGGTAAGTTATTTGTGGGATATTTAGCTAGACAGGTCTTTGATTTAACTGTGTGACTGCTGCTATGTTCTTACCGTGAGGCACTTCCTAAAGCTTACATTTTCTAAGTAGGTGAAGAATAACCAAGGTCATAGCAATACCACGTTTTGCTAGTTGAGCTTCACATGATGTTTAAGCTGTCACTAGTAACTTTGCTAACTCTGTTTTAAAACACATTTCCAGAGATCATTGAACAGAATTCAGTGTGCTTTAGTCACATACAGTCACAAAAAGTCTTCAAAAGAACTTACTACAAAAAAATTGGTGTAAACTAGTATTATTTTTAAAAAGGCCAAAATTTTCTTTCTTTACTCCAAGGTTAAATTGCAATCTTTAAAGTAATTACATCAGGTATTGACCTGATGTCATAGTTAAGCAAGAGCATGATTTGGCATTGCTTACTCAAAGTTTTGACTTGGCACTTTCATCATAGTTCAAGGAGGATCTTATGTCCTGAACTTTCTTTGGAGAGGAAGATACAGAGGGTTTTTACAGGGTCTATTTTTGTGTATGCCATATCTAAAATTTTGCTGCAATGTAGTCATGTGAAGAAGTCTTGCATCACATTTGTCCAAATACATGGGCTTGGCTCTCTTTGAGGGCTTTCATCTACAGAACTATGTGATAGAATTCTTGTTTTAAGTGCAGAAAAATTATCAACCTACAAACAAGTTGTTCTGGAAACTACCTGTAAAATGTAGTCTACAAAATAACCTATATTTGAAATGTCCAGGACAGGTTTTTGTACATCTGGTGATGTGCTAGAAATTTGTTTGTATAATAGGCAAGCTGACTTGAAATGGTATAACATATGGTTAATTTAAAGGGGTTTCTGCTTTGTCAGGCAAGTCCAATTAAATTTTCTTTGCTTATTAAACATTTAAAATATTATAAAACAATATCTCCCTCTGATGTTGTTTGAGGTGGTCAGAAACTCCAGAAGACCTCTGGAATTCTGTCACAACCAACATTCATATTTGAAGGTTTTTGCTACAGAAATTTTTCCACCTAAGGAGGTAAAACAAAAATTTGGAAGAAAAAAGAAGTTTTGAGACAAAATGCTTCTGTTTGGCTTAATGTATTTAGCCACAAAAATTAGCCTCAAAAATGAACAAAATCTTAAGTGAAAGACTTCTGTGAGGAAATAAACACATGTTTTTTTCAGGCTTGTGAGCTTACCTTGGCAGTAAGTTTTTAACATAGGTTCAAATAGTGCATCTACTGTTGACTTGAAGTTCATCTTTATTTTCTTGGATACTGAAACACATTCACAGTTGATGGTTTGTTCTTTTGTAGAAAGACTACAAGAAAACAGGAGAAATTGACCCTACATCAGTGATGACTCCAAAGGACCCTGGAGACATTCCAACATTTGATGAATGGAAGAAGAAAGTCATGGAAGTGGAGAAAGAAAAGAGTAAGTTTAAAAATCATTGGTTTGGTCTAAATACAGACCACTTTCATCTTTGATTAAATCATATTTGACTAGTGAAACTGTTTGGAAAGCAGCCTGGGACAGAACTACATAATTAATAGCAGTTATTACATAAAAATGGTGAGCAGAAGTTCACTGACAGTGAAAATGCTGTTTGTGTTTCTTATAGTAGCAATATTTTCTTGTTCCTAGGTCAGTCAATGCACCCTTCTGCAGTTGGTGGGCAGCATTCCACAAAAAAAGTCCAGAAAAACAGAAATAACTATGCCTCTGTAGAGTGTGGTGCCAAGATTTTGGCAGCAAATCCAGAAGCAAAGGTAAGTGTTTTCTAATTATTGTGCGTTCTTTCAGTTTACTCTTGGGCAAGAAGCTGTCCAAAGTGCCCTTAGCTGAAACTGAACACTGAAGTAATCTTTTTATGGTCAGGTTCGTCGTGATTTTTGACTTATAAAAAATGGTTCATAAACTAAAGTGAAGGTGGAGCAAGGTCTACTTACTACAGAAACAACAGGTTGTATTAAGCAGCTCACCATAGTAAATAACCTGTGATTGTCCCAAAGTAGCACAGCGTACTGTCTCCTTAGATGTTGTGAGACTTGGCAGTAGTCTAAACAACTAATATGAAACTTCTTTTTGGAGAGAGGGGAAAACCCCTTGGTGCTGGGTTAGTATCAACCATACAACTTAAAATACTAATTCTCTTCTTTATACAGAGCACTTCAGCTATTTTGATGGAGAACATGGACCTTTATATGCTAAATCCTTGCAGTACTAAAATCTGGTAGGTTACTGAGCCTTGTTTGTATACAGGAGTGGTTATAATTTCCCATTGGATGGGACTGTATGTGTCCTGTGGGAGTGATGTGACCTTTGTGTTGCTGCCTAATTTGTGTCTGTAAGGAACTCTCATGGATTCAGCACTAGATGCTTTATGATGTCCCCCATAGAATTCTGTCTCTGATGTTGAGAAGTAAGATTCAGGGGTAGCTTAGGATTGCACTTTACTCACTTCAGTATTTGTAGGTTTTGCATAATTATAATGTTACAGAAGAGAATTCCAGTGAAGAATTTTATTTCTTTCTCCAGCTGTCAATTACTTATAGGACACAGGATGAGAATTTACCATGTAACAACTACTGTTTCAGGTGTGGTTTAAATGATGCTTGCTATCCTTGGTTATTAGTTCTGTGCATTGTTGTCTTTGAGTATAAGATGAAGGAAGCTCTTAGAGGTGTAGGTGGTGTCAAGTTACTGAGCTAGATATGCAGGTAAATGTCACTAGTGAGTTGAAGGGAGCAGCAAATGATGCCTCCACATTGCACAGCATTTCCGTAGTGTTCTTTTATACCTAGTGAAGTATGCACTGAAAAGGTAAAGGACTGAAGACTGCAACAGCAGAAGGCAAAGTGCTTTTAAAGATTATTTCCTGTTTGTCTTCAAGGTTCGTTATTGAGCTCTGTGAACCAGTCCAAGTAAAGCAGTTCGACATTGCAAATCACGAATTATTCTCTTCCACTCCTAAAGACTTTCTGGTGTCTATTAGTGACAGGTATGTGGTCAAAACTCGCCCTTCTGAATGAAAAATGAAAGAATGATTGTTAAATGGATGGCTTCATAGAAGATGCTCTGTGTATGTCTCTTATTATGCAAAAAGTAATTGTGAAATTATAAGGGGGGGGTTGTGTGTATTATCAGTTAAGGTATGTTTTTCCATTGAAGGGACAACTGTGAGGTCCTAGAACATGTGGCTTGAGTTCTTTCCATGCTTCCTGTAACTTTTTTACTTCTGATGTGTGAAAAAGAGGATACCCAGCACAGTGCATCCAGAAACCCCCCCACTTTCTTCTTCAGTGCTTAAAATGTGTAGACTCTGATTTTCAGCACTTGAACTGTTGTCTAGTTCCAACTGTTTTGCTCACTTTTTTTTTGCTGCTTGCTTTCAGTAACCTACTACTTAGGTGTCACATTGTTCTGTGTGCATCTGAGGTGACTGTTTTCCACTCCAGAGCCTCCACTTTGCGGGCTGGCTGAATTTCAGTAGTTGGATCCAGTATAGGGTTTCACGCCTCAAGGACTTGCAGACTGTTTTTAATATGTGAAGAGATAACTGATGAGGTTTTGTATTGGGACTAGCTTTATCTTGTGACTCCTCTTTCCCTAAAACATACATTGCTGCTATCTTGCAACTGAAAGAAAAAGGAGAACTTTTCTGTGAACAGTAGGTTCTTTCATTTCTCTTAGCTGATTCCATTGTTTCTTTTCTAGGTACCCAACAAACAAATGGATTAAATTAGGTACTTTCCATGCCAGAGATGAGAGAAATGTCCAAAGCTTTCCTCTGGATGAACAGATGTATGCAAAATACGTTAAGGTAACTTAACACTGCAAAAGCTTCTCAGGAAGGAAGGGTTTGTTGTGCTTATTCTGTATAATAGCATCCAGAGAACTCTGTAACCAAAGCATGCCTTACTATGAGTTGTACTAGTTTTGCTAGTGACAGTGGCCCTGGTGTACTAGATCTTGTCACACAATCATAAGTGTGCTGTCTTCCTCACAATGGTGACAGGATCTGGAGAAGCATTTGGTGTCCAAACACATAGCTTGTGTCCAAGGACATACTTAGTTGATACCTGAATTAGAATTCAATATTGTCTGGCTTTTTTTTCCTTACTTAACCAACTGTCTCCTGAATGTAAGATGAGAAGTATTGACCTATTTTGACTCTTGGCTGTATTTGCTTGTATGTGTGTATATATATATAAAATATATATATACGTGTGTGTGTGTATATATCACACTCCCTGGAGCACAGATTAGAATATGCCTCCTTTCCTTTTTTTGGTACTTTTGTGCAAATATTCTGCTCTGCAGTTCAAAATGAATCTGAAAGAGTGAGCATTTGAATTCTGGTTCCCATCAATAGACTCAAAGTGCAGTTGTGCTGTTAGTCAAAACTGTGACTCATGGAAGTTGCTTAGATTACTGCTACTGGAGGACTTGCCATGATCTCTCTGCCTTCAGAATAACTAGCAGCAAGCTCTTTGCTCAGGAGCCTCAGAATAAAATTCCATCGATAATGTGAAAATATTGGGACCCTGTGGAGGCTTGAATTCAAATAAAGTACAAACCTTTTAGGTCCTCTTCAGTGATGTTATCTTGCTGCCAACAAAAAAAAATTGTACTACTGAATGATAAATGCTTTTGTGAAGTAGCAGCTCAGAATGATAGTTACCTAACTACCCAGAAATCCTGCATGAGTCACAGCATGAAGATTTAATTTTTAATTCTGCTTTCTGAGTGAATTAATGTCCTAAGGTAGCTGAAATCTTGCTTGTTGATGAAGTGTCAGGTTTACATTAGATGCTTCAGCCCTTAGTCTCTTGGCAGATGCAGTGTTCTGCCTTGAGCAGTGTCCACACTAACATTTTCAAAAGGTTGTTCTTGCAACATTTTTACTTCATACCACAGAAAGTAAGCAAGCTGAGGTGTGCCTAGGCTGCAGATTCTTGAAGAGGCTTAATGATCTTGTATCCAAACTAATGGAATTTTTTTGTAAGAATGCTTTTATGGGAATAGTTTCATGACCTTATTTGCAGGTCACTTGTCAGTTGTGTCTACATATTGGTTTAAGAAATACATTTTACACTTGCAAATTAGCTTAGATTAAATAAAGACTAGTGTGTAGCCAAGCTCTGAATAGAAATACATTGATGACTGAAGCTTTCAAGTGTATCATCAGATGCTCTATACATTTTCTTCCAGTATCACTTCTATAAATTGAAGCATATTGAATGTGAAGCAGCAGTACATAGTGTGTGCTGTGAAGGACTTTTTTCCTTTGGAGTCACTTTCTGTAATCTGTGCTCTTTAAGGGGGGGGAGCAAATACACTTATCACTTAACACACTTAAGTATTCTGTCTGCAATAATGCTACCTAGAAAAATTGAATAACTTGTTAAGTTCCTTAATAAAACACTTGTTGCTTGTTACTTTTAATCTGCAAAGGTACAAGGGCTAAATGACATTTTGCTACCTAAGACAGATGAAGCAGCATTGCAACTTCATCTTTCATAACTTGTCATCTTGGCCAGTTATAGTACTGAATTAAACCAACCAAACCTGTAATTGCCTGTGGCATGTGTTCATCCTTTTGTACTGACATCTTATTTTTTTTTTCCTCTCTTCCTTTCTTGCTTCAGATGTTCATCAAGTACATAAAGGTTAGCAAACTCTTCTTTTGGAATGATAAATGCATGGGGCTTGGGGTGTTTTCTGCTGCAACTCATCACTTTAATGCATGGCAAGAAAAATCTTTCAAAGGCTTTTCTGCTATGGGTGATTTGCAGATTTCCTGAATAAAAGATTGGATTCATGTGTTAAATGAACTTTTGACTCTGATTCTTGAGGGGTTTAAGTACCTTTTGTTCTTTAGGTGGAGTTGATATCACACTTTGGATCAGAACATTTTTGTCCTTTAAGTCTAATAAGGTAATATCTTAAGCATTTTGCCTTATCTTTCTACCTCATTGCAGTGAGAATTAATGTGTTTTAATAACAGTTGGGCAACAATTTCTTGTTTTCGTCTTAAGTTTTGTGATGGTTTGGGTGTTACCTGCCCCCCCCCCAACTTTAGAAATTTTCCAGACTAGACTCAGCTGGCTCTGGAAATTGAATGAAGCTTTTACATTTACAGCTTAGCACAAGACACAATCAGATATTTGCAATCTATACAGTTTTACACAGAAATATACAAGGTAAAAGGTAATACAGAAACACAACACCTCTCCCAGAAACCTGAGTCCCCAGGAGGGGCTTCCAACCACCCTTCCACCTTCTCCCACCCACCTCTACTTTACCCCAGACGTTGCCTTGTGCCCAAAAAAGAATGGAGGGTCGTCCAGGGGGGTTAGGAAGCAAGTGGATTAATCAGAGAGACGAAAGGTGAGGTTAGAGTGATGCAGCCCAGAGCCGGGACAGAGAGCAACTACCTTATCTATGTTGGGATTCTTGGTCTTATACATCTCAGCAAGCCTATGAGTGAAGCAGACATCACCATTGTTTCCCCTTCACAGCCTGTAATCTATTTCTTCCCACCAAAACATTCTAGCTAGCTTCAAACCAGCACAAGTTATTTGCAAATACTGTAAATTGAAGTAGCTGCCTAACTTAGTGTGCTTCACATCTGTTCAAAGAAGCTTTTAGTCTTTTGATTCTCCAGTGCGTAAGGAATAGTTTATATTTGCAGGGTGGATGTTAGGGAAACAGGAGTGCAAAGCAGCCTTACAGGAGCCTTTGGGGAAGCTGTTGTGTCTCATACCATCCCAGGTACATACAGTTAGCAATGTTTGGAATATCTAAATCAGGACAATTGTGTGTAATTCAGAGAATAATCAGCCTCTGTACTAATTTTAAAGAGAATGTCCAGAGGCAAAGATAGAGGTGTAAAAGCTCATGGAGATCTTAAGAAAAGGAAGTCTATATATGAGTTCCAGTTAAAAAGGGGGAAAAGTCCCCGGAATTACTAGAATTAAAAACAGGATTGTTCTTTGGTGCAGCATTCTGTGGGCTTTGGGGATAAAAGTTTGAGGAAACAAGCATACCTCCTGCTTTAGTTAACTGAAAGTAACTGTTGCCTATCTGTTTGTTACTTAATTATCAATTTTGTCAAGTAATTGCATGACTGATGGACTAATACTAGGTACTTATCTTAAAACTTTCTTCCTAGGGTGTTTGGTACTAGCATGGTTGAAGAGTATGAAGAAATAGCTGATTCTCAGTATCAGTCTGAACGACAAGAACTCTTCGATGAAGATTACGGTAAGCAAACTTCTGCATATTTTTCCATTCAGATGTGGCTTCTGCTAGCCACATGGCTCGTTCCCTATGTGTGGGAAATGATTGTTAAATTTGCTCCTGGTGTTCACACTATTTCAGTATTTTTAGGTGTTACTTTAAAATGCTGGAAGTAAGTCTTTATTCCGTTAACCATTCCCTTGTCTTCATGTACTGGCACTAACTAAGGATAACTAAAATAATGAAAGTAGCTCACACAAAACAGCTTTATTCTTTTTGGCCATAGTCTGTTTTCCTGAGATTTAGTGTGATCAATGCTGCAAGCAATTGGGAAGGTTCTTATTTTGGCTTGCAGACTTTGTATTTAAGTAAGGGAATCTCCAGCCCTTGCAAGGAGGAGCAGGATAAACTTCATATGAAACTCAATGAGAAGTTGCTGCATCTGCATCATGAATCCTGGAGAAACAGAAATTTGAACCCTGAATCTCCTTGGGATTCTCATTGCCTGGAGCTTAGTATTTCAATATATAATTGCTGACCTTTACTTTTGTTTCTGTAGTTTTGTGTTCACACTGTCAAATTGACAGTTGAATGACATGTTAAATGTTGAGGCCTTTTTTTGTTCATGAAGCATTTAATTCTTGTAGTCATAAATATTCTTCTTTATACATAGATTATCCACTGGATTACAGTACAGGGGAAGAAAAGTCTTCCAAAAATCTCCTTGGTTCTGCTACAAGTGAGTATAATTTATTAGAAAAATTACTCCTGTGCCGAAACAAAATGAGCTTGTTCTAAATGGAGTGAGATTTTTGTCATGCAGCAGCTACAACTTTTTTTTCTGTTGAATTTATTGTGATTCCTATTTAATTGCTTAGGAGTAAGTAGTAGCAGCTTTGAAGCTGGGGTATCATTCTGAAAGTGTTCTAAAAATAGAGCTTTCCAGATCTCTCTCCTTAAGAAACTTCACTTACTGTACTTCAGGATCCTGAGCGTTTGAAACAGTTACATGGGTAATGGTAAACCATAATATGGGGCTGTAACTAACCAGTACTAAAGTGCTGTAGAACTGTAATTATTCACAACTTGGAGATTTATGCTTAGTGAAGGTGCCCTACCTATGGGAGGCAATATAAAGTTATATTTGATACAGCTTGAAAGGGAGGGTTTGAGATCACTGCTTCGGAGAAGGCTTTAAGTATTGTTGCTTCTGTGCTCTTCAAGAGCTGTATATATTTTTAAGAAGGAGAACTAATGGTTCTTGACTGACTGTCATGGTTTTTCTTTGGGAAACCTCCCAAGTATGGGGTAAGAATACTTGAATATTCTTAACTGCTGAATTATTTAGGTTAATTGGATAATTATTTAGGATAACAGGATATTTTTTTCTCTTGTACTCTGCTCTGGTGAGGCCACACTTCAAGTATTCTGTTCAATTTGGGACATCTTGATAAAAGAGGGATGTGGAGGTGCTGGAGCAAGTGCAGAACATAATGAAGCTGGGAAACATCCTGGAGAAGAAATCCTACAAGCAGTGACTGAGGGAGCTGGGGATGGTTAGTTTGGAAAAGAGGAGGCTGAGGGGAGACCTCTTTGCTCTCTACAGCTACCTGAAGGGAGGTTGTGGAGAAGTTGATGCTGGTCTCTTCTCACAGGTAATTAGTGATAGAACAAGAGGGAATGGCCTTAAGCTGTGACTGGGTAGGTTTAGACTGGACACTAGGGAAAGCTGCTTCCCAGCAAGAGTGGTCAGACATTGGAACGGGTTGCCCAGGGAGGTGGTTGAGTCACCAACCTTGTATGTGTTTGAAAGTTGTTTGGATGTGGTGCTTGAGGATATAGTTTAGGCTGCATCTTGTATAGTAGAGTTGTTGGTTGGAATTGATGATCCTGAGGGTCTTTTCCAACCTGAATGTTTCTGTGATACCAGCTGCCCAACAACTTCTTCCAAAGAGCTCTTGCACTGTAGCACTTTTGTTTCTGTCTCAGTTCGTGACATGTAGATTTGCACCTAAAATAAATGCTGACTGGGTTCAGGCTTTCCTTTTATCCTCTGATCGATCAGAACTGCAGAGTTCTTTGTTACTGTTTCCTAGAATGTAGTTGTCACTTGGATCAAAAAGTTCCTGGATAGGAATATTGCACAGTCTAGTGCAATTATCAAAGCGGAACAGTGGAAAAAGCAATTTATTTTAAATGTTACCCTCTCACAAATGAGAGAAAGCAGCACATTCCTCCTTGACACTGTTTTTCTCTTATTTCTGGCTTTTAGAGTTTCTGTCTTGGAGCTGTCTTGATGAGGCATATTCACATGTTCTGTCTATTGCAAGGAGGTGTTTTGTTCACTGTTTAAAAAATGCCCAAACTTTTTTTTTTGAATGCTAAAGCTGTGGTGAAAAGATTGGAAATGTCTGTTACTGATAATGCTTTAGAAATGGAGCTGAGCACTGAAACATTGCAGCGATCATTATTTAGTTCTGGCTGGTGGATGTTGTTATTGAGGCCTTTCATCTCTGGCAGGGTAGTCAGTGTTACTTTTTTATTAAGAAATACTGAGTTCTGGAGGGTTTTTTGTGTGCTTTTAGTGTTTGTTTCTTTTTAATATGTATCTGTGGACAAATGAGGTGGGCTTCCATCTTGCATTGTTTGTCTTAGGAAGAAGGTCATCTGAGGAGGAGATAGTGGGCTTCCCATCGTTGATCTTGTAATAATTATTCTGCAGTATTCTGGTAGTTTGATGCATGAGGACAGTGTTACAGGTTTAGTGACTTAATTGTAAATAGAAGCTGGCCAGAGAATTTGAGAAAGTCCAGAGGGATGGACTGTGAGGGGCTGAACAAAACATAACAGATATGGTTATCCCATTCCATTAGCCTGAAAAAGTTCTATGTAATTTGAAGCATAGTTAGCACTGTCTCTTGCTTTCTTCTGCTCTTTTTCTCCTTCTGTCCTTGCTTGCCTGTCCTCCCCGCCATTGTTGGGGTTATTGGCAAGAATACAGACCAGGAGGGGAGAGAGATAATGGTGTGTTAGCTGGCAACAGCCCTGGGCTTTGTCCAGAGGGGTCTAGGCTAATGTCCAGTTGTATATGTGTGTACATATATATCTCTCTATGTTTATTACCTTTACTATTTAGCCTACTTTTGTAAATTATCATTTCATTTATACTTTCAAATTCAGGGTAAGTGTGGAAATTTTACTTCTTGAGGCTAAATACCAAATTCCACGTGGTGCAAAACCACCACAGGCAGCTCAGTGTTCTTCCTTCTGCTGTTCTCCGAAACTGTCAGGCTTCTCTACCAATTCCAAATTCTTCCCCTTTTTCTACTTCTCAATAATAACAGACCATTCCTACCTGAAACTTAGTGCCTTTTGTTTATTGTGACTTTACAGAGAATGCAACTCCAGATAAATAATGTCATGCAGGAATGTAGTTTCTGACCTGTTTGGGAGGAAAGGCAGAACCAAGGCTCCAAACAGAGCTTCCTGAAGTTGAAGAAATGTGGCATTTCTACTAAAATGCTTCTTTGACTTCATGTGACATACAGTGCAGATATATGTTGCTGAGTGGGGGAGAAATTAGCAAAATTGGGGCAGTTTTTGCACATCTACAATGAGGTGCTTTTTCCTTTGTGGAAAGGAAATAAGGCTGACAATGATGTTTTCAGTACAAAGACCAGAGGGTTCACTGTATGTAATACATACGCTGGTACAGACCAGTCCCTCCTTGCATTTCCTTCTCTGAATTTTTGTTTAACAGATACTTAGTCTAAGCCAGACCTCTGGATACTCACTGTGGTTTTCTTCCAGTTGCCTTAACTGATCTAAACTACATTCAAGTAGCAGATTGTAAAGTGTAGACATCATCTTCAAATCTTATAATATTTAGAGTTGCTACCTTGCAGCTGTATCAGAGCTGACAGTAAGATTGGGACATTTGGAGGGAGGGGTGATGTGAAATGACAGTGAACAGATATGTAGTTTTCTGTCTATCCTGCTGTGGGTACCCTGCAAATTGTCTTGCTCATTCAACAAATGACATCTATTGAATCTCTTCTTTAGTGCTTCTATGACAAATAATCCAATTTGTCTTCATTAGAACTCCTCTGTTTGAATATTCAGGCTCTAAATTGCTGACTCAGGACCTTCTGCAGTGGTTCATGCACTCAGGTTGCCAGAAAATTCTATGCTTAAATATTCTACTGTTCATTTGCTATTCCTTGGCTTCAGTGAGTACTTCTGATGTTTTAAGGTCTGGCTGGCAAACATTAGATGTGGGTTTTGAGATACAGGTTTCTAGCTTATGAACTTGTCCTTTAAAAGCTATGGCCAGATTATTTTTTAATGTCTTTATGCTGTGGTTAGTTTAAAGCAAGTGTTAATGGAAATAGGTTGCTCAGTGGTGCTCACCTCTGGACCCTTGGAATATGTCCTCTGAGCAGTTGCTTTCTCTTTTAGATGCTATCCTGAGTATGGTGAATATTGCTGCTAACATGCTTGGAGCCAAAACTGAAGAGTCAACTGAAGCTGAAGGTATATTTGTGTGTATATATATACACACATATGTATATATTTTAGGTGACAGACCTTTTTGATTTTATTGGTTGGAGTTGGATGATCTGTGTTTAAATGGCTTTTTTTTTCACCCTTTATGACGTACCTGATTAGTGCCATAGAAATGTGTATCCTGCTGACTAAGAAAAGTGGCCCAAAGATGCTGAATTTACTGAGAAGGAAACCAACACAAATATCTTTGCTCCCTGTGTCTACCCAGCTTCAGTTGTAAAGTCTAACTTGCAGCTTCTGCCTGGAAATGTTTTGAGATTGTAGCTTCATACAGATAAACCTTTGGTAGCACTTTCATTAAGATAGCTTTGAGTGACATTTGCAGTTAATTTCTTTCAGTTTAACAACTGCAATAGTGAAAGCCAAACCCACAAAGCAAACCAGAAATCCCAAGCAAACAACCAACCACAAAAAACTCCAACACACAAAAGCACAAACCAAACAAATTCCAACAACGAACTAGCCTCAAAGTTCATTGAAAAGGCATATGATGCTTGAATGTTTATTTTCACATTTTCCTCCTTCCTGCAGCAGGGAACAAAACTGTATCTGAAAATGTCACTGCCACCTCTGCAACTTCAACAGCTGCACCAAGACTGCCTGAACCAACTCCTGTACCTTCACCAGAGTAAGCGATTTGTACTGGGGTTGTTTGTGTGTTTTAAACTGTGCTCTTAGCAGAGAGTAGTATGTGTCAGTCTGGAACTTTCG
Source organism: Pogoniulus pusillus (assembly GCF_015220805.1). Lineage (NCBI taxonomy): Eukaryota > Metazoa > Chordata > Aves > Piciformes > Lybiidae > Pogoniulus > Pogoniulus pusillus. Next base: position 12,150,063 of record NC_087271.1, on the reverse strand, counting down.
ACTGTAGAATGCTCAGATATGGCACTTACTGCCTTGAGTTAAAAGGCAGGTATTTGGTGAAATCTGTAGTGTGGTAATGTACTCACCAGGGAAATGTATTCTGACATTTAGGCAAGTGTTAAAACATATCATAAGGGAAATGGGTACAAACAGTAACTCCAGTGCTACTTTCTCAATTGTTTGTACTACTTTGTTTAGAAGAAGTATCTAACTGTATGCTAACTGTATCCAAACTGGCCTCTGGGCACTGGAATTAGATTTGCTAATATTCCATAGGGCTTTTGTGGTCTTACAGAGCAGGCATGTAAAGATATTGAAGTAACATTCTGTCTCAAACTCTTTGGTTGTAGACTTGTTACTACAGATATCCTACAGATGGATAAAGAGCAATTAATTGTGGATTCAATGAAAGAAAGTCCTATTGTCCAGCTAGTACAAGAGTATGAAGAAGATACAAGCCAATCAACAATAACCTTGCTGCCCAGTGATGATCAGGAAGAAGAGACATCGACATGGTTTGAACTTGAAACAGAAAAGTACTGCTGTGACATGGCAACAGTATGTTGTGTTTCCACCTTTTCAGAATACCTGTTTAAGTGGTGCTCAGTTGCAGTGGCCATGCATCGGCAGCGTGGTAAAGCTGGAGGTAAACAAGGGCAAGATTATGCTGCGGATGTTCAGCAGCCGCAGGCAGTTCTGACCGAATCTATGCATCCATCAGTAGAGGAGCCTCCACCTGAGCAAGCAGACAGCAAAGCTGAAAGAATATCTGGAACTCCTGTCACAGTCGACTTCAGCAGTGTGGTCCATGAAGAGATCAGTAATGACACCACAGATTCAATTGAACTGGAACCGAGCCATCCTCAAACTGTCTCTCAGTCCCTCCTCTTAGAAGTTACTTCTGAAGTTAAGCCATTGCCAACCACAGACATTGTGTTGGAGCCTGCAAGAGAAGATGGGAGCCAGGCAGGATCAAGGGTGACTCCCCCAGTGGATGTAGCTGACATCAGTGCAGAAACAGAAAAGACTGAGAGCTCTGTTGCAGAAGAAAAGCCTATGGCTTCTGAGACCAGTGTAGCTACTGAGGTAAAGGAGATGAGCACAAAAGAGATTGTTGCTACTCCGGTGATTCCAAAGCCTACAGAGACTGTTCTGCAGCCTGAACATACTATAGGTACGCTAGCTAGTGATGCTGGGGAAGGAAAGGAAAGCACTCCAGAAGTGCAGAAACCTGTTTTGCCTGTTGTTGAGTCTTCTGTATCTGTTGAAACAAAGGAGGAGGATCAGGCAACTGAAGAAGCTTTAATGGCAATTCAGGTCTCAGGAGGACCACAGAGAACAGCTACAGACTTCTATGCTGAACTGCAGAACTCAACAGATCTAGGCTATGCAAATGGAAATCTTGTTCATGGGTCTAATCAAAAGGAGTCTGTCTTCATGCGCCTTAACAATCGCATCAAAGCCCTAGAAGTAAACATGTCTCTCAGCAGCCGTTACTTAGAAGAACTTAGTCAGAGGTGAGTGTGAAGAAGACTGGTAGGAGTCTGCCATATTGAATGGTGATTTTTAGCCAGCTCTTCAAAGGAATGTACACCCAAAGCAGTATAGTAGGGTCTAATGTAAATCACAGCATAAAGCTTTTTGAAAGACTGAAGAGTGCCTAATCCTAGGTATTTGATGAGCATCTAGACTTGCAAGGGTGGCAGGGCTTCCCTCTCTCTATTTTGGATGCGATCGCATGGGTTGTTTTGAGGAGTAGTGCTGTGGGGTTTTTAAAAGGATAAAGCATTGCCATGGTGTAAGCACTAATCCTGTCCGTAGTCTTTCTGGCAAAAGGGCTTAGCCTCCTATCGTTGAACTGAGTGGCAGAGCACTACAATGCCACCTACTGTATTTGCTACTTCTACTGAAACGTCTGTGTTACCTGTAATAGCACTTGTTGAAGAGAGCGTGGAGAAGGAACCAAGACCTTTGTGAGTGATGTAGATGTGTTATCTGTAGTGCTCCTTTGCCCTAAGAAAAACGTACCTGTTTCAGAAATGGTTCCAAGGAAGGGCTATCTGTTATGCTTACTGCTGTGTTGTCAGGGTTGGGAGAGAATTCTGCATAGAGAGTTTGAGTAAATTGGTGTCAAGCTCTGAGGTGTTGAAATAGGTTTGACTTTACCCTTGGGGCAAAAAAAACCAACAAACCCAAACAACCCCCCAAAAAAAATCTTACAAAGAGACTTATCTGTTTTATGTGTGAAATTTAAAAGGGAATAGCACTCAGTGTTTAAATAATTTGTTTGAGCAAAGAAGTTTTCTGCTGGCACATTCTGCTTTTTCTGAAGACAGTTCTAGTGTTGAAGAGTTTTGTGAATGAACATTTCAGACCTTTATGCTCTCTGTTTTCAGATACCGAAAGCAAATGGAAGAAATGCAGAAGGCTTTCAATAAAACAATAATAAAACTCCAGAACACCTCCAGAATAGCAGAAGAGCAGGTATGGTTTGTTGGAGTGCTTAACTGTTTTCATAATTAGGGAAGTTTACTCTGAGGACAGAATTGCAAGTTGGAGAAATTCTTTCAGTTGAAGACTTTATTTTTCTTTTCAGCTGCATAGCTGCAGGGTCAGAAACCACATTCCTGCATAACATTCCAAAACCTTATTTGATAAGTGAAGCATGGGATGTTGTCAAGAGTGTATATGACTAATGCTGCCTAAGCAGTTCCAAATGTTGTGTGCAAGTTATGTTGAAAGCATGGCTGGATAGCTCGTGTGTCTGCAGGGTGCTTGGCTGTGTCTGAGAGAATGCAAACTCGGTCTGTGTGACTGCATAGGGTAGTGGCAACTTCTAAATAGCATGACCATGAGCATCTCCCCTGTGAAGAAAGAGAGAGACCTGGAGCTGTATAGCCTTAAGCATGGGAGCCTGATCAATGTCTATAAACATCTGAGGTGTCAAGTGGATGAGGCCAATCTCTTTACAGTGGTTGGCAGCAATAAGACAAGGAGCAATGAGTACAAACTGTAATGTAGAAGGTTTCATCTCAACACGAGGAGGGTGACAGAGCATGGGAACAGGCTGTCCAGGGGGGGTTGTGGAGTCTCCTTCTCTGGAGACTTTCAAAAACTGCCTGGATGCATTTTTTTGCAGACTACCCTGAGTGATCCTGCCTTTGGTGGGGAGGTTGGACTCGATCTCCAGAGGTTCCTTCCAACCTCTAATGTTCTGTAACTCTCTTTAACACAGGATCAGCGGCAAACAGAAGCCATCCAGCTGTTACAAGCACAGCTCACCAATGTGACACAGCTGGTTTACAACCTGTCAGCAACTGTGTCAGAATTAAAACGTGAGGTAAGTACACATAAAGTTACTGCATAAAGTACACGTAAAATTACTGCATAAACATATGTCAGTTTGAAGAGGCCTGGGGTCTTGAAATGAAGTTAGAGAAGTTGTTTGTAGTGCTGCTTTCAGCCTACTTCTGCAGCCAGCCAAGGAAAGAGGGGAAAGTTTGAGTAGCTTCAGCTGTTTTGTGCACCTCAATACTGGCAGTAGCTTCTGCTACACTGTACTGCTAGCCCCATGATTGTGATCTGAACAATCAAGATACCAAATTAGTTAGGATAACTTAATATCTCAGACATCCTGTAGTGCACTGGAATATGATACTGTTCTGTGAAGTGGCTATTAATGAGATTAGAAGACCAGTCACTGACACTGAATGGCAATAATGGGATTTGTTGTACATTCGGCATGTCAGAGGGAAAAATAAAGTTCATGCTTTAAGAACGTCTTTGACACTTGCTGCATTATATAAGCAGTTGTATTGCATGACTTTGTTAGCTTCAGTTAAATGGGATGCTTTGCAGTGTCCAGCACTTACATTACTTGAGTGCTAACAGATTCTTGCCATAGGAGGTTTAGTGTACAAGAGTGCACTGGCCATTACTGGAACTGGGCTGTAACAGCAGATGAGTTTGTGGAGGGTTGAACTCCTAGCCACCGTATGGGAGCCTCATGTGATTATGGGACCTTTCTGCTTCATTCTTCTGGCTGTTGTTTGAGATTAGGGGAATCTTGGCAACAATATTAGCAATATATTCTCTCAAATATTTCGCATTCTCTTGCCCAAGATTTCAAGCTGTACCATAAGCATGATCTTTTTTTTGTGTGTGTGCATGTCATCAAAGACAGTTGGTGAGATCCTCTGCTGTTACTAGCCCATGGTTTTTAGCCTTCAGTTCTTGAATGCTGTACAGCCAAAAGACTACATCAGCCCTCTGAAAAATTCACGTTTGTACAAGTGTGTAGTGAAGCAGAAGGAAAGCAACTTGAGAACATGCCAGTTGTTTTCTTTTGAAGATGTTAGCCTTTTAAACCAGAATAATAGTGCCACTGAATTATTTCATGACTTTAACAACTGTATCTAATTCTTCCAGGTTTCTGATCGCCAGGCTTACCTTGTGATTTCTCTGGTTCTCTGTGTCATTCTGGGCTTGGTGCTTTGTGTGCAGCGGTGCAGAGGCACTTCTCGGTTCTGTGAAGATTACCTCTCAAAAATTCCCAAAAGTAATAACTACCCCAGCCCCAAAAGGTAATGTATTTCTGTTTGAAACTTAATCATTCTTGCAGCTTTAATTGATATTTCATTTCCAGTAGTAAAAGTCATTTCCAACCTAAACAGTTCTGTGCCAAGTCTGCTGGGATTATCACATCTGATCTGCACCAGATTATAACCCTGCTCTGTCAGGGGGTTTGGGCTCGGTGATCTCCAGAGTTCCCTTCCAACCCCTAATACCCTCTGATCCTGTGATCTGCTTAAATTCTGAGTTGTCTTACTGCAAACTCAAAACTGGCGGCGTTAAAGCCACTACTGCTCCATAGAGGATTCTCCCCTCCTTAGGAGTATTTTGTGGCTGCTATGCTGAACATGCCTTGATAGCTTGCTGCAAATACACGGTACTGCGCTTGCCAATCTTTCTTGGGCACCTCAGTGAGTAATTCTGTGCTTCTGTCAAAGATGTTTCTTAACAAAGCATGTGTTTGACACAGTCCTGAGAAATGCATGTTTATAAAACCTTTGGATCTCTTTCCTAGGTGTTTTTCCTCCTATGATGATATGAATTTGAAAAGAAGAACTTCACTTCCACTGGTCAGGTCACAGTCTTTCCAGCTAGCTGGTAAAGAAGGTATTAGTGACATATTGTACATCTGGTCTCTACCGTTACTCATAGTGCTCTACAGTGCGTGTTGCTGCTGAGTGTGTGAAAATGGAATTGCAAGTTAATGTCTAAGCGCACTGGATTATAGCGGTGCATGTGTACGTTCTGTAGCACAAGGTGGTTCATGAACAAGTTACCAGGTGCTCACAGGACTATACAATGTTATGCTCAAGCATTAAATGTGGTCTTTGCTATCATTTATACTCCATAGATGTTTTCTTGGGGTTGGTAGCAATCCATGCAGGCATTTGGGTCCACGAAGCTTGCAGAAAATGCCATTGTAGGTTTTATTCTAGGGTTTTTGATGTTGATTTGTTTTTTTGGGGGGGTTTGGTGTATGTTTGTTTGTTTTTCATGTCAGATATGGGAAGTCTGCCCCAACTCTAGTCACAATAGCCAGTCTTTGGAACTTGGCAGATACTTAAGATCTGAATTTGCTAGCTCTGCCAGGAAAATTTCATCTGTTTACCTTGCCTTGAGTGTAAGGAATGATCTGGTTGTTTTGGTATTCCCATTAAACTTGGAACAACTGAATATTAATTTCTTAGACCATGATTATCATGCAAAAATGTTGCACAATATAGTGAACTACCACATCAGCAGCTGATGCTGCTTTTCTGGGTCTAGCAAACATGTCTCACTAGTTTGTACTGGGAATCAAACTGCTGAATTTGGAATATGTTACTGTAAGGAAGAGCTGAAGGCATGGACTTTGTTGGTTTGGGTTGTTTGGGTTTTTTTTTCCCCTTTCATTGTTGTTGTGTTGTTCTTTGGGATTTTTTTTGTTTGGGTTCTTTTTTCTTTTTCTTAATTCTCCTCTGCTTCAGCCTGGAAGAATGATTTACAAAGCACTGATGAGGGAATGCCAAGCTGGTCTCATGTCAGTCTGAACATCTGTGTCCTTGATAGGTACTTGTGCTTCTAGTATCTGTCCTGTCTTGGGCAGGCTGCACATCAAACACACTTATATTGGTAACAGCTTGTTTTTGTAGAAGCTAGCGTGGTGATTACTGTTCCTTTTCCTTGAAGGATGTTCTCTCCTGTGGCCTAATCAGGAGGTCAGGCTTTCCCAAGTGTCTATCACTGACAGCTGCCATGGCAGCATAGGGAAATTCCTCTGTGGTGTTGTCTTCATTTTCAGTGTTGGTGCGTTTTGCCTCCACTAACTTAACGGCAGTAAAAACGTGTGCCATAAGTGGAGCACTTTGTCATGCTATTCTTTAGAATTGTGGTGTTCTAGAGCTGGCAGTGTCAGGACTGCTAAATTTATGTTCCCTCTCTTACAGTGGATCCAGAAGACCTGTACATTGTGGAACCCCTGAAGTTCTCCCCAGAGAAGAAGGTAGGGTGGCTACGAGGAGGACAGGCTGAGCTGAGTGTGTTTCTGCTGGCAGGTGATGCAGATCTCAGCTGCTCTGCCCTGCATCATTTCTTAGACTTGGGTTTTATGCTCTGCCTGCCTTCCAGAACCTAACTGTTTCTCTTTCTGTTTGTGGTTTCAGAAAAAGCGTTGCAAGTACAAAAGTGAAAAAATAGAGACTCTTAAGCCAGCAACAGAGCCTCTGCATCCAATAGCCAATGGGGAAATTAAAGGAAGGAAGCTATTTACGAACCAGAGGGACTTCTCTAACATTGGGGAAGTTTATCACTCTTCTTATAAGGGTCCTCCATCCGAAGGAAGCTCTGAAACATCATCACAGTCTGAGGAGTCTTATTTTTGTGGCATTTCAGCATGTACAAGTCTGTGCAATGGACAGACCCAAAAGACAAAAACTGAGAAGAGGGCTATAAAACGAAGACGGTCGAAAGTTTCAGACCAAGGGAAGCTCATAAAAACTCTAATACAGACTAAGTCGGGGTCAATGCCAAGCCTGCATGACATAATGAAAGGAAACAAAGATATAACAGTGGGAACACTTGGTGTAACGACAGTTTCTGGACAAATCTAAAAGTAGCTGAACTTCTCAAATAGGAGAGTGTTTGTTCATTTGAGAACAGTCTGTGGTATTCTGTGGGAGGACAGTGGGAGACGAAGAGCTCAACTAATTGGAAAGTATTCAGAAATTTGGTTTCTGTCTTTTTAACTAGATGGGATTGTGTCAATCTTGGCTATAAGCTGCAGCTTTACAAGGCTGATAATTTCCTATGAGAACAGCTTGGGGGGAGGGGAGAGCAGGGTTCATTTTATAAAGGTTTTTTCACAGTTCCTAGGGCAGAGATTTTTTTGAAACCCAGTTTGTTGGGTGGAATAGGGATAAAAGCCTAATCCTCTTCCTTTAGCTTTGTTCCTATTTCTTGCACCTTCCCATATTTATGTGCCTTTTGTCTATTTATAATGCCACTGGAAGAGGGGAGATAAGAATTGTTTGTCATTTGATTTATTTTGTAATTTCTCTAGCTTTTTTGAAGATACAACACTACAGTGCTGTAAAGGGACATGTGTTGGCCTTCAGCTGGACTCAGTAATGTGGACTGGATACTGTAATAATGCTAATAGTTGGACTTGCCTGGCTGGATTCTGGTTTTGCAAACTCTGTTGAGGAAAATACCTCACTAGGGGTGGTGATCATGTCTATTCCCACCTTCCTGTACGAATTGGAGCTGGAGTGTGATGTACTCAGTGAACAGCCATGGCTCTAGGATTTCCTTCCTGTGTGCGGTGGGATCTTGAGCCGCTGAACGCGTTTGTTATCCAAACTGTCTGCTGTACCTCTCTGAAAGGAAAGGAATGGGGAAGGCTCACTGAGTCTCTGCTGAAAGTCCAGGAACATGAAGATGAGCTGTGGCAGCTGGACTCTTCTCTGAGCCAGCTCTGGCTGTGTTGAGTTTGCAAAGCCTCGAAGTCTGACTGGTCAGGCTGGTTTCAAGTGGGTATTTCCATAACGTTTGCTTTTGTATTGGCTAACAAATGTGCAGTGTTTGTGTGGTCGGTATTTTCATATCCAAGGGGTGTTTTTTTTATTGTTTTGACTGTGACTGTATATTTGGATCCTATAGGATGTGTGATTGCTAAAACATTGAGTGTGTACCCGAGTGAGTGGAACAAAAGGTTATTCCTTTTGACCGGTGTTACAGGTTCACGTTGTAGAAAAGAAGTTAACTTATTGAGCACTTTTAGTGATGCCCTTTTTAACAAGTCTAAATGCCTTTCCTGGGTATTGTACGTAATGTGACTTATTTAAAGCCTTTGTTTTTTTCGCTGCTTTCTTGTTAGTTTCTGAATACTTTAAGGTGATGTACTTTTGGAGTTGATCTGCACAATTAGCCAGTCGGAGCACTTGAGCCGGACACGTTGAACAGGAATTCAGAAGAGTTTCAAACCTGGATGAGGAAAATACACACCACCTGAGTGCAGCATACAATGTTGTGGAACAAGAGTATGTAACTACAGAGCTGTAGTGCCATTAGAAACTGTGAATTTCCAAATAAATCTGAACACTTTGTCTTTCACTTCTTGGTATTTTTCCTTTGGAAAAAAAAACTGTGGCTTCAATTCTTTGAGAAGTTCTAGTCTTTGAATTTCAGTCCAGGACTAGGACTGGAGGTCTTTTGGGTCACAATAAGGACTTCATAAACTTATTTTCAGCCTAGATGTGTTTGGCGTTTTAAAATTAGAAAAAAGGGAGGTAGGGCCAGGGAAGCTGAAGGCTGAGTCATGGTGTCTTTGAAAGTTCAGAAATCATGGCCGTGTACAACTGCTAGGAAAGGCTCCAGAAGGTTTTAGGTCACATCTTGACCTGGGGGTGTCCTTAGAAGTAGTACTTTCTGTGAAAATGACTGCATGAAATTACCTCCTGGCACTCAAAGCTAAGATTTGTGAAGGGTATAAAAAGTCGTTACAAGAAACTATTATCTATTTCAAACCAGAGTTTTCAGCTTTTCCCAAGTTATTTCTAATAAACTGAGCAGCCAAATTCACCAGCCTAAACCTGCCCTTTCTCGCTTGAATGTCTTGAGACTCTTCATCATAGTGCAATGATTTAAAAAGTGGTTGAATGTGGGGTTTTCTGGGATGGGGGGGGATGTTTTAAGTGTGTAGAGGTGGAGTGTTTTTTGTGGTGTGGGAATTTTTGATTTGCTGACCTTCCTCTTGATACGTCATTTGTAGGAAGTGTGTTTTCCTTGACAGTCAGTGAACTGTTCTCAGCAAGAAGCAGCTGAAGTTGAACATGTCTGAATTCTTAACCCATCTTTATTGCCTAGTTATGAACCAAAGACTGTCAGAATATGCTGATAGGTGTAGAATGAGGCCAAATGAGCTGTGATGCAATATGCAGGCAAGAAATGTGTCACAGAGGTTTATTTCTGCATTTCTGTTTCATTCTAGCTGGCCTGTAAGCATTAGATGTGTGTATATTTGGTTGTGAAACTGAACTTGGTTGTGGTCATATATTTATCAGTTGCATAGCGTGAGAATGAGGGGACAGGGATGGTTGCCGTTCCTGGAAGCAGCAGTTCTGTGGATGGCCAGAAACTTCCTCAGCCTTCTCTGTTTTCCTGTAATGGACAACTTCTCACTTCATCCTGCATCTGTTTGCTTCCTCAGCTGGATTGCCTCAAGGCACTGGGGAACAGTCCTTGAAGTTCACTTGGAAATTCGCATCTGAGGAGATTAACAACACCTCTCAGTGCCTCCTCACAGAGGAATGCTTTGTGTTTATAAATGCGTCCCCATTCTCTCTCCGGAAACTGGTATTTGGCCTTGAACTGAAATAGCTTCTTGCTGGCACTCTTCTGCCGATACGATCCAGTTTATACATTTAGATGTTTGTAAGGCATGTTGTGCATGTTTAAATTCTAAGCACCTGTTCAAATATGCAAGTTGACCATTTCGGATGTGAAATGAAGTGCTTTCAAAAGCAGTCTTTTAATACCTGCTGTCTGCAACTACCTGAAGGGAGGTTGTAGCTAGGTTGGGGGCTGGTCTCTTCTGCCAGGCAACCAGCAACAGAACAAGGGGACACAGTCTCAAGTTGTGCCTGGGGAGCTCTAGGCTGGATGTTAGGAGGAAGTTCTTCACAGAGAGAGTAATTGGCATTGGAATGGGCTGCCCAGGGGGGTGGTGGAGTCACAGTGCCTGAAGGTGTTCAAGAAAAGACTGGATGAGGCATTTAGTGCCATGGTCTAGATGACTGGATAGGGCTGTGTGATAGGTTGGACTGGATGATCTTGGAGGTCTCTTCCAACCTGGTTGATTCTATGATTCTACCCTTTGCATGCTCTATCTTAAAAAATGAGCATGACTTACATTTTAGACGTTGCTGCCTTCTGTAGAGGTGGTGGAAGCCCCATTCCTGGAAGTTTTAAAGGCTAGGCTCAATGGGGCTCTGGGCAACCTGATCCAGCATGAGCTGTCCTTACCCATGGCAGAGGGGTTTGAACTGGATGATCTTCCAGGTCCTTTCCAACCCTGACAGTTCTGCGATTCTGTGATATCAGCAATAAATCTTGTCGTGTAACAAACACAGGAGACATGCCGTGGGAATAAGGCATACCTTAAATGGACAGAGCAGAGCTCTGTGGTGAGAACGTGGCTTGAGGCCACATGGCTTCCAGTTCTTGCTGGAGATGTGACAGGTGCCATCAGAGGCAGGTAACAGGCCAGAACCTTCTTACTAGGGTTCCTGCTATTCAAGACTTGGGAGAATGCCTCAGAGCATTCTCACTTCTGAAAGTGTATGCCAAATCTGAGGAGAGAATAGCTGATGTCATGGGCTGTGTAGCTTCTCTTTCCTGAACACTATTGTTGCTAAGAAATGCTGCCTTTGGGTCAACGAGAGCCTGTGTATGATTCTGCTGGTGTGATGTGGAGTAAAGGTACTGTGCACCCTGCAGGCTTTTCCAGTACTTTTCAGTGTCTGGCTAATGGGAACTTGGGTCCTAGGGTGAGAAATGTCGGCCTAGGTTTTTGGTACTGAGTGGCTGGAAATGGCTGTTGGCAGCAATGACTGCTGTTAATAGAGCACAGCTATTGCAGAGTTGCTGGTGGTACACGGCAGCCAAGGAGACATTCCTCCTCTTCTCAGGATGTTACCTGGCTGTTTCAGCTGTGCCTAGGTCTGCACTTCCCAATCAAAGCATGTGCTATGCCTTGGTTGCTGAGAGCCATCACGTAGGGGAGCCAACGGAGCTGAGTGTGGTGTGGCAGACAGGGTGTTCGTTCTGGCAGAAGTCTGAAGCCTGAACCACAGCTTCCTCCTGCTGCTGCCTTGCTGCTCTTAACTACTCGTAACTCCTTTTCTTAAAAGACAATTACACCACCAAACAACAAAAGACTCTTAAAGTCAATTTCTTATTGCTTAGTGTTATCTTTTCATGTGGGCTCTTGACTAATTTTTTACTTCCACTTTTATTAATCTCACACTGACTTTAGCTTTCAAGGATCAGATCTTTGGTGAAATCGAGTCTCTTGTACGTGATCCTTGCATGAAGATAATAGCTTCTAATGAGGACAGCTTATAAATCTCCTGTGGTGTGGATGTTTAAAAGGAGGGCCTAGTCCATCTTGTGATAGCACATAGTAAGGTTGGAGAGCTGTCAGTATCAAACACCAAGAAGTCAGCATGTGTGTGAAGTCCTGATGATGGCATCCTCACAGTCCTTGGGCAGGTCAAAAAAAACCACCTAAGGATCACAAAGGCTTCCATGGGGGGATGCACAGTCACAAACATACGCTCTGAGTGAATTGCTAACCTTGTTTGCTAAAGTAACATGGTTTGGATTTCAGTGTTTTTGAAATGCATGCGAACTGCCAGCTGGATGGTAGCAGTAAGTAGAAAACTCAACTAGAAGGCATCTGTGTGGCTTCTGCTTGTGTCAAATGTGAGCTGAAACAGCTCAGCTTGCTTCACTTGAAGTGGAACACGTTTGTGTTGCATTATCTGGAACAACTAAAACCCTGACCACAAAGTGCTGTGGGTAGGCCATGAAGCAGCACATGTCTCATCTGGAAACCCTGAGTGTCAAACAACATCAGGTGATGCAGAAGGCATTGCTGGGGTTTGTAGCTGCTCAAGGAGAATTTGTCTGCCCTGAGCTTGTTCAGATACAACATCTTAGCTCAGGAAGGGATAGCAAAACTCATGAGTCATTCTCATACATCCCCTCTCTAAGAATAGTAATTTGATAAGAAGCTACCAAGGAGCTTTCTGCTGCCTTACTGCAGCCTCACTGCTGTCTCTTACGTTGGACACATAGCCTGGGAGCTACAGCTGGTCTTTCCCATGCTATTTTTCATTAAAGTCACTGATAAGGTCACAGATTAGAGCTGTGGCTTTTGGTAGGGAATGGAGATTAGGTTAACTCTGCACTTGGTGGACCTAGAAATGGAAAATAAATGTTTGCCATCTTGAGGCTTGTTTTCCCCTTTTGTTGGGCTGTGTAAACCCTGGAGAACACCTAATTTCACACAGAATCACAGAACTTGAGAGGTTGGAAAAGACCCAGAAGGATCATCTAGTCCAATTTTCCTGTCAGAGAAAGAGAAGGAATGCACCCAGACTGGTTTTGGAAGCCTTCAGAAAAGAATGCTCCACAACCTCTTTGGGCTGCCAATTCAGTGCTCTGTCACACTCGCTGTGAAAAAAGCTGCTTTTCCTTAGGTTTATATAGAACCTCCAATGCTCCAGCTTGACCCACACACAGACAGGAGGCAAAAGTAACACAGACTCCCCCTCTGGGCTGAGATAAGGAGTTTAATAAATAATCCAATGCACAACTACCTTTGCAAACAGACTGAGTGCAGCAAAATGCAGAGGCAGCAGCAGGAGCCAGTGGCCACCTACAAACTAAGTGACCCACAGCCAGTCCAGCAGAAAAGACCAATACCCCCAAGTAGGAAACCAGAAGCAGCAACTGGGCACAGGAAACCTCTCATGTTACAATCTGTACTTCAAGCCCCATGATACCTTGCTTCAGCCAGCACCTGCATTTGAAAGCTGGCATGGTATCCTGGGCCGCATCGGGAGAAGTGTGGCCAGCAGGTAGGGAGAGGTGTTTCTCCCTCTCTACTCCACTCTGGTGAGACTCCACCTAAAGTACTGCATCCAGTTGTGGAGCCCCTATTACAAGAAAGATCTGGATGTGCTGGAATGTGTGAAGAGAAGGGCCATGAGGATGATCAGAGGACTGGAGCTCCTCTCCTATGGAGACAGACTGAGAGTTGGGGCTGTTCAATCTGGAAGAGAAGGCTCTGAGGAGACCTTATTGTGGCTTTCCAGTATCTGAAGGGGGCCTACAGGAAAGCTGTGGAGGGACTTTTTAGGATGTCAGGTGACTGGAGGAAATGGAGCAAAACTAGAATTGAGTAGATTCAGATTGGATGTTAGGGTGAAGTTCTTCACCATGAGGGTGGTGAGACTGGAACGGGTTGCCCACAGAGGTGGTGGAAGCCTCATTCCTGAAAGCTTTTAAGGCCAGGCTGGATGTGGCTCTGAGCAACCTGATCTAGTGTGAGGTTGTCCCAGCCCATGGCAAGGAGAGGTTGGAACTGGATGATCCTTGAGGTCACTTCTAGCCCTAGCAATTCTATGAGAGCACCATGGTGTTGAGTATCATCAGCCGATTCAACTGGACCTGTGACAGGTGGGGAGCTTAGAGCCTACATCCATCTGCTGGGCCCTCTGTAGACTCACAGCAAACAGGAATCCTTGTCTGTTTTGTCTATTTGTTTGCTTCCCACCCCCCAGGAAAAATAACTGGAATCGACAGATGACACCAAGCTAGGAGCAGGTGTTGACCTGTTGGAAGGTAGGAGAGCCCTGCAGAGGGACCTGGACAGGCTGGATGGGTGGGCAGAGGCCAATGGGATTAGATTTAACAAGGCCAGGTGCAGGGTTCTGCACTTTGGCCACAACAACCCCAGGCAGCACTACAGGCTGGGGACTGAGTGGCTGGAGAGCAGCCAGGAGGAAAGGGACCTGGGGGCACTGATAGGTAGTAGGCTGAAGATGAGCCAGCAGTGTGCCCAGGTGGCCAAGAGAGCCAATGGCATCCTGGCCTGCATCAGGAACAGTGTGGCCAGTAGGACAAGGGAGGTTATTCTTCCCCTGTACTCAGCACTGGTCAGGCCACACCTTGAGTACTGTGTCCAGTTCTGGGCTCCTCAATTCAAGAGAGATGTTGAGATGCTGGAAGGTGTCCAGAGAAGGGTGATGAAGCTGGTGAAGGGCCTGGAACACAAATCCTATGAGGAGAGGCTGAGGGAGCTGGGGTGGGGTTGTTTAGCCTGGAGAAGAGGAGGCTCAGGGAGGACCTCATTGCTGTCTACAACTACCTGAAGGGAGGCTGTAGCCAGGTGGGGGTTGGTCTCTTCTGCCAGGCAACCAGCAATAGAACAAGGGGACACAGTCTCAAGTTGTGCCAGGGTAGGTCTAGGCTGGATGTTAGGAGGAAGTTCTTCCCAGAGAGAGTGATTGGCATTGGAATGAGCTGCCCAGGGAGGAGGTGGAGTCACCATCCCTGGAGGTCTTCAAGCAAAGCCTGGATGAGGCACTTAGTGCCATGGTGTAGTTGACTGGCTAGGGCTGGGTGCTAGGTTGGACTGGATGATCTTGGAGGTCTCTTCCAACCTGGTTGCTTCTATGATTCGATGACTAATTAGTATCTTGTCTTAGTCATAATCTGCCAGTTACTGCTGAAACATCAGCGTTGTGTCTGGGGCTCGTGAACGACCTATAGCTCAAAGCTGCACACATCAGGGAAGTCAGACAAAGGTCCCTTGAGGTTTTGGAAAATTGGCTGCTGTGGGTCGTTGGTGTCAGGGTGAGATGGGACCAACTGATATTGGCTTTTCATATGCTAAACTGATGCCAAAGGGCCCAAATTTGCTTGGTGAAAGAGGAGGCATGGTCCTGGTGGAATTCAGCAAGGATCTCAAGGTAGCTACCAAACAGGTTTGTTGCTGGACTCTTTTGTTGATATTGCCTTGGGTAGTTTTTTGTTTGGGGAGGGTTTGTTGGTTTCATGGGCTGGGAATGGCTGCTGCCAAGAAGGAATGAAATTGTCAAACACAGTAGCTGCAGCTGGCATTTCCCAGGGCCGAAGCTGGCTTTGTGCTGGCAGCCTGAGGCAGAGTGTGGATCCTGCTGAGGCGCTTGCAGATACAGTTCTTGTCAGCCCCTGGGGAGGACAGGAAATCAACAGCTGCATATTTCCTGTGGCCTTCTTTGCAACCACTGAGCAGCCACAACACCTTGTTCCATTTTTCTCCCATGACCAAGGCATTGTATGTTAAGAAATGACCTGTTTCTCTCTCAGATGTTCAAGCAGTAGATCCCATTACCTCATAGCTGCTCTACCTCATTTCCTTGCTCTTATTGCAGACACAAAATGAATAAACTTTTGCTTTCAATTCTTCTCAGTGGCTCGGTGGTTTTTTTCTGTGAGATTCAAGAGCCCTTGACTGCTGGAAACTGTCCCACTTTACACAGGCTTTTCACATGCTATCTGTCTGTCTCTCATTGGCCACCTACTCTTGACTGGACCAAGTTGAATGCCTTTGCCATCCAACAGCTACTGCATCTTCTTCCTAAGCCCTTCTGAAGTTGAACATGAACTTGCAATATAGGCTCTGGGGCAATCTGCAGCTCTCTAGTGCTATGTGTGAGCTATGGGAGCATCTGGGCTTTCCCTGCTGGAAGCTGATGAGCAGCTGAGCAGCCTCTTTATCAGTATTAGACCTGTGTTTTCTTTCTAGGATGTTATTTGCTACCCAAAAGGCTTGATCATATATCATAGAATCACATCACAGAATCAACCAGGTTGGAAGAGACCTCCAAGATCATCCAGTCCAACCTAGCACCCAGCCCTATCCAGTCAACTAGACCATGGCACTAAGTGCCTCATCCAGGCTTTGCTTGAAGACCTCAAGGGACGGTGCCTCCACCACCTCCCTGGGCAGCCCATTCCAATGCCAATCACTCTCTCTGGGAAGAACTTCCTCCTAACATCCAGCCTAGACCTACCCTGGCACAACTTGAGACTGTGTCCCCTTGCTCTGTTGCTCGTTGTCTGGGAGAAGAGGCCAACCCCCACCTGGCTACAATGCCCCTTCAGGTAGTAGTCTTTTATTTTGCTGGAGTTGTTCTGATTAAATTCTCTGTCCTCATGTTTACTTAGGATCTCTCACCAATTATTTTAACTTTGAAATACTCTTGATGTAATATTTTGGTTGTTTTTCTCTGTACCTGTGCTAACAGTGTTGAAATAGAGCTGCATGGAGAGAAATCCTAGTGGAAAATCAGAAGCCTTGTCCTGGATGATGCTCTCAGTCACACCAGTGAATGCTAACGTCTGCCATCTCTGCTCATCCTTGCCAGGTTTGCAGCAGCTGCCTCTCCAGGCTCTGCTGGCACAGTTTGGCTTGGTACCATGAAAGGTTTCTGAGACTGTTAATACCTCAGCTTGACATTTTGAGTCCTGTTTCTGAATGCAAATGATTCTCAACTACTTCTTCAGTTGTTCTTGGGTGTAATTTACGCAGCCCCGTGGGCTTTCAGCAGTTGCTTTTTAGCGTTTCCACTAGTCACAAGTGTAATAGGAAATATTTGTTAAGCACTTTCAGGCAAACACATATCTGACTCTGTCCAGACCCTGATGAGAAGCGTTCAAAGAAACCACACAGATGTGGTTCTTCAGGCCATGCTTTAGCGGCCATGGTAGTGTTGGGTTGACGGTTGGACTTAATGATGCTCTTAGAGGTCTGTTCCAACCGCAGTGATTCTGTGGTAGCCTCTCCTATGGAGAGGTTCATCATTAGAGGGCTCTTAAATTTTATTTTCTACCCAAGAATTTAATCTGGATTGTTGTTCAAGCCCTGCTTTCTTTAGTGCATTTCAAGAGGCTTATCCTTTTGCCCTTAAGTCTGACAATACAAGCTTCTAGCTGCTGGCTGACTCTTTTGCTGTCAATGTAAACTTCAGTATAAATAGTGTGTATCATTAAAGAGAGCTCACACCTCTGCTCTGGGGGTGAGGTGGGCAGGGAGGAGTTCTGAATGAATGAATCCTCTTTTTCTGTCTAACTGTGGCTTGCCCTTTGTTTTTGATGAAGGGGATCAGGTATGGAAGATGTTTTCATGTTAAAATGTTCCCTCCTGTTTAAATGAGAACAGAATGCACATCTTGCAAACTGGGCAAAGAGGGGGATAGAGAGCTGGATAGACAAACCTGACACCCTCTTTGTCCTTCTTATGCCATCCTTCCTTCTTATGCCATCCTTTCCTGCACGGCTCTCCTTGCTCCATATTCTAGGAGAGTTCAACCTCTTCTAAATTCTTTCTCTAGACCTTCTAGAAAAATAGGAGTGGAACAACTTCCTTATGAGGAGAGGCTGAGGGAGCTGAGGCTCTGTAGCTTGGAGAGGCAGCACTGAGGGTATTCCCCTTAAGAGAAGGATCAAGCCCTGACGCCTAATGCAGCTGTAGGTGCTGGGGAATTGCTTCATTGTACACAGGACGAATTTTACCACTGCCTGTTGCACATTTTACAAGCAGAGACTTAGGGAGCTGGGGCTCTTTAGCTTGGAGAGGAGGAGACTGAGAGGTGACCTCATCAATGTATATAAACATGTCAAGGGTGAGTGCCAGGAGGATGGAGCCAGGCTCTGCTTGGTGATGCCCAATGACAGGACAAGGGCAATAGGTGGGAGTTGAGGCCATAGCAAGTTTCATGGAAACATGAGGAAAAATTTTTTTTCACTGTAAGGGTGACAGAACACTGGAACAGGCTGCCCAGGGGGTTATGGAGTCTCCCTCTCAGGAGATATTCAAAACCTGCCTGGATGTGTTCCTGTGTGATCTGGTATAGGTGATCCTGCTCTGGCAGGGAGGGTTGGACTGGATGATCTTCTGAGGTCCCCTCCAGCTCCTAACCTTCTGTGATAGAGTCACATGACTCAAAGCATCTACCTGCAGCAAATTGCCTGCTGTTTTTTTCCAAAGCCTTGTTAATTCTGTGCGTTGCTTGAGCAGTAGGAAGCCAGCAGAATGCGGAGCCTTCAGGCACCATGACATGCTACATGGACACAGCCCTGCCTGCACTGTCTTCCAGTGTGTATCATCTTGGTGATCTCTGATGGCAGAGACAGGGGAGGCAGAATGACAGCAGAACCAGCACAACAGAGCATGCTAGGAAGGAAGAGGTGCTGGAGAGCATGCTATGCACCAGAAATGATACTTTGATGGTAAAACAGCCCCTGTCTTTGGCTTGCCGCAACATGTGGTATTAGCAGCGACTTTAATCTGAGCATCTGAAAGAGAACATGCAGTGGGCACAGCTGAAATGGCTTCCATTGGTTTCACCATCTCTGCTCTCTCACCCACCTGTAAAAAATGTGTCTTTAAGAAACTAGGAAGCAGCAGGTGAGAAATAATTACAATTCTGACATTTAAGGAAGACTGCAACTGTGCCCACAATCCCACCAAGTTGCTCTCTCTGCATTAAACACAGTCAGTGTCAGAAAAAAACTTGAGAGTGGTTTCACTCCAGCCAAAGCTGTGAGCTCAGTGACTTTAGAGATGCTTATCAGCAATGCCTCCAACTTTGGGGAAGTCCTTGGGCTTCAGTCCCTGCTCCTTCAGCTATTACTGTATTTTACAGCAAATGAATGGGCCACAGAAGGTATTCAACGGGAACTCCTTGAAACCCATATTCATGCTGCAGAGAGCCACAGGCACACTGTGCTGGCTGTTCTGAGAGTAAAGGATTGCAGGTGCTGACTGCTGAGCAAGAATCTCGAGTGGGTGGCAAGTCCTCCTCTATATGCTGCCTTCAGTAACAGCAGGCTGGCAGGACCAAACTGTGCTTGTCCAATCAGCCTGCTGCCTCTTTTGACACCCTGTGCCTTGGAAATGTCTCTCTCCAAGCCCAGCAGTGGCTGGCACGCTGGAGTTCACCGCATGGTATGATAGTTGCAGGGCTGAGCCTAGCCCTTTGTGTGACCCTCTCTTGTAATGATGGTAGGAGTGGATGTGGATCGGTCTGCAAGCTGACTGGGGAGCACTGTTCTGGGATGCAGAGAGGAGAACTGAGTGAGGGTAGGTTTGACCAGACTTAACTACTAGTACTGGATTTGTATTTCTTTTGTGTCTTTTATGTCATCAGACACCTAGAAACCTCTTGTGCTGCAGATCACTACGGTAGCAAACAGCTGTGGTAAACATCTTCAAAAAGCAGTGGAGTGTTTGGTGGTGCAGACAAGGCTTTGAGGAGGTCTGACTTACTAGTGCAGTTGGAGGCAAAGCTGAGCCTGTGCTCAGCATTCTGTTCTCAGACCTCAGTTTTGATGTTCGAGATCAAAGCCTATGTGTTGGGATCACTTCCTTCAGGCAGAGGAGACAAAGCTCTAATTTGTTCTTAAGCATTTCCCTTTTCAAAACACTACCCTATACAAATACTTCAACATAGGTTTGTGGAGTAGCAAGAGCAAACTGCTGTTTATAATCACTTGTGTGCACCTGTGAATCTGTGGTGAAAATCTATCACCACCAGTTAGAAATCCACAGTCAGTGACGAATGGAAACTGAGAACTTGGAAATGGAGGAATTGAAATGCTCCCAACTCTCCTCATTGTGATTTTGTAATGAGCTCTTTTTAAGTTCTAGTCCTTGCAGTGTTGCCTCAATTCTGGGTCCTTTCCTGCAAGACAAAAGATTCTACTAACATGAGTGGTGCAGTGTTCACTCCTTTGGACCTGAAGAGCACCCTTTCCTCTCTAAGACCTCTTCAGGTCAGAAGAGGACTGTGGTCTTGGAGATCATATTGACAAAGATAAGGGCAGCAGAAGGTGCTAGAAGGGCCTGCTCGTGCCCCAGGGCACCGTGTGTTTCCCACACTACAGCACACTGCTGGTTCTGCCTGGCCAGTGCCCCGCATTGATGTGGTGAAGGTATGCAGGTGAAGGCAGCTCACTGAGCTGGCTCTACATGAGCTGTTAACTCTGAGGCAACTCCACTGAGACTGCAGCACTTACAGTGTCATCTTCTTCTCAATTGGCTTTGACCACAATGGGATTTTGTCTTTGCCTGATATGCTGTGACTCGGGATCTATGGAGTGGCCAAAGAAAAGGAGAAATCACAGAAGGTTAGGGGCTGGAAGGGACCTCAAAAGATCATCCAGTCCCCCCTCCCTGCCAGAGCAGGACCACCTATACCAGATCACACAGGAACACATCCAGGCAGATCTTGTGAGAGGGAGACTCCACAACCCCCTGGGCAACCTCTTCCAGTGTTCTGTCACCCTCACAGTGAAAAAATTCCTCCTCATGTTTACATAGAACTTGCTATGGCCTCAACTCCCACCTATTGCCCCATGTCCTGTCATTGAGCATCACCAAGCAGAGCCTGGCTTCATCCTCCTGGCCCTCACCCTTTATATATTTATATACATTGATGAGGTCACCTCTCAGTCGTCTCCTCTCCAAGCTAAAGAGCCCCAGCTCCCTCAGTCTCTGCTTGTAAAATGTGCAACAGGCAGTGGTAAAATTCGTCCTGTGTAAAATGAAGCAATTCCCCAGCACCTACAGCTGCATTAGGCGTCAGGGCTTGATCCTTCTCTAGAGGGGAACACCTCAGTGCTGCCTCTCACCTTAGAAGAGAGGGACGTCCAAGGATCATCAAATCCCACCCCCCTGCCAAAGCAGGATCACTCGGGGTAGTCCGCACAGGACTGCATCCAGGTGGGGTTTGAAAGTGTCTAGAGGAGACTCCACAACCTCCCTGAGCAGCCTGTTCCAGTGCTCTGTTATCCTCCCTGTAAGGAAGTTTCTCCTCACGTTGAGGGGAAACCTTCTCTGTTCCAGTCTGTAGCCGTTGCTCCTTGTCTTACTGGATGCCAGGGATTTTGTCATCAGTTTTGCTTTGCTTGTGGTCCAGGACACCGCTGTGGAAAAGCAGCCGCCCCGGCCCGAGCGAGCTACGGGAAAGGGCGGTTGGGCTGGTGGGTGTGCACTGGGCTAATTACTCACCCGCGGCTGCCAGTGCAGCCCTCCCGTTCCCTGCCGCCGCCCCTGCCCCCTGCAGCTCGCTATCGCGGCGTGGGAGGAGCAGCAGGGTGCCCCGAAAGTGCAACCGAGGGAGGAAGCTCTTTGGGGTTTGCTTGTTGGTGCTTTCACAGAGCTGCAGCGTCTGAGCCGGGTGTTCGCTGCTGGAGCGATGCAGGTGTCCAAAACCAAAGCTGGGTCTTCGGCACGGGCTCAGGCTGGGGCAGCGCCGGCAGCTTTTGGCGGCCGTACGGAAGATCACAGCAAGCGCGCCCAGCCCATGCCGCTCCCGGCCACGCCGCAGGACTTGAACTACCTGTACCCTCAGATCTTTTGGGTGGACGGCTGTTCCAACGCCAGCACCCCCTGCCCCCCAGCGCCCTCCGTCGCTCCTTTCCCACCGCCAGTCCCTGACCGGAGGAGAAAGCCGGGCAACAGGGAAAGGAGGAGCGTTGGCTTCCTGGTGACCTCTCTGCTGATCCTGCTGGCTCTCACGGGAGTGGGGCTGAGCATGTTTCAGATTTTCCACCTGGAGAAGGAATTAGCAGAACTCAGAGAGGTGAGGTCTGCCTGGCTGCTCACGGAGACTGGGGAAACCGGGAGAGAAAAACAAGAGACACTTTAAATCGTGTCTGAGATGCTTAGGTGGTGCAAAGCTCCTGGAGAGGCAGTCTGGGGGCGTTCAAATGTCTGCCATTGTTAAGTGGGGCTGCTTATTTCTGCTGGGGACTGCTTTGCCTAGAATTGTTGACAGCTGTCTCTGGGTGTCTGTTTTTGAGTGTTTCAAGGTGTCTCTCCGTAGATGTTTCTTAGCGCTTTGCAGCTCGCCGCCAGCACACGCAACGAGCTGCCGCCGGAGACAGCCCCCGGCTGCTTTAGGTGATGCCCTTACGCTCTCCTTTTGGTAAGGCAGTTTGTTGCTCTTCTCTTTTGACAGTCTACCGCCACTGAACACGTTCCTCCAGCCTTGGAGAAACTCATAGGTGAGTACTTCGAGGAGGAACTTCTTGGTGTTAGCATGTGTCGAACTCTTCCCTCTCTGCACTTTCAGCTCAGTGCTATGAAAGCGCTGATTTCACTTGCTCGGCTGGAAAAAGAGCATTATCCCTGAGGTACGGGGATGCGTCTTGCACCCTGCATGCTACAGTTGCTCAGAGGTGTCAGCCACAGGCTCCTGGGACGATCTGCCTTTACCTTGAGTCTCTTCCTGGCCCACTGGGGCAATGGTACCAAGGTAGTCTGCCATAAAGGCTATTTCTGCCTGCCCTAACATAGAGCACAAAAAGAAGGAAAACAGAGCCAGGCCCCATAAGTGTCCTCACTATAAAGAATTTTAGGAGATGCAGCGAATTTTGTTTCCTTTGGAGGTGGTAGGTTTGCTCCCACCCTTGAGAGCACAGTTTGTTGGGTTTTTTTTCCCAGCCAAAGCTAGTTCAGAAAAGCCTGCTCATATGTGGTAAGGTTTGGGGTTTGGTTCATGATGGGTTTTGTTTTTTTTTCTTAACTCTAGAAATGTCATTTCAGTGAAATTGAAACCTCACAAGAACCTGCCTATTTTTCTAAGCTTCATTTAGGGAAAAAAAGGCACAGAGATTCAATCTAAATGGAACAACTTTAAAATCAGGGGGTTTAGTTTCCATACTGTTATTTTTCTTTCCACATTAACATTGTAAGTGAGGATAGCTCTATTTTTTTTTTTAACGTGGACAAGTCAAATTTTCAACAATCTTGACAATTTGTGCCAGATCTAAAAAGATAATTTCATTTTTTATTATTTTGTGGGTTGTTGGGGTTTTTTTTTCTTCTTCACTTGAGGATTTTGGTTAGCAGGAAAGTTCATTAAAAAAAAATGGCTTGCTCTGATCCAAAATTTGCTTTCATACAGGAATAGCAAAAAATCTCTGGGAAAGGGCATTCCTGGTTCCCTTCCACACTCATATCAATGCATTTTGTAATCTCTTGCTTGGGGGAGGGGGACCTGTCTTGCTAACTGGATGCTCAGTGCTCTGATCTCAGGCTACTCTAGCAGCAGCTGAACTTCAGTCATAAATAGTAGGTCTGAATTTCTTGAGGGGGATGGATAAATAAAGTCAGAGAAATAATGTGAAGGAGAAGGTAGGGGGAGGAAAAGAAAATTTAACTGGCCTGAGAAAACTCTGCTTATGGCTAATGTCTCTCCTACTTCTGTGCAGGGGAAAAGGAGCAGTTATTGAAAACAGAAGCCAGGAAGGCAGCGCACTTGACAGGTATGTGATGAGGGCTTGGCAAGATGTGGGAGCCTGGATACATTCCTGTGCAACGTGCCCTACGTGAACCTGCTTGGGGAGGGAGTTAGAACCCGATGATTTTGGGCTCTCCAGTTCAAGAGACACAGGGACCTGCCAGAGAGAGTCCAGCAGAGAGACGCAAGGATGATTTGTGGACTTGAGCATCTCCCCTACGGAGAGAAACTGAGAGCCCTGGGACTGTTTAGTCTGGAGAGGAGAGGACTGAGAAGGGAGCTGATCAGTGTCTATAGATATCTGAGGGATGGGTGTCAAGTGGATGAGGCTCATCTCTTTTCGGTGATCAGCAGCAATAAGACAAGGAGCTGTAGCTACAAACTGGAACACAAAAGTGTTCCATCTCCTCATCTCAACATGAGGAGAAACTTCTTTACAGTGAGGGTGACAGAGCACTGGAACAGGCTGCCTGGAGAGGTTGTGGAGTCTCCTTCTCTAGACCCAATTGGATGCATTCCTGTGCAAACTACCCTAGGGGATCCTGCTTTGGCAGGGGGGGTTGGACTCAATCTCTGGAGGTCCCTTTCAACCTCTAAGGTTCTGTGATTCTGTGATCTCCAGAGGTCTCTTCCAGCTTGTATCATTCTATCATTTGGCAGATGTGGTTGAGGTGAGCGGGTGGCATGGGCATAGCTGTGAGGAGCCCACCACACAAAGGCTTTCCTATTTCCCACTGGTAACACGTGTGCTCTGACAGGGGGAAGCTAATCTGCAGCTCAAATCTCCCCCTCATTTCAGCTTTTCACTGAGGGCTCTGTGTTTTGGGTTGATTTTTAGTTTGCATCTGGGGTGTGGAAGGGTGGAAAGCTGTTGCACACGTCTGACATTGTGAGATGAAGGTGAGAGCTTCCAACCAGCACAAAGCTGGGGTGGACTTTCCATACTGCAGAAGGGGACTTGGCTTGTGGTGTGGAGCATGACTTGAGGGGGGAAAAAATCCACACAACTCCTTGTGCCTGCTGCACCTTTTTTTCTTGCTTTGGCTTCCAGGGAACCCAGCCCAGCACAACCTCCCTCTGGAGTGGGAACCTGTCTCTGGCTATGCCTTCACCAGTGGCATACAGTACCGTGATCAGGGTCTTGTCATCAACGAGACTGGCCTGTACTTTGTGTACTCCAATGTGCTCTTCCGGGACAGCATCTGCAGTAGCCAGGTGTTGACCCACATAGTCTACAAGAAAAACCCAATCTCACCTAACAACCACGTGCTGATGGAAGACAAACTCATCAATTACTGCACGGGTCTCAAGAAGTGGGCCCGGAAAAGCTATCTGGGGGCTATATTTAAGCTGGGGAAGATGGACAGTTTGCACGTCAATGTCTCCAAAGTGGCTCTGGTCAATTTTGAGGAATCCAAGACATTCTTTGGCTTATTTAAGCTTTGAGTGGAGCTGTTGGAGCATGGCTACCAGGTCCTCGGACACTGGGACATGTTAAGAGCAAGTGCTGCCTGAGGGTCAGTGGTCAAGCCAGGGTCTCATGCCATGGAGCCCACCAAGAAACTGTGCTTTGGCTTCAGCATGAGTGAGTTCAACTTGTAAAGGGCTGGAAGCAGACCTCTGAGAACAGTGGGGCTGTACTGCATCATTCTGAAGAGAATTCCACATACTATCCCCACCAAGAAACTCAAGGCATGGTGTGCTGGAGACCCCACTGAAACTCACTACATGCTACCTGAGAATACTCTGATGCCAGTAGCTCCACATGGCATCATAGCCCTGGTGATCTTGTGCCAGCAGGTATGTTGGGACAGCTGTCAGGCATCAAAGAGGCCCCTCAAGCCAAGGCTGTGTGTGCCTGGGCTATGTTATGCCGTAACACAGGCAGCATTATGGGAACAAATAGTGTGGATGCCTCAACTGCCTCCCCACCCTGCCCAGGTACTTGGCACTGTGACTGCCATACAGCAGGACCTGCCTGCTAGCTGGCTCACTGCACATGATGCTTTCACTTTGCATTAAGTTATTGACTGTTCTTGTCCCAGAAAATATCCTCAACCCTTTTATTTAACTCATCCTGACTGCCTTGCAAGGACTGTGCCAGAAGCAACAGTGCCATGAGAAGGATCCCGACTCTGGAGAGAAACCATGAATGTGCCATGGAGGGGGAGCTAGTGGGGAGGTCATGTGCTCTGCTGACAGGACCTGGGCACACCACTGGTGCCCAAGATGAAAGCATCATCTCCAGGTGCCTTCCCACCCTTTTGATAGATCAGGATCTCCCATGGCGATCTGCTCCTGCCACCCCCTGCACATACTGGTTGCCATCAATGGCGTGGCTTTGGCTGATCCCCTTATCATGGGATATTCTCTCCTGAGCAAAGCACAGATGGTGTTTACATTAACAATAAAAGCATATTTTTCTATTAAGTGGCACTGTCCTCTCTTTATTTGTGGCAGCAGGCTTCTGCAGTGGCCAGAAGCCTGAAGGTCGCTGTGATCGGAGTCCAGCAAAGTCGCTCCTCCAACATCATGGCAGAAATCTAGGAGCCTGACTAAACTTCACTGCCTGCTTGACAGGTCACAAGGTCCCTCCCCATCATGGAGGTTTGAGACTCCAGCATTCAAAACGTTAGAATTTGGCCCCAGGGAAGTGTGGCATGGGCAGCATAGGTGCAGCACCTAAAGCCCAGTTGGGCCATCAAGAAAGGAATTGGTTTCAAAACACCAGGTTGGGCTCGAGTGGAGGTATTTTTTACTGAGCAGAAGTGCTGCTATTCGCAGAAGCACCACGCTCCTCTGGGTGCCCCCTGGCCCCATCAGCACTTTCCATGTGGGAGTCGGAAGGGTAAGGAAAGGAAGGGGCACTGTGGTGTTAAAACCTCTGTTTGCTCACTCTGGTGTTCGGTCTGTGGAGCTCTAACCTCTGGGCTGTCTGACAGCACAGTCACCGAGCAGCACACAAAAGCTGTGGTGCATCATTACTGTGGTCCAGCCTTCTTAGAGCTCTGCTGCTGGTCACACTGAACAGTGGCTTTGCAGCACAGTTTATTTCCTTTTCCACGGTGCTGCTCTCTGCTCAGTAGCTTGTGGCCTGTGTTTTGCTGTCACTTGATTCAGGGAAACTGAATTCTTCGAAACTTAGAAATGGGCTGGCTACTGGTGCAGTCAGCATGAACTCTGCACCTCTGCTCATGCAGATGATGTTGTGTTCATCTCTTTCTCAGGAAAATGTCTCCTAAGGTCAAAGTTTAGGGATATTTTTTTAATTGATTGATGCTTTCTCACTGTCCTGATCCCCTCCTATTATCAGAGGGGCAGTGTTTAAGGCCAGGCTGGATGGGGCTCTGGCCCTGATCTAGGGTAGGGAGTCCCTGCCTGTGGCAGAGGGGTTGGAATTAGATGATCCCTGTGGTCCCTTCCAACCCTGACTGATTCTATGATTCTAAATCTGGGCTCAGCATAAGATTGAAGTAGTTGTGCTGCTATGTGACCAAGCACAGCGAGCTCCTTGATGACAATACCTGTGGTTGGTGTGTATCAGATGATGCATCCTATTACCCCAGTGGAGGAAAGGGGAGGGCAGCATGCTGCTGTCTTAAAAACCTTGGGCAGGCTCAGTATGAGCAGTAATCAAGGTGGCAGAAGGAAGCGTGTTATAGGGAGAACTGTATGGATGAGAGGTCGTTGCCACTGCTGCTGCAGCAAAAGCAGAGTGGAAGCACAAAGGTGCTTGGTGAGCTCTGAGTGAGGCAGGCTGAGCACTTAGCAAGGCTGCTGTGTGATACCTGCTGTTATGTGGAGAAACAGCATGTATCTAACAGATCTGTGGAGATGGAATGTTGTGTGCTGTCCATAGCTATGACAGTGCCTTCTCCAGCTCTTCTTTCCACAGTGGAGGATCCCCAGTCAGAGGGCAGTGAGGTATCCCCTGGACAGCTGTGGCCAGCATCCCTCTTGTCAATGCTGTATACTGCATCTATGTACCCTGATTCTTCACCAGTCCCTGCTCTCTTGTGACAGAGAAGGTGACTGGTGCACAGCTAATGCCCGAAGGGCAGCTGTAACACAAAAGCAGATGCAGCAGTTGCTGATCTTCCATTTGATCCCCACCATGTGCTGAGGCATCAGAGAGTCAGAGACAAGAAACGGACAGGCAGACTCGCAACAAGGACTGGCTCTTGGCAGGCTTGCTTGGATACACATTTTGGCTCAGAAACTTCACAGTTTAATTGTAGTTAGCTGGAACTATCACTGTTGAGATGTGTTATGTTGGACTGTTTCTGTTGCAGTCAGGGAGGAGACAGTATGAGTAAGAACAGAAGAACCAGTAGATCTGAAGTCACTCAAATCCTGCCCGTTCAGACGGCAGCCTGCTGTTTGTCCTGCTAAGTTTCATTGTTGCTTTGATTACTTTTTGGGGGGTTGGCTGTGGGTTTTTTGGTATTTGGGTTTTTTTTGCTTATTTGTTTGCTCAAAGCCAATCTTGGGCTTTCTAAGTTTTCATTACAATGTCCTGTAGGGTTCCTTCTTCCAGCTATAGTCTGCTATGTGTTTACCAGGCTGGGAAGAAGTATTGCCTAGCAGTTAGAGAGGAGAGAAAAAGGGAAGGGAGGTAAACCCAAATCTTGCTGGTGTTTTTCTAGTACTCTGACACAAAGGGATATTGCATCATGGTTACAGGAGTGTAGTTTTAGGCGTAAGTGACTGAGGTTTAATGCGAAAGAGGGGTTGAGGTGTGTGAAGAGAAGAGTTTGGATGCAAGGTGAGGCAAGCTACATGAGAATTTCTTGTTGATTTTAATTCAGATAAAGAAAAAAGGGAGAGAGAGAAAGGAAAGCTTAATGATGTGCTGCTGATTTATCTGTGGGGGTAACATGGGCAATCAAGTGTTTTCCCTGCAGACGACTGAAGCTCTGCAAGAGGAGACATAGGACTGCAGGCTGTGGTGCAGGAGATTGTTGGCACTGTCTACAGTGGAATCTTCTGCTGGACAGAGGTGTGAAAAGATGCTTGAGTTCCCTGGCCCTTGCCCATGGTGTGATCAACAGTGCCGTTTTAGTATCCTACGAGCAGGACTGGTGACCCCTGCCAGGACTGGCAGGCAAGGGACAGACACATAGGCTTCATGTTGTGAAGACTCATAGTTTTTCCACAAGGAGTTGCTCTTCCATCTGGGCAGCAAATACACAAAAATAACAAATCCCAAAGTGTTTCCCCCTATCTCAGTTCTCTCAGAAGATCATAGCATGCTAGGGGTTGGAAAGGACCTCTGGAGATTGAGTCCAACCCCCTTGCCAGAGCAGGACCATAAATCTGTATTTATTGCCCTGCAGAGGGACCTGGACAGGCTGGATGGGTGGGCAGAGGCCAATGGGATGAGATTTAACAAGGCCAAGTGCAGCACTTTGCCCACAACAACCCCAAGCAGTGCTATAGGCTGGGGACAGAGTGGCTGAAGAGCAGCCAGGAAGAAAGGGACCTGGGTGTGCTGGTGGATAGTAGCTGAAGATGAGCCAGCAGTGTGCCCATGTGTCCAGGAGAGCCAATGGCATCCTGGCCTGCATCAGGAACAGTGTGGCCAGTAGGACAAGAGAGGTTATTCTGCCCCTGTACTCAGCACTGGTCAGGCCACACCTTGAGTGCTGTGTCCAGTTCTGGGCCACTCAATTCAAGAGAGATGTTGAGGTGCTGGAATGTGTCCAGAGAAGGGCGATGAAGCTGGTGAGAGGCCTGGAACACAAACTCTATGAGGAGAGGCTGAGGGAGCTGGGGGTGTTTAGCCTGGAGAAGAGGAGGCTCAGGGGGGACCTCATTGCTGTCTACAACTACCTGAAGGGAGGCTGTAGCCAGGTGGGGGTTGGTCTCTTCTGCCAGGCAACCAGCAATAGAACAAGGGGACACAATCTCAAGTTGTGCCAGGGGAGATCTAGGCTGGATGTTAGGAGGAAGTTGTTGCCAGAGAGAGTGATTTGCATTGGAATAGGCTGCCCAGGGAGGTGGTGGAGTTGCTGTCCCTGGAGGTGTTCAAGAAAAGCCTGGATGAGGCACTTAGTGCCATGGTCTAGTTGACTGGACAGGGCTGGGTGCTAGGTTGGACTGGATGATCTTGGAGGTCTCTTCCAACCTGGTTGATTCTATGATTCTATGATCTAGTGCAGGTCTATCCAGATGAGCCTTGAAAGTCTACCCTGCTCCTGTTTCATTGCCCTTCATCCTATCACTACAAGCCCTTCTAAACAGTCTGTCCCCAGCTTTCCTGTAGGTTCCCTTTGGATATTGAAAAGTAGTTATAAGGTCACCCCAAAGCCTTCTCTTCTCCAGGCTGAACAGCCTGTTCATAATGGAGATCTGATGAACATGAAACTCCCTAATCAGGTGCAATCTGATTCATTAAAGTCCTGAAAGACAAATCCAAACCACAGATGTTCATAAATTCTCTAACAACAGAAGAGGATGTAATTTGCTGTAATTCCTCACTCAGTTTTAAATGAGTAAGTTCATCATATTCAGCAGTCAAATCCCATTGCTGCACTTGGTTTGCATGAGGTTGGGTTTCCTGCAAGCCATGGAGAAGTCCTGCTAGGTTGCACGTGGCTGTGTGTGTCCACTGCTTTGCTGCTGAGAGCTAATTTAAGGCTTGGATGTGGCAGGCAGCTTTTGTGGCTTAGCTAGCTGCTGTGTGTTAGCAGAGCTGTGGCCATAGCAAACATGACAGTGCTGTCAGAGCCTTTGCTGTCTAGGGGTGGAAGGGTGCTTCTGCCTGGACTGAAGCAAGGGGCTTTGAGAAGGCTCCTCTGCCCCCCTTAGTTTGCAGAGAGAGTAGGGATGACTGTTGTGAAGGTTGGCTCAAAACTCCCCACTCACATCCTGTGGTGACCCTGCTTGTTGAGCTGGAAGATGTGACTCAGGCAAGGCTGTTGAAGGAGAGAAGAGGATGGCAGTTTCTTGACCCAGCTTGAGTTGACCTTAGGTACTGTCTCCCTGTGCTCAAAGTGTTTATTCAATCATCATACACATTTTATTCTGCAAAAGATGGAGATCTGTGGCAAGAGGTGGTGTGATCCCTCTGTCAGTCCATGTGTGCATGTGGTCACTGTCTCTAGTGTGCTCCTAGTCACAGAATAAAGATGCTTCAGACCTGGCAGGATCATCTGCACAGCGCTACATGAGAATTCTCAGTGCTGTGCATGAGGGCTTGAGATGTGTCACTTCCAGTTTGATGCTAATGTAACTTACTGCTCTAGGTGGTCTCCATTCCCAGAGCGCACACAGGGTGGAAAAAATGGAGTTGATTGCCTAGCCTGGGATACAGGCCTGGGGATAGCCTATCCTCAGTGCTTCCCAAAACGTGCATCACTCTATGTCCTCTACTGGCATCAATTCCGCTTAGGAAGACCATGCTGTTCAGCTTCCTGTTGCTTCCTCCCCTGTGAGGAGAAGTCATTAGAAAGACTTCTAGATGCAGAGGGCATCTCTTGGCTTTGTAATTTCTGGGAATTTGATAATTTGATTGAGTTCTGTAATTTCTGCTTTGTTATAGAATCACAGAATTGTCAGGGCTGGAAGGGACCTCAGGGATCACCTAGCTCCAACCCCCCTGCCATGTGCAAGGACACCTCCACACTAGATCAGGTTGCTCAGAACCACATCCAGTCTGGCCTTAAAAACTGCCAGGAATGAGGTTTCCACCACCTCCCTGGGCAACCTGTTCTAGTGTCTCACCACCCTCATTCTGAAGAACTTCTTCCTAACATCCAATCTGAATCTACCCACTTCTAGTTTTCCCTAGTTCTGTGACTACTTGAGTCCCTAAAAAGTCCTTCCCCAGCTTTCCTGTAGCCCCCCCTTCAGATACTGGAAAGCCACAATAAGGTCTCCTTGGAGGCTTCTCTCCAGACTGAACAGCTCCAACTCTGTCAGTCTGTCTCCATAGGAGAGGTGCTCCGGACCTCATCAGGCAGGCAGAAGAGAGAAACAGAAGGGATGAAAGAACCTGAAAATGGGTCTGGGACCTTGCACTGAGGGGCAGGGGCAAGCCTGTCCTGACAGGGAACAGAGCACTAACAGCACCCACCCCTGCTGACATCGGGCTCTTTGCCAAGGGCTAGCAGTGGCCACAGAG
This sequence comes from Pogoniulus pusillus, assembly GCF_015220805.1. Taxonomy (NCBI): domain Eukaryota; kingdom Metazoa; phylum Chordata; class Aves; order Piciformes; family Lybiidae; genus Pogoniulus; species Pogoniulus pusillus. The sequence goes on along the minus strand of NC_087271.1, from coordinate 12,118,527 downwards.
GGCAAATGGCTGTTGAAAGCTTTTGCTTCCATGTGCTTATTCCTTCCTCTTCCAAGACTCTGGTCTGAATTCAGCCAGAATTGTTCCCACCACCACCATACTTTGTCTTCATGCAGACAAAGGAAGCAAGTAAACAAAAATTCCAGCCCTGTTGCTTGGAGGCAGCTGGAAGATACACTGAGGGCACAAAGCAAGAGAACCTGGGTGCAAGTGGCAGACTTCAAGGCTGCCAGGCTCAGGACTGGTGTTAGGGCTGAATGCACAGCGTGTTAAAAGCCATAAACTCATTAGAATTCTTTCTTAAAAAAAAACAAACCATAATCCTAGAATTGGCACTTGGTAGCAGCAGTTTGGTTTCTCTTGTTTCCCCTCCTTGCCTGTAAACCACGCTGAGCACCTCACTTTGCAGGACATGGCGAGGAAAAGCTTGCTAATGTCTCCCCAGTGCCTGTAGTGGGGTTACGACCAGCAACAGAAGTGCGTAAGGAAGTGGTGAAGAGATGAGGTATCTCCCCTCCATCAGCCTGCAGAATGGTGAATCAGCACCCTCAGCCTTCTGGAGATACAGAATAAGGTTGTATGAGCAAGGGACACAGCTTAGAGAAGATGAACGCCTTAAATCCCTGACTCTCTAGGAACCTTACTTAGACAGCAAGTGCTGCTGCCTTGTGCACCATTCCTGAGAACTCTGATCTCTTCCTTCTGACCAAATTGCTCTCCTTTGTTTTCTTGTAACTGTTATCTGGCGACCTGTACCCTCTACAGGCCTGGTACCACTGCTGAACACTGTGCTTTTGCTCTTAGGGTGTGAGAACATCTTGCAGAACGGTTGAATTGCCTGTTAGCAGCGTGCCTCACATGAGGGGATTGGAAATTCAGCCTTTCTTTAACTGCTTTTACTCAGCTCATTCTTTAGTTCTGATTTCCTCTGTGGAAAAAAAAAACAACAAAGATAAGAAAAAACAAATTGCTGCCCACCCTAGCCCTGCTCTTTCACAGTGCTATTTCATGTGGTATATCATATCATAGAATCAACCAGGTTGGAAGAGACCTCCAAGATCATCCAGTCCAACCTATCACCCAGCCCTATCCAATCAACTAGACCATGGTCTTGAAATGCAAGCTGAACACAGAAATGTGAATCTGAAGTACCTCTGTGCTCTCTAGCTGAGCGTAAAAGGGAGCAGGCAGAGGCTGAAGCCCCACACTGACTTCCAGTAAACCCCAGCCTGGAACAGGTCATCAGGCCAGCGTGTGCTGGGAATTCCTCCTTCCCCACAACGAAAGCCGAACAACTGGTCTCAGTTGTAAGTTAGGCAGCTTCAGCTCTGCAGTTTATGTACCACTAAACCAGTGTCCTTGTGTCCTGCCTGTGTCATTTGGTTGTGCCATGCAGTGCTGCCAGGAGGACTTCTGCTCTGTGATGTTTGCATCCTTGCCTGCCCAGCTGGCAATTGCAAGACCCACAGGTGATTCATAAGTATTTGCATCTGCAGATGACTCTTCTGCTGGGATGGGTGAATCACATCTGGTGGTGGTGAGGGCTTGTGGGGAGATAAAGTTCTTCTTTCCATAAAGGGTTGTGGAATTTTCCCCAGCCCAGGTGCTCTGGCATCATGGCCTGTGCTGCACTGAGGGCTGTTTGGAAAATGCTTCCTTCCCACTGTTGAGCAAGGTGGCTGTGCCATCCTGCAGCAGTGCCCATTCCCTGTGATCCAGTGAATGCTTGAGGTGGTGCTGAGGGTGAGCCCGTGCTCCCTGTGTGCTGCTGCAGGCCAGTGTGTTGTCCACTTTGGAGAGTTCCCATGTCTACTGCGGGGTCATGGTGAGCACCTGTGCTGCCCTCCCTGCCTGGTGGGAGGTGATGTTCAGATGTTTCTGTGATGGTGGGGACAGGAAGTGCTGATGATCTAAGCTTTGAGGGAGACCTTCTTCCCTGAGATTGCTGGTTTTAGCCTTGGGTGGGTTGTGGGTTCCTGGGAGCCTGAGCAGGAATAGCACTAACGTCTGGCTGGGTTGGCATACCTCACAGTGAGGGACCTCCAGAGATCACTGAGTCCAACCCCCCCTGCCAAAGCAGGATCACCCAGGGTAGTCTGCACAGGAATGCATCCAGGTGGGTTTTGAAAGTCTTCAGAGAAGGAAACTCCACAACCACCCTGGGCAGCCTGTTCCAGTGTTCTGTCACCCTCTGTGTAAAGAAGTTTCTCCTCATGTTGAGGTGAAACCTTCTCTGTTCCAGTTCCTCCTTGTCTCATTGCTGCTGACCACCCGAAAGAGACTGGCCCCACCTACCCCTCAGATATTTATAGATGTTGATGAGATCTCCTCTCAGTCTTCTCTTCTCTGGACTAAACAGCCCCAGGGCTCTCAGTCATCCTTCATAGAGGAGATGCTCAAGTTCCATGGACATCCTTGTGGTTCTCCGTTGGACTCTCTCCAGCAGGTCCCTGCCTTTCCTGAACTGGGGAGCCCAAAACTGGACACAGTATTCCAAGTGTGGTCTCACTAAGGCAGAGTAATAAGAACCTCCTTAGAGGCTGGACACACTTTTGATGCGCCCCAGGCTGCCAATGGCTCTCTTGGCCGCAAGGGCATGTTGCTGTCCCAGTGTCCTGTGGCTGGAAGAAGGGGATGATGACTTGTGGCTATAGGAGGCCTTTGCATGAATGAGTTTTCCACAAAGCTTGCAGCCTCCCTTGGAAAGCCCTAAGCTCAGTAGAACACTCCCTAAGAAGATATTCTGGCTCCACACAGGGCAGACACTCTGGGACTGTGAACTACAGAGTTGGTGCATGCCAGAACCAAGCCCTGGTTGTTAGACCTGTCAGGTGCAAGAAGGCTGCAGAGGGGCTCTCTAAGCAGAGCTTTTCCTACCTTCTGTGCCATGGCTCCTGGCTCACCCCTAGGCTAGAACTGTCCTTTCTATGTGCCGTGTGTCTACACTCAGGGTGATACTCTAACAAAAGGAAACTCTTCTCCAGCAGCCAGGGAGAAGCAGAGGATGTGCAAGAGGGGCTGATCACCTTCCCTTCTTCCAAACACCTTTACAGGTGAGAGGATTTTTCCACCTGTAGGCGCTTGTGGCGGGCAGCTGCCTGTGACAGCTCTCTGCCGCCTGGAATGGACCAAAACAGCAGCGATGGTGATGAACCACTTGGGGCTTATTTGATCAGGAGATACAAACAGAAAATATTTCATTTTTGCTTTGTGTAAACACAGCTACAGGAAATGAAGCTACCTTGAGCAGGAAGCAGAGGTTACTGAGGACAGGGACACAACAGCCAGGGGAGGTTTGCATGCTTCTGGTGGCAGGCTTCATCTGCTGTTGCTCTAAAGAGTTGTTGTTAGGATCTTCGTTTCATGAGGGGGTCTTTAAAGAGCCTTCAAGGACTTTGGTGAGAGGGAACAGGGATGCAAAAGCCTGCAAGGTTACAGATGAGGCACTTGGGGCCATGGTTTAGTTAATTAGAAGGTGTTAGATGATAAGTTGGACTCAATGATCTCAAGGGTCTTTTCCAACCTGGTTACTTCTGTGGCTCTGTAGTCCGCTTTGCTGTGCATCCTGTAGTTGCAGTGTGGTCAGTAGGACAAGGGAGGCTATTCTTCCCCTGTACTCAGCACTGGTCAGGCCACACCTTGAGTGCTGTGTCCAGTTCTGGGCCTCTCAATTCAAGAGAGATGTTGAGGTGCTGGAACATGTCCAGAGAAGGGCAACAAAGCTGGTGAGGGGCCTGGAACACAAACCCTATGAGGAGAGGCTGAGGTAGCTGGGGGTGTTTAGCCTGGAGAAGAGGAGGCTCAGGGGTGACCTCATTGCTGTCTACAACTACCTGAAGGGACATTCTAGCCAGGCGGGGGTTGGCCTCTTCTGCCAGGCAACCAGCAATAGAACAAAGGGACACAGTCTCAAGTTGTGCCAGGGAAAGTATAGGCTGGATGTTAGGAGGAAGTTGTTGGCAGAGAGAGTGATTGGCATTGGAATGGGCTGCCCAGGGAGGTGGTGGAGGCACCGTCCCTGGAGGTTTTCAAGAGAAGCCTGGATGAGGCACTTAGTGCCATGGTCTAGTTGACAGGCTAGGGCTGGGGGGTCAGTTGGACTGGATGATCTTGGAGGTCTCTTCCAACCTGGTTGATTCTATGATCCTCACCTCCCAGCTGTGGCTGCATGAGTGCTCTCAGGAAACACTCCACGGGGAAGGAGCTGAAGGCAGGACAGGTTATGAAATGTTGCGATGAAACATCTGGAGGATATCTTGAAGACTGGGCCAGGGAGGCTTACAGGACACAACACAGGTCAGTGCTCTGCGTTACACATGCGAATTTGCTGGCTTGTTAAGCTGTGGCTTCAGCATGCAGATGCCAAATGCGACTGTGTCAAAATGGGTTTTGCAAAACCATACTTGGATTGCTTTGGGAATGTTAAGTGGGAAATAGACTTCAGAATAATTGCTGAAGGAAAATCCTCAGGAGATTCAAAAGTAGATTAGGACCTAAATAAACATCTGACTGAGTCCAAAGAAGTTAGAGGTGGCCATTGCCAGCATTATGTTATCGAGGCCATTCAGCAGCAGTAGTGTCACTTCTAGCTGTAGCCCTGCAGAGCTTTAGACAAACCAGGTAGTATTAAACCTCTTTGTGACCGGAGCTTTCCAGTTCTTTTGAAGATTTGCCACATTAGGTCTCTTGGGACTGCTGTGGGCTGGCTGTGATATAAAATACATCAAACTGATAGCTTTATGTTGGCTCATCAGCCAAATGCTCAGTATTGATGTGAAAGCAAAGGGCCTGAGTGCAGAGAAGAGGCATCCTGTGATAAACCTTCGCTGGACATGTGCCATGGTCTAGCCTTGAGCTCTGTGATAAAGGGTTAGACTTGATGATCTGTGAGGTCTCTTCCAACCCTGATGATACTGTGATACTCTGACATAGTCTGCAGCTTTCCATTGCTCTTCCTCTGCCTTTGGTAATCTACATAACTGAGACACCATTACCAAGAGATGGGTAATTATTACCTTTATTGCTAAGCATGCAAAAAAAATAGTCCTGAAAAAAGTCCAGTGTTTGTAAAAAAAAAAGACACCCAAAAACTGCTGTAGGCTTGGAAAACACTGGTATTGGGGTAAGCAGGACTTGTTGTGAGAGGTGGAAAGAAGTAAGGAGAGAAATCTACTCCTTACTAATAAGTTTTAAAGTGATTTCTGACCTTAGGGACTCAAGGACTTGTTTCTAAGAGTCTGAAAGAGCTGTGTGAGAAAATGTGTGCTAACATTGAAAGAGAGGGAAATTCCAGAGACAGAGAAAATACCAGTGACTTGTGACAGTAGGTAAAACAGTGGCCAAAGAGCCAACCTAAGAGAACAGTGGGAGAAGATAGCAGGGTTCTAGCCCAGTCAACAGAAAAGAGCTGAAGTTTTGTTTGTAGTCTGAATGGCTCCTAAACACTACCTGGAACTGATTTATTGTTTATAGGCTTAGCTTGCAGGTGCTTTTCATTTCAACCCAAATTTGCAGTTCTGAAGGGTTCTGGATTGTTTCTTTAGGGTCAGAAGTGACAGCTAAAAGTAGTTTAAGTTCCTCCAGATCACTGATGTGACAGATAAATTCCAGGGAGTGGGCAAGCAGAAGTAGGACAGAGAATGGGGGGAGACCCTGGGAGGTGACCAACACCTAGGTGTGCAACTGCCACTGTATTATTTGTCACTGCAAACCTCAGCCTAAAGGATGCAAGCCTCTAGCACAATAAAAAAACACTCTCTGGGATGCAGTGACCCTTGGGAAGAGCCTCTAATATTGTCCTTGGAAAAGCAACTGCTTGCAGCTCACTCATGGC